>NC_052147.1:45264212-45864212 GCF_902713615.1 Scyliorhinus canicula | reverse complement strand
CAGTATGTGTGTGTGTGTAATATACCCAATTCTACATGAAACCTGTATGTGTCAGACCCTTACACCACAATTGGTAAAAGCAATGGCAACTTTTGTAAGGGAAAACAAAAGGAGTCCACACCAAGTTATAGAGAAAAACAAACTTATTTATTTAACATGTTAACGGTAATGTACAGTTCCAGTAGTTCCCTACTGAGTCTTCACTAGTCGGTGCCTGACTGGCTGACTCTATTTATACAAAAGCTCATGAACTGTATTAAGATTCTCCCACTCCCTCATCGGGGGAACTCGTATTCTGCAAGCTCAACGGGGTCAGTGGTACATCCCTACCCCGTGAAACCCGTGCGGGTTATAACAGCAACACAAGGAAATACCTTTTTACACAGCGTGTCATTAGGATCTGAGAGTGTGGAGGCAGATGTACTTTTGTGAAAAGAAAATGCAGTCATTATCTGAAGAGAAAAATTGTGCAAGGCTACAGGGAAAAGGTGTGGGAGTGATACCGGGCGAATTACTCTTGCAGAGAGCTGCAGCATACACAATGGGTTGAATGGCTTCTTTCCGTGCTGTATCCATTCTCTGATTGTCTGATTTGGAGATCACTGGGCCAGAAGACCCAGTACATAAACAGGTATCAAGGGTACCTTGAAGGATTAATTATACATGACATAACTTTTGAATTCTGAAGCTAAACCTTAGTTAGCTGACAAGATAGCAACAAAAGCTTTCATTATCCTTATCACAATGATGCATAACAACAAACCTTGTGACGAGGTTTTTCAATCAGTGTTACTTTACTGCAGCTGTAATTTTATTATGTAGTTCAAAAATGAAATTTGGGGGAAGGCTTTAACTTTTGGAAACTCAGAACTGCTGCAAGAAAAGAAATCTAAGAATGTTAAGAACCACACTTAAATCATATTTGAGCCCGAGGAGAAAACACAAAATGGCATGTGCCGGAATTAACCTATAAGTGTGGCTGGAAGTGGGGACACAAGGAAGAGAGAAAAAGACCACTTGCTTTGCTATTGCGCCTTTCATGGTCTCAGGGCATCCCAGTGCACTTTACAGACAGTGAAGTACTTTCTTCAGGAGGGAAAGTAACTAAAGATTTACAAGGACAGATTCTCACGGTATTTTTCTCAATGTAGATGGCTCGAATATACGATTTGTTTGTTGAGGACAACAAATGAGGAAGAATAAACTTTACAGATGAAATAAAATCTTGTTCCATATAAATATGTTCCCACATTTACAAGAGTTCTGTTTCACTTGCACTATCCAGTTCCACAACCCCTCGTGTTACTGAACTGCAGAAATGTATTTATACCAAAATGTTCACTTTTAGGTCTTTTAGAACAACTGCCCTTCTTTGAAATAATATTTTAGACCCGCTTGTAATATAAATCCTGTACAATATCAATACTGTCAGTAGTAGTGAAAGTGTACTCAGAAACCCCACAGCAATATAATGGGTATTAGATGTCTGTTTTGTTTGGTGGGTTCGATATGGCATAGGTAAGCTCGCCTCTTGGTTTTAATTGGTAATTTTGGGGTTCAATTGTCAAATGGATTTCTTGATGCGATGCTAACATCACATACTAGGCTAATTTAGGGGGGATGCCATTTACGGTAGCGAGGGATAGGTTTAGGTACTTGGGAATTCAGGTAGCGAGGGAATGGACGGGGCTCCATAAATGGAACTGAACGAAGCTGGTGGAGGAGGCCAGGGAGGATCTTAAGAGGTGGGATACACTGCACTTAACGTTGGCGGGGAGGGTCCAAGTGGTGAAAATGAATATTCTGCCGAGGTTCTTATTTATCTTTCAGGCTCTCCCTTTTTTCGGAAAGTGGACACAATCATCTCTGACTTTGTATGGGCGGGGAAGGTGCGAGGGTGGGGAGGATCCTGCTACAGAGGCAGAGGCAACAGGGGGGGTTGGCGTTGCCAAACTTGCTTCATTATTATTGGTCAGCGAATGTGGACAAGGTACGGTGGTGATGGGAAGGAGAAGGGGTAGAGTAGGTTAGGATGGAGGAGGAATCTTCTAAAGGGTCTAATTTGAGGGCTATGGTGACGGCAGCTTTGCCAATGGCTCCCAGTAGGTATTCAGGGAGCCCAGTGGTGCAGTCCACTGTGAAGATATGGAATCAGCTGAGGAGGCATTTTAGGGTGGAAGGGATGTTGGTGCTAATGCTGCTGTGTGAGAATCATGGGTTTGAGTCGAGGGGGATGAATAGTTTATACAGGAGGTAGAGGGAAGTGGGGCTGGTCAAGGTGAGGGATTTGTATTTGGAGGAAGGGTTCATCAGTCTGGAGGAGCTAAGGGAGAGGTTAGAGCTGCTGAGGGGTAGTGAGTTCAGGTGTCTACAGGTTAGGGACTTTGCACGAAAGGTCTGGAAGGGGTTCCTTAGATTGCCAGGATACACCCTGCTGGATCGACTGCTGCTTCCGGATGTGGAAGGGGAGGGAAGAATTGGAGCTATGTACTGAGGGAATATAAGTGGCTGGGGGAACAGGGAGGCGAGCGGGTGGTGAAGATCAAGGAGAATTGGGAAGCGGAGTTGGGAATGGAGATCAATTGGGGAGTATGGGGTGAGGCACTGCGAAGGGTATACAGGACCTCCTCTTGTGCAAGGATGAGCCTGATACAGTTTAAAGTGGCACACAAGGAGCATATGACTCGTCGAGAATGAATGGGTTCTTTCAGTGGGTAGCAGATGAGCGTGAGAGGTGTGGGCGGGGGCCAGCGAATCATGCACACATGTTTTGGGGTTGTGAAAAATTGGGAAGATTCTGGGTGGGAGTGTTCGCAGTCTTAGCCAGGATAGTGGAGGAGGGAATGGACCTGGACCCTTTGATGGCAATATTTGGGGTTTCAGAGAAGCCGGAGCTCATGGAGAGGAGGAAGGCCGATGTCTTGGCCTTCGCCTCTCTGATTGCACAGCGATGAATTTGGCTGGAGTGGCGGTTGGCATCGCCACCGGGGGTAGCAGCATGGTTGGGTGACCTGTATGACTTCCTGCGGTTAGAGAAGATAAAGTATGAGTTAAAGGGCTCAGCAGGGGAGTCTGAGAAAAGGTGGGGGAATGTTTGTAACCTTGTTTGAGGGGCTGTTCGTCGCAGGAGGGTGGCCGGGGGGGGGGGGGGGGGGGGGGGTGAATGTTTCCCGGGGTGTTTATTTGTTGTCACCTACTTTGTTACAAGTTTGAATAAAGTGCGTTTAAATAAAAACATTACATACTAGGATAGTCTTTGATTTGACCCTTGGCTCACAGTGAGTTCATCAACCCCAGTCAGACTGAGAGAATGAAGAGATATTAAGTGCAGCTGGCACTTAGTTTGCTTCGATGGTCTTGTACTTACGAAAGGGTAAAATCAGCCATGTACCTGACCACTATCCACATCCGTACATCGCTGATGTCCATGTTTCGTTTTGATTGTGCTGGCTTCCTAGTTAAATAAATGAACCATTAACTATTCCCTCAAAGAATGCCACATAGACAAGGTACTGAAGGGCCACAGTTACCACTGACACTGCACCCAAATGTGAGCTAAATGACAATTAATTTTGTCAAACCCAAGGTGGTCGTAGGGTAATTTGGTATGCAAATTACTATTAAGCTATTTTGCTGGTAGGGACAGCTGCACTGTGAGATTTCTGTTCCCTCCAAAATCTTGCAGTTTCGTGTTTACGCAAAGTGGTTCTAGGTTCGGGTCAGCGGAAAAGTGACAGTACCACGCAGGGTTCAGGTTGGTGTCCTGACTGGCAAGTTCATTAAATCATCAACTGTGAACTGACTGCCAGTGGATAATCCACACAAACTGTACCTCACACCGCTTGTGACTTCAATTTTAAAAGTGCCAGGTGATGTGTTGGACCATACAAAAACCCCTTAAACAAAGTTAGGAGTTGCTTCAATGCTAAGATTTAGGGACTGCTGCAACCTATGGACTCATAAAATTAAAATGAACTGTCCAGATGCATTTCTTTGATTCGGTCTGCAGTTTGCAGCATGGTAAATCATAGAATCTACAGTGCAGAAGGAGGCCATTCAGCCCATCAGGTCTGCACCGGCCCTTGGAAAGAGCACCCTACTTAAGCCCACATCGCCACCCTATCCCCGTAACCCAACCTAACCTTTTGTACACCAAGAGGAAATTTACCATGACCAATCCACATAATCTGCACATCTTTGGACTGTAGGAGGAAACCGGAGCACCCGGAGGAAACCTACGCAGACAAGGGAGAAAGTGCAAACCCCATACAGACAGTCACCCGAGGTCGGAATTGAACCAGGGTCCCTGGAGCTGTGAGGCAGCAGTGCTAACCACTGTGCCGCCCGTTGTTCACCGAATCCGACAGTATAACTCAGACCTGGCTGCATCGTGCGCTCTGCTGAAAAGGATCTCAGATCAATATCAGTAGCATAATGACAGCCTAACAGAGTTTAATAAGGCAAGTTCATTGCTTTTCCATTAAGTTGTCATGCTAACTGCAGCTGCCACCCGAGAAATGACCTTTGTTTGTACCTTTATTCAATTCATTCGCTCTAAGATTTTCTGCACAAGCATTGAGAGATCATTCCAACATCCACTTTAGGCCATTTCCAAAATCAGAAGTAATATATCTAAATTAAAAGAAAAATATGAATCGATCTGATTTGATTAGTGAGTTCAAACTGGCTTGTTTTTCAAATCCAGATCAGTCTAAAACTTGGGGACTAGTGAAATAAATAGACATCCATTGCTACTTTTTGTTAATTAGGTGTGGATTTTCAAAAATGCTCTTATTTATTGCACAGGAATGGTACAAAATTGTTACATCCTTCCATCCCCCAGTCTGGTTGAGAGATTTCACCCCAATCTACATTCATTTAGTTCCGTTAACATAGAGCTGATTTAGTGCTGGTGTGGTACGGATTGAAAACATATTCTGATTGTAGGCTTTCTGTTTTAGAAGATGGCAAAACAAAACCTTTCCTCCTGCACACTGTCCACCTGCCTGCTGTTATTTTCGAGCAGGCCTCGATTTAAATGTTCAGTGATTTCCCCCAAAATACTATCAACGTAATTTTTACACTTTTGGGTTCTGTGAGACTTGAGGACTCCAATGCCATTTTGGTGCTGTAAAGTGCAGTGGGGCGGCACAGTAGCAGAGTGGTTAGCACAGTTGCTAAGGCCCGCGGGTTCAATTCCTCCTTGGGTCACTGTCTGTGCGGAGTCTGCACGTTCTCCCCGTGTCTGCATGTGTTTCCTCCGGGTGCTCCGGTTTCCTTACAAGTCCCGAAAGACATGCTGTTAGGTGAATTGGACATTATGAATTCTCCCTCTGTGTTCTTGAACAGGCGCCGGAGTGTGGTGACTCGGGGAGTTTCACAGTAACTCCCATTGTGTTGTTAATGTAAGCCTACTTGTGACAATAATGAAGATTTTATTATTTTCGGATGAACTACAACACATTCAGCCCAACTGGTCTATATCAGTGTCTATTCTCCACATTAGTCTGTAACCACACCATTTCACCTAACCCATCAGCCTATCCTTCTATTGCTTTCTCACTCGTGTACTTAATGAGATTCCCATTAAATGCTATTTTCCTTAACTACTCTATATGGTAGCAAGTTGCACATTTTAATCACTCTCTAACGCCAACAAAATCATGTACGATGAACGTATCATTCTCTAAAAATGTCCGGAACCAACATCTTTTAAAAGGGTCGCGAGAAGCAACTTGGGCAAGAATAGAAATTGGTTTGTCTGACACTCTTTGGGCAGTAAAAAATATGGTGTAGCTTTCTGCCGCTCTCTCTTCAACAATCCTCTCAGTCTCCTTTCGCCTAGATCTGCTCAACCTCCCTCCTAATCTCTTGCTGCAGACCCGTACTCTGGCTGATTGCATTCTAGATCTCTCACCACAAATCAACATCCACCCCAAAAACAGTGAGCTGTCTATCAATGCTCGGAAAATACTGGCAGCTCGGCAGCTGAATGTAAAAGAAGCCTGACCATCAAAATGTTTCAGACCTCTTGCTGGCAATGTTCTGCAGGTGTTACAATTGCTGCAGCCACCAATAAGCACTGCAAAATGAAACCCCCGTGTTTTAATGCCTCTTCGCTCGAAGTTTTGAAGTCTGAGATTCACCTGTGCAATTATTAATGAAACAAATTCTATTCTTTTGACAGTGTTTATACATTACTTACAGAATTCTTGTTTCAGTATTTCCAAAAATAGAATCCATTTCAAGTATATAATGTATTGAGTGTCAGTACTTATACAGTGCCAAGCACTTAACACAGCTGCCTCTATAAAAGAGCTCTGAATAATCAGAAGGAAAAGTGTTATTTTGGGGAGCTATGCAGAGCTATATTCTCTGAGCAGAACAAGTACCATCATGGTCTCACCATTCCACAGCCGTTGACAGATTGAACTTTGCACAGCACAACAAAATACAAATCTATTTACTGAGTATTTCGGAACAAATGTTTTGTTGATGCCAGATCAAGTGACAAAGGTTTGTGTATTTTTTAAATTACTTCATGGCGTGCGGGTGCTGCTGGCTCGATCAGAATGTTTAGTCCATCCCTAATTTCCTTTGAAAAGGGTGTTGGTGGCCATGTGCTGAACCGTCGCACGAAAGGTGGAGCAGAAACTGCAGCTTCAGACTTTTTAAACTCGAAAATCAGCCATTAACTCAGCCAACACCCTCCCCCCCCCCCCCCAGAACGAACTACCCCCCCCCCCCCCCCACCCCCCCACCCCCCGCCGAGGAAACGCCCTCAAACCAGCAGAAATTCCGAAAGGACAACAAAAGTAGCAAGAGCCAGGAAATGAAAGCCCAAACCAGCTCGAGGAGGGGACGCTCCCGGGGAGGGGGAGTGAGATACGAGGGAGAACCCCAGGGACACGGGACATGGGAAAAGCAAGGGCAGTGGGTCCGGGGGGGGGGGGGGGGGGAGTAGATTGCTGTTTGCAACAGGACTAACATGGAGGCGACTGGAACAGTGGCCATCTTGGATGGTCCCCAAACAAAGGGAAACCCCAGAGTGAAGGGCACGTCCATGATGTAGGTATGGTTGAGCGGCAGGAAGAGGGGGACAAAAGCCCCCCATCAGGATAGCCATCTGGAACATTGGGTACTCAACGGCCTGGTCTTTGCCATTTGAAAAGCCTGAGAGCTGACAGTCTTTCTTCCTCCAAGAGACACACCTGAGGGAGAAGGACCAACTGAGGGTAAGAAAATGCTGGATAGGACAGACCTACTAGGCGAGCTACGGGGCGAGGGCAAGCAGGGCGGGGTGGGGGGGGGGGGGGGCGGCCATGCTGTTTAATAAGAGGATGGCCTTTACGGCGACCTCTACGGTGACAGACACAGGAGATGATGGGCAGGATTCTCCCCTAACTGGCGGGATGGGCCGCACCGGCGTAGAGGAGTGGCGTGAACCACTCCGGCGTCGGGCCACCCGGAAGGTGTGGAATCCTCCGCACCTTCAGGGGCTAGGCCAGTGCTGGCGGGGTTGGCGCCGTGCCAGCCAGCACTGAAGGGCTTGGCGCCGCGCCAATCGCCGCCGAAGGGCCTGTGCCAGCCGGCACGAGTTGGTGTGATCCCAGCACATGCGCAGAGGGGATTTTCTCCATGCCGGCTATGGCGGACTGTTACACTGGCCAACGTGGAGGGAAAGAGTGCCCCCATGGTATAGGCCCGCCCACGGATCGCTGGGCCCCGATTGCGGGCCAGGCCACCGTGGAGGCCCTCCGGGGCCAGATCCCCCGCGCTCCCCCCCTCCCCCCAAGGAAGCACGCAAGCCGTCCGCAGAGCCAGGTCCCGCCGGTAAGGACCTGGTGTATTTCACGCCGATGGGTCCCGCCGAAAACGGGCGGCCACTCGGCCCACAGAATCGCCGGGGGGGGGGGGGGGCGCTACCAACGGCCCCTGAACGGAACGGTGCGATTCCCACCCCCGCCGAAAAGCCAGCGCCCGAGAATCCGGCAGCCGGCATCGGGGCGAAGAGACGGGATTCACGCTGCCCCCCACGCCGATTCTCCGGCCCGGCAGGGGATTGGAGAATCCCACCCGATATGTCATGGTCAGTGGGGTCCTGGATGGGGCACTGGTGGTGCTTTTGAATGAGTACGTCTCAGTCTTGTCCCAGGTCCACAAGGTATATTCCTGTATCGGCTCTTTGTGGTAGATAAATCGGTGCTTTCAGGTGCAGTGGGAGCACCGATTATTATTACTCTGTAATAATAATTTCTGACCACGCTTCCCACCATGTGGATGTCAGGTATGAGATGGGCTGAACCCAGCTCCCCCATGAAGGCAGCACACAGCCCTCCGTGTCGACAAGGCATTTTGTGAAAGAATATCACAAGCCATCGATGGATATGAAACCTGCAAACAGAATGGTTGGAAGGTACTGAAGGCGGTAATAAGTCTGGAAATAATAGTGTATAAGAGATGCAGGGGCAGATAGGAGAGGACAGCTAAGCAAAGTTTGGTTGACTCCATATTGGAGATGGATGGGGGCACTCCACGACCACAACCGTGGAACCACTGATGGAGAGGAAAAATGACAAATAGAGTTTGACCTGCTCTCCACTAGGAAAGCAGTGCACCAACTCCACCAGTCACGAGAGACCTTCTATGAACATGGAGACAGGGTTAGCTGCCTGCTGGCCCACCAGCTGAGAAAGCAGACAGCCATGAGGAAAATAGCGCAGTTGAAAGATAAGAATGGCAAACTAGTCATGGAGTCGGTCAAGGTCAATGAGGCCTTTGCGACTTTCTATCGGGAGCTGTACACCTCCAAGCCCCGGAGGGGGACTCAAAGGTAAGACAGTTTCTCGACAGACTGGACATACCAGCTGTGGGGGAAGAAGAGGCAGGGAACGTTCGCCAGGCTTTTGGCATCAGTATTCAGAAGTGAGATGGCCCACAGTCCATCGGGTCTTGGGGAACAGCTTGTGCCAGCATGGGCCGCAGGTGTTGGAACAGTGCTGTTGCAAATCTTTTATAGAAGTCAATCAGGAATCCGCCTGGATCCGGTGCCTTCCCCACCTTTGAGTCCCCCTCTGGGTAAGTGTATGAACAAATACCACCAGCTCTGGCTACTTCCGGTTGCACAGAGGCATGAGGCAGGAATGCCAGTTGCCCCGCTGCTATTCACTCCAGCAATTTAGACGCTGCCCATCGCTCTCAGATCAGCAAAGGGGTGGAGAGGGATCCAGATAGGAGATGGGGAGCATAGAGCTGCACTCATCGAGGCAACTGGGAAGTATTCCATCACACTCCCGACTTGTGCCTTGTAGATGGTGGACAGACTTTGAGGAGTCAGGAGGTGAGTTACTCGCCGTAGGATTCCTAGCCTTTGGCCTGATCTGGTAGCCACAGTTTTAATATGGCGAGTCCAGTTCAGTTTCTGATCAATGGTAATTTCCAGGATTGATTGTGGGGGTTTCAGCAATGGCAATACCATTGAATTTCAAGGGATTGGATTTATTTGTCAGATGTACCAAGGCAGAGTGAAAAGTATTTTTCTGCGTGCAGCTCAAAACATAATTTAGTACATGAATAGAACAGTAAATACATAATAGGGCAACACAAGGTACACAATGAAACTACATAAACACCAGCATCGGGTGAAGCATACAGGAGTGTAGTGTTAATCAGGTCAGTCCATAAGAGGGTTGTTTAGCAGTCTGGTAACAGCTGGGGAAGAAGCTGTTTTTGAATCTGTTTGTGCATGTTCTCAGACTTTTGTACCTCCTGCCCGATGGAAGAAGTTAGGAGAGTAAGCAAAGTGGGAGGGGTCTTTGATTATGCTGCCCGCTTTCCCAAGGCAGTGGGAGGTGTAGATGGAGTCAATGGATGGGAGGCAGGTTTGTGTGATGGACTGGACTTCATGACTCTGACGTTTCTTGCGGTCTTGGGCCGAGCAGTTGCCATATCAGGCTATGATGCAGCCAGATAGGATGCTTTCTATGGTGCAAAAAAGTTGGTGAGAGTCAGTGTGAACGTGCTGAATTTCCTTAGTAAGTATAGGGGCTGTTGTGCTTTCTTGGTGGTAGCATCGATGTGGGTGGACAAAGACAGATTTTTGGTAATGTGCTCACCTCGGAATTTGAAGCTGTCAACCATCTCCACCGTTGATGCAGACAGGGATGTGTACAGTACTTACAGGATGATGGTTAGATCCTCTCTTGTAGAAGATGGTCATTGCCTGGCACTTGTGTGGCATGAATGTAACTTCCCAATTGTCAGTCCAAGCCTGTATATTGTTCAGATTTTGTTGCATTTGGACATGGACTGTTTCATTATCTGATTCGCGAATGGTGCTGAACATTGCGCAGTCATCTGTGAACATCCCCACTTCTGACCTTATGATGGAAGTGAGGTGCAGACGATCAAGATGATCGTGCTGCCCAGATTCCTCTTTGTATTCTAATCCCTCCCGATCTTCATCCTAAAGGCCTTCTGCACTAGGCAAACTGATCATGGCGTTTGCGAGTTGGGGGTGGGTGCCCTAGGATTTGCAAAGGGGAAAGACAGGAGGCCTGGCCCTTCCAGACCTACAATTCTACCACTGTGCAGCCACTGTGGAGAGAGTATGGGGATGGGTCACAGAGCCATATGAAGAATGGGTAAAGATGGAGGAGAGTTCCTACATCAGAACATCCCTTCGGGCATGGCCAAGGCCTGACACCCATTCCCTCCAGCCAATTATTCAAGGAGCCCACTGGTGGTGAGGATGTGAAGCAAAGCTTAAGAGCCAGAATGAATGGGATATGTTAGTGGAAAATTACAAGTGTAGAAGCTTGTTATTGAAGGAGAACGAACTTGCTGAAATAAGGGAGTTGAATAGCCTTGAGAAACAAGGAAGATGGCCAGGTGACAGGGTATGAAATGTGGGAGCCGCTTGCAATTATAACTAGCACCTGCTAATTAAACTAAGACTGCTACATACTCATGTGCCAATAGATAACTTTAAAGTCTGTATAATTATGTACTGGAACTATTGCAATAACGAATTAATAACAAATTTATGCTTTGTAATGGGGGCAAGCTCAAGTGAATGCAAGAGACAGCCCCTAACAATACATATAAAAAAAGGATGTTTCGAGCAAAACTTTGGCACTCTCCGAGGTGGTTCTCCGGAATACCTAGAGAGCTGCCCCGATCGCAATAAAGAATATTCTGAAGTACGAACGTGTTCGAGACTGTTTCCTCCGGACTGAGAGACAAGTGAATTAGAGACGCATTCACAGTGGTGGCCACACTGAGAATGCGCAACCAGCTCAGGCACCACTTTGGATGAACAACAATGTCCACCATGGCCCCTATCTGGAAGAACCATAAATTACCCCCGGTGCTGCTAGCGCCACCTTTAAACGGTTGAGACAGCTCGAGAGAACGGTGACGGTAGGGGACATATACATAGAAGGCAGGGTAGCAACACTGGGGAAACTGATGGACAAACTTCAGCTCCCAAAAGATAATGAGTGCGATACATGCAACGAAGGAACTCTGTAAGGAGACAACAACCTTGCCTTGACTGCCAGAACACTCCCTGCTGGACAGACTCCTGACCATGGGCGAACTAGGAACGGTTACTGCGCTGACATGTACAGATGAATACTGGAAGAGCTACGGTCCCCACTAGATGAGACACAGGAGAAATGGGTGAAAAAGCTAGGCATAGAGATGGGGAGGACTCTGGAGCGAAGACCTGCACAGAAGAATTGCCCCATCTCATGCGTAGGGCTGAGACTAACGCAGCTGAAAATAGCGCACAAGGCACATTTGACGAGAATACACACAAGTAGGTTATTTCCGGAGGTGGAGGATAAATATGAACAGTGCCAAGGAGGCCTGGCCAACCACACCCATATGTTCTGGGTCTGCCTCAGACCGATCAGGTACTGGACTGCCTTTTTTGAGGTCATGTCCAAGGTTGTGGGAGTGAGCGTGGAGCCATGCCCACTAATGGTGGTCTTCGGGGTCTGGGAACAGCCAGAATTGTTCATAGGGAGAGGTGCACACCTAGCCTTTGCCTCCCTGATCACCCGCCAGAGACTTCTGCTCGGTGGAAGATCAGCAGCACCACCTGCAACCGCAGACTGGCTGTCCGACTTAGCAGAATTCCTGGAATTGGAAAAAATAAAATTCACAATACAAGGATCGGAGGAAGGTTTCCACCACACGTGGAAATAATTCACCAGCGTGTTCCAAGATCTGTTCGTAGCCAGCAACCAATAGGGTGGTGGGGGGCTAGGGGGAGGAAACTAGAGCTAGTACCGTCAGCAGAACAAAAAGGTGGGAGGTAGAAGGGGAGGGGGAGAGAATATTAACTAGGACGCAATGCAAACAAGGCATGGGGAACCGGAGGAAACGAGCAGCAGAGACGTACGCAGGTACGACCTGCAGCATGGTAGCAGCGCCAGGGTCTCAGGTTCAATTCCCTACACTGAAGGCGCCCCTGGTATGTTCCAGTACCAGGGAGCAGTTAATGTGCACAAGAACGGTACAGAGGGAGTGGCCGAGGTCAGGGGACCCCAAAACCAGGAACCAACAATAATTAACCCAACCTTTACATCTGCTGTTTTGTCGCCTCCTGGACTTGTACGTAGGTATCACATTCACATATATAAATATATACACAGTTTGTAAAGACTGCTTAATTGTCCTCTGCAATGTAACTATAAAAACTAATAAAAATAATTTAAAAACAGAAAAGGGTGTTGGTGAGCCACATTTGTGAACCACAGCTCTCCATGTGGTGAAACTGCTCCCGAAAGGGGAGTCTCGGAATTGTCTCCAATGGCGATGAAGGAATGGTGATATAATTCCAAGTCAGGATGATGTGCGGCTTAGAGGACAATTTGCAGATGGTATTGTTCCCATATAGCCGCAGCCCGTGTTCTTCTTGCTGGTAATGGTCACTGGAAGTCACTATCAAAGCTAACGTTCTTCTATTTGACAAACTTCAAGAGGATATTAACAATGCAATACAAAAAGTAATCATTTGTCACATACACTTATGGGCAATGATGAAGCTTGGAAGTGTAACTTCAGTGCTAGTCAGTAATGCACAGTTTTATTTTCAGTTAAACAGTATTTTGTTTTAATTGAACAAAGAAAATTACAGCACAGGAACAGGCCCTTCGGCCCTCCCAGCCTGCGCCGATCCAGATCCTTTATCTAAACCTGTCTCCTATTTTCCAAGGTCTACTTCCCTCTGTTGCCGCCCGTTCAAATACCTGTCTAGATGCCTCTTAAATGATGCTAAAGAACTAAGAAAATTACATTGAGAAAATTGAACTGGAGAAAAACAATGATTTTCTTCATTGTATTTGGTGTAAATATTTGCCTGACTACTGTCATTTAATTCCAATAACCTGCCACCTTACATTGCACGATTAGAATGAAAACCTTTTTGTAAAAAAAACTCTCTCCATGTACCTTTGAAGACACCAAAGGCAATGAATTGGCTTGTCCATCAAAATCATACTCAACACAGATAAACTAATGTCTCTACTTCTCCTTGGAAAATACTGCAAAAACATTTTCATTTCTCATACACAACCAAGCCTTCAATGTTCCAAATATATTATTCTAATTACAATGATGTAATTAATGTTTCTATTTTGGATCTCTGTAGTTATTTATCAATGCTAATAAGTTCTCAACAGATGCCTAACTGCTAATCTTATTGCAGAGTGCTCCACTTAGTTGACTTGACATGTACTGTTGAGATGAATTAAGTTTCAAGATGATTATGATAAGGGATTTCAACATGGCCTTCCGTAGCTAGGAATATAGAAGGCTACTGTTAAAGTTTTTGAGTTAGCTGGATGTGGAAGTCTGATGATCTCCCATTAGAGTCACTGTAAGTGCTCGAGTCATTTGGGTATATTATCCTCTGGGTGTGAAACATCATTTTCCTAAGCTGTCCTTATAAACCAATGACAGAGAAAAATGTATCTAATGTCCATTTTTAATTGTGAGTTATGAGGGAAACATTCAAGCCTTGAGACAAGGACCTTCATGTGAGTAAATCATTAAAGTTTACATCAGCACTATATGGTTATTAGATAAGCAAACAGGGCAGGCGGGGCAGGATGCATTGTCAAAATGGTTAGACAGAAAACATAAATGCTATTCTGTTTCTGGAAATGAATTATGTAACTACAGGCAACTGTTGTAATGAAGGAAACACGACAGCCTATGTACACCTCAAGCTACCACAAACAGCAATGTCAGAATGACCAGATAACCTGTTGTTTCGGTGATATTAGTTTTTTTTTAAATACATTTAAAATGCTCAATATATTTTTCCAATTAAGGAGCAATTTAGTGTGGCTAATCCACTTAACCACTAATTATGATGCGATGAGGCAAGACTTAGGATGCATCAGATGGAGAGGAAACCTTCAGGGGATGGACACAATGGAAATGTGGAGCATGTTCAAGGAACAGCTACTGCGTGTCCTTGATAAGTATGTACCTGTCAGGCAGGGAGGAAGTGGTTGAGCGAGGGAACCGTGGGTTACTAAAGCAGTTGAAACACTTGTCAAGAGTAAGAAGGAGGCTTATGTAAAGATGAGACGTGAAGGTTCAGTTAGGGCACTCGAGAGTTACAAGTTAGCTAGGAAGGATCTAAAGAGAGAGCTAAGAGGAGCCAGGAGGGGACCCGAGAAGTCTTAGGCAGGTAGGATCAAGGATAACCCTAAAGCTTTCTATAGATATGTCAGGAATAAAAGAATGACTAGGGTAAGAGTAGGGCCAGTCAAGGACAGTAGTGGGAAGTTGTGCATGGAGTCCGAGGAGATAGGAGGTGCTAAATGAATATTTCTCGTCAGTATTTAGGCAGGAAAAAGACAATGTTGTCGAGGAGAATACGGAGGTATAGGCTACTAGACTAGAAGGGCTTGAGGTTCATAAGGAGGAGGTGTTAGCGATTCTGGAAAGTGTTAAAATAGATAAGTCCCCTGGGCCGGATGGGATTTATCCTAGGATTCTCTGGGAAGCTAGCGAGGAGATTGCTGAGCCTTTGGCTTTGATCTTTAAGTCATCCTTGTCTACAGGAATAGTGCCAGAAGACTGGAGGATGGCAAATGTTGTCCCCTTGTTCAAGAAGGGGAGTAGAGACAACCCTGGTAACTATAGACCAATGAGCCTTACTTCTGTTGTGGGCAAAGTATTGGAAAGGTTTATAAGAGATAGGATGTATAATCATCTGGAAAGGAATAATTTAATTAGAGATAGTCAACATGGTTTTGTGAAGGGTAGGTCGTGCCTCACAAACCTTATTGAGTTCTTTGAGAAGGTGACCAAACAGGTAGATGAGGGTAAAGCAGTTGATGTGGTGTATATGGATTGCAGTAAAGCGTTTGATAAGGTTCCCCACGGTAGGCTATTGCAGAAAATACGGAGGCATGGGATTCAGGGTGATTTAGCAGTTTGGATCAGAAATTGGCTAGCTGGAAGAAGACAAAGGGTGGTGATTGATGGGAAATGTTCAGACTGGAGTCCAGTTATTAGTGGTGTACCACAAGGATCTGTTTTGGGGCCACTGCTGTTTGTCATTTTTATAAATGACCTGGAGGAACGTAGATGGATGGGTGAGTAAATTTGCAGATGACACTAAAGTCGGTGGAGTTGTGGACAATGCGGAAGGATGTTACAAGTTACAGAGGGACATAGATAAGCAGCAGAGCTGGGCTGACAGGTGGCAAACGGAGTTTAATGCAGAAAAGTGTGAGGTGATTCATTTTGGAAGGCATAACAGGGAGACAGAGTACTGGGCTAATGGTAAGATTCTTGGTAGTGTGGACGAGCAGAGAGATCTCGGTGTCCATGTCCATAGATCCCTGAAAGTTACCACCCAGGTTGAGAGGGTTGTTAAGAAGGCGTACGGTGTGTTAGCTTTTATTGGTAGAAGAATTGAGTTTCGGAGCCATGAGGTAATGTTGCAGTTGTACAAAACTCTGGTGCGGCCGCATTTGGAGTATTGCGTGCAGTTCTGGTCGCCGCATTATAGGAAGGATGTGAAGCATTGGAAAGGGTGCAGAGGAGATTTACCAGGATGTTGCCTGGTATGGAAGGAAGATCTTATGAGGAAAGGCTGAGGGACTTGAGGCTGTTTTCGTTAGAGAGAAGAGGGTTAAGAGGTGACTTAATTTAGGCATACAAGATGATCAGAGGATTAGATAGGGTGGACAGTGAGAGCCTTTTTCCTCGGATGGTGATGTCTAGCACGAGGGGACATAGCTTTAAATTGAGGGGGGATAGATATAGGACAGATGTCAGTGGTAGGTTCTTTACTCAGTGAGTAGTAAGGGGCGTGGAATGCCCTGCCTGCAACAGTAGTGGACTCGCCAACACTAAGGGCATTCAAATGGTCAATGGATAGACATATGGACGATAAGGGAATAGTGTAGATGGGCTTTAGAGGAGTTTCACAGGTCGGCACAACATCGAGGGCCTGTACTGTGCTGGAATGTTCTATGTTCTAACCTGCACATCTTTGAGTTGTGGGGGTGAAATCCACGCAGTCACGGGAGTATGTGCAAACTCCACACGAACAGTGACCCGGGGCCGGGATCGAACCTGGGTCCTCAGCACCGTGAGACAGCTGTGCTAACCACCGCGCTACCCACGGTCATATTAGTTGAAGAACAATATTGGGCAGGACATGAGGAAGAACTCATTTGTTCTTCTTCAAGTAGCTTTATTGGATCTTTTATTCCCATCTGAGAAATCAGATTGGGTCCTGTCTTAATATCTCATCTGAAAGATAGCATCTTTGGCAGTGCAGCACTCTGAGCGCATACTATTTTCAGGTTACGTAGATACATAGAAGATAGGAGCAGGAGGAGGCCTTTTGGCCCTTCCAGCCTGCTCCGCCATTCATCACGACCATGGCTGATCATCCAACTCAATAGCCTAATCCTGCTTTCTCCCCATAACCTTTGATCCCATTCTCCCCAAGTGCTATATCCAGCCACCTCTTGAATATATTCAAAGTTTTAGCATCAAGTACTTCCTGTGGTAATGAATGCCACAGGCTCACCACTCTTTGTGTGAAGAAGTGCCTCCTTATCTCTGTCCGAAATGGTTTACCCTGAATCCTCAGGCTGTGACCTCTGGTTCTGGACACACCCATCATTGGTAACATCTTCCCTGGATCTACCCTGTCTAGTCCTATTCGAATTTTATAAGTCTCTATGAGATCTCCCCTCATTCTTCTGAACTCCAGCGAGAACAATCCCAACCTAGTCAATTTCTCCTCATATGACAGTCCCGTCAAATTAAGGGATTAATATTGTTTCTAGTTTATTTAAGCAAGAATTATCTGCATAGATATACATATATACGAATAACACCAGTGGCACCTTGCATTTTAAGATTAATTGTATTGCTCACCAGGTTGCCTCGTGTCAATACAGCTAGGGCTTCACCTGAGCTCCACAGGAAACTTTGTTGAAGTTTCCGACTTCAAGATTGGTACAGAAACTAGCATAATTATGTGTGATTGTGATCCAGAATATTTGGAGCTAAGAATAAGTGAAAAAATATACAGGCTCAATCTTTGCCATTATCCTCAGTGTGATAAATATGCATGTTTCTCAATCCTTATTTCCTATCTCACTAAAATCGCAGTTTAAATCATGTTTTTTGCCTGCATACAATTTTCAAAGATTCTACTATTCCTGTGTGCTGTCGTATAGGCGGTTTATTAAATAACTTTAAATTTATGATCATATATAGAATATATTTTTACAGGTTTTACTGCAGTGTGTTTTCCATTATATGAGAGACCTGTAAAGGAAAATAATTTAAAACTTAGATTTTGTGCATTACACTTCAATTTCCAAGTTCACCAGAAACGTGCTATGCAAATCCATGCCAAGTCAAATCAAAATCATTCCAGTGATTGTGATGCTGGATGGTGAATAGAGGCAGTAGTCACAGTGAACTGTAGAAAGATAATTGAAAGCAATAGCAATAATATTCATGGATTACAGAAGCAATTGGCATGTCGTAAAATCTGTTAACCAGAACGTCAACCCAGTGTTCACCGAAGCAAATTATTACTGGAAATGAAATGTGAGGAATTGCATTTTAGGTGGCGCTCTCTCCTTGCACAACTGAGCACTCTGCCACAGTACATTAGATTGTAAGATTACTTGATGATAGATTGTTTCCTGGAAACATGCGCTCAACTGTCATGGCAACCTACTACTCTAAACATTCTTCTGAACAAGTACACACAGAGGATCCTTTGCTCGATAAGGGAAGGTTTCCATTGTAGGGCAGCTACTGTACTGAAACTGCAACGAAAAAATCTTATGGCTTCATCAAACAGTTTGAAACAAATATGTATTTCTTCATCACATTATCACATCCTCAGGGCATCCCAGAATACTTCATATCTGATAAATTACTTTTGAAATGTGGTCATTATTATAGAAGCGAACTTAATACAGAGCAAGATCATAAAACAGTTCATATGTAAATAGGCCTGCGTTGGCATTCATTGAGGGAGGAATGTTGGCATGTACACTGGGAACACTTCCTGCTCTTTTGAGCCACCGGATCTTTTATGTCCACTTGATTGAGTATTTTGTTCAAAATTCAAGAATAACAAGGCAGCATTCCCTTAATTACAGCTGCCACTGTTTTCCTGAATAGGTTGGTATTTTTGACTTAAGTCCTTGACTGAAACATTCCACCCTCAGTAAGGTCCTGTCTGAGTGAGGCTTTCTTTGTTTTTAATGTAGATTCGACAGTAATGGTGGCAATCCTCTGTCTCATAAGACAATGGTTTGTGTCATAGTTGACAACTTTGTATAAAGTATCGCCTGGTGTAGCTCAGGGGTCCCACTCTGGCATTTGCTGCAGTGTAAGTCATTGGGCTGAGAAGGTGCAGGATTCATTGGGCTCTGTTTTCTCTGAGATCTCTTCTTGACCCACTGAGCTTTTTGTGTTCACTTCTTCCAGTGCTTTCTTCCAGTCAACCTCCAGAGGTCAGGGTCACTAGTGAGTGTCTCCCAGCTGTCAGTGTCAATGTCCACCACCTTCACATCTCACTTGCAGGTATCCTTGGCCGGGATTATCCAGTCCCGGCCGTGGTGTGAAATTTCTATGGGCAGGGTGGAAAATTTGACCAACCAGCCAAAGGTCCATTGAATTTGGGCAGGAATTTCCAGTCCCACTCTTATAGCAGAAGTATGGATGCCCAGGAGGATGTGGCCAGTCCAGAGTGCAGAAGGTATTTGAGTATGCGGCCATTATCCATCTGATGAACGTGGTTGGGCCAGCACAAATGTCGTCGGCTTAGCAATGAGTGCATGCTGCAGCAATTAGCACGCTCCAGGACCTCAGAGTCGGTGACCTTGTCCTGCCAGATGCTGAGGTTGTGTAATACAACACTGCTATAAAATTAAACAGCTTGACAATGATCAAATCTAAGAGGCACTAGATGATGTGCTATCTTAACTGTACCTGCCACATTCCTTACTGCAGTGGTGCATGTTCAATTACACTGCTAACCGTCCCCATATTGAACCCCGAAGCTACAATCTCTGTAACTTTGAGGATACCTGCCAATTATATTATTGTGTTGAAGAAAAATAGCAACATTAGTATGAGGACAATGAGTGGCTGACCACTCCTTTCACAACACTGGGGGGGGGGGTTAGCAGTGTAATTGAACCTACACCACTGCAGTAAGGAATGTGGTAGGTACAGTTAAGATGGAACACCACAGGGATGGCCTTGTTGGCTTGTTTTGTAATAAGGCTAACAACTAATGTCAAGATCAAACCATCTGCAAAGCTTTTTCATTCAAAATCTAATAACCTCTTAATATCATATATTTTTGTTTAAATCGGTCTGGTAATTACATTTTCATTCTAAATATATTTTACTAACACAGGTCAAGTAGAACATTCTGGGAACTTCATGTCTTTTATTCCGATACGAATATAAAGTCAGGAAATGCTTGGTCAGGATAGTGCAAGAGGACAGACCACAGGGCTCATGGCAGCTCATGCAAAGCCTGTTTGCCTATTACAAAGGAAGTCAAAGGAGTCAAAACTTAAGTATGTACGGTGACCATAATTTCCATTTGGTAGCCTGGCAGGGCAGAAAAGGTGGTGCAGAGGTTACTTCCTGAACCTGGTCATCTTTCTGCTCGTCTTCGGCTTTCGGGGTAAAAGATAAAATGATCTACTTAGAGAAATTTTTTTTCCACTTGAGGTGACTGATTAACAGTTTCTATGCAAATGTACACATGATGATGAAAAATCCTGTAATACTCCACGATTAAAAAAAAAACAATTTGGCTGTAATCACAGTAATCAATGCCCCCCCCCTCCTCCCCTCCCATCCCATACCATATAAACTCACACTCCTAACACCATGAGAGATAGACTAGTTCACCTAAACATTTGGCTTTGTGAAAGAGGACAACTTTTGCTTGGACGCTTCACTGGGAACAATAGAACAGTACAGCACAGAACAGGCCCTTCGGCCCTCGATGTTGTGCTGAGCAATGATCACCCTACTCAAACCCACGTATCCACCCTATACCCGTAACCCAACAACACCCCCTTAACCTTACTTTTTAGGACACTACGGGCAATTTAGCATGGCCAATCCACCTAACCCGCACATCTTTGGACTGTGGGAGGAAACCGGAGCACCCGGAGAAAACCCACGCACACACGGGGAGGACGTGCAGACTCCGCACAGACAGTGACCCAGCCGGGAATTGAACCTGGGACCCTGGAGCTGTGAAGCATTTATGCTAACCACCATGTTACTGTGCTGCCCTAATGTGGATGTTATGACTGTTTCTATGGTAATAAGGCCTGTTTGTGGATCGGGTGGCCAGGGATCTATCTGCCTCACCACCCTGGAGCGATTTGGACACTCGGGTTTCAGTTTCAGCAAACTTGTGCAGAGAGAGAGAGAGGTCGGAATGTATAAGTCTTCACCAGTGTAACAACGAGAGGGCGAAGCAGCCAGTTAACCGTGGAGCCGGTGCACAGTGCATCTCGATATAATCGACAGAATCTAAAACAGGGGGGAAACGATCGTTCGCTGCAGCATCAGGATTTGAGAAGTAGGCTTAAAAATCCTCCAAACACAGATTTTTTATAAATTATTTACTATATGTCATGAAAGTCAGACTGGGTTCATGCCCAATGACACAATTCCTTAACTCCAGTGCATCAAAGAGATTTATATGGTTTCAAACAACAATCTGAATCAACAATATATATATATATATATATAAAAATCCACAGCTCCTCTAATTTACAGGGTTGGAAACTTACGGAGTCGCTCATTCCAAAAGTCCACCTCCATAATATCTGGTTTGGCATCTTTTAAACAGACCGATATACAGGCACACACCAAAGAACACTTTTGTTAGAGAAACATAAACTTTCTTTTCTTCTGAAGCACAAGGTCCCTGGAGGGAGGCGGCGTCATTTGAAGTGCGAGTGGGCGGCGCCCTCCGCTGTCAGCTTGAAGTCCAGGGCCCGCAGGAGGTGGGAGATGGGCAGCTGGTGCAGGCCTTCGGGGAAGTTTTGGGGGGAAACGGTCCGGATCAAGGCCTGCATGGCCTTAATGAAGAGGGGGGGCGGGCTGCAGCCCGACAGCCACTGGAAGAGGTCGGTGCCCAGCAGGCCCCGCCACAGGCCGGCGTCGTCCCTCAGCGCCCCCTGCATCTTGAAGTTGAGCTGGGGCATGAAGAGCAGCAGGCTGGGCAGGCAGCTCCGGTGCGGCTCGGCCTCGCTCTCCTCGCACAGCCGGCCCAGCAGCGTGTCCAGCGCCGTGTTGCCATGGCAGTCCGTCACGTAGGGCGACGAGCCGTGGCCCAGCAGCAGGCTGAGGCACTCGGGCCGCGCCAGCTCGCAGGCCAGGTGCAGCGGCGTCTTCCCGCTCTCCACGTGCACGCAGCCGCGCCGGTCCAGGTAGCCCCGCCGCTCGTCCTCGGGGAAGTGGCGCAGGCTCTTCAGCATCCGGCCCAGCGTGACCACCCGGTTGTAGCGCACGGCCATGGCCAGGTGCGGCGCCAGGGCCTGGCAGCAGCAGAAGCTCTTGCTGGGCATGGCCAGGGCTGCCCGCGGCTGCTCGGACAGCAGGTACTGCCCGTAGGGCTGGTGGTCGTGCACCAGGGCGTAGAGCAGAGCCTCGGAGGGAGAGTAGCTGCTGGCCCGGCCGCCCTCCTCCCAGTGGAACACCTCCATGGTCCTCATCTCCTCCAGCATCCAGACTGGCAGCAGGTCCCGCACCGCCTGGTAGAAAGCGAAGGAGGATTTCTTACAGCGCTTCTGCCAGCGTTTTTCCTGGGCATGACCGGGGGAGGAGGGAGCCAGGTCCCACGGCATGACTGGGGGCGTGTGTGTGTGCGTGAGGGGAGAGTGTGGCTGTGTGTGGGGAGGGGGCTCTGTCCTAGCCCCTGGACTCAGGCTGAACTCAAACTGCTCCCAAAGCTCAGGCCGAGGTCCCTGGAAGCCGGCTGCTAACTTCATGGGCAGTGGGCAGTGTCCCCTGTCTCTGGGTACAGACAGTGTCCCGGGGAGCCGGGCGCCGCGGCTTCCCTCACTCTTATTTATAGTATCAGCCGCCCCATTGGGCGTCTGCAGCGCGCACACCGCCCACATCCTGACTAATAAGCTGAGGGGAAACCTCCTCCCTCCCCACAGTCAACACACACCCATCCACCCAGACCTTTTTGTGTAAAGAGTCAATGACCCCCGACACACACTGTGGTTACGTGAGCTTGATCCCATTTCATGTTCCTTTTTTTTGTCCCACTTGTATCAGTTACAGCTCCGTCTACTATTTCACAGCACAGCTCATCTCTGCAAACCTTCTGTTGATGAAACATTCAGCAGGGCCAGGCCAGGCGTGTTTAATCGGTCACCCCGACGGGGAACACATCTTTTGAAAGGTCACAGATTGACTAATTACTTCTGTACTGTCACCGAGAGGGGACAGGGGTAAGAGATTTAGAGGGGATTTGAGGGAAAACTTTTTCACCTGGAGGCTGGTGGGAATCACTGACTTAAAAGGGGGCAAAGGCAAAAACTCTCATAACATTTAAGAAGCATTTATAGATGGGCACTTGAAACACCATAAAATGCAACAAAATGCTGAAAAATGGGATTAGAACATATAGGTGCGTGGTGGACAGCGTAGATACCCAAAGGGTCTCAAAGGTTTTATGCTGTAAAACTCTATGATTCCATCTCTGCACCAATACTGACAGAGCTGCCGATGAGAAACAGTGAATGTTTCAGTCCGAAGAGCTTTCACCAGCACTGAGAAAAGTTGGAAATGTAATTATATGTTAAACAGGTGAGGGTGGGGGGGGGAGTAAAGAAACAAAAGATGAGTCTATAGAAGGTGTGAATGGCTGAGATGAAAAGCAAAAACCAGAGAGAATAGAGGGGGGTAAACAAGCATCCACCCTTCTCCCTCCCTCACATCATCCATCTGAACAAATCTAATTGATTGGAGTTATGGTATTTATTTATGTCCAAATGATCATTTTTAATCCATAAAAGGAAAAGAACTAGCCCATTCATAATTAACAGCATTTTTATGTGTTTTTTTTACACCAAAGATTTGAATACAAAATTAGAGTGACCAACTGTCCTGAATTTTCTGGGACTATTTGGCTTTTCATCCTGAGTCAGGCCTTTGTGGGACATGGTTTGCCTCGAATTGTTTCTGCCTCTACAGGCTGTGTGTCCCTGCCTGTGTTGGCTGTGGTAGGTTGGTCGTTTTGTGTTTGGGGCTGCACAGTGGCTGTTTCATTTTTGGGGGGGAAAGATTCAATACTGGAAACCCAGCTAAACTGCACAAGATCTTTTCCATTCCGTAGAAGAATTAGAAGACACACTCCAATGTTATTCAATTTAATTATTTCATTTAGGGGCAGCAGGGTAGCATGGTGGTTAGCATAAATGCTTCACAGCTCCAGGGTCCCAGGTTCGATTCCCGGCTGGGTCACTGTCTGTGTGGAGTCTGCACATCCTCCCCCTGTGTGCGTGGGTTTCCTCCGGGTGCTCCGGTTTCCTCCCACAGTCCAAAGATGTGCGGGTTAGGTGGATTGGCCATGCTAAATTGCCCGTAGTGTCCTAATTAAAGTAAGGTTAAGGGGGGGGGGGTTGTTGGGTTACGGGTATAGGGTGGATACGTGGGTTTGAGTAGGGTGATCATGGCTCGGCACAACATTGAGGGCCGAAGGGCCTGTTCTGTGCTGTACTGTTCTATGTTCTATAGACGGGGTGTAATTGGATTCTATTTTATCAGTAATCGTACAGGGTCAAAGGATCAAATGTCTCCTGAGCAACAAAGTGGAATGGTTGAACAACATAGGTCATCACTGTCAGTAAGAAGCATTGGAGTCTTCAGGTGTCTTTGTTCAACACAACTTTTAAGAGATAGAGGACAACTGCTGTATGATTCACAATTGTATCTGCTTTCTTGATCAGAAACTCTGAAGTCTCTACTGATTGCAGCTTCACGCTACAATATATTTTCAATATCTACTATGCAAATACGACTTTATCATGATATGTAATTCCTCATAAAGCCCATTACTAATTTATTCTGAGCCCATTATGCACTCCTGTCCTGGCACCCAACAACTTCCATTAGCAACAAAATAAACAACTCCACCCATGATTCCACTCTGTTCACAGGATAATTATAGATAAAAAGGCTATATAACCCAGCCCATCTCATTATCCAGAATGACATATGAACATATGTATTAGGATCAAGAGTAAGCCATTCAGCCTCTCGAGCTTGCTCTGCCATTTGATATAATTTCCTACATTATACCAATGACTACAACTCCAAAGTATTTAATTCACTATAAAATGATTTGCATAATTGTGAAAGGTGCTCTATAAATGCAGGTTTGTCTTTCATTACACCTGTATGCAGTAGACATAGTGACTGTAGCAATGGAAAATTGAATCTGATTGTCTAAAGATAATTAACCACAGAGCAATGAACGTATGTTAGGAAATTGGCTACAAATAAATCACTACATTTGCAAAACAGTTCAACTCTGTAACTAATACAACCTTACTATTCTGACCTCTCTGGTACCAACCACCAATAAATCACAAATTGAATCTGCTCCTTTTACATTAATTACACAATACCCAGGATTTGCCAATCAGACATCTACCAGATGTCTTCGGGGAAGAATGATACAAAGTGCAAAAATTCAGTGTTTCCAGATTTCCACAGAATCTATCGCACAAATTATATTGTACACTGCTAATTTACAGCCTAAAATAAAAAAAATTAATAAGATACTCAAGAAAAAAAGAGTAACTTCCCCACCCCATGCCACCCACTTCCAACCTCCCCATCCCTCCAACAACCCCCACCACCCAAAACCCCTCCAACCTCCCTCAACCCTCCAACACCTGAAAGCCTTCCCCAACCTGCCAAAACCCCAAAACCTCCCCCACCCCTTCAACGCCCCTATTTCTCTACACACCTCCAACATACAACTTCCTCTCAAACATTCCCATCCTCCTGCAATAATCTCCCCCAGCACCTCTCTCAGCCTCCCCCGCAGCTCCAAAATAAAAATTTGATTTATCATTTTTCAAGCAGGAACACTCTTAGCTGCTGCGCTGCTGTTGACCTTTGGGCAGTGTTGTGGTTTTCTTGTGGGCCTTTCAAAACATATCAGAATCATGAAGCAGTCCAAAGATCAGAAGCAGCAAGCACAGTAACTAATGAAGTTGGACCAGTGATCCAGAGGCCAATTAGTGCTCTGTGGGAACAGGTTCAAATCCACCATAACAGCTGGTGGATTTGAAATTCAGTTTATAACAATCTGGAATATAAGGATAGCCACAATAATGGTCACCGTGAAATTATTAAAAAGCCATCTGGTTCACTAATGTCCCGTAGGGAAGGAAATCTGCCATCTTTATCCGGCTTGGCCTACGCGTGACTCCAGACCCACAGCAACGTGGTTGACACTTAACTGTACTCAACGGGCAGTTTGGGATGGCCAACAAATGCTGGCCTGGCCAGTGATGCCCACAACAACTTAAACTATATTTATATAAGAACATTTAGAAATGAAAGTATGGCACCAGCCACATACGAAGATATTAGATCTGATGATCAAAAGCTTGGTCAAAGAAGTATGTTTTGAGGAATGACTTAAAGGAGGAAGATGTGGAGATGCAGGCGTTGGACTGGGATGAGCACAGTAAGAAGTCTTACAACACCAAGTTAAAGTCCAACAGGTTTGTTTCGATTCACTAGCTTTCGGAGCACTGCTCCTTCCTCAGGTGAATGAACTCAGTCACCTGAGAAAGGAGCAGTGTTCCGAAAGCTAGTGATTAGAAAAAACCTGTTAAAGGAGGAAATAAGGTGGAGGGACAAAGAGGTATAGGGAAGGAATTCCAGGGCTTGGGGTCTAGGGCCCCCAATGTGGAGCAATTATAAGTGGGAATGCATCAGAGGCCAGAATTAAAGGATATCTTGGAGGGCGATGGGTTTGGAGGAGACTGGGTTCGAAAATAAGGGTGAGAATTTTGAAATTGAGGTGCTGCTTGACTAGGAGCCAGTGTAGGTCAGTGAACAGAGGGGTGGTAGGGTAATTATTCCAAATTAAGTCACAGGCAGCAGAGCTTTGGATGAGCTCAAGTTTACAGAGGCTAGAACGTGGGAGACTGGCCAGGAGTGAATTGGAATATTTGAGTCCAGAGTTAACAAAGGCATGGGCAAGAATTTCAGCAATGAGCTGAGACATGGGCAAAGTCGGAAGGTGGAAATCTCCAGCCGTAGTAATATTAGTAATATAATATATTAATTTTCACATTTTAATAGAGACTCAATGTAATTTGGTGCCCAAAGCAACAGCAAAAATATCATGTCATGCAAACAGAATGAGAATATTCAATTGGCTCAAATCAGTGGTCTGGAGGTTATGCTCAGTATGATATCGCATCCATATGTCTGTAAAACAGTGACTCGTGAGCAATGCCATAGGATAGCTGCTCATACTTTCAAAAAAGTCTTATAGAAACGTTTGCTCGATTTCCAGACTTTCGTTACCAGTTGTGCAATTCGATCTTAAGAACATATACCGTACCAGCCTCCCCGAACAGGCGCCGGAATGTGGTGACTAGGGGCTTTTCACAGTAACTTCATTTGAAGCCTACTTGTGACAATAAGTGATTTTCATTTCATTTCATATAACTTTAGCAAGTCTATAAATTTCTTGGAAGTACTACAAGGTCATAGGGATTGTCATCAAAGGTTTGTAGTAAAGAAGCTGTATTTATATAGCCCTTTTCATGACCTCAGGATTCCCCAAAGCATTTTACAACCAATCAAGTAGCACATTAAATGAATAATGGCGTAGAATCAACGTTACAACAGAAAAATGCATGTTATAATATCCACTCGTGGAAAATTCTGATATGTTGTTCAAGATTGTTATCAATACACTGAAAATGGGGTTTCAGGTGAAAATAAGTTCCTTTCGTGGCTGAAGCACCTGTTTTGGTCAACTCCAGCCTACTTTTCTCAGGTTAAGGTTGGGTCAAAGCTGTTCCACCATTTGCAAATCAGGAGTGTTATGGAATAATTGCCATTTACCTGGGTGAGTGCAGCTGCAACATCCCTCACGAAACCCATCATTGCAAGGCAGTGCTCTTGATCAGAAACCCTTCATTTGGCTTAAACAGCTACTCCTGCCACCATTGGAATACCATGGCTGTGGCACTGACTGCCAAAGGATACATTTTAGCAATTCACCAAGGCTTATTTGACAATAAAACCCCAAACCCATAATCTTCACCACTGAGGGGGGAAAAGAGCAAGTGTATGGCAACAACATCACCACTAGGTTTCCCTCCAGGTCACACACCCTTTTGACTTGGGCATATATTGTCATTCCTTCATTGTTATGAGGTGTAAGTCCTGGAACTCCATCTAACAGCATGGTGATGGCAGTAGCTTAGGAAATTGAACCACTGCTATCTTTTCAGGGCAACTAAGGTTGGGCCATAAATGCCTGCCTTATCACCGTCGTCCAAATTCCAAGAATGAATATTAATAGTATATAATTCAAAGGTTCACTTCACACCTATTATTCCAATAAAATTGCATTTTAATTGCAGATTTGCTGGTGTTGTCCTGAAATCTATCAAAATAAGTTTGAGTGCAATATGTGCCAATTGGTGATTGTCTCACATCTGAAAGAAGTTGTGGACGCTTTGCTGTGGAATGCATCAGTCAAGTCGAATAAAATGTGTACCCTGTGGATATTTGCTAGGACGATGCAATAGTCAGGGATATATTTTAAAACATTATTTTGTTCTTAGTTGAATGTCAAAAAGGTACCAGTGATTTATCCCTGGGAGCAGGCTCTCAGTTTACATACTACTATTGTACTGAAGCATGTGTGGAGGTGGCATTTTGGACCTCCATGGATCATATGATTTCACATGTGAAATGCTACTGTGCAAACATCAGTTAGGGTTTAGCATCAGTAAAGTGTCATATATTTTGTACATCTTTGGAAAAGTCTGTAATTTGCTGTGTTATCCTTGTTAATGCTGCCCATTTACGATTTACAGCCAAACCGAGTCGACTAGTTAATATAATCCCAGACCAGACCCCAACATTTGCTAAAATACTAAATAGAAATCCCAATATTTTATTTAATTTGTAAGACTGTGAGGAAAGGATACTTCGATCCAGGATTGATTCCATGCATAAATGGGGAGAGGGCATATCAAATCAAACTATTATTAACACAGGATTAAACTAACTTTAACATCATACACAAAATAACTTACAAATACTAGTTAAACAATGCTTAACAATAAAATAAATACACTTCAACTCCTTATTGCTATCTTTTAATTTCCAATCAAACAAAATCCATCTCAGGTGAAAATCCACCTTCAAATACAATGAGCAAATACAGAAATACTTGCTGTATGGAGATGCCTTGGAGAAACAGTTTTGAGACAGAGAGATCTTTCAGGAAACAATCTGTAGATTCTTGCCTGTGTCAAACTGCTGTCTAACTTCCCAGCATTTGACAAAAAGCTTGTGTTCTGTTCAAATCGAAATATAAACTGAAACTCAACACCTGACTGCTTCAGCCCTTGGCTCCTCCCACTAACTGTTATGACCATCTTACCAAGGCTAACCACAACCCTTCATTTATCTAAACCGCAAGGAGGCTTTTTTCTATAAACAAAATTCCAGTAGCCCTATTTAGGTAAACGCTATGCATGGTTGGAATGAATTATGATCTTACTTTTATGATGCTTTAATTATCCTTTCTGTAGCCACAATGTCTGCCTGTCTTTTCAACCAGGATATTAAAAACCTTACTGCAGTAGAGTCATACACACATTGACATGATCTTTTAACCATTACTGCACCAGATACACATAATACAATATATATCTGAAATTCCTATATTCATCACATAGTGTTTATTATTCCGCTTTCTTAAGTCTAGGAAGTCATAAAGGGACTACATACAAAGACAATGGTTTCTGTGTAATTCACAGTCTCTCAACATCATCAGCTATTGGGTGCATAGACTAAGTTTGGTTCATAAGGTGAAAGAATGTGTTTATAAGAGTGGCCTTGAGTGTTGAGCACAAAGGTAAAAAAACCCCAAAAGTCGGCTATTGTTTCTGCACTTTAGCTGTAGTAGCAACTTTGAATTTGCTGAGCCAAGGTCACATTTTATTATAACAAACCCATTCTGGACAAGCAGTTAAAGCAGAGTGGTTTCTGGGGTAATATATTTTGCTTCAGAAAAATAAAAATATTCAATTTGAACAAATTTAATACTGTTAAATACAAGATGAAAAGCTTCAGCAACATGTCTCACTCTCCTAAATATTCAAGTTCTGTACAACCAGGATCACTCGATCACTCCTCTTCTACCTCACCCATAACTCTGAGGAGATGCAGTTGACAACTTCTTGTCCCTTTAGTCGCATTTCCATTAAATGCTGAGGCTGGGTCTGCCATGACCCTCCATTGATGACATCGCCATAGCCTTGGAATGGTTCATCTGACTGATGTAGAATCCAGTCTCTGCCACTTCATGAGTGGGGACATGATTCCCTTGTAGGGACAACACTGTCCTTGTTTATGCCATCAACAGCAGGATTTCCCTTTACCATATCCTGCATTCAAAACAAGTGGAGTGGGCAAAAGGATTAGGGATGAGCTGATAGAAGAGAGGGGTTTGGGAGGTAAGGGGTAAGATAGTGAAGGGTAAGGACAGAAAGGGAATGATGAGAAGAAAGTGGAAAGTGGTAGGAATGGGGGAAGGCAGGAAGAACAATGATGAGGGAAGTGGGGAAAGTGGGAAGAAGGGGGGAATGGAATGAAGTGGAGATGGGAAGGGAAAGGTGGATAGGAGGGAAGGATGACAGGAGGGGAGGGTAGAGCTGCTGTGGGGCAGAGCAGGTAGGGGAAGGTCTGAGTATGCCATTGGTTGAAGGGGGCAGTCAGGGTGTAGAGGAAGAGTGTAGAAAGATAGTGGGCAGAGTAAGGAGGAAGAGAGTGGAGAAACAATGGGGGGGGGGGGGGAGGAGAAGAGAAGAGTGGGAGGAAGTGGAAGGTGATCAAAGAGCAGTGGGCAAGACAGAAGGAAGAATGTGAGGTGGAAAGGGACTGGGGAAAGGTTGAGGGGAAGGTATGGGAAAAAGGTTATCATGTGATCCAGGCTGCTCATGCAGGGCACTGAGTTCAAAGGGACAGTCACCCCATCTCTCATCCTTAACCCATGATCCCTACCCTCTTCCTGATGTTAAAACTTGAAGATATTCATTTATTTTCCACTCCATAAATAAATCTAACAGTGATGGATTTTAAACATCGTTTGTTGTTCAAGATTCATCTACACATTGTGAACTTGAGAAATATTTCCTTGTAAAGTGCTTTTTGATGGAACCATCAACAAATTGTATTGTTCCACTTATTAATATTTTCCTTTCAAAATGTCATCTCATCTAATTGTAAACCAGGAGTCTCGAGCTAGTGCTTTGTGTAATCAACAGCAATGTCTGAGTTGCTTTCCCAAGTTACCCGTAGGAGTGTCACTATGGAAACTAATATCTATCTGCACTGTATTCTGACCAAATCTAGTATATCACACACAAATTGCTTGAGTCTCACACTGGAAAGAATAGCTGAGGTGGTTTCTCATTGCTGTTGCTACCTTCAGAGTACCTTCTTTGAGGTGGGCTGCAACCAAGGCTAAAGTGGATCATTTGCCCTTTCTGACATCAAGCCAGAATTCAGAGCCTGTGCTCTGCTCCATTCACAGGAATTGTCAAAAATGCAGCCTAAAACAACTCCTCTAACTGAGCCATTGGTCTCTCTAGCTGGGTGAGAGTACCCAGTGCAGAATTTTGAGGCCATTTTCTAATCTCCATTCACTGGAAACATCTTCATCTCACTCGGGCAATAATGGTTGAAACAAAGCAAAGGTTCACTCTAGAAAATGGATGGATAAAGTACAATTCACCATGAGAAATTCAGAATTATTAAACAGACTTATTGAATCATCTGTTCACAATTAGTTTCCACAAGATGAGAAATTGCTGCTATTGCAACTTAGGGGCTGACTGAGGGTTTTACCAGACAATAATAGTTCACTTTCCAGATTTGTAGATTCTCCAAGTTTCAGCTTTGAAAATGTGAGGACAATAAATACAATCCCTCCACACTGATATCCTAGTCTTACTCTGCACTGATAAAGGCGGCAGAAATGTTTACAATCTTAAGAGACGTAGGATGGTGGAGCAGCCTGTTTCTCACCTACCCACACTGATCTCAAAGTCCTTAGATTAGAAAGACCATTTAGCCCATCTTAATTCATTCATCCAGAACAGCCGAAGAAATTTTTCCATTGCTGTATCCTGTTATGTCTCAAATGATTCTGGGTTTTTACTCTCCACAGCTGTCTGAAGTCCATTGCAACTGATATCATTCTCCTGACAGCAATCCAATTCATTTTTATCAGTTTGACCTTGTGCCCCTTGACCCAACAGTAAAAGAATAGTACACACAAGTCACAATCCCTGTTAAGTTCATGCTATTATATAATCTTTGACCATATGGTGCTCTCTGGTGAATTGCATATTCCACTGGATAATATCCTGGTGTGTTTGTTATCTGCTGCCAAGGTGGTTATGTGAATTTTCAATGGTCATTAAGGGAAGAAACTCTGGTTACTGGAAAAACATTGGGTTGGAAGCTATTACCTAGGCCTATGTCTCAATATTGTGTCTTGAGATGGAACTGGTAAGTCTGTGATGAATGTAGGAATTTTTTATATGAAGGAATGCATTATATATATTTTGTGGCAATAATGCTATTAAAAGCCTAAGTTAAGGTATTTTTGTTGCAGCAATATACAGGCAGGCGATGTGTCTGCAAAGGCTGGGATTAAAGATGTTGTAAACGTGAGATAATCATTCATTCCAACCAAGTACTTGTTTATAAAGAGTTGCCTCGTGGAACTTTGTTATAATGCTGCAGATTCCCTGGAGAGTAGATAATTTGAGATGGTGTTTAGACTTGGGTAAGCCGGTCATGGGACATTGGAGTGGGATAGAGATAATATAATTAATGGGAGGAGCCAAGTCTGGAGCAACCAGTTTTGGTTGTAGGCGTTTTAGTCTGACAAAGACAGAGGATCTTCAGACTGTTCCTGAAAGGGTAACTCTCCAAGCATTCTTTTCAAGAAAGCTCCACACAAAGGTACCCGTGTTTAACTTTATTTACCAGTGGCTATTGACCTGTAATGAGTTTTGCTTAATTGGAGATATTTTAAGAATTAACTGTTCCTTGAAAAGCTATTTTCTGTTGTTAATGTGGTTACTCCTGTGTTAATAAAGTTTGTTTTATTATAAAAGATTCCCCATTTGTCAGTGAAATCACTCCCGCAGTGAAATATCCTTTCCTCACAGTTTACAAGTAGAGAGATTGTTAGGCTTTCTTGTCTGGTTTTCCAATAACAAGACTGATTGTACATCAGTATCAGTCACATGCAATGGTGGGGTTTTGCAGCGGGATTTACACTCCAGTGTTAAGGCACAATGACAATGTGCAGGAACCTTGTATACATTGTATTATGGCATAACCTCATTTCAATTTCCTCTTCTGGAGATGCAATTTCCACCGCACGTGAGCTGTCTGTGGGGAGTCTGCACGTCCTCCCCGTGTGTGCGTGGGTTTCCTCCGGGTGCTCCGGTTTCCTCCCACAGTCCAAAGATGTGCGGGTTAGGTGGATTGGCTATGCTAAATTGCCCGTAGTGTCCTAAAAAGTAAGGTTCGGGGGGGGGGGGGGGGGGGGGGGTGTTGGGTTACGGGTATAGGGTGGATACGTGGGTTTGAGTCGGGTGATCATGGCTCGGCACAACATCGAGGGCCGAAGGGCCTGTTCTGTGCTGTTCTATGAAAGATCACCAGAATCTGTTTCTTGTAATGTTAATTGAGATAGAATCACTCAAGTGGTCCCAATGGGCCCTCCAGAGGGGCGAACATTTGCAATATACCATTGTAATTAATAATCACAGTAATGCTAAACAGAATATGGAGTAAGAATTCATTTCTGAAGGCATAGAAAAGAGAGGCAGGAGGCCATTTGGCCCTTCGAGCCTGCTCTGCCATTCATTATGATCATAGCTGATCAAGTTCAATACCCTGATCCCGCCTCCCCTCTCCACCCCACCGCCATATCACTTTAGCCTCAAGAGCTATATCGAATTTTTTCTTGAAATTACACCATGTTTCGGCCTCACTATTTTGTGGTAGTGAATTCCACAGATTCACCACGCTTTGGATGAAGACATCTCACCTCAGTCCTCAAACTAGGACCCCTAATTCTGGACTCCCTACCATGGGGAAAATTCTTCAGAATCTACCCTGTCTAATCCTGTTAGAATTTTGTAAGTTTCTATGAGACCCCCTCTCCCTCTTCTAAACTCCAATGAATATAATCCTAACCAACTTTCCCCTCATATGACTGTCCCGCCAACCCAGGAATCAGCCTAGTAAACCTTCGCTGCGCTCCCTCCATCCTTTCTCAGATAAGGAGACCAAAACTGCACACAATACTCTAGGTGTGGCTTTACCAATGCCCTATACAATTGTAGCAAAATATTTATATTCCTATACTCAAATCCTCTTGCTATGAAGGCCAACCTATCATTTGTAAGTTTATGTAAGTTACAGCTGTCTGAAGGATAGGGTGACTATGAATGACCAACAGTCTCAAGCTGCAAAAATGAGAGGACCGTCCAGCGTACTTGAGGGATAAAAGAAGCATAATCAAGCATTTTTGACTTTTGAAAAAAGCCTTTAGGTCTTATTCGTGCAAGGGTCAAAATCTCTGCCAGAAAGATTACATTTTCTACTGAATTCCTAAAAGGTGAAGTGCAGAAGTGTCAGAATCAGGAATCGTTGGCTGTCCTTATATTCGAGTGTGATGTCCGCTCAGGGTCATGAGTGATTCAGGAAAAGGATTCCTGAAACTTTAGCCATGGGACACAAACCTGTTTATTGAAGTCAGCACAAATAACATCCATCAGAACAATAATGAATGCTTCACATGGTCAGGAATACAACACAGGCTCTGCACTGGGAGGTAAAATGTTCAATAAACTCTCTCAATGCCCATTTCTCTCTCAGCTTAATTACAGAAAACAGTGAAGAGAAAAGTACAAAGACCAAAACCCACTGTACTAAGAGCAATTTTGTTATTATATCGATAAAAGGCACAGAGGTCAAGCAATTCTTGCAGAAACGTGTTCCAAGAAGCTGTACGAAAATAATCCCCTTGTAGATTTGATTAGAGACAGGATGCAATTTCATTAATCTTCAACCCCTGCAAAAATTTCAATTGCCAGCTTTGAAGATTATACATTCAATTCTGATTTAAAAAAAAGACATTTTAAAAACTTTATATAAATGTGCATGTAGAAAAGATTTTTTAGTATGTTTATTTCACTTTTGCTAAGAGTTTGCAACCATGTACAGTAGTGTTTAAGCAACAGTACCAGCTTTGATACAATGTAAAATGTTATAAACATTTTAAAGTTTTGTTGTTAGGTGTAATTCGATACCATTCATAAATAAGAATTAAATATACAATGCAGGAGCATGCATGTAAACTTCTTCTGGATACAACATGGCTTAAATACCACCGGAGATTTTCCCAGTGAATACATAGACATAGTCAACAATTTTTCAATTTCCTGTGCAATTAATCTATGACTTATACTTCAATATCTACATGTACTCCAGACTGCAAAAGGTTTGAATGTCACGCCAAAAAGGCCACAATCAAGTCAAAGTTGCAAAGTCACAGATATGCATGCATTCTACTGAAAATATTAAAGCAGGTAACAATTATGCAATCCATCACGGGATGTAGTAATCATAGTGAATTCAAATCATAATGTACCACAGAGGCATGTTTACTAAACATTTTAAATTCACATTCTACATCTAAAACACTGAATGAGCAACAATTATTAGGATTTAAAAACAAAAATGAAAATTACATTGACTTTAAAAAGACAAATAAAACTTCTCATTTTAAGATATGATAAATTTTGTTGGTCTAACCAAGTTAGTCAGTTACATTTGTAAACTAATTTCTTGAAATCTGGCAGACTTTTATAATTAATTTCACCATTTCATTTGGAGTGGGTGCATGCAACAGTCCAAAATTCTCATTTCATATTGCACTTCTATTGTTGTGTCTAATAGGACAGTGCTGAACAGTGGAATATTTTCCACTTTTAGCACCTGGGCGTCATGATCAAATATACTATCATTATGTCAGATCAATCTGAATATTTCTATTACAAGAAATGTGACACCTTTTGAGATTCTGCCTATTTTTTCTCCATTATACACAGATTCTTTGCTGCAGACCCGTAAACATAAGCAAAGATGTCACTGTGCAAGCTAATTTAATGGAATACAATTACAGCTTGTTAAAACAAACTTTCATTCCTTTACTAAAACTTTAATTAATTGTGCTGAATTCAAACACATAAATTGGGCAGTATGGCAATCCACTGCATCACCCAGTTCTCCATTTTTCAATCTTATTTTAAATTTCCCCCATTTAAATCACGCTGATCATTCTATCAAGTAATTCTTTTTTAAACTGAAGACTTTGCCGAGTATCACATTTGTTGGATTGCAAAGTAAACTTGAATGATTAGACAAGTGGCTTCCGAGGGACATTTCTTGTGTCAATCTAAAGAGCAAATATGGCATCAACTATCAACATAAAGAACAGCCTTTCGAGAGCTTAATTTTTTAGATAATTACCTGGAACTCTGCCATACATCTCTATATAGCTACAACGCCACAATGAAAATCCTTAGTAGTTTAAAGGATTTAGATAGGCAGACCAACAAAAGGGCTTTGTTATTAAAGTTATGTTTCACAATGAACTAATGTTTAAATATCCAAACTAACGCTAAAGCTGCAGTTAGCTTTTTAAAAATATGTTTTTGTTGATGTGTGACTTGCCACTGGGTGAAGTATTTTTGTTTTTTGACATTTCGTCTTTTCCGTTGTTTGCACAGAAGAAAATTAAGTGTCATTCATGGACTCCTGGATCAAAACAAATAATCATTTCAACCTAACAGGAACATAGCATACTGTACAATAAATACAATAAGCCACTTTGCAATAAGTAGGTTACCACAAGATTTGGAGTATCTGATTTTCACAAGATACACATTAGAAATGCTCAAAGTGCAAAATGCAACAGACTAAACTTTCAGAATGTCCTCAAACTATGAAATCTAAACACAAGAATCTGCTTAATATATCTGGCAAGTGTAAACATTGTTATTTCATCCATACAAAAGCATCGCTAATGACATGCCTATAACTTGGCAACCAAGTTATGTCAGTTTTTAAAAGGGAGTAAAAAAATTGCAAAAAAGCAATTGAACTTCAAATTACTATCACAGTTGAGCACATACTATTTACAGTAAACAAGGTATTTAATAAGGCTTTTTTGGAAGATAGCATAATCATTTAACAGCAAAGTCTGATCTATATAAAACTTTAAGACTAAGATAGACAGACTTTTCAGTAATGTCCTGCTCAGCAGCTCCAACTCCTATTAATGAAGATTTTTAGACTATAATTGGCAGTTAGAAGCACCTTAAAACAAAAAAGTTCTAAATTATCATTTTGCACTATTGTACAATATTAATGTTTTTTCTTAAAATGAATTTATGGTGGATTGGTAATTTTTATGTTGCAGATTGTGCCGTTCCCAGAAATTAATTTGAATCTCGGGTTTAATTGAAATTGAATATGATGACTTAGTTCAGGACAATTCACTTGCTTTCAGTCAACCTAGTGCCATTACTATGTATCGAGATGCTTATATCGCTGACAAAAGTCATTCCTGCTTTGCAAAGAAAATTCACTCTTGATCATTTATCAAAGTATGTAAGTGGCACGATCACCCTATTCAAGATTGCTTTTCATTCTAGCAGGAGTGGGGAGGGAATAGGAACAAAAGCAAATCATTTTTTGCATCAATAAAATGTGCCATCTCCTGTACTTATTGCTATTTGATGTGCAAGTTTGTTGTTCCTGGTGTGTCTAATGTCCAGTTTACATAAGTTAACAAAACAATAGGGTATCTCAAATATCAATAGGAAAGCAACAACCCAGAGGTTGATACTGGATTAACATGTGATTGGGTGCAGAAAGCCAGTCAAAACGTCGTACTTTGTTGTAAAAGCATACTAAGTCAACAGTTGTCCATTAGAAGGTAGCATTTCAAGCCCTTCAGCTGCTTTGCTGAATAATGTACCTGTCTGAATACCAATACTAGCAGAGCCACAAGAAAATACATTAATTACAACATTTATATTGAAACCACAAAGAAATTTGTACAAAATGTTGAACTGAATGCAACAGTTAACCCTATTGGGACTAACAAATTATAGAAAATAAAGGAAAAGGTAATATTCATGGCTTGATTAAGTGCCCTTTAATGCTGCAAGTTGCATTGCGTCTGATTTTCAGATCATCTCCCACTCATCATCAAAGTCCTCAGGTTGACCCAGAAGGGCAATACGGTTAGGGTTAATTAGTGCATCAGTGTGACTAAAATTCTTGGTAAGCCGCTGAAGAAGGGAGCCTCCAGTACTTATGGCCCACAGTTCATCTTGAGGAGTAACTATATAGAAGTAAGTAGGAACAGCAAATGTCATTAAAAAGGTTAAACATTGCAATTATAGTATTGTGGTAAATGTTGTTCATAGTGCACTCTTTAAAAAAAATCCCAAAGTTCTAGTTTGGAAAATATCTTTGCAAGTTTATCCAATTACCAAATAATTACTTCACCACAGTCAGACAAAACTTTGTAAAGTTAAACAAGCAGTCAATGTCAACAGTTATAACCCTGATAAGTCAGTAGATAAACAAACCTTGGTGATGTACTGTGTTCTGCAACCCAAGTGGTTGCAAGCTTAAACCCCAATCATTGCCAATTTAATCAAACTTCAGTCAGCAAGGTCACGGGATTCCAGGAATAGTCATCATTACCAGTGAAACGGAGCAGGAGAGGGTTGGCATGATAAAAACTGGAATTCTATTATAAATTGCATTCACATGATTTTCTGCTTTTCTGAGTGCAGATGTTTGGATGCTAGTTACCAGTGACGTCATCTTTGTCTGTGATAGCTGAAAAACTGAACATTAATATACAAGCTGCTGCATGAAGATGGTAAATTTGATATTGGAAGACTATTGGTAACTTCACAGCAGGGAAAATTGGATATAGAAAGAAAGAAAAAACCGTGGTTCAAATTTACACTATGAAATTACATAGCTACCATTGCAGACCATCAGCTGGAAAAGTAAAATTGCCCAATATGCTGTAGTCAGCAAAGGTGAAGTATGCTGTCATTGCAGGCTGTTTTTACTGCCTCAATGGTAGGAGCCTGGTTTTGATTGAAACCTTTGAATCTATGCTTCAGATCACCCAATGGAACTAAAAGCATGTTTAAAAAGCTTGATGACTTTTATTGTTAGATGAAACCATCACTTTTACTTTTAACTGCCCATAGACCGTTGTAAGTGCTTGGCTTTTTCTCCTCGCTCATTAATGCCTCTTCAGAAATTAAGATCAACACCCTTCTTAGCAGAACTTAATTGTCGACTATAACAATGTGTCACTATTTGTGTGCATATGCATTAATGTACTATAAAAATAAATTGCATACTCAATTGTTACTCTGTTACTGTCTAGTTAAAATTATTACATTTTACATCAATACAACCCACCTTTGTGTGGGAACAGCTTCCACAAAATTTGATAACTTTCGACAACAAATTTTAAGGTAACTACCCTGCTAATTGTTAAAACCCCCAGAAAAAACTTCAACAAACAGGAAAAGACCATTAGGTCCAGCAAACACATTCTCGTCTCAAAGAATTAACTTCCATTATCTAGATTTAGTTATAACATATATAACCAGATTATTTTTGGGAAGCATAATCTTGCAAACATCATTTTTATAATACTCTTTTATTGTCACAAGTAGGCATACATGAAATGAAAATGAAATGAAATGAAAATCGCTTATTATCACAAGTAGGCTTCAAATTAAGTTACTGTGAAAAGCCCCGAGTCACCACATTCCGGCGCCTGTTCAGGGAGGCTGGTACGGGAATTGAACCCGCACTGCTGGCCTGCTTTAAAAGCCAGCTATTTAGCACTGTGCTAAACCATTAACCCTGCTATGAAGTTACTGTGAAAAGCCCCTGTTCGCCACATTCCGCCACCTGTTCAGGTGCACAAGGAGAATTCAGAATGTCTAAATTACCTAACAGCACGTCTTTCGGGACTTGTTGGAGGAAACCGGAGCACCGGAGGAAATCTACGCAGACACAGGGAGAACGTGCAGACTCCGCACAGTGTCCCAAGCCGGGAATCGAACTTGGGACCCTGGAGCTGTGAAGCAACAGTGCTACCCACTGTGCTACCGTGCTGCCCGAGGGAACAGTTGTGAAATTAATAAACATTCTAAACTTCAACTGGAAATTGGATAGAGAGTATATATATTAAATGGAGGGTTGTCTGGGTAATGAATTTGTGCGCATGAATCTTCTACCAAATTACCTGTTAAGCAAATCACATTGCCAGGAATCTTTTTCCAATAGTCGCCTGCAGGATTTTTGTTTGTTATTCCATAACGACGTGCTATGTCTCCATTAGAACAACGCACCCACACTGTTCTATAGCTCACAGTTAATTGACTTGCCTGCAAACCTGTAAATATGATTAAGTTAGTGTGGAACATTAAAGTAGCTCTAAAAAGAAGTAAAATGTAAGAAATAGATGACTCCTTTGTTGACATCCCAGTATTTAAATCAATTCCTTAAAATGGTCAATTAACAGTATACATTATTTTTCAATCACTGTTTTAATAAATGAGAAAATTTAGTTCTGGTAAGAAAGCACAGGCAATCTCACAGCAGGGGACATCTGGGAAGCTGTGATTACAATATAATTAGGATTAGTGCAAGAATAGAGAAAGTGAAGCACAAGGGGTTAGATTGAAAAACAGAGATAAAAAGGAGACTGCCCATATTAAACAGAAAATGGGGGGGGGGGGGGGGGGGGGGGCACACGATACCAAACAGAATCACATATCAACAATGGAAAATACTTGTTTAAGATGGAGAGTACAAAGCATATATATTTCACAGTAAGAATATGAAGAATTGGAGTCTTGTGTGAACAGGAACAACAATTATTAAAGGAGCATTTAGGCTTTACAGGACAGATAATGAAAATTAAACCCAATGAACACAGGAAGTGCAGCAAAAAGGAATTACAAAAGAGGCCGAGATAAACCATGAGAGAAAATTGGCAAAACGTGCAAGTAACACAAAAAGCTGTGTAGCTGTGTATTTTTAAAACTTGCACATTCGCAGCAATATCATAGTAGAGACCCATCAGTTAACAGATTAATGAAGCAAGCTTGTCGCGGAGAATGAAGGAATGGCACAAGTACGCAGTACATTGCCTCTGTTTTCAGAGAAGCAATGGTTATTAACATTGCAGAATCACCAGAGATGTTTCTAAAAATTATTCTTTACAGCACCTGGGCGTCACTGGCTAGACATGAATTTATTGTCCATCTCCAGTTGCCCTTGAGAAGGCGGTGGCGAGTTGCGTTCCTGAAGCGCTACACTCTATGTGGTGTTGGTACATCCAGTGCTATTACGGAATCTTAACTCAGCACTGGTGAAAGGACAACGATATATTTCCAAGTCAGGAAGATATGTAACTAGGCGGAGAACTTGCAGGTGGTGGTTTTCCGAAGTACCTGCTGCTCTTGGTCTTCTAGACAGTAGAGACCATAGGTTTGCCGAAGAAGCCTTGGTGAGCTGCTGCAGTGCATCTCGTAGATGATAACCCACTGCTGCAACTGTGCGTTGGTTTGGAGGGAGTGCATGCATAAGGTATTTGTTGTGGTGCCAGCCAAGTAGGCTGCTTTGTCCTAGATGGTGTTGAGCTTCTTGAATGTTGCTGGAACTGCTTCCAAATACTCAAGAGAAGCTTGGGACGAAACAGATGGTCTGGATGGTAGTTTGACTGTAGTAATCCACGGGAGGCAGGAGTTCCGTCACCACACCAATATTTATTTACAATAACGATATTACAGGAGCAGCTACAAACAGTGCTGCTAGCAGTCCAGTCAACTCAAGACTGCTCACAAAGCCTACACAGGTGATTATATGGGCCTCTTCAATGAGCTATCATTGAGGGAGCTCATACTCCAATTGGCCAACCAATAAAGCCAATTGGAGTTCATTACACCCCTCCCCCCCAAGGTCCGAGGAATTCCTGCCAGCTGGCATTCCTCTGAGCTTCTTCCTGCTCCTCATGTCTGGGTCTGTCACCTGTGTGTCGTCCACCGGGTCGTTCTCCGAAGTGGGCGGGGTATACCTTATAGGTGCCCGTCTTTTCCTTGACGTCCTCCTTGGAAGTTGTTCTTCCTCCTCCTCGGGGAGAGGTGTCGCGGCGGCCTCGTCGAGTGTGTCCATCTCCGACTCTGATGACTGGATGATGGGGTCTGGAGAAATTGCTCGGGGCTGGGGTGTGGGTATCCTTTCCGTCTGGGCTATCCCAGCTTGAGGCGGTCCGGCTTCGCCTGCCTCCAGATGTGGTTCCGCTGCCCTTATTTGGTCTAGGTGTTTCTTCAGCACCTTACCTCCTATTGAAACCTCATAGGATATGGGCCCTGTTTGGGACTCTACCGTGCCTTTGATCCACGTTGGTCCATTCCCATAATTCTTGACCCAAACCGGTGCCCACACCTGGAAATGTCTCTGCTGCCGACTATTATCATGCCCCCTGCGTTGGGCCTCCTGTTGTTTCTCCACTTTCCCCGTTAAATTTGGGAAAAGGAGACTCAGCCTCGTTCGCAGCCGCCTTCCCATTAAGAGTTCAGCTGGCGGTATGCCCGTTGTGGAATGCGGTGTGGTCCTGTAATCAAACAGCCAGCGGGAGAGCTTTGTGTATATTGACGCTGCCGGCTGCTTCTTGAGTCCCGCTTTAAGTGTCTGGACCGCGCTCTCTGCCAGGCCGTTGGTCGCTGGAAGTTAAGGGGCCGTTTTGATGTGACAGACTCCGTTTTCCTTCAGGAATTTTCCAAATTCCCCACTTGTGAATGCCGTTCCGTTGTCAGACACCAATACCTCCGGAAGTCCATGTGTTGCAAACGAGGCCCTGAGCTTTTCAATTGTCGATGCTGTGCTTGCCGTGTTTACCTGGTGGACGTCCAACCATTTGGAGTGGGCGTCCACTATCACCAAAAACATTGAGCCCATGAAAGGGCCAGCGTGGTCAATATGCAGGCGGGTCCACGGTCTGCCTGGCCATTCCCACGGGTGCAATGGTGCCGCTGGTGGCACTCTTTGCCCCTGTTGGCACTCCTGGCACCGGCGTGCCAAGGCTGCTATGTCTGTGTCCAAACCTGGCCACCAAACGTAGCTTCGAGCTAGCATTTTCATTTTAGACACCCCTGGTGTCCGTGATGTAACTCAGTTAAGATTGCCTGATGGCCCTGAGCTGGGACGATTACCCCGGCTCCCCATAGTAGGATACCATCTTCTACGGTTATTTGGTCCCTTCTGCTCCAGTATGGCTGCATCTGGGGCTCGACTGGTCTTTCCAGTTGCCCTGTTAGCAGTAAATGCTTCATCTTGGCTAAAACTGGGTCTTTTTGCGTCCACAACCGAATATGTTGTGAGTCTACTGGTAGGGTGTCCAAAAAATTTAGGTGTCATTACTGTCTCCTCTACTTTTGGTATTTGCGGCGGAGTGTCCGGGAGGGGAAGTCTACTCAAAGCATCTGCATGTGCTACTCGCGTTCCCGGTTTGTGCTCCAGAACGTATCTATATGCCGCCAGTAGCAATGTCCAGCGTTGGATTCTAGCTGATGCAATCGGGGGTATTGACTTGTCTTCTTTTAATAACCCTAATAACGGCTTATGGTCCGTCACTATGGTGAATTTCCCCCCGTACAGATACTGGTGAAATGTTTTTACTGTGAATATCACCGCCAGTCCTTCCTTCTCAATTTGGGCGTACTTCCTCTCAGCCATTGCCAAGGTCCTCGAAGCATAGGCTATTGGCCGTTCGTCCCCATTCCTTCCTCTATGGGCTAAGACGGCTCCTACCCCGTGGGGGGATGCATCACAAATGACCACCAACTCCTTCCTTGGGTCATAACTGGGACATTTTCGGATGACAGCTGTTCCTTAATGTCCCTAAATGCTCGGTTTTGGCGGGTGGACCATTTCCATTCTTGCCCCTTTTTTAGTAGCTGGTGGAGGGGTTCTAGGATGGACGCCCTATTTTCAATAAATTTTCCATAATAGGTTACCAACCCTAGAAATGATCGTAACTCCTGGACCGTGGTGGGAGCTGGGGCTTCTTTTATTGCCCTTACTCTGTCTTCTAATGGATGTAAGCCTGACTCGTCTACTTTATATCCCAGGTACGTCACTTGTGGGGCCAGAAAAACACATTTTTCCCTTTTTAGCCGTACGCCTGCCTTTGCGAAACGCCTGAGCACTTCCTCCAGGTTTCTTAAGTGTTCCCTGTTTGTCCTACCCGTGATTAAGACATCGTCCAAATAAATCGCCACCTGCGGTAGTCCCTGCAGAATATTTTCCATCGTACGCTGGAATATAGCGCAGGCTGATGACACTCTAAAAGGTAGCCTAGTATAACGAATAAGGCCCTTCAGGGTGTTGATCGTAGCGAACCTCTGGGAGCCCGTGTCCAGTTTTAACTGCAGGTAGGCGTGGCTCATGTCTAGTTTCGTGAACAAAAGCCCACCTGCCAATTTGGCATATAGGTCGTCTATTTTCGGGATTGGGTATTTGTCCAGCAGTGCGTATTTGTTTACTGTCTGTTTGAAATCTCCACAGAGACGTATCGAGCCGTCTGGCTTCAAAATTGGTACCACCGGCGCTGCCCATTCTGAAAATTGTACTGGTCTGATAATGCCATCGCGCCGTAACCTTTCTATTTCGTCATCTACTTTCTTCCTTAATGCAAAAGGTACCGGCCTGGCCTTACAAAATTTTGGAAGGGCTTCTGGGTCCACGTGCAAAGTTGCTTTGGCACCTATGATTTCCCCCAAACCTTCCTGGAAGACCTCCGGGTATTTTTGGAGTACTCCACTCAACAGCCCGCTTCCACTCTGGAAAATTTTCATCCAATCTAATTTTAGGTCTTTCAGCCAGTTCCGTCCAATTAAGCTCGGTCCGGAGCCCTCTACTATCGTCAACGGTAATCTGAGTAATTGTTTCTCATATTCCACAGGTACATGAGTCGTGCCTAGAACTTCCAGGGGTTCCCCCGTGTAGGTTTTAAGTTTCGTCAATGTTTTTGTTAGGGTTAGTGGCTGGAGTCCATCTTTGATTTTTCTAAATGCTGTCACTCCCGTGACTGATACGGCCGCACCCGTGTCTATTTCCATTATTGTCGGCCGCCCGTTCACCCGTGGGGTAATCCTAATGGGTTCTGCTTTCTTCGTTGTAATATTATATAATTGTTCCCCTTCGGAGGAGGATGGGGCGCCTAGGTTGTGTACTTCCCTGCGTCCCCACCTGCTATTCCTCTTTTGCCACCTCCTTCTAGGGTTTCTGTCGTTGTTACCCCACTCTGTCTGGTGCCAGAAACGGTCCTTCTCTGTTGGGGGAGCCTCAGCCGGTACTTCCCTCTGTCTCCAGTTAGTCCTGGCAGACTTGGGGGCAGTTCTGGGGTTTTCCTTTTTCCCTCTATTCCTCAGGTTTTTCCTGAGAGCGGCTATCTGGTAGCAGGACCCGTTGTGGTAGTCCCTCTCATAGCCATCTACCTCCATTGGCGTGCCCTGTAGTTCCTGCGCCCCACTTGCTGCCTTTTCTAGGGGCAGTGCGAGCTGTAACGCCTGCCTGCAGTCTAGCTCCGTTTCCAGCAACAGGCGTTTCTGTATTGTGAGGTCGTTTATACCACACACTAACCGGTCCCGAAGCATTTCAATTAGCGTCGGGCAGAACTCACATTTTTCCGCCAGCCTTCTCAGGCGGGTCAAGAAATTCGTGACTGACTCCCCGTCTTCCCGCTTCGCTGTGTAGAATCTGTACCTACGCAAAATTAGGGGTGGTTTTGGGTCGTAGTGCTCTTTCACCAATTCCGTTACTTCTTGGAAAGTTTTCGTGTCCGGCGCATCGGGATAAGTCAGACTACGTATAATGGCGAAAGCGGAGGGTCCGCACGCCGACAGCAGGATAAGCCGTCTCCGTTCGTCCGTCAGCATATCATTTGCCCGGAAGAAGTAACACATTCTCTCCACATACTGGGACCAGTCCTCAATAGCCGGGTCGAATGCCTCTAACCTCCCAAAAAACGGCATTTTTAAAATGGCAAGGCTTACCCTCCGAGTGGGACAGCTGGTCTCCGCAAAATTCATAGTTTACCTCGTCGCCACTGTAGTAATCCACGGGAGGCAGGAGTTCCGTCACCACACCAATATTTATTTACAATAACGATATTACAGGAGCAGCTACAAACAGTGCTGCTAGCAGTCCAGTCAACTTAAGACTGCTCAGAAAGCCTACACAGGTGATTATATGGGCCCCCTCAATGAGCTATCATTGAGTGAGCTCATACTCCAATTGGCCAACCAATAAAGCCAATTGGAGTTCATTACATTGACAAATTCTGCAGAAAGGCAAATTGCATCAGAGGGCAGCAAATATGTCTTCAGCTTTAAACAGTGGAGTGAAAAATAAGATAGGAAATTGTAGGACAGTTAATCTTACCTGTCAATGGCTGGCAAAGATATAATAAAGTGAAATGATTAAGCTCAAAAGTTAATCATGGCACACAATGTTTTCAACTTTTACCTGGCACATGTTCCCAATCAGTGCCCACAGGCATGGCGTCTGTTAATCCAACTCGTACATGCACATTTCCTCGACTGTCAATGGCCCAAACCATCTGGTCATTGGGACTGGAATAAATGTTGATCAGCTGTGTGCCTAATGGCTTTAAATGGAAGAGTTTGTTGAAAACATATCAAAACCTTAAAATTATCAAAATCCTAATGTTTTTTTTCTACAAAATATTTATGCACACAGTTATACTGTTGCTATGTCTTACTCAGCTAATCTGAATCTATGCACTTTTAAGGGCGCAGTGATGTGAAAACTAGGTGCATTCACTCAGAATTTGCTCTTCAGGAGTGAGAAATCTGCCTGGGTTTTTTTTTTAAGATAATGATCGGTCAGATCAATTAAGACGCTGCAGTTCTGTTCCTGAAATAAACTTCCTAAATTACATATTTGTTTCGAAAGGAAATAAATCAAAGTGTGCGACAGTCATTCAAGTGTGCCAGGCAGGAACTGAACTCCTACATGCATTATTTTGCATCAAGTTGCAGATGAATCTAAAATTCACACTCACTAGTGGATCCTTTGGAGAAATGAGAATACATTGCTGTACATAAAACATTACTAGAGCTACTGACTATGATGATGGGTGATAAAAATATAATTCCACTTCTTCAGGAATTTCTTTTCTCCCTGCTTTTTAACATTCAAGTGGCATTCTGTACATAGATATCCATGTGCAAGATACGAACAAGCTCCTTTCTTGACAAGGAAATTACCAGACAGGAGTGAAGTTGTGTAAAAAGAGCTGGAAGCTGACTGCATGGTAAATGCACTCTTAAAGTTTGGGAAAATAAGATTTCCTGTTGAAGTGCACTGGTAGCATCACTGAAAAGCTGGCAGATATTAATTTTTCCCTTCAATATTTACAATCTATGTTGTTGACCGCGTTCACAATGGTTTTCATCAAGTCATGATAAGTTATAGCGGCTGGAATTCCATAAACAACGTGGGGGGAGGAGGGTGGACTATAATGCATGTTAATTTGTCTGGTATCCATACCACACTCATTGTTCAAAAGAAGTATATTTACATTATTTCTTGTGATTCAAACCTACTGTTTAATTCACTGAATAATTATCTATGTCTAATATATTAATCAAGCAGTATATTCTCAACTGATTGTTTACATGTAGCTCACTTTAATTTATTAAATCTAGACAAATATTTGCTCAAAAGATCTATCTTGCTCAAACAGTATAATGTAAGTAGCATACAAATGTATTATCAAGAACAGATATAACTTATGAACAAAATGCAAGAACTTCCTCTGCTTTTGTTTTATTGGTTGCATGTTAATATACTGAACTATTGTGTATAATAGACCAACTCAAATGCCATCCGTTGAAAAAAATCCAACCTGCACTAGAAATGTCTGCTGCTTCTGCTTGCCCTAGCTTGTAATTTTCAGTACAATCCCCAAGTTCTGGCCAATCAGGTGCAAGCCCCGTGTCTAGAGTGGAGCCTGCATTGACTAAAGGCACCAAATATCTTTCCTTAGATTATTCGCCGACAATTCTTTGCCACTCAAGTCTTGATAAGTCTTGATTAGAATGCTCTTGTATAGCTGTAAATACCTTTGTGTGCAATCATAGAATTTACAGTGCAGAAGGAGGCCATTCGGCCCATTGAGTCTGCACCAGCTCTTGGAAAGAGCACCTGACCCAAGGTCCACACCTCCACCCTATCCCCATAACCCAGTAACCCCACCCAACACTAAGGGCAATTTTGAACACTAAGGGCAATTTAGCATGGCCAATCCACCTAACCCGCACATCTTTGGACTGTGGGAGGAAACCGGAGCACCTGGAGGAAACCCACGCACACACGGAGAGAATGTGCAGACTCCGCACAGACAGTGACCCAAGCCGGGAATCGAACCTGGGACCCTGGAGCTGTGAAGCAATTGTGCTATCCACAATCCTACCGTGCTGCCCACGAATCAAAATGCTTGCGTGTCCTATTGTGCGCCCACACAGTGTGCAAATCAGTGACATAATATTCATATTTCTTGTTGGTTACAGTTTCAAAAATAGAACAAATGTAATGGTTCCCTGCTAGTCATGGATTATCATTCAGCAGCGTCTCAAATGGGGCAGAAACAATTGGACAGAGGCAATCTGCAGCCGTACAGACCACAGTATCTGTACTGAATGGTCAATAAGGTACTAGGATGATTCTTTTAGTACCATTTAAAAAGATAGTGTGTGATTTATGTTAGATATGTAGAATACTGGACAAGAACAGGGTGGATTATGATACATCTACAGAAGAAAAACCCAGTACCATTCACTCTTCTAAACTTGAATGTGAAGAATTTATATTTGCTTAAGGTATCATTGGACTGTATCCAACCAACTAACTCTGGGAAGTAGCAGGGAGGGGACACTGAGGAGAAGAGAAATATGATCATCTCTTATTGCAACATTTATGAACTATTCCAGAATGATCATTCAGTTTATAGCTAACTCTAAGCCTTTCTGCAAAGATACAAAAACTGGTAGAGAATTGGCAATGCCTTTTGTGCATTTATAACAAAATTCCTAAGAGTTGCTTAGTAATGCAGAACTTGAGTATGGTTGGAAAAAAATACATGCTAGCTAAGCTTTTTGTCTTGCACTTATTAGGATAGCTTGCAAGAAATTACCAAACTATAACAGGGAATAAAAGTTTATTCTGCATGAGCAGAAAGTGTTAACTGGTCGGCAAGTGGACTTTGATTGGTTGAGGATTTGCCAGAGTGTAGCATGGAGCTGTTAACTGCTTACATTTGTTCAAAATAAAATCGGGCAGTTCGTCACAGATTGGTGAAGGGATTCCCTGAGGAATGAACCAGGGAATGACTGTTCCCTAAGCTTCATGTTTAGATGAAAAAGGTGCAAAGTGTGAACACGTTCCCTCTGTCTGCAAAGGACAGGGCCCTGTGCATGAATACATGCAGCATCTAGCATGTGTAAGTGAGCCACACTGTGAGACCGACTGACATACTCCATGGCATCACCTCCACCAATCAGGATCCACTTGCCAACCAATCAGCACTCTCTTCACATGCAGTATAAATTGCTGTTCCCTGTTAGTTTAGTCATTTCTATCAAGCTAACGTGATGAGTGCAAGACAAAAACTTAAATAGCACGCCACTTTTATCAGCAATACTTAAAATTCCCCAGTTTAGTTACAATTTAAGAAATACAAGCTCCCTGCCCTCTCTCCTCTAATTCAAATTCTGTTGGGTGAGTGTTTTAATGGGCAAAATGTGAAATGTTAACAGTCCATGTACCTGGCTAGAGAGCAGCATGGATAATATCAACAAATATTAGTGTAATATAATTTTGGTATAATAGCTGCTCTCGACTACCTAGGTGGCTCAAGTAAAGGCACCAGTGCTTCAACTCCAATAGCACAAGTGGGGAAAACTAAGTCCAACTCCAGATTAGGTGAGAACTATGTTAGAATTGTTCTTTAGCCAATCGCCGTTGAACTTTACTGATGTCAGCGTTAGACAAATAGACAAATTAAATTTTAAAATGAATCACAGAATCACTATCGTGCAGGAGGCCATTTGACCCATCAGGTCTGCACCGACCTTCACTGAACCTCACCCCCCCTCTGCAATCCCATAACCCCACCTAACCGTTGCACACTAAGGGACAATTTAGCATGGTCAAGCAACCCAACCTGTAGGATGGCACGGTGGCACAGTGGTTAGCACTGTGGCCACATGGCGCTGAGGACCCGGTTTCGATCCTGGCCCTGGGTCACTGTCCGTGTGGAGTTTGCACATTCTCCCTGTGTATGTGTGGGTCTCACCTCCACAACCCAAAAAGATGTACAGGGTAGGTGGATTGGGCATGCTAAATTGCCCTTTAATTGGGAAAAAAATAATTGGGTATTGTAAAATTTTTTTGGACTGTGGAAGGAAACCTGAGCACCAAGAGGAAACCCACGCAGACATGGGGAGAAAGTGCAAACCCCACACAGTTACCCAAGGCTGAAATTGAACCCGAGTCCCAGGTGCTGTGAAGCAGCAGGGGTAACCACTGTGCCGCCATGCAGCAGGGAAAAAGAGGAGAACTTGCATTCTGATAGCACCATTCATGTCCTCGGAATGTTTCGATCATTTCAAAGACAATGATTTACATTTGAGGTGCAGTCACTTGTTATGCACAGAAACATGGCAGTTCATTTCCCACGGTAAGATCTCAGAAAAATGAATGACCAGTTGTCTGTTTTTAGGAGGTTTAGAGAGGTACGTTAGCTTGGATACCAGAACTCAATGCTCTTTTTTTTTTACAAGCACCCAAGTAGCAAACAGAGACTCTGTTTAACGTCTAACCAATGTTTATCTTCATCAAAATCACAAAAATCGGATTATAATCTGGCCATTATTACAATTGCTGCTGCAGAGGTGTGTTGTACAAAAATTGGCTGCCGTGTTTCCTAGGTTACAACATTTCAGAAATGCTTCACTGGTTGTAAAGTACCCTTTGAGACATCCAGTGGTTGTAAAAGCCACTATATAAAAGCGAGTCTTCATTTTTATTTTTAACCTTCTCTATCAATTTTTAGTCCATCCAGTACCTCAACAAACTTCTCTTCCACTACGATTTTAGCAGCAACGTCCTTGGTAAAGAGATGTGCAAAGTACTTATTTTGCACCTCAAGCCATGCCCTCTGCCTCCATTATGGTCTTTTTTATGGTCCCTAATCAGCACTCATTACCTTTTGCCCAGTTCTATGCTTATACAAGATTTCTGAATCCCCTTGTGTGTTAGTTGCCAGTCTCTTTTCACACTGTATCTGCCCCTCCTTTTTCTCTTCTCATCCGTACTTTCTATATTCAACCCGACTTTATCTTGTTTTATCAATATGACATTGGTTATTCACCCCCCCTTTTCTCTCCCTTCAGCTTGCCTACTCCTGTTCCTAGTTCTTATGTTCTAAATAGATTTCCACGTAGGCAAATGCGAAATCATCCACTTTGGACCTAAAAAGGATAGAAGATTATATTCTAAATAGTGAAAGGCTGGAAGCAGTAGCAGTGGTGGCCCAAAGAGTCTTGGTACACAGATTGTTAAATTATCCAAACAGGCATAGATAATAATCAGAATGTCTAAAGGAATGGTGGCCTTTATATCTAGAGAACTAGACTACAAGGAGGTTGATGTTATAATTCAGTTTAAAGCCCTAGTTAAACTTTAACTGTGGTACTGAGCAGTTCCAGGGCACCACAACTTAAGGATGTAATGGCTTGGAGGTAGTGTTACATAGACTTACCAGAATGATCCCTGGATTTCAAGGTTTAAATTACAAAGCGAGATTACACAAACTAGGGTTGCATTCTCTAGAATTTAGAAACTTAAGGGGTAATTTGATCCTGTTTCTAAGCTTCACCAGTCTACTGCACTCGTCATTGAACTGAAATTGATCCTATGACCTGATGGTAATGAGGTTACAGATTTGGTCGAATACAATTCTGCTTCTGTACCATGGTGCCTCATGGACATGCAGTTTTGAGCTGCTGGATCTGTTTTGAATCTAACCCATTTAGCATGATGGTAGTCCGGCCACTTGACATAATGGAGGGTATTCTCAGTGTGAAGATGAGACTTTATTGCTACAAGGAGATTGTGCAGTGGTCACTCTTACGAATATGGTCATGGACAGATGCACCTGCAACAGGTATATTGGAGAGGGGGGAGGTCAAGCAGGGTTATCCCTCTTGTCATTTCTACGCCCAAGTTGATGCCGGTTATTCATCTAGTTTTATTCCTATTTGATTTTCCTGCAGTGGTTTGATACAACTGAGTTGCCTGAAAGGGCATTAAGAGTCAACCCACATTGCTGTGGGTCTGAAGTCACACCTAGGGAACAGAGCTGGTTAGCTTTCTTTCACAATTACCGACTACCAAGTAAAATGTAACAATTTTGCGACAACTTTCACATTAGGAAAGAGTTCATAAGGCTTTCAGGTGTTAAAATAGAATCGGAATGGAAAATATTTTGGTAAGCACTCCTTTGACATGAGCAGTGATCTAAACAGAGTGAAATAAAATTGTGGAGTCTGAATGAATAAAAAGGGCTGACAAAAGAGTCAGATTTAGTCTTTCGGCAACTTGTTTGTGCTATCCTCAGCATTGCATAGCCTAGTTGCTGCATCAGCACATGTTCAGAAAAGATCTGAAACCTGAACCTGAAACAAACATCCTGGAATGAAGTTGTGGGGTTTCAAATCACAAACAAATCACCATAGCCACACAAAGAATGTGGATTGAATTCAAGTAGCAAGAGTTTAATGAAAAATACTAACAGTGCGGCTCTTCTGCTGAGCTGTAAGCCCATACAGGCTGTTGGGGCCTCTGGATGAAGAGGAATTAGATTCTTTACCCCAAATCATATTTATTTTCTTTTTTTCTGTTCCTAGGATAATATTTAATAATTTTTTTCAATCTAGTGTCACATTAAAGAAATCCCCAGTAGTTGGACTTTTACTTCCAGGGGAAGTAAAATGCACAGGTAGCAAAACCAGGCTATATCTGAGGGATAATGACTCGAAATAAATAGGATAGTTCCACTTTTACTAATAAACTGCTTTAATGGTAGAAAATTCTGTGAAGAAAATGTGAACCACCACTCATTTGAAAACCTGGTCACTTGTTGAATATTGCACACCAACACAGGTATCACCAGTAGAAGAATTCCAGCTTTTAAATGTGGAGTAAGTGTGCCGTATGATTCTACGTACAATATAGGATGATGATTTATATGGCTTATTGATGAAACGGCCTTTGAAACGCAGGTATTGTAGTCACATGTTGTGTTCCCCATTGTACACAACAAGAGATAAAAAAGATGAAGAGTTATAATTTTTATAGGATTACTTTTAGTTTTCTATCCCAGAGACTGATCTAAGCAATTTTCACTCATTTGGTGCAAGGTTTGTTCATCTTGATTTAAAAATATTCTGATGTACATCAATAAATACACATCTGTTTAAATCTATAATCTGTCTCCCTATTTATATTTAAAAAATTCCAATTAAGGGACAACTTAGCATGGCCAATCCACCTAACCTGCACATCTCTGGATTGTGGAGGTGAGACCCATGCAGACACGGAGAATGAGCAAACTCCACACGGACAGTGACCCAGGGCTGGGATCGAACCCGGGTCCTTGGCGTTGTCTGGCAGCAGTGCTAACCACTACACCACCGTGCCGCCCTATCTCCCTATTTATGATCATAAATCTTACTTCTAAAGTTCCCTGATGTTGACAATCCCACCCAAGTCAATTCTTGATATTTAAATGAGAATTTTTTTTTCTATGACCATGAAAAGGATGACAATAATCTGGACATTTTGTGGTCTAAAAATGAACATAAATTGTTAAATTGTCTAGAAAAATCAAAAACTGGATAAATATATACCTAGTCTTTTGCACAAGCACCTCTCCAGTCCCAAACAAGGAGCAATTGTTGCATCCTAAACCATTTCATAATTTGCTAATGGCATCTCAAAAACACTTTACATTTTAGATAATGTCTAGACAGTGCACTGTAGAATGCTGTTAATACAAGTAAAGCCTCTACGTATCAACCCATAGAAATGCCTAGTTTCAAATCCTCAAAATGTTGTCTTGGAGACGGTTAATTGCAACAATGTAATTACAGATTTAAAGTACAAAGAGCTCCATGAAGAATTCTAGCGTTAACCCATGAGTTACACACCACTTGCACAAGTTTTTCAAAATTTTTCTGAATGATTTTTAAACTGAAAAGGTAACCTAATTAGAATTATTTCACAACAGTGCATGTTTAGATGCGACAAGTAAACACTAATCACAGTCTGCCTTCCCAACAGCATGATTCTAGGTAAAACAAGGAATCAATGGTTTCAAATTTGCCTTCACAACAGCGTGCTTACCCCAACAAGTTAAGGCCACTCGCAAAGCTAATGTTCAATTTATTTGCTGCTTCATTGAATTGGCAACATCTCATCTTACTATGATGTTGAAGCTTTGTATGTTGAAAAGCAATTTCATGCACAGCACAATTAAAAACCTTAATTACAGATTGGAGGATGTTTCTTAGTAATGGCCCGAAGCAAGGAGTTAACGATCTGGTATATCTAGGTGAAGGTGCTACATTAATCTGCATTTCATCTGAAGGGAGCCAACAGGGTTATGTGAGGTGATTGACATGAGAAGGATTGAGCTCTTCAATATGTCAGTCAGATTGGTGAATACAATTGGAGAATTATATTTGGAAATTATGGATGTGCACAATAGTGTTTAATTTAAATTAGTAATGGGTTGAAGGGTTACGGAGAACAGGCAAAGATGAGGCAATGATGTAATCAGCCATGATCGTATTGAATGGTGGAGCAGGTTCAAGAGGCTAAATTGCCTACTCCTGCTCCTAGTTCTTATGGTCTAAGAAAGAACTATCCTGTCCAATTCCACCTTCTGGTCTGTAGCCCTGTAGGTAACAGCACCTCAAGCACAAATTTGGTGTTCTTGATTAATAAGGGATTTCATGATTAATAAGGGGATCCGGGGTTATGGGGACAAGGCAGGAGAATATGGATGAGGAACACATCAGCCAGGATAGAAAGGCGGATAAAGGCTCCTATATCTTATTGCCTTTTGGACACAGGAGCTGACACTTTAGCTTTCTGCTCATTTTGTCATACTTTATCTGGTATGTATGGATGGGTGTTGCTGTAAAATAGGAATTCACACAGAACCATAGAATCCCTACAGGGCAGGAGGCCATTCAGCCCATTGAGTATGCACAGGCCCTTTGAAGGAGCACTCCACCCATGTCCAACCCGCCATATCCCTGGATACTAAGGGGCAATTTAGCATGGCCACTCCACCTAACCTGCACATCTTTGGACTGTGGGAGGAAACCGGAGCACCCAGAGGAAACCCACACAGACATGGGGAAACGTACAAACTCCACAAAGGCAGTGACCCAAAGCCAAAATTGAACCAGGACCCCTGGCATTGCGAGGCAGCAGTGCTAACCAATGTGGCATGTGCTGCATCTTTGGGAGAGACAGAAGATTGCAGAAGTTAAGACTGTACAGCTTTACCAGCCAGTTGCAAGTGTCATTTAGATCTACTTGTTTTTTCCCCGAGGTCAAAGGATGGGAGATTTTCAGCAGTTAGTCTAGATACAACTGTCTGTGCAGGAGATTAATTTACTCAGAAGCAAGGAATCTAACAGGAATGGATAGCACCGATGGAAGTTCATCATCATTATGTCTCAGAAAGCTAACACCATCCTCCCAGAGAAAGGCAGGGCAACCAAGTCATCTACATCAACTCATAAGGGCTAAGTCACACATGTTCTGGAAATATTGCTAACTATTAGCACCTAGACTTTAATCTATTTAATCTACTGGTTATCTAATATTGTTAATCTAGCCATTTAGAGTGTAATCCTACATTAATTTCATCAATTTATATTCTTATAATTAAACTGAAAATGTATAATCAGTTACACCTGAATCACTGTGATGTAATTGAACCAGTCTGGTTATCTAATTATTTATATACTTTTATGTTTCAGTTCGTGTACTATCCATGACCCGAACTTTCAGTTCACGATTGTTAAAAGAATGGGATTATTCTATGGCTCAAGAGCTTGCGTGGAACCTGAGTGAGACAGAGCAGGGTGAATTTGGCATACTTATGGAAATTAACACCATATCCACAGGTACTGTGCTAAGCGAATAGTTCATACGAATACTTCCCCAGGCATTTGTAAGGTGGCAGGCGAACCACATCAGCTCGTCATCTTCTAATTTTATTGCCTATTCTATTTCTTGAGCTGTGGTGCAGTGGTACTGTCACTAGCCTAGTAATCCAGAGACCCAGGATAATGCTCTGGGGACCCGGGCTCAAATCCCTTTTCACACAAAATCTGAAGTAAAAGTCTAATTACCATTGAACCATTGTTGTAAAACCCATCTGGTTCAGTAATGTCTGTTTAGGGAAGGAAATCTACCATCCCTACCTGATCCGATCAACACATGACACCAGACTAACGGCATGTGGTTGACTCATAAATGCCTTTGAAACAGCCGAGCAAATCACTTGCTTCAAAGCAATTAGGAATGGGCAATTAATGCTGGCCCAGCCAGCGATGCCCACATTCCAGGAAAAAAGTGGCATTTCTCTACATTGCATACAAATAGCTTATCCTGTTTAAGTTTGGATCTATCATTTTCATTAAATTTGCAAAGAAATGGACTTCTGGTGGCGGCCATGGAGGAGTAGATCGCACATTTGATAGCTCCCGCCTGGGACGGACGTTTGGACCTTTTTCTCCCGTTTTTTTCTGGATTTTATTGGATGAATCGGTGGAGAGAGAAACGGTGAGGAGAAGTCCCCTCCAGTGCAAGGAGAATTGGACCAGAAGTGGCCGTATGAGAAGACAAAGTTTTACAAGAAAGACATGAGCAGAGCCGGCAATTGGGGTAAGCATGGGGGAGAAGCAGAGCCGCGGAGAGATGACACAGTGGTCGACGGAGCACCTGGTGAAGTTTTTTGAAGAATGCTTCGCAAACCTCAACAAGGACACGTTGTTGCAGAATCAAGAAATTCTGGACGTGCGATCCAGGAGGTGAAGAAAAAGGAGTCCGAGCACGAAGAGTACATAACCGTGTTAGAGACCAAGGTGGAGATGATGAATGAACGCTAGCAATGAATGCAGGGGAAGCTGGAGAACAGGTCCAAGAGGCAGAACCTGAGAATCATCGGCCTCCCTGAGGGCAGTGATGGATCGGATGCGAGGGCCTATGTGATGAACATATTGGAGAAGTTGATGGGGGCTGAGGCATTCCTTCGGCCCCTGGAAGTGGATAGAGCGCATAGAGCCCTCGCGAAGAAGTCCTGAGCGAACCAGCCGCCGAGGGCGAAGGTGGTATGTATGCACCGGTTCCTGGACACGGAACACATTCTGCGGTGGGCCAAGAAAGAGCGGAGCAGCAGGTGGGAGAATTATGAGCTGCACATTTATCAAGACCTGGGCACGGAGTTGACCAAGAGGCGAGCCGGGTTTAATCGGGCCAATATAGCCCACTTTAAGAAGGGGATGAAGTTCGGGATGCTGTACCCAGCACGTCTGTGGGTCACATATGAGGACCGGGAATTCTACTTTGAAACACCGGGTGATGCATCCACTTTCATCAGGGAAAAAAGACTGGATGTGAACTAAACACACTGGAGCCTTGGGGAGAGTATTGCAGTGGCGATTTGTTGACAATCATTTTTGTGCCGGTTTGAATAAGTAGTGTTATGTGCAATAATGAGCTGTTTTGATGGCTAAAATTAACTTTGTTTTACTGGGAGCTGGATGGGGGTGGCGGTTTCTGTGGTTGTTTTTCAACTGTTTTTTCTACTGTTTGTTTACTGGGGAATGTGATATGTATGTCCAAGTTGGGGGGGAGGAAGGAGAGAGAACAATGGGGAGACAGTCTGTTTGGTGCCATGGGCGGGAGCTTTCAGGTCAGCTGGCTCACGGGAGCACAGTGGGGAGCGAGCAAGTGATGAGCTTGAGCTTGATATGGGGGTGTTGGGTTACTGGTGCTGCTACCGGAGGGGGGGGGGGGGGGGGGCGAGAGGAGGAGACTGTTTTGCTGACAGGGAGGGGGGGATCTGCTACTGGGGGACATATGAGAGGTCGGAGACGTCGGATGCCCAACGGCCGGGGATGCGAACTGGGGGCTGGCCAAAAAAGGGTGATGGCTAGTCGCTTTGGGGGGGGGGGGGGGGGGGGGGGGGGGGGGGGGTCGGCGCGTCGAGTACCCCGGTCAGGCTGATTACATGGAACGTTAGAAGGCTGAATGGGCCGGTCAAGAGGGCTCGCGTGTTTGCACATCTGAGGGGGCTGAAAGCAGACGTGGCAATGTTACAAGAGACACACCTAAAGGTTACAGACCATACTAGATTGATGAAAGGGTGGGTTGGCCCAGTATTCCACTCAGGGCTGGACTCAAAGATCAGGGGGGTAGCAATTCTGATAAATAAACGGGTGGTATTTGAGGCAGGGAGAATCGGGAGAAGAGACTGGGAGAGCTGCCGTTTAGAATGGTGGGAAGGAGCTTTCGATATTTGGGAATCCAGGTGGCTCGGGAATGGGAGGCACTGCATAAGTTAAACTTATCCTGGCTTGTAGAACTGAAAGAGGACTTTAAGAGATGTATCTATCCCACTATCACTGGCGGGGAGGGTACAGACCGTGAAAATGACAGTCCTCCCCAAATTTCTGTTTGTCTTTCAGTGTCTCCCCATCTTCATCCTGAGGGCCTTTTTAAGTGGGTGAATAGGTTATTTTGGCGGGTAAAATCCCACAAGTGAAGAAAGTGTTGATGGAGCACAGTCGGGGGGTTGGCGCTACTAAACTTTTGTAATTACTACTGGGTGGCAAATACAGCCATGATTAGGAAGTGTGTAGTGGGGGAGGGGTCAGTGTGGGAGCGAACGGCGTCATGTAAAGACACAAGTTTGGGAGCACTGCTAACGGCTTCTCTCCTGTTCTCGCCGGCCCGATACCCCACAAGTCCGGTGGTGGTGGCGGCTCTGAGAATCTGGGGGCAATGGAGGAGATATAAGAGAGTGGAGGGCGCATTTGGTTTGGACCCCGATTTATGATAACCATCGGTTTGTACCAGGTAAGCTGGATGGTGGGTTCCGGAGATGGCAGAGGGCAGGAATTAGGAGGATGGGGGATCTATTTATAGGCAGAAGCTTCCCCAGCTTGAAAGGCTTGGAGGATAAATTTGAATTGCCAGCAGGAAATGGGTTTAGGTATCTACAGGTACAAGACGTTTTGAGAAGGCAGATTCCGGCCTTCCCGCTGCTGCCGCCACAGGGGATACAGGACAGAATAGTCTCTAGTACATGGGTGGGAGAGGGGAAGGTATCAGACATCAAACCAAGAACTTACGGAATCAGAGGAAACTCCGGTGGAGGAGCTAAAGGGCAAGTGGGAAGATGAGCTGAGGGGAGAGATGGATGCGGGTCTGTGGGCGGATGCCCTAAGCAGGGTTAATACATCCTCATCATGTGCCAGGCTTAGCCTGATACAATTCAAGGTAGTCCACCGGGCACACATGACGGTGGCCCGGATGAGCAAGTTTTCGGGGTAGAGGACAGGTGTGTGAGGTGCGTTGGAAGTCCAGCAAATCATGTCCACATCTTTTGGGCATGCCCACATCTTTGATAGTTTTGTCAGGGTTTCACAAAGGCAATGTCCACGGTACTCAAAACACGGGTGGTGCCATGTCCGGAGGTGGCGATCTTGCGAGTGTCGGAAGAGCCGGGAGTTCAGGGGGTGAAAGGGGCTGACGTTTTGGGCTTGCCTCCCTGGTAGCCCGGAGATGAATCTTATTAATGTGGAGGTACTCGAAGCCCCCGAGTGTAGAGACCTGGGTTAGTGACATGGCTGGGTTTTTCAGTCTCGAGAAAATAAAGTTTGCCTTAAGAGGGTCAATGCTAGGGTTCTCCCGGAGGTGGCAACTGTTCGTCGACTTTCCCGGGGAAAATTAAAATGTCAGCAGAAGCAGAATTTTTAAAAAAAGGGTAGGGCCAGACTGTGGTTTTATTATTAGGGGTTGTGAAGATTGTGATGGGGGTGGAAATGTTTATTGTGCCATGTTTATGTTGCTGTTATTGTTATGATTATTAAAATTGCAAATACCCTAATAAAAATATTTTAAAAAACTTTGCAATGAAATTACTCTTAATACAGTTGATGTGCACAAATTAAGAAAACTCAAAGGTATACCCAAAGTTGATTAGCACCATTTACAATGTTATGCAGAAGTTAGGACAAAATGTGTGATTGCAGAGATCAATTTACAAGTGACAAGTATTTTCACTCAGTCTTTCATTCAGCCAATCACATAACCTAGGGACTTGTGTAGAATAAATGCTAACGCAATTTCTAAACAAAGCTACCAGGAGTCTGTTTGGCCTTCAGAATGAATATTGAGCTCTAAACATGGATCAAAGTGAGATGTGACTCATTAACTGGAATCTTTTTAATATTAAACATTAAAAATAGACTTTGGGATATCCTGTGTCGGTAAGTTAAACAGAGTGGCAGAGAACCGCACAAAACAATCCCTACTAAATGCAGAATTAATTGATCTCAACCAGGAAAGTAGAGAGAAAACTACCTTTAACCTCAATTCTGGGTCTGGAGGTGGGAAACAACATGAAGAGAAATTAATCAAGCTCCTGATCACTAGTGTTTAACCTCTGCTATAAAGTGTACATAAAGTTGAACTGCCTACAATCACTGTCTTAAGTTCAAATATAAAAGTTGCACTTATGGGACCATACCTCTGGAGAAGTAATTACCTTCTGAAAGATGCAGAGAGAAAATTGGGAGAGGGTAAGGATGGAAAATTGGAAATAGTAGTTATGGAACCAGCAGCTTCAAAAATGTTATCAAAGGCATTACCGTACTTATTTCTCAATTGGTGTTACCTGTAAAATCTTAAGCATTTCACAAGAAGAAGGGCAAAAGAGGAAAACGAGAAGCGTTTACAGAAACCGGTCACTCAGCTCAAAGTTTCAATGCAGTGTTAATGCACCATGAGCTTCATCTCACCCGGTCAACATACCCTATTTCTTTCTCCCTCATGTACTTACTTAGCTTCCTCTTAAATGCATCTATGCTAATTGCCTCAACCACACCATGTGGTAGCAAGTTACACATTCGCACCACACAGTTTCTCCATATTTACCCTATCTAACCCCTTCATAATTTTAAAGACCTCTAACAAATCTCCTCCTAAACTTCCCTTTTCCAACAAGAGACCTTCAGCTTACTCAATTTTTCCTAATTGTTGCATCCACTCAATTCAGGGAACATCCTTGTGAATCCTATGCCAAGTAACTTGAATATCATTACATCATTAAACCTCCATTCAGGTGCATGGTTCAAATTTCCAAAAGTCAGTCATCACTCAACTAAAATGTTAACAGTCCAGATTTTGCACTAATACCAGTGAGGTGATCGATATTTACATTATAGCGAGGCAAATCGGACACCTAATTCTGGCACCTGCACGTTCAAATGCAGAAATCAAAAGTAGTCACCAGAGATACCTAGCCTCTTCACAGGATGCACTTACATTCCTTGCCATTGAAATTACGTCAATGGTGTGAACTTGCTGTACCTGCTTCCCAGTTGCACACTAAAATTGACAGAAAGAATTATGGCTGATCTATTTAGGAGTATGTTCTAAATGGAGTGATAAGTGGTAATTACTGCTGAACAACCTTATTGGCTCTGCAAAAATAACCTTACAAGTGTGGAGTCTCATTCTCTGAGAAGACGACTCAAGATTATGAAAAATGTTTTGCTTTTTCCGTCTAATTTATCACTCTCTCTTTATCCTATCTTATATATTTGTGAGGAGGATTATGTCGAATTTCAAAAGGACATAGACAAGTTGGTAGATTTGGTGTGCAGTTGGCAGGTGAAGATCAATGCAGAGAAATGTGAAGTGATCATTTTGATAGAAAGAACATGGAGGGACAGTATAAGGGGGTGCAAGAGCAAATGGACCTGCATGCATACGTGTCTAAATCATTGAGGATGTCAGGTCAGGCTGAGAGCTGTTAATAAAACATATGGTATCCATGGTTTTGTTAAGAAGGGCATAGAGTAAAGGACCAAGGAAATTATGTTGAACTTATCTAAGTTACTAGCTTGGCCTCAGCTGGAGTATTGCATCCAGTTCTGGGCGCTGAACCTGGGGAAGGATGCAAAAGCAGTAACAATTAAGAAGAATGGATCCTGGGATGAGGAGATTTAGTTATGAAGATAGATTAAGAAGTTAGGACTACTTTCCTTCGAGTAAATAAAGCTGCGAGAAGATTTGATAGTTATTCAAAATCATGAGGGGCCTGGACATAGTGGAGATAAACTGTTCCTTCTCGAGGAAGGTTTGAGAATTAGAGGGCACAAATTTAAAATAATTAGCAAAAGACGCAATTGTGATAGGAGGAAAAACATTTTCCCACAGCAAGTGGTTAGGGTCTGGAATGCTCTGCCCATGAGACTGGTGTAGGCAGGATCAATTGAAGCATTCAAAGGAGAATCAGAGTGTTTATCTGAAAATAATGTGCAGGGGAGAAAAGGTGGAAGAATGGAAGTTGTTCATTTCAAATGTCGGAATAGGAAAAGTGAATTAAAGGCAATCTATCCTGAGTAGCCTACAAAATCTATGGTGGTGGGGGGTGGCTCTACTGAAAGAAGTGAGAGATAAACATTGAACATCATTCTTTTGCCACGAACTGGGAAACCCAGGCCAATATAATCTCTTCAACTGACCACTTGAATTAATCCACTCTTACCAATAACAAAATAGAGCATTTTAATTCAGTGCAAAGTTCTCCTTAATTTTACTGAGTGCCAAGGGCAGCACGCTGGCGCAGTGGTTAGCACTGCTGCCTCAAGCACCTAGGACCCGAGTTCGATCCCAGTCCAGAGTCACTGTCTGTGTGGAGTTTGCACATTCTCCCCGTGTCTGTGTGGGTCTCAACCCCCCACTCCACAACCCAAAGATGTGTAGGGTAGGTGAATTGGCCATGCTAAATTGCCCCTTAATTGGAAAAAAAAGAATTGGTTACTCTAAGAGGGCTGGTTTAGCTCAGTGGGCTATTCAGCTGGTTTGTGATGCAGAACAAGGCCAGCAGTGCGGGTTCAATTCCCCTACCAGCTGAAAATTCTGAATTCTCTCTCTGTGTACCCGAACAGCCATTGGAACGTGGCAACTAGGGGCTTTTCACAGTAACTTCATTGTAAGCCTACTTGTGACAATAAAAGGTTATTATTATTAAATTTATGTTTCTTTAAATTTACTGAGAAGTGATAATTACAACTAATTTAGGAAATAGAAAAATTCACACTGGTGCATTCATGGGATGTTTAGGTTATGGTACACTGTTGGAACGGTGGACAGGGAACTTGACTTTACACATAAACTAGGTATTCTTGATGCTGGGTTACCAAAGTGCAGAAGTATTCCATTTCCCATCACAGACATCCTTTGCTGTCATAACTAAAGAAAAAAATACACATCTTGGATGCCTACCTGCTCTGGTGGTTCAATGGTTATCCAGGCAGGCAGCATCATGCTGGGGTTCAATGGTTGTGTCCCCACACGGAAGTAAATCATTCCATCAACATCACAAGCCCATATATGTTGACCTCCACATGCTAAGCTTGCTAGTTTTATACTTCCTGCAGGAGAAAAAAATCTTTTAGCAACAGAAGGCATCAGAGAAAGAAAAGCTTCTGAAATGAGGCTTCAGGTTAGAAATATGGTTGGTACGTAGTAACGGTGAGTGATTATTTCCTTGTATCAAATTTTGCCCCCGTCATCATCCGAAAGGATTGGACTAAAAGAGGGTGGAGTTGACTTCTTCCACCTTTGGAAAGGGAAGTTAAATTTGTGCACTTGTGTGAGAGAGAGAAGCGAGAGAGACTGATTGCAGTTAACTTGCATCACTTCTGTCTACATTAACTCTCAGTCTACAGCTAATTTTAGAAAACCTTCATGGGCGAAGCTCCTGTACAACGCTCCCATGGCGAGCGTACCAGCTCCCAGTACTTCCAGCTGCACAAGGGCACCAGGCATGGATGCACGCTGACCCCGCTGCTGTTCGCCCTAGCATTTGAACCATTAGCGATCGCACTCAGAACAGCAAAGAGCTGGAGGGCGATTCAAAGAGGAGGCAGAGAGCATAGAGTCTCGCTCTACACAGATGACCTGGTCCTCTACATCTCAGACCCACAAAGCAGCATGGAAGGAAACATCGCGCTCCTGAAAGAGTTTGGTGCCTTCTCGGACTACAAACTCAACATGAGCAAAAGCGAGATTTTCCCGGTGAACCCGCAAGGGGGAGGGGCAGCACTGGCAGGACTGCCATTTAAATAAGCCCGACACAAATTCCGCTACCTGGGGATCAAAATCGTTCACGACTGGATGGGGGTCCACAAATGGAACCTGACCAGTCTGACAGAGGAAGTAAAAAAGCACGCGCCGATATGGAACACACTCCCACTCTCCCTGGCGGGGAGAGTACAGACGATCAAAATGAACGTACTGCCCAGGTACCTCTTCCTACTAAGATCGATCCTGACCTATACCCCCCAAGGGCTTTTTTAATTCATTGGACAGATTAATCATGGCGTTTGTATGGGGGGAGGGTTGGGGGGAGAAAGAATGCTAGGATCACAAAGAAGGTCCTACAGAAAACAAAATCCAGGGGAGTGCTAACCCTCCCAAACCTACCACTGGGCAGTGACAGCGGAAAGAGTGATGGATTGGATAAAGGAGCCAGAAGCTGAGTGGGTGCGCGCAGAGGAGGCCTCCTGCAAGGGGACCTCTCTCTGGGCCCTCGCCATGGCGGCACACCCATCCCCACCCAAGAAACACTCCAGAAGCCCAGTGGTGGTAGCCACTCTACAGACTTAGAGCCAACTAAGGCAGCAATTCGGACTGATCAAAATGTCCGACAAGCCCCCCATCTGCAATAACTACAGGTTCACAGCAGCATGCAGCAACGCCACCTTCAAAAGGTGGAGACAGGACGGGGAGAGAAGAGGGACATTGACAGTCAGGGACCTATACACTGACGGTAGGGTCACAACACTGGATGAACTGATGGAGAGATTCCAACTAGCTAAAGTCAAGGAGCGCAGGTACCCGCAGCTTAAAGATATCCTACGGAAGGAGATAAAGGATATACCCACGATAGACATTATTAGAAGAGCTACTGGACGGCGACATCCGAGGCAGAAGGAACTGCAGTGACATGTACGAGCAACTGCTAGAGAATGCCTACACCGTAACTGGACGCAACAAAGAGGAAATGGGAGGAAGACCTGGGGTTCGAAATAGTGTGGGGATTCTGGAGCGAAGCACTACACAGGGTCAACTCCACCTCCACATGCACGAGGCTCAACCTAACACAGCTAAAAGTGGTACTTAGAGCTCACTTAACAAGAATTTGAATGAGCAGATTCTTTCTGGAAGTGGCGGATAGATGTGAACGATGCCAAGGAGGCCCGGCTAACCAAGCCCACATGCTCTGGTCTTGCACCAGACTTGCTGGATACTGGACAGCCTTCTTTGAGGCAATGTCCAAAGTGGTGGGGATGAGGGTGGATCCGTGCCTGAAAGTGGCGGTCTTTGGGGTATCAGACCAGCCAGATCTCTTCATGGGGAGGAGGGTGGATGCCCTCGCCTTTGTCTCCCTGATCATCTGCCCTAGAATCCTGCTCGCCTGGTGATCAGCAGCACCATCTATGGCTACAGACTGGTCTGTTCAAGCTATTGGAAATTCTCCAAATGGAGAAAATCAAATTCGTCATCCGTGGGTCGGAAGAGGGCTTCCACAAACCATGGGAGCCATTCACCCAACTGTTCCGGGACCTGTTCATGGCCAACACATAAATAAATAAGTAGCCAGGAAGTAATAGCCAGGACAAGATAGAAAGAGGAAAGCGAGGCAAGACCCAGGGGAAGGGGTGGGGGCAAGGTGAGGTAGCAAAACCCAGCAAGAAAGAATGGGGGGCAGCAGTGAATGGGGGGGGGGGGGGGGGGGGAGATAGGGAGGGGGTGGCGAGAACAAAAAAGGGGAGCCAGAAGTGGGAAGAGATCAGAGAACAAAAACGGGGAAAGAGCACAGGGGAAAACAACAATTGCAGCAACCACAGCACAGCGAGAGCACGCGAAGAAAAACAGGAAGGAGAAACGTGCAATGGCCGATGCAGAGGCAACTGCACAAACAAATGTAAAAAGCATTAGGTGGCACCACCCAGGTGCCCCCTCCACCCTAGTTAGATGATCTGTAAAAAGGAGAGAATAGAAGAGAGGGGAGGAAAGAACCCCCCATCCAGTTATATTTCCTAGATCCTATTTGTTTTGCTTTGCGATGTATATACACCTGTATTTAGAACTTGTACAAAACCCAATAAAAACATTTTTTTAAATGTAAGAAAAGTAAAAAGATACAGGCCAAAAGAAAGAAAGAAAAAAAAGCATTAAATGATTCGACCTAAAAGACTGATTATCAGAATTACCTGTGTATTCGCTTGACTACAGCTGGAATAGCCAAGCCCTACAATTAACATTTACACCAAGCTGATGATGAGTTATTCATGGCAAAATGAAAAAAATGTCCCTGAAACAAGCAATATAAATGAAAATAGCTTCAACTTTGTGTCATTTAAAAAATCCAGTTTTCCTCAGAAAAGGCATGTCCCGGATGCCAGAAATTAAAGATTAGTTAGCTTCATAGTACTGAAAATAAAAATGCTGTACAGTGTACCTTAGCTAATAAAGCAGACTCAATTAAACACGTTATTTGGATTGTGTAGAAAGCCAAAGCTATATTTCCAATGCAACACATTCTATATATAGGCTTGGCCTGTTGTGTTGGTTTAATTTAGAAGGCATTGATTAAATAGATTGAATTGAATGAACCCTCTTCAATTTATTTAAAATATAAATCCTTGCTATAGTAACAGAACAGCTTCAGTGACAAAATAAAATTACAACACTGATGGACGCTTCATGCTACGAATTCTAAAATAGACATTATCCTGTACAATATTCCAGACGACTTAAATGGAGGCAGTGTCTCCAAAGCTACATACAGCTAAATATTTCAAGGTTAACATTCCAACAGCAGCACAAGTCCTTACGTCTGTCTCTGAAATGTTTTGTCAACTATACAAGTGTGTAGAGTGAATTGGTTAGCAAATACAAAGCAGAGATGTTTAAACAATGTATTTTTTTTTCCTTTTTTCTTTCATTGGATGTTTGAGGGTAAATCAACGTCTGACATAAACAATGTAATTTTACTGACATGAAAAGCAAATCACTTAATTAGCTGGTTTAGCACAGTGGGCTAAACAGCAGGCTTGTAATGCAGAACACGACCAGCAGCACGGATTCAATTCTCGTACCAGCCTCCCCGAAAAGGCGTCAGAATATGGCGGCTAGGGGCTTTTCACAGTAACTTCATTGAAGCCTACGTGTAACAATAAGCGATTATTATTAGTGGCTCTTAGAAGTATTTCATGCTTTCACTGGTGTAGCTGATGTTGATGCACAGTGGTTTCAATGTCAGTCTTGTTTGATGAAGATAAATGCTGATTTTTAAAAAAAAAACATAAACTTTTATATATTATCTTATGGTTTTAGAATATTTCAAAATGGTTCCCAACTGCGAAGAGGGTATTTAAAAAAAATCAATTTCTGTGATTTTCTGTGGAGGGAGGGACTCTAACTTAATTAAACTGAAGAGAGCTGGGCTGCAGGTTTTAGGACATCAAATCGTCTAGGTGTGAAAGGCAGGCTTTTACATGATTAGGGCAGAGTTGTGGTTGTACAGGTAAATAAGTCATGGTTAGAAATTTGCATTAGGAGATAAAGAAGATTTGTTGCATTCGGTTGTTAAATTTCAAACAAAAGTTAAAAGTGGTTTAGAACTGGGAAAGGATCATAGATAAATAAGGCAAAGATATTATTTATTTTATTTGAAATTGGTGACTATTAGAACAAGAGAGTTTTATTTTCTGGGAAAGATAAATTTCAATGGGAAAAGATGAAAGAGAAGAAAAACATTTAAAGAGAGGTTGGGAGCAGTGTTGGGGATGGCCGTATGAGACCTTCTGGAATGTGCTCTATGCTAGCAGACAGCGAGAGCAAGCGAGAGCAGCCTTGTGACATCCTTTCCCTACAGCAATAGTGGGATGCGCCTTGTGGAAATATTACTGGACTTTTTTAATAGATTCAATATCTATAAGGACTGTTGCCTCAGGAGATGTTTATTTTTGAGTATAACAAAGAAATAATGTTTTGGGGGGAATGTTCTGTAAGGCTAATTTTAACTGCGTAGATGTAATTGTGTGTTTATGTTTTCTTTTGTTAGTAAATGTTTTAATTTAATATCTCCACAAGAGTTACTAAAATTTGCAGCTCCTGACTACAGAACACAAACCTCCTCATAGTAAAACACAAATAGAAAATAATTGTGATGCCCTGCCAAGTTTCCCTTTGGGATTTTGTTTGCATGGCACTTACCAGATCATACCACCAAGCGAATAACTGCTTTTGAAGAGCAAACATTTTAGATGAATGAATCAGTTATTCTGGGTACAGCACGATCCCACAAATTTAAATCAAATAAATTTAAATTAAATTAAATGAAAATCGCTTATTGTCACAAGTAGGCTTCAAATGAAGTTACTGTGCAAAGCCCCTAGTCGCCACATTCTGGCGCCAGTTCGGGAAGGCTAGTACAGGAATTGAACCCGCGCTGCTGGCCTTGATCTGCTTTACAAGCCAGCTGTTTAGCCCACTGTGTTAAACCTGCTCCTGGTGGGTAAGTCAGTTTTAAAAGCAATGGTTGAGGGAGGAATTAGTCACTGTTCTCGGAATAGTGCTAGGTAATTGTTTGCATGCACCTCAAACCAAAGTAAGCAGACAAGAGTTTTTATAACTTTTCATCCAAAACATAGTACCTCTGGCAACACTGACACTTAGGCCAATGATGTAAAGATTATTCTGGTTGTAGGAATTCAACCCTCCATTTTCTGACTCAAGTTATGCCATCAACTGAATGAAGTTCCAGCTATGAATAGATCCAAGTATGTACGTGCATACATACACATGCACACACACAAATAAGTATGCATGAAATTCTCTCTCCCTCTCTGTCATGCATTGATCTTACTTTAAGTGAATTCCTGGTCAGTTTATACACGTGTAGTGCTGAGTTTTCCCTTTCCATATTTACGGTAAAGAAATGTTAGAGCCCTTTTAGAATTTGGCTTATTTCTAAGTGCTTATACTAACACTTAACCTAATCAGATTATTGTAACAAAATGACAGACTAGGTCTCACAATTGCTTATGAAAGAGTCAACTTAAATTACAAAGAATGTAAAAAAGCCCTTGGTGTATATTAGACAACCTGCCATTTAGATTTATTTCCACACAAGATTACCGCATCAGCAGTTATCAAAATGTCATATGGCACAGGCTTTGGATATCGCTGGAGCAATCACATGATGACACAGCTGTTAAAATGTTTTGATTTTAAACAACGTCACCATAATCCAAAACACAGGGTCAGATATCACCTACTCTGCATTGCTGTTTTCATTTTCCATTCAAGGTATGTTCTAACATGCAATAAACTCGTGATAGAAGAATGTCCATCGACTCTACCACCTACAATTAAAATAGTCAACATTCCCATGATATCGGCATTATTTTCATGGTTGCTATTTCTATTGATACATTCGAGTATAATGTTGGAGATTATGGATTAATTTATCAATTCAAGGATCACGCCAAATCTCTGCTTGACTGGTTGAAGAGGTAGCATTATGTAAGAGGAGGCCAGGAATAAGCTATGGAACAAAGTCTGTCAAGACTATTTCAGGATTATTTGAGAATGACAGGGTCCTCTCATAAGTATCTCAAACAATAATGAACCAAACTAATGAATTTAAGCTTGTGAAAAACAAGCGCTCCAATTTTGCTTTTTGAACACCATTTTTAATGGTTATACTAAGCTACCCCCAAAGTGGCCCATGTCCATCATAATTAAGTATCTATATTTAAGTTGCATAGCTTGGGGCTAACAATGACTCTTAGCAACATCACTATGAACTAAGGACCTGCCTTCGGGTAGAGCCCTCTCAGATTATGGACCAGCAGCAATTCAACTCACTAATATTTACATAGTCACTATTAACATGGAAGACAGAAATTGTCAAATATATTGACCTGCTTTTCATAGGCAATAACTAATAAAATGTATTTGTTATTACAAGCTGTTTAATTGTAAAGATAATAAACAGCCAAAAATATACAGTGCTATGAAGTATTAGTAAGGTCAAGTTTTTTCCAGATGAAAACAGCCCAACAAAACATGTTTGAGCTTTTCTAATATCCTAGCAAATGTGCAAAATTATAAGTGAGTCTGTTTTTGATCCGTTATAAACAGAATGCGGTCCCATGTTAAAGATGTTATAATTTGGGCCCCAAGTGATCATGAGTTCAATGTAGCCAAACAGATCTCAGCTCTTTGTCAGAACTTGCAGAGTTGCATTTTTAAAATTCCAATGTAGTGAGTGCGTAGGCTGGGGAAAAGAAGAGCAGACATGTTTGGACATAAACTGAATGCAAGAGGACCCCTTATGTGATGCAACTGCTCAACAAATAAAGGAAAAACCTTGCTGTAACAAAACGATGTTTTAAAAAAAATAACCTTACCCAACTGTGTAAGATCCAGTCTGGTCCAGTGCATACCACTTGGGCAGTTTTCTGACAATGTCCTTATATGTATTTTGCCCTTCAAGTCCAGGCCCCATACCGCATCGTGGTTGGCAGAAATCTGTACCATCTCAATGTCTGGAGGTAATTGTATAGTAGAGGGCCGAAACTCAGGATTCAGATCGTTGATGCAAAAGAGATCCTTGTTGCTTTGACCAAGCCACAGAAAACTTCCTGCAGAAGAAATTATAAACAAGAAAATAATTTTTGTTAATACAGCCCCATGATCCAATTATCCAATGAGCTCAGTTGCAGACAAAAAGCAACATGGAGATTTCCATAAATTAGAGAGACACTTGTAACATGAAAGGATCAATCAGGGAAAACAGTAAAAGAATCTGTCATTTACTAATCTGTGCAATGCAAATCAATCATTTTGAAATAAATAAAACTTTTGAGCTATTGTTCTGATTTTGTTTATTTTAGAATTTAATCATTTTGAAGATAAAAAGCTTTTACAGCAGGTTAATAATTCCCATCACACCCACACATTTTACAGCATTGTAAGAGAATGGAGCCAGAGTTAATTGCAAGGAAAGAGGTTTCAAAAGTATAGAAACAGGAATAGGTCAATCAGCCCCTGGAGTCTATTCCACCATACCATTAGATCATGTGTTACAGACACCTGGTCAGCCCTCAACAACGATGAAGATACTGAACCAGACACGTAACTTTTGTTAAAGTTCTAAGACTGTGCATAAAGATCAATCCGCTCCAGGGCTTGTCTTTTTTAATGAACAAAACTTTATTGAAACAAAAGAAAATAATATTTAAACTTTTACTTCACAGTTCTAACATGTCAGTTTCCATTAAACACCACTCTAACTAACACAGCTCTCTTTCCACATATACAGACAAGGAAAGATGATTCTTGTATTTACGAAGCAATTTTCTCCCAAACATTATGATCTGCAGGGGGTGAGAGACACAATGTTACCATGGCGCACATACCCGTGCACAACCAGGTACCATGGGCTACATGGTGGCCCGGTTGCTACCGCACGCCCCAGCCACGCATAACTTCCCCAGCCCCACCCTGTCGGTGCCCCCGCTCTTGGCGCCCGTCCCTGCTGCCAGAGCCAGCGTTTGATGGCACTGCCCTCACTAGGGACTACCATTGGTGTGGCCCTGGGTGGTCCCCTGGTGGGTGTCGCCGGTTGGGTGGGGTGGCCGGGGTGGGGTTCGGCACCCACCCATACGACCGTTAACCCTGCCTTCACCCAGCGCATGGGACCATAATGGTGTCCGTTGCGCGAGCCCCTCCGTCATGTTGGGGGCACCCCGACTGCTCGGCCTGTCCCCCCCCCCCCTCTTCCCGCAGAAAGCACGGCCGGTGTCCGTTACGGGAGCCCGCAGTCCCCCCACGCCAACCCGTACCTCTTCCCGGAGACGCCTCAGCCAGCACGTCAGTGGTTAAAACCACACCATCAGGACTTCGGCCTATCCAGGCTGCAGAATTGCTCCGGCTCTGGAGAATCGGTCATCGGGGCACCTGATGCGATTTTTCGGGCCTCGTGGCAGGTGCCACAATTCCGTCTAGTTGGGGGGTCCGGAGAATCGGCATCAATGTCGATTTTGGTGTCGGAGCCGATTCTCCGGCCGATCGCATTTTGCAATTTTGGCTGGAGTTGCGGAGAATCCAGCCCCAGAGCTATGCCATTCATATACAACTACTTTCCATTGAATGACAAATGGGTTATCAGACTCTGTAATAGTATAATGTCTGGTCATGCAGGAATATCCTGAAAGACAATGGAATTCAGGTGAATCACCTTATGCATTCCCTAACGAGTTTCAGTTTGAATGGGACCATGGGCGCGATTCTCCGCTCCCCATGCCAGGTGGGAGAATCGCGGGAGGGCCGGGCGACTCACGACACGCCGCCCTGGCACCCCGCGCGATTCTCCCACCCCCCCCGCTCGGATGAATCGCCGCTCGCCGTTTTTCACGGTGACCGGTGATTCTCCAGCCCGGATAGGCCGAGCGGCCTGACGTTCCTGACCGATTCACGATGACGGGAACCACACCTGGTCGCTGCCGTCGTGAACATGGCGCCAAAGTTCCGTTTGAAGCTTGTGGGGGGTGGAGAGGGGAGTGAGCACCACGGCTGTGCTCGGGAGGGGACTGGCCCGCGATCGGTGCCCACCGATCGTCAGGCAGGCATCTCCAAGAGACACATGCTTTCCCCTCCGCTGCCCCGCAAGATCAAGCCGCCTCGTCTTGCGGGGCAGCGCAGGGGAAGACGGCAACCATGCATGCGCGGGTTGGAGCCGTCAGCCGTCGTGACGTCAGCCGCGCATGCGCGGGTTGGAGCCGGCAACCTGCGCATGAGCGGCTGACGCCCAACCTGCGCATGAGCGGCTGACGTCACTTAGGCGCCACCGTCGCATCAGCCGGCGGCCGAGATTTACGGAGTGTCGCTCCTAGCCCCCTGTGGGGGGGGGGGGGGGGGGGGGGGGGGGGGTGTAAATAATGTACAAGGAACGGCCTTCCCGATGCCGCGCGGGAGTGGAGAATTCCACCCCATGTTTCTCAACCAGATGTGGGCATATCCCTTTGAATCCAGGCGAACAGTATTTTCCTTCAGTCTATTTAACCCTTAAATTGCCTGCTGCATTTTGGACCCCCTTTTCTGGACTCAAGTTTCTAATATCGCCCCCCCATCTTGACACAAGGCTGATTTGTACTTCAATTCCATTTACTCCAGTGGTATTGGCATCATAAAGCTTTGAAGAAATAATACAGGCACTGACATGCATTGAATTTTTCATTTGTATTCATGCTCCAGCAGACCTTGATCAACAAGGGACTGCTAATTTAGAATTTGAATTTATGCATTCAAACAACCATTTCTATATTGTGTCTGAAAGGGGGTTCCATGGCCAAGAGAACATTATCCAGTTTTGGATTGACAATGATTGATGTAGGTACAACATAATCGCTTTCTATAGCAAACACCATCTGAAATGCTTACAAATCTCAGATGAAATCAAGAGATTTTTTGGGGGGAAATGTAAAAATATTTGACGTAAGCAATTTTAACACCAGCTTTAAAATTAGTTTTTAGAAGCAATAAATTATGGATTGGGATGTTTTGAAGTTACTAAATTTGTATCTGAGGATTACTTGGCGAATTTAATTTACCTGGGACTGTTCAGAAAAATTAAGGCTCGTGGTAAACTACCTTGCTGATTCTAGAACTGGGTTGGCAGTGCTAAGCAGCCATCAGTGGTTCTGAATAGAAAGGACAATCTGGAAAAGGTTTTATTTTATCCATTCATGGGATCTGGATATCACTAGCAAAGCTAGCATTCATTACCCTTGACATTGTTTGATGAACGTTTACAGAGATCAATTTTTACATTCCCCGGCACTATTCACAAATGATAGAGATGGGTTCATTATCAAATTTTACTGTGACATATCATTTAGTGGTCAAAATAATTAATGCAAAAAACGTACAAAGGAAATGGATCACACTTTCTAATGGATTGACATCTGAGAGATCGGGAAAAATCCAATCATCAGGTGTCTTTTCTTGAGAGCACTAGAGAATCTGGGAGGGCTTCACCAACCCAACTGATATCAATACGATTAAACAATAAGATTGAAGGAAATAATATAGAAATGGCATGTAGTACCCACCAGTCATGGAAGGTATCCAGTGAACTGGTAGACATTGAATTTTTGCACTCAAAGGTCACACATGCCTATTGGCAAAGGTGGAAAATGAAAAAGGATTTAGATGCGTTTATTGAACATTCACTGAAAGTACCCAGTCAGCAACATGACTAATTAAATGATGGAATATACCAGAGGAATGTAAATTGTAATTTAGAAGCAATTGTTATAAATCATGCAAAAATGTTAGTAAATCCACATGTAGAACATGTGACAGTTTAGACAACTTGGGCGCGATTCTCCGCCCGCCACGCCGGGTGGGAGAATAGAGGGAGAGCCTCCCGACATTTTTCATGCCCTTCCGCTATTCTCCCCCCCCCCCCCACGCCCGACCCACGCCACGAATCGCCGCTTTTTACGGTGAGCGGCGATTCTCTGAGGCCGATGGGCCGGGCCTTCGCGCCCATTTCAACACGGCAGCAAACACACCTGCTTGCTGCCGTCGTGAAACGGGCGCTAGATGCCCGTTTGGGGCATCTGGGGACCCGATTGGCAGGGCAGTACCACGGCCGTGCCAAGGTGGGCATAGGCCCGCGATCGGTGGGCACTGATCGCGGGCCGTGCGTCCATAACGGACGCACTCTTTTCCCTCCGCCGCCCCGCAAGAACAAGCCGCCACGTCTTGCGGGGCAGCTGAGGGAAAAGACGCCAACTGCGCATGCGCGGGTTGGCGTTGTCCAACCTGCGCATACGCGGCTGACGTCATCGGCCGCGTCACCCGGCGTGACGCTTGGCGTGCGGCCTTGACGACCGTCGTCAAGGCTGCGCCGCCGTGATGCACGGGGCCACGCTCCTAGCCCTGCCCGGGGGGGAGAATCGGCCCCGGAAGTGGGCGTGAAGGCTGCTGTGGGTCACGGCCTGTCCCACGGCAGCTTTTACGATTCTCCGCATTTGCGGAGAATCTCGCCCCTTATCTTTAAACGAACAACTCCGCCACCCTCATTACTCCAATATTGTTAACACGCTATTCAATATTAGATCTTGCAAAATCTAAAATCTCCTTTATTCAATTAATACAAAACTGAACAATATTTGGGCAGCATGGTAGCACAAGTGATTAGCACTGTGGCTTCACAGCGCCAGGGTCCCAGGTTCGATTCCCTGTTGGGTCACTATCTGTGCAGAGTCTGCACGTTCTCCCCGTGTCCGCATGGGTTTCCTCCGGGTGCTCCGGTTTCCTCCCACGGTTCAAAGACGTGCAGGTTAGGTGGATTGGCCTTGATAAATTGCCCTTAGTGACCAAAAAAAGGTTAGGAGGGGTTGTGGGGATAGGGTGGAAGTGAGGGCTTAAGTGGGTCGGTGCAGACCCGATGGGCCGAATGGCCTCCTTCTGCACTGTATGTTCTACGTAAATCTATGTAAATATTCGTAGGTTCATAATTACACCGCAGCCTCTCACTCCAGTTCTACTGGTCGCCCAGGCCAGCTGCTCAGGTTAAACCAAATAATTGTTCTGTTTGTCCAAAAAGCGGTCCTTCTTAGTCCAACATCAGTCAGTCGCCACGGTTGTATTTTTCTACCTCCAGCACATGACCTTATTGTGCCCCTATTGCTATGTGTTCTATTGTTCCTATTTCTCACTCATCAATTAAAACTTAATCCGTACCTTCATTATCTCAAGAACTGATTTCTCAAATATGGTCCTGTATCTCCACTCTTCATAAACTTCAATTAATTGGGAACTAATTGGGAACCAAGGTCACTCATGAAGTTCGGAACATCCATCAACACTTATCCTTATCGAAGCCCTCTACATTTTCAACCTCAGCATACTAACTTAAAGATCAAACTCATCTTGGTTTCCAAATCTCTTAAAAGACCTTTCTGCAGCTACCAAATCCTATTGTTTGGACCCACTTCACCTCATCAATCTTCACCAGCCATATATCACAGCATGCAGATTAATTTATTCAATCCACAAGCATTACAGTTATTTTTCTTGTTCTTTAGAAATTTCCACGAACAATGTTACCTTGCAACCCCTTCCCTTCCCTTGAAAGCCGCTGGAAAAAATCTTGAGCATTGTGTCTTATTCCCTTTCCAACCTACTTTAATCCTCCCCTGGTGTTTAATGCATTGATAAAAGGCCCAGAGAAGAGTTCCTAGGATTATGGATAATTAAATCTTCAAGTTAAGGAGGAGGAACTGGATCCAGAAAATGAGACTTTATCACAAGTGAATATTTGGCTAAGAGTTGGTGTGGTCCAGATACTATTTACATATTACAAATTAGGGGCAGCAGGGTAGCATGGTGGTTAGCATAAACGCTTCACAGCTCCAGGGTCCCAGGTTCGATTCCCGGCTGGGTCACTGTCTGTGTGGAGTCTGCACGTCCTCCCCCTGTGTGCGTGGGTTTCCTCCGGGTGCTCCGGTTTCCTCCCACAGTCCAAAGATGTGCGGGTTAGGTGGATTGGCCATGCTAAATTGCCCGTAGTGTCCTAAAAAAAAGTAAGGTTAAAGGGGGGGTTGTTGGGTTACGGGTATAGGGTGGATACGTGGGTTTGAGTAGGGTGATCATGGCTCGGCACAACATTGAGGGCCGAAGGGCCTGTTCTGTGCTGTACTGTTCTATGTTCTAAACAACAAGGATAACACTCAGACCTGGGACATAGCTGCAGAGTTCCTCAGGGCAGTGTCCCAGGCCCAACCATCTTCAGCTATCGCATCAATAATCTTGCTTCCATCATACTGTCATAAGTGGAGACGTTCGTAGATGATGGCACAATGTTCAGGACCTTCCGTGGCCCCTCTGATACTGAAGTAGTCCATGTTCATATGCAATAAGGCCTGGACAATATTCAGGCTTGGGCCGATAAGTTACAAGTAACTTTGTTAGAACTTGCAGACACAAAAGTGGCAGGCATTTCCTAAAAGAGAAAATCTAACCGTTGACTGAAAACTCAACTGGGCTAGTCATATAAATGCTGTGGTAACAAGAGTAGGTCAGAGGCTGGGAATTATGCAGTGATTAGGCTCCCCAAAGCCTGTCCACCGCCCACAAGGCACAGTCAGGAGTGTAATGGAATACTCTCCACTTTCTTGGAAGAGTGCAGCTCCAACACTCAAGAAGCTCAACACCATCCAGGACAAAGCAATTTGCATGGTTGGTACCCCATCCACCACTTTAAACATACTGAAATATTTTAGTAAGCATTGTACTCCCTCCATCACCAACACAGTGGTAGTAGTGCATCTACAAGATGCACTGCAACAACTCCCCAAAGTTCCAGTGCTTCCAAACCCATATAACCTCTACCACAAGGGGAGCAGATGCATGGGAACACCACCATCTACAAGTTCCCCCTCCAAGCCACTCACCATCCTGACTTGGAACTATATAACCATTCCTTCACTGTTGCTGGGTCAAAATCCTGGAACTCCCTCTCCAAAGGCACTGTGCATGTACCTACACCATACAGATTATGGCAGTTTACCGTCACCGTCTCAAGGGCGATTAGGAATGGCCAATATATGTTGGCTTAGCCAGTGATGACCATATCCCATGAATGAATATAAAACAGATGCAAGAGTTGTTTAATATGGCTGTGACTGCAGACTAAGTGTAAAATTTTCAACCGTTAACTTTCAGAAGGAAATGCAAGAAGCCTGTCATCCCCATTAAATATGTAAATAGAACTGCAAAATTACAAACATAATGTTAAATCAACACGTTTAAAGATGAGTGAATAAATATCTGTAAATGAGATTGAAAGATACAGAAACAAGAGCAGATAATTCACATAGGTTGTGGTCAGAGCAATGATTCATGCTGCGTCAGAATTTTTACCTATGTTGAGACTGCATTCTATTTTTTCATGAACGTGCAAGTCAGCAACCTCGAATATAATGCTGTCATGTACAGGAAAGCAAATGGTCAGCAAAGGATATGTGGCTATTAAGACTTCAATAACAATTAGTTTGATTAAATTCAGGCACAGAAGAAATTTTACACAGTAATAGTTTCAACTGTAGTTGGCTATTTTCCTTTGGTGACTGGACATGTCGGACAGAATCTGTGTTGCAGAAAATGATTAAATGATATGTGGGATAAAAAACATGACTAAATCACCGTTTCTTCCCACCCATGTAATTATGTGTATTACAGCTTGCATGTTTTCCAATAAGCTGGTAGGATGTGGTTAATTAACTTTCTGATACATCCATGGGCCTTGTTTGTGCTCTCGCTCTGCCTCCTTTATGGCTCCAACCAATCTGGTGGTACAGTGGTAGCTTCCGTACCTCCAGAAGGATCTGGATTTGTTCTCACTCTGGGACTTGATAGCCAAAAAAGGTAGGCTCATAATGTGGCCAAACGGGTTTATTATCAACCTGCAAATGTTTCTAAGCCTATGGCAGGTGGTAAAAGCAAGAGGGTCGGTTGCGGGTCAGTCAGAACCTGCAGGAGGCAACACCAATCCACTGCAGTAACTTTCCAAGCATAAATGTAGACCAATGTACGGAGGTCCTTGATTGCCAATGCCCTATTAGTACATGGTACTTAGAGAGACAGAGAGAGATGTGGCTCCAACCCAGCTAGCTGCAAGAAAAGTATCTTATCCTTTTCCTAGGCAGGTTTGAAGTTTAATTTCATCTGACCTCCTAATTTTCTTCAAATTTGGTTCAATATTTATTTTGTTTATTGCCTTTCTAATCCTGCTCGATTTCCCAACTGAGAAAGGTCTTTGTATGTCATCTAGGCTTTTGTTCACCCTTTTGTTACTTTGAAAAATCCATGATCGCTTTCCCTAATAGGAGTAACTGCAATAACTGTTGTCCCCCTTGACCCTCACTTTGATCTCTGCTGCCGACGCACCACTTACTTACACTTCAGGGTGTTGGGGCTGGGGAGTGAAGCATCCAGTGTCAGAGAAAAAGAAAAGTTTCCTGCAGAGATCACGTGCAATTTTCCCCAGTATGGATCTATGCGACCTCTTCAACTTTAAGAGAATTGACCAACCATGCTGCCCTAGCCCCAACTCACAAGAGGACTCTGTACTTGCACCAGTATGGGATTTTCCCCCCATCTCTCACACAACTATCCTTTGGCCTGTTAGTGACATTGCTAAATAGAACCAAATTCAAGCTAGTTGTGGAAGTAATTTCCAAGGGAAATTGGAATGAATTAATTTCACAAGATCCTTAGCCTATAGTCCAATGGATCATTCATTTTTCAATGTGCTGCAATGGAACTCAGAGCCTAGCAGCTAATCCTATATTTCATCCAATTTGTTTCCTTTCCCATCTCTGCTTCAACCTTTAAATAGTGTGCTGACTTCCAAATTTCCAACTCTGATGAAGAATCTGCATCAAAAACAAAAATCCATCTTTTCTCCTCACAGATACTAACAGATCTGTACACCTCAAACATTTTCTGTTTTTAATGTCGCTTTCTATTTTTTTCCTTTTGATCTTTTTCTCTCAGAAACCACCCAGGGTATTGTACCAATTTCTGCATTGGAACACCTAGGGAAAGTCAATTCAAAACAAATGCAATGCTCTAGGATAGAGAATAAATCAAGAGATAATAAAAGCATGTAAAAAAGCAGTACTTCAATCATGGGTGACTTTAATCTTGGTGTTCGCTTTAATAATTCACCAACAGATTTTTCAAAGGAACCAAAGGGTGAACAAAATCAAATTGACAGATTTAACCACGAGGAAGAATTATTCCGGACAGTTTCCTCGAACAATAAGTTATGGATCCAGCCAGGGATCAGGCAATTTTCAATTTGGTAATATGTAATGAGGCATGTTTGATAAACAATCTCAGTAAAGAATCCTCTCCGAAGCAGGTAGAATTTAGCATACATTTTGAGGGTGAGAAACTTGGATCAGAAACAACTGTGCTACACTTAAGAGTAAGTATAAAGGAATGAGGGCAGAGTTGGCTGGGGTGGGCGGGAAAAGGGGTTTAGCAGGAAAGACAGTTGATCAGCAAAAGCAAATGTTTCTGAAAATAGTTCAAGACTCACAACAAAGATATATCCCAAGAGGAAGGATTCTAGGAAAGGGATAAATCAACCATGGTTAACCAAGAAAGTGAAGGATAGTATTAAACTGAAAGAAAAAACAGAATATTTCGATTCTGATGACTCTTTGTCAAAGCTGATAATCTCAGAGTAGGGATAAGACGGGCATTTTAAGGATGGCAACCTGTAATTAGTGTTGTGACACAGGGATCAGTTATGGGCCATAGTTATTGACAATATATATTAATGACTTGGATTAGGGAAGTGAATGCACTATTGCCAAGTTTGCAGACGACAAAATAAGTGGGATGGCAAGTGATAAGGATGACACAGAGGGACATAGACAGGTTAAGTGAGTGAGAAATACTTGGCTGATGGAAAATAATGTAGGAAAATGTGAAGTTATGCATTTTGGTAGGAAGAATAAAGGAGCTGAATATTATTTAAATGGACAAAGACTGCAAAACACCGCAGCATTGAGGAATTTGGGGGTCCTTGTGCATAAATTATAAAATGCTAGTGTACAAGTTCAGCGGGTAATTGGGAAGGCAAATGGAATGTTTGCCTTTATTTCAAAGGGAATGAAATATAAAAATAGGGAAGTCCTGTTAAAACTGTACAAGACACTAGATCAACAGCATCCGAAATACGGTGAACCGTTTTGGGCCCCTAATCCAAGGAAAGATACACCTGCATTGGAGCAGTCCAGAGAAGGTTCACTAGGTTAATCCCAGGTCTGGAGGGATTTTCTTATGAGGAGAGGTTGAGTCTGTACTCATTAGAGTTTAGGAGACTGAGGGGTGACCTTATTAAGTCACATAGGATTCCAGGGATCTTGACAGGGTAGATGCCGAGAGGATATTTCCTCTCGTGTGAAAGTCTAGGACCAGAGGGCATAATCACAGAGTAAGGGGTCGCTCATTTAAGAGGATAATAAATCTGTGGAATATGGAGTTGAGGATTATATCTGATCAGACATGATCTCATTGAGTGGCGGAGCAGACACGATGGGCCTACTTCTCCTACGTCTTATGGAATTCTGGAACCACAGAAGACTGCAGCAGACAGAAATAGGAAATCTAACACTGTCTTAAGTTCTTATGTCCACAGAACAAAACATAAACGAGTTTAGTCTGTGTGAAAGGTACAACATAAAAAGGGATATAACTGCATGACCTATTAGTGAAAGCTGCACATAGCAGCCACTAACCTTTTTTAGTAGGGGCCATAGAAGCCATGACAAAAGCCCATTTTGTAGCTGACACAGTTCCTCGAGGTACAACTGTCTTCCAATATGTAGCTATAAAAGTAAGTGAATGATATTTTAACAGTTTACTAATTCTGATTGCATTGGTAACTAACAAAAAATATCCTGCACGATTACATAACAAGTCCCTTAGGAACAATCACTGAACTATACCACATTCTTGAACACTTGTTCTGTAGTTGTGATATGTTATTAACACCCCCCATAAAATTAGATTTGAGGACATTTCCACTTTAGAGTTAATACATGGAGGTCAAATGTTTTAATTCAACTGGAGACTGCAATGAACAAAATCACTAAATAAACAGAACACTATAGTTAGAAAGATCAGTTTGTATATGCAATAAAATTGATGGGTTTTTCAAAACTCGATTGTGAAACAGTTGGGAAGTAAGCACCCATTTCATTTTAATGGTCATGTATGTATTAAAATATTTAAGACAGGGCCAAATTGCTGGTATCTCTGGTTGGCCTAACTCAGCACCAAGTGCTAACTAGTTAAATACTCCAAATAAATAGCAAAATTTTTTCTCAGGCATATTGTTCTGATAAAGCTTTGCAGAAGAATAAACAGTGTGTATTTACTCTTCAATGTACAAGACATATTGCACAAAAATGATTCCATTGCAAATTTTATGACAAAAAGCAGCGGATAAACTGACAGATCAGAAATTTGGCATAGAGTGACACCGCTGGTTACACAAAAATGTTGCACTCCTTCCAACAGCTTGCGTAAATGACCTTGGCAAAAGTCAAAGAACAAATAACTACTTATCCCCTTAGGCAGTAATCGTACATTGCATGTAGATTTGAGGGATTCACAAATTGAAAATAGATCAAAAACTAAAATACAAAAATATAAAATGACAAACAGAAATTAATTTTTTTCAAATTTCCTCGTGCACAATGGCAAACAGTTTGAATAAATTTCACTTATACTTCAAAAAGGCTGACCAACCTAATAGATTGCCCTTTGCCACGTGGAACTCATTTTTTCCTGATGTAATCCACACACCACTACTGTTGACACTGATGAGACTTGGCTGAGATGTTGGCTGTTGCGACCATAAGGCACCTCGCAGTTTGTCTGCTACTTTTTCTACCGGAGCCTGAGCAACTGTGGCTACACTATGTGTTGCATGGATTATTGTCTGGAAGATGTTGCACTGATCGAAGACCACATAATCCGTTATGCTCACCTATAAAACAAATTTTTTTTTTTTAAAAAGAAAACTAGCTACCACATAACTTTTTGAAAAGCATATTTTTGATACTTGGGTTCTTTTCCAGCAAAAAAAATTACAAAGTATCAAAAAGCATTCCTATGGTTCCCAAAGCACAAATTAAGATTGAAGTGAATTTCTACTCATCATGCACGAGGCAAAGAGTTTATCTAAATATGTTGTATAATGTAATAGGAGCCACCTTTAATTGCCTTTTTGAAAATCCCTGAACTTTAAGATTCAATGAAATTGCTGAATTGACAATGGGCAGCAACTGACCAACAAACCAACATTATTGCTTTTTCGAAACTGGATCAGAATACTGTTTAGCCTAATCCAGTCAAGTTATAAGAAAATAAAAACCGGTATCACCAGTTTCACATTTTGGCACAGGAGGGAATTAGGGAGTTCCAGAGTTTTGACCCAGCGACAGTGAAGAAACGGTGGTATATTTCCAAATCAAGATGGTGAGTGGCTTGGAGGGGGAACTTGCAGTGCACCAACAAATTGCTTAATTACCTGAGTACACCCATTTCAAGTGGGGAGCTGTTCAGTGGATATGAATGAGTGAATGTAAAATAATTTTAACAATGACATTAACATGCTACTTACTCTGGCTGCGTGAAGTGGGCAGGAGGTGGGTTGTCACTTGGGACACAAATCTCCCCAAGATACACTTCGCCTGTCGAAAGGCATTAACGGTCAGTATAGGACATGGCGTTAGGAAAAGTTCTACACTATGTTAAATCCTTGCCTCTATTTTTCTCCCAAGGAAAAGTAATGAGAATGTTTCATTGAAATTCAGATGAAATACATTTGAAACATAACATACATTTTTTAATGCATTATGTTGAGGGTAAGGGAGAGAATGCAAAAGGAGGTGAAACACACAACAGATCATGGTGTTAAGTCCAAAAGTTAATGCTCAGAGGCATGAAGTAAAGAGCAAGTGCAGATTTGATTTCTGCTCAAAGGCTGTTTATCTGAGCAGTGTGAAATTGAGGTTGTAGCATCTCCCTGGAGAAGTGGAGGAACTAATTACACTCGAGCAGTTTCTCGTGGAGTCACTGGCAGCAGTTTATGAGTGGGCTGCCCATTTACTCTCTTAGCTGCACAAATATCAACGTCAGTTAGACCAAAGGTAGGAAGTGACTTAATAACATTTTAACACAATTTTGGACTGTAATAACACACAGAAAGGATTTTAAGATATCAAAAAGGTATTGTGATGGAATCCCGAGTAATGGAGCAGGGAGAACTTGTACACAGTATGCACATTTAAGAGCCAGCTTCGGGTGCTGCTCTGTGAACCAGAGTCAGGTGGCTCAGCGTCACAATTAGCAAGTGAAGGAGCAGCCGGTCATCATGGTAACTGACATGCAGAAATGGAATATGAACTCTGTGTTCCTCGTCTGCACTAACAAGGCTGAATGAGGGAATCAGTGTATGGGCGTTGAAAGTGAGGGATGTCTCTGGAAGACAGCTGGCATTCTACTACTTTGGAACTTGGGTGGAGTCTGCAGCGGGTTGTTCGAGTTCCTCCTGGAGGACAGTATTGGGAAAATTCACAAGCCTTATCCTTGTGTGCTTCCATTTGTGCAAATGGACATGAAAACCTGGGATGAAAACAGAAATTGTTGGTTAAACTCAGCAGGTCTGGCAACATCTGTGGAGAGAGAAACAGTTAATATTTTGAGTCTAAATGACTCTTTTTCAGAACTTTAGAAATGTAAAGAATTATATCGTTGAAACATGGGTGGAGGATGTGGGGCAGAGCAGGTGGAGGATGTGGGGCAAATGAGAGGTTGACAAATTTGTCATGGACATTAGACATAGGAGAGTGTTAACGGTGCCATTAGGGGTTGAAGAGTACTAAAAGTGGTAAAAGGTAGATTGAGAGCAGAATGTGTTAATGGAAGCAAGTGACAGATGGGGTAGGGGTGGGGTTGCGTTGTGTCAGGCCAGGGAGCTGAAAAACAACCAACTACAAAAAAATGGCAGGGGTAGGAAGTCTTAAGATGGAGTGGGGAGTTTACTGTCTGAAGTTGTTGAACTCAATGTTGAGTCTAGAAGGCTGTAGTATACCCGCTTGTCACCCTCTCCTTTACCCCAACCTATCGCTCTTCTATTCTGCCCCGCTGCCTCTGCCCCCTTTCTAACTATATAATTTTTTACATTTCTACTTTTCTTCAGTGGCTGCCAGATCTGCTGAGTTCATCCAGCATTTCCTGCTTTTATGGCATCTGCAGTATTTTGCTTCTATGAAAACCTGGGATCCTGCCGGCCGACGTGATTGGGTTTTTCAGGGAGGTGGTGGCGGTGCAGCATCTGAAAAAACTGAAACTCGAAGTCCGGATCTAGGATAAGCATATATAAAAAGGTTTCTGCTGCTGTTTCTAAAGTCAGAGTCACACAGCACAGAAAGAGGCCCTTCGACCCATCGTGTCTGTGCCAGCCATAAAGTACCTATCTATTCTATTCCCATTTTCCAGCACTTGGTCCGTAGCCTTGTATGCTATGGTATTTCCAGTGTCCCTTAAATGTTGCCTCTACTACCCTTTCAGGCAGTGATTTGCCACCACCCTCTGGGTGAAAAGGGGTTTCCCTCTAAATCTCCTGCCCATTACCTTAAATCTATGCCCCCCCGGTTATTGACCCCGCTACTAAGGAGAACATTTTCTTCCTATCTACCCTATCTATATCCCTCATACTTCTGTACATCTCAACCTCAGTCAGGTCCCCTCTCAGCCTTCTCTGCTCCAAGGAGAACAACTCCAGCCTAACTGGAGCCCAACTTTCAGCCTAGCTGAAATGCTTTAGCCCAGGCAATACCCTGGTGAATTTCTTCTGCACCCTTTCTAGTGCAATTATGTCTTTCCTATAGCAATCATATCCTTCCTATAGCATGGTGACCAGAATCGTACACAGTATTCTAGCTGTGGCCTAACAAGAGTATTATACAGATTCATCTTAACCTCCCTGCTCTTATATTGTATGCCTTGGCTAATAAAGACACGTATCCCATATGTCTTCTTAACCACTTTATCTACCTGTCCCTCTGCCTTCAGGGATCTATGGACATGCATCCCAAAGGTCCCTCCAGTCCCCTGTACGTCCTAGCATCCTACTGTTCACTATGCATTCCCTTGCCTGGTTAGTCCTCCCAAAATGCACCACCTCACACTTTCAGGGTTAAATTCCATTTGCCACTGTTCTGCCCATCTGACCAGCCCATCTATAACATCCTGCAATCAGAGGTTTTCCTCCTTGTTTATTATCACACCTCCAAGTTTTGGGTCATCTGCAAACTTACTGATCATATCCCTACATTCCTGCCTAGCTCATTAATGTATACTACAAACAGCAAGGGACCCAGCACCAATCCCTTTTGTACCTCACTGAACACAGGCTTCAGTTACAACAACCTTCGACCAACACCCTCCCTCTACCCCCCTACCACTAATCCAATATGGATCCCAATTTGCTAAATTGCCCTGGGTCCCATTGGCTCTTACCTTCTTGATCAGTCTCCTAGCGGGACCTTGTCAAAAGTCTTACAAAATACTCTATAGACTACATCAACTGCATTACACCTAGATGTCTCCTTGAAAATTTCAATCAAATTTGTTAGACATGATATCCCCTTGACAAAACCGTGCCGACTATCCTTGATTAATCCTTGCATCTCCAAGCGAAAATTAATCTGTCCCTCAGAATATTTTTCAATAATTTCCCTACCACCGATGTTAGATTCACTGGCCTGTAATGACCCGTTTTTCCTGTTATGGGCCAGGGTTTAGAGAACCCCAAAGTGTATCATGGAGTTCACCTGACCCACAGCTTTTAATAGATTGCAGTATGGGGAGCACACGGCCCACTCTACAGGTGTGGTACAGCAGAAATGGAAAAGTACTTTTTAAAGCAAAACAATGTTTCTTCTATGTACTCAAGTTAACCTTTTTAAAACATAGTGAACATCTTAGCAACCATTAATTCAAATACAACCCCCGAAGGCTATAACTCTAAGTAATCCTTTAAGCTTTCCTTTTAACATCCATAAGACTTAAAAACACCTTTTTACAGAAAGACATCAGGCTTAACTTCACTACTGAGAACGGTTACCAAGTTGAAACCAGAAAATGGACACTCATAAGCTTGCAGAGATTCACACACATCCTCCTGTGATTGCAGCTTCTCCAAAACTAAAATGAAACCAAACCCACCCTGCAGCAAAAAGCCTAAAACAAAAGTAAAAAGCTAACAGACAGCCCAGCTCCACCCACTCTGACATCACTGCAGTAATAAACACCCATTTCTTAAATGTACTCTCACTACAGATATTTATATACACACCCATTTCTTAAAGGTACTCTCACATGACATTCCCTACTTCCCCTCTTGGATAATGGTACCTGATGTAGCTGTCCTCTGGCACCTTATCGATGGCCATAAAGGATTTGAAAGTTAATGTCAAAACCTCTGCAATCTCTTCTCTTGCCTCATATAGCAGCCTATGATGCATCTCATCTGGGCCTGGGGATTTATCCCTTTTTAATCCTGCTAAAACTGCTAATACTATCTCCCTCCCAATGCTAATCTGTTCAATCATATCGCATTCCTCCTCCCCATTTTCTATACCTAGACCGTCCTTGTCCATAGTGAACACTGATGCAAAATAGTTATGTAATACCTCACCCAAGTCGTTCAGCTCCACATACAAGTTGCCACTATAGCCCCTAATGGGCCCTACTCTTTCCATGGTTACCCTCTTGCTCTTATTATACTTATAAAATATTGTAGGATTTTCCTTTATTTTGCTCACTAGTGTTTTTTCATGCCTCCTCTTACTGTACTGATTTTCTTTTGGGTACTCCCCTGCACTTTCTATACTCCTTTAGGGCATTCACTGTTTTCAGCCCCCCTGTATCTGTCATAAACCTTCCTTCACCCCCCCCCCCCCCCATCCAAGTGATTAGCACTGTGATTTCACAGCGTCAGGGTCCCAGGTTCAATTCCCTGCTGGGTCACTGTGTGTGCGGAGTCTGCACGCTCTCCCCGTGCCTGCGTGGGTTTCCTCCGGGTGCTCCGGTTTCCTCTCACAGTCCAAAGACGTGCAGGTTAGGTGGATTGGCCATGATAAATTGCCCTTAGTGTCCCAAAAAATTAGGAGGGGTTACTGGGTTACGGGGATTGGGTGGAGGTGAGAACTTAAATGGGTTGGTGCAGACTCGATGGGCCAAATGGCCTCCTTCTGCACGGTATGGTCTATTCTATGTTCTAATCCTGTATTTCCTTTTACTTTAAAATAATTGAATGACCAGAATTAGCCATGCAGTACACAAGGTAATTACTGATGGTTCAGATAAAGGTGATTCTAATGAATCCACATAACCAAGATCGACAGGAGCAGAGCTGAGAAGGTTCTGGAGAAGTGCATCACTTTGTTGAAGATGGTAGCGGTGCAACCTAGGTTAAGTGCAAAATGCTGTTGGATGAGAATTGCTGGTTAAATCCTTGAGGAAAGAGCTGAACTTTTCCCAAGGAAGATCAGAGGCCTGAAGGGCACTGTGGCAGAAATAGGTGCCATAAATGCTAAGTGGGGTACTGACGAATCTGAATCTTTGCTGTCTCGATTTCATGTATAATTGATACTGATCATGATTTACCTGCTGTTTCATGTATGTTGATTTTGGTTTGTTTGTTGAAGTAAAAACAATAAAAAGGTGAATTGTTATCAATTTTTTCTCCACTGGAATAGTTTGGTAAATTTGGTTCTTGTAGTTTGTTGATCTTCATGTGGAGCATAACAGACGTCAAAAGAGCATAATTTTCTTCAAATAAATATTTTCTTATTTAAACACTGGCACAATAATATGAAAATGAAATGAAATGAAATGAAAATCGCTTATTGTCACGAGTAGGCTTCAATGAAGTTACTGTGAAAAGCCCCTAGTCGCCACATTCCGGCGCCTGTCCGGGGAGGCTGGTATGGGAATCGAACCGTGCTGCTGGCCTGCTTGGTCTGCTTTAAAAGCCAGCGATTTAGCCTGGTGAGCTAAACCCTTCAAATTCATTATAACTTATTGCATAGTAAAGCATTCCGCTATACTTGGTCAAGGAATGCAAAAAAGTGTTTAGCAATACTATGGAAAGCTAATCCACTTTCTAATATCATTATTTTTTCCACAAGCGCAAAAGATAATAGTTTTTAAAATGGAGATACAGATTGGGGATCCCTTATCTGAAATCCATAAAAGTCCGAAATCTGCACTTTTTTCAAGCGCCGATGTGACGCCACGAGTGGAAAGTCCCACAAGGCACCTAGGCGAAGCGCAGTTCCCAATGCGCACCGCGCATGCGCAGTATATTCCGAATCAGCCCCATGAATTTTGGATAAGGGATTTTCAACCTGTCCAACTGTATTCCCTCAAAATTATTTGGTTTTGCGTCTTTAGGTGTTGGCATGATAACAGTTTCAACAGGCAATTGTAAGCCGATAATATTTTTGGAAAAAATATTATTTGACTTATTAGCACCAGAGACATTAACTGCAATTTATGATTAAAACTCATTCTGCAACTACACTAGAGATGTGCAATTATCGTTTGTTCTGTGCTTTTAAAATAATAATTCTTCAGACATCACTTTTATTTAGTTTACTTGAAGGAGAAATGCCATAATGCTTTGCTCATGTACACTCTCAGGTTCAGCTTGGCAAATGCAAGTTTTTTTGGAGCATTGTACCATTGGGCTTTTAAATTGAGCAAAAGAAAGAGGAAACTATGAAGTGACTTAAATTGTAATTTCTGATGAGGTAGATTTTCCCTGTGACTCATGTTGCAGCTTTGTGGTTACCTGATGTTGCCAAAAAAAAAGAGAAACTAGCCGCTCATTTTAATCCCACTTTCCAGCACTTGGTCCTTAGCCTTCCAGGTTACAATAATGCAGATGCATAATCAAGTATCTTTTAAATGAGTCGAGTGTCTCAGTCTCAACAGGCAGGGAATACCAGATGCCCACCACCCTCTGGGTGAAAAAGCTTTTCCTCATGTCCCCTCCAATTCCACTACCAATCTCCTTAAATCTCTGCACCCTGCTAATTGATTCCTCACCTGGGAGAAACAATTCTTTCCTATCTAGGCCCCAAGTAATTTTGTACACCTCAATTAGGTCACTCCTTAGCCTCCTCTGTTCTATGGAAAACAACCCTAGCCTATCCAATCTCTCCTGATAGCTGCAATTTGCAAACCCTGGCAACATTCTTGAAAAATCTCCTCTGCATTCTCTCCAGAGCAATTGAGTCCTTCCTGTAATGTGGCGACCAGAACTGTACACAAAATTCCAGCTGTGGCCTAACCAGCGTTTTATATAGTTCCATCATTGCATCCCTGCTTTTGTAGATAGAGGCAAGCATTCCATATGCTTTCTTGACCACCTTGTCCACCTGTCCTGCCACCAACAAGGACGTGTGAACATGTACTCATACTCAAAGAGCCCTTATTTCCTCAATCCCCCTTATTATTTTCCAATTTATTGAGTATTCCTTTGTTTGCCCACCCCAAATGCAATTAGCGTACACTTTTTCGGATTGGATTGCTTTTGCCACTTCTCCACCCACTTAACCAAACTATTGCTATCATTCTGAAATCAAGTTATCCGCTTCACTGTCAATCACGCAGCCAAATTTTGTGTCATCTGCAAATTTCCCAATCATATCTCCCACATTCAAGTCTAAGGGCGGGATTTTCTGGCCGTTCTCACTGGTAGGATCTTACCGTCCCGCCAACGGTGCACTCGCGCCACCGGTTTCGTGACGAGGGGTGCATTCAACAGGAAATCCCGTTGACAGCGGCAAGACCAGAAGATCCTGCCGCTGGTCATTGGCAATCCCCCCCCTTCACTGCAGAACACACCACAGAGGGGGAGGAAAGTCCCACCCTAAATTATCTATATATAAGACAAACAGCAAGGGCCCAAAACTAAACCTTGTGAAGACAAATGGAAACAGTTCTGCATTTGCAAAACATCCATCGACCATTACCCTTAGTTTCCTGTCACTGAAGCAATTTTGGATCCAACCTGCCACCTTCCCATGTATCCGATGAAATCTACTTTTTGGATTGTCTACCATGTGGGACCTTGTTAAATGCCTTACTCAAAAACAGTAAGTTAATTTTCATAACTGCAAACCCACTCAAAACAATGGTGATTATTATTTTGCTGGAAAGCCACCATTTTGCACGGCGGCCACTTAGCACTCATGGCCAAACAGTGAGAGGTTTTATAAATAAGATATTTTTTAAGGAGATAAATCACTTAAATGATTAAACACTGGTGGCTAAATAACAGACAGGGCATAATTGTTGAAGCTTCATACTCAAACTCATGACATATCCCAAATAGAAGCAAGCTGATCCCACCAAGAGAAGATTGGCCTGGTAGAAATGGAACTTGGTCAAGTACCATTCTTCGAATTTGCATGAAAAGGTGATTCTAAAAGAAAATGAACTGCGCTGCTTCCAGAAGTGCTTATCGATGTCGAAATCAGACTGTAAATATAGCCATCTCGAGTACTAAGGCGTTATTGAAAATCTTGGTTATTGCTTAAATATCTGGTCTTGGAGTTCAGCTGGAATTAGAAGCATTACATCCACACAGTCATTTCTTTAGGGACAGGCTTGTTTGGCTCTGCAAAGTCATAGACTTAGATTTTACAATTATGGTGAAGTTGATGGTGAAACTACCTGTGCTCGCTGTCATTATGATGGCAACACTGACAGCAACTCTGGACATCCACAAAAGCAGTTAAATCCCAAAGAGGTTATTGTTTCAAGATTCACTGGATTTATTTAGAAAGCACTTGAATTAGAACATAGAACAGTACAGCACAGAACAGGCCCTTCGGCCCTCGATGTTGTGCCGAGCAATGATCACCCTACTTAAACCCACGTAACCCGTATACCCGTAACCCAACAATCCCCCCATTAAACTTACACTACGGGCAATTTAGCATGGCCAATCCACCTAACCCGCACATCTTTGGACTGTGGGAGGAAACCGGAGCACCCGGAGGAAACCCACGCACACACAGGGAGGACGTGCAGACTCCACACAGACAGTGACCCAGCCGGGAATCGAACCTGGGACCCTGGAGCTGTGAAGCATTGATGCTAACCACCATGCTACCGTGAGGCCCCAATTGATGAGAATTTCCCCCTTTTACATTCTACATTCTAATCTTGCTGCAAAAGTCAAACGTTGTTGAATGAAGAATTCAATGTACTGCTTCATAATTATTGAACAATCCCTGAACCATGAAAAATTAATTTAATATTTTACAAGTTTCTCTATTATAAAAATTCCACAGGTTTTAATAAAATTATTTTTGTAAAGTTTATCAGATTCTACCATACCTCAAATATTTTGTAGAACTATAGGATCCCTACAATGGAGAAGGAGGCCATTTGGCCCATTGAGTCTGCACCGACCCTCCGAGAGAGCACTATACCTAGCCCCACTCCACCACAAATCCGTAACCTCACCTAACCTTTAAACACTAAGGGGCAATTTAGCATGGCCAATCCATCTATCCTGTACATCTTTGGACTAAGGTAGGAAACTGGAGCACCCGGAGGAAACCACACAGACACGGGGAGAATGTGCAAACTCCACAGAGACAGTCGCCCAAGGTTGGAATCGAACCCCGGTCCCTGGTGCTGTGAGAGAGCAGTGCTAACCACTGTGCCACCATGCCAACCATTGTCTAAACTTTATTTCAGGCCCATTAAAATGTAAAAAGTAAAGGATAAACAGTGCACGTCACTTCCTGTATGTGAATACTGCAATGTGACAGGTTGCTTAGCCTGCTTGCTGGACGACGTTGGGAGTCAGAATCAAATTAACATTGGCAGGATGGACAAAAAGGGCTCCTCTTGCCTGTTGCATTGAGATTGGTGAAATCTATGCTAAAGAGATAGCTATATCTTAGCGGGCAGTTTTCTTTGAGGACAGCATAGTCACTTTGCTGCTGACTGCAAAGTCTTGCCGAAGAAACACAAGGTTCAGGCATTCGATTCATTCAGCCTACCTACCATGCATTCCATTGGTGCACTTTAACACAGCCGTAAGTGCTTACACTGCATACCCAATGATCAATAGACAGTATAATGATGGAGTTGCGAGAACGGGTTTTTCAAAAATAGTTTTGGGGAATATTGTGTTATTCTGTGAAGAAATCTGTGGGTGGGTGTGTAAATGTAATCAAAAGGGCGGCACGGTAGCACAGTGGTCAGCACTGTTGCTTCACAGTGCCAGGGATCCGGGTTCAATTTCCAGGTTCGATTCCCGGCTTGGGTCACTGTCTGTGGGGAGTCTGCACGTTCTCTCCGTCTGCATGGATTGGTCACACTAAATTACCCCGTAGAGTCCAAAACCTAGGTGGGTTGCTGGGTCTCGGGGATAGGGTGGAGGTGTGGGCTTAGATAGGATGCTCTTTTAGGGGCTGGTGTAGACTCGATGGGCCAAATGGCCTCCTTCTGCACCATAAATTCTATGATTCTAAGCTGGGAAACGGTTGATAGAGACAGCTTGTCTGGAAGAGTTAAGACATGAAAAGGAGTGAAAGTACAAAATAAATTTCTAATGAAACTAATTCAAATTTTTAAAAAGTAAATAGGCTAAGTTTAGATATATATTTGCTTCGGGAGATAAATGGGAACCTGCTTTTTCAGCTGTTAGATTTCAGTGGGGAGTAAGGAAATTCAACAACTTAAACAAGAGAAGGATATTACATTTATGGGGGCGATTCGGTCATTTGGCTGGACAGCTGGCTCATGATGCGGAGTGACACCAACAGCGTGGGTTCAATTCCCGTACAGGCTGAGGTTATTCATGAAGGCCCTGACTTCTCAACCTTGCCCTTGTTGGAGGTGTGGTGACCTGCGGGTTCAATCGCCACCAGTCAGCTCTCAAAGGGAGTCTATGGTCTTATGGGACAATGCAGACTCTCATTTCATTATATTTCATTGACCCCCAAAAGCAGAGACAAAATAGACACAAGCAAGAGCTTTATATTTTGGAAAAGTTGTGTTTGGAGACATTTAATAGTCAATGAAAGGGAAAGAAGAGATGTTGAGTTGACTCGGTGTTGACTGGATGGGGAAAGCCCCTAGGAATAGCTCTGGGTTGGGAGAAGGGCGCCACAGTGGTTAGCACTGCTGCCTCACAGAGCAATGGACCCGGGTTCGATTCCAACTTCAGGTGACTGTGTGGAGTTTGCACAATCTTTCCATGTCTGTGTGGGTGGTGCTCAGTCCAAAGATGTGCAGGCTAGGTGGATTGGCTATGCTAAATTGGCCCTAAGTGTCCAAAGGTTATGTGGGGTTACAGGAATAGGGTGGTTGATTGGGCTTGTGTCGGGAGGTCTTTCAAATGGTCGGTGCAGACTCAATGGACCGAATGGCCTCCTTCTGCATTGTACAGAATCTATGATAAGGTGCAGGTTGAATCAGCCACCCAGTCAAGCTACAAAAAATGTCTTGTTCCGAAGTCTTTTATTTATGCAGCACACTGGAAGTGTGTTGGGGGGTTGTGCGGGTATGCCTTTATTAAAACTTCAGCAGCTTTGTCTTGGGTATTACTGGATTTTTATAATTAAATATCCCTGTAAGGTATTTAGTTGTGGGTCTGACCAAGTAGGGAATCTTTTGGGGTGAATTGTTTATAAGACAAAGTTTAACCATGGAACATAATCTTGAGTGGTTAAGTTTTCTTTCTTTCTTGTTAATAATCCTTTCTGCTTATAATTTTAAAAATCTCAAGAAAGTGTTACTGAACTTCTTACCACTGAGATTAGTAAATTTTCTTCTCGTTTTCTAAATACAAAAAAAAAGTATGTCAAGTTTCCCTCTGGCATATCGTATGCCCATGCAATTAACATCTGCTGAGGTCATACCAAGAGATCAATCAGTTTTCCAGTAGGTGCAAATGCATGATAACTACGTGAGGTCCGCACAGCAAGTGCTTCACTTCATTAACTTTCATATTCACCAACTCTGCAGAAAGTCTTTTCTAAAATATAATGTTGAATAAAGAATTATCTGATTCACTAACATTCAAAATGCCATAAGAGTCAGTAGACCTTAAGGGTGTCAGTAGAACATTAAATAGGGAATCCTATTTAAGATGGTCGCAAGTATTTCTCAGTGGTTAAAATTATCCCCATTCACTGTCTCATGGACAACACAGATGGCCAACTTAAAAGCCATTTAAAATGTTATTTAACGTGTTTATAATAAATTACTCCATAGCATATACTATAGTATTTAGAAAACCGCTAGGCACAACCTGTAGAACAACATTTTGTTTTTAAGATGTGCGCGCCACTCTTGAATGTCTGATTTATATCAGTTCAACGTATCTGACAAAGTTCTCACCTGCCACCAGTGGTCATCTTCACCTTGAGGTTTTTTTGACGAGATACCAGTGCGGAACCAGAGGTTACCATGTGTGTCTAAAGCCCAGACAGTCTGCTGGTCTCCCAAAGCTATACACACTGACTCCAGCATCTGCCTTTCGCTGTAAATTGGAGAAAATTACTATTTTAATTTTAAAAATTTGAATTATGTCACAGCAGAACTGATGTCAACCTATAAACTGCATTTGTGAAAAAAAGTACAATAATAGGGTATGCAAATAAATCTTTGATCATCAGTTCAAGGGAATGACACGAGCAACCTATTTTAAATGCAAACTCCTCACTGCTCTGTATACATTTTAGATGCCCAAGAAGATCCCAGACCAGACCCCAATAGTGGCTAGGATACTGGACCAACAGCCCAATATTTCAGTTTATTTTAAGATTGTGCGGAAAGAACAATTTGCTCCAGGATTGGAAAAAAAAAATAGGGCATTGGCATTTCTAAAACAAAAATCATAACTGGGCAGCACGGTAGCACAGTGGCTAGCACGGTTGCTTCTCAGCACCAGGGTCAGGTTCGATTCCCGTCTTGGGTCACTGTCTGTGTGGAGTCTGCATGTTCTCCCCGTGTCTGCGTGGGTATCCTCCGGGTGCTCCAGTTTCCTCCCAAAAGTCCCAAAAGACGTGCTGTTGGGTGAATTGGACATTCTGAATTCTCCCTCAGTGTACCCGAACAGGCGGCGGAATGAAAATGAAATGAAAATCGCTTATTGTCACGAGTAGGCTTCAATGAAGTTACTGTGAAAAGCCCCTAGTCGCCACATTCCGGCACCTGTCCGGGGAGGCTGGTACGGGACATGGGGATTTTCACAGTAACTTCACTGCAATGTTAATGCAAGCCTACTTGTGACAATAATAAAGATTATTATTATTACTATGAACACAATATTAAACTTTTAACTTCAGACCCAAAAAGAACAGTTTGCTATTACTCCTAAACACAACTATATTATTTCTCAACAAGAAACAAAACATGTACTCTTAATTCAGCTTAACATTAGCAGGGCATAGAGTAATACTTGCTTTATAAACAGATTTGGCTCTGGTTGAATCCCATCAGCCGATAGCTGAATGTCTTCAAATAGCTGCTTCAGCTAGTTCTTTCAATCTCTTCCTCATCTTCACACAAGACTGCTCTGCTTTAAAATATTATTCTTTCTTTTTAAAATAAAATCTATCCTGCTTGGAAAGAACTGTGGACTCGGAGTCAGGCAGATCAGAACTCAGCTCTTCTCTCTCAAAGCTTCTTCAAAACTCACTGTCTCTCTGCTCTTCTAAGCTCCACCCAGCAATGACCACATCTCCCCAGGTTAAAAAAGCAAACTATCTATGCAGGCTGCAAAGCACATCAACTCCCCAGGGACCACCCCAGTCAATTCCCTGTACATTAGCCCAGATTGGAAACATATTCCTTCATCAATTTCAACTTCTGGCTGCTAAAACACCAAGGCCCTTCAAACAGAATTAGTTTTTTAATAAAAGATGACAACTGCAGTTGAACAGACACTAACCCTATGCTTTTAACCCTCAAATTGACTACATTTGTAATCCAATTTTCCTAAAATCTTTCACTTGTCACGCCTCCCCCTTAAAAAAAAGAAACAGCAGTATAAATAGATGGCTTCTTTTCTAAAATCCTTGTAACGTCAAACCTTTCTTAAGATTGGATTGGATTGGATTTGTTTATTGTCACGTGTACCGAGGTACAGTGAAAAGTATTTTTCTGCAAGCAGCTCAACAGATCATTCAGTACATGGGAAGAAAAGGGAATTAAACAGAATTCAAGAAAATACATGAGAATACATAATAGGGCAACACAAGATACACAATGTAACTACATAAGCATTGGCATCGGTTGAAACATACAGGGTGCAGTGTTAATGAAGTCAGTCCATAAGAGGGTCATTTAGGAGTCTGGTGACAGTGGGGAAGAAGCTGTTTTTGAGTCTGTTCGTCCGTGTTCTCAGACTTCTGAATCTCCTGCCCGATGGAAGAAGTTGGAAAAGTGAGTAAGCCGGGTGGGAGGGATCCTTGATTATGCTGTCCGCTTTCCCCCGGCAGCGGGAGGTGTAGATGGAATCAATGGATAGGAGGCAGGTTCGTGTGATGGACCGGGCGGTATTCACGACTCTCTGAAGTTCCTTGCAGTCCTGGGCCGAGCAGTTGCCATACCAGGCTGTGATGCAGCCCGATAGGATGCTCTCTATAGTGCATCTGTAAAAGTTGGTAAGGGTTAATGTGGACATGCCGAATTTCCTTAGTTTCCTGAGGAAGTATAGGCGCTGTTGTGCTTTCTTGGCGATAGCGTCGACGTGAGTGGACCAGGATAGATTTTTGGTGATGTGCACCCCAAGGAATTTGAAACTGCTCACCATCTCCACCTCGGCTCCGTTGATGCTGACAGGGGTGTGTACAGTACTTTGCTTCCTGAAGTTGATGACTTACATTCTATACGATTTATCATTTTACATTTTTTAATAGGTAAATATCATATAAATATAGTCCAGTTTAGTCTTCTCACATGTCACGTTTGTGATAATAATTAGATTTCCAAAGACCTGGACAGCCTCCATTGCATCCATATTGTTACATAACACAAGTTTAATCAACAATGCAGTTGCCTGGCTCTACCAGCAGAAATCGTCACTTGATAGTAAGACAAATGTTGATCGTGCTGCAGCATTCATCATCATTGGTTCACATTTATCAACTGTTTTGTATTCTGCTTCCTTTGCTTTCTGTTGAAGAGAGCCAAAAATAATTGGTAACAGCTGGTGCATTTGGACAGTGCAGGACAACACTTGTATTCTGAAAGTTTTATTGAATATTCTGGCTACATTTGTACCAGCTCTTCAGCCTCCGGATTTAGTATTCCACCGCTGAAGATTCACTCTGTCAAACAGTCCTTTATCTGTCCCTCCTGACCAGATACGGGTATCATCACCTCCTATGTCACTACCATGATGGAAGTTTGGCTGCTCTTGGAGCTTCACAGTTCCGGCATTATTTTTTCCAATGGAACTGTTGCCTTGTGATTAATTCCCTCTCTTGTGGAAGTTGCTGTTGCTCCTCTTCTAGCTCATGCTGGCGACTGCTGGTATGGTTCCTGGTATGCTGGTTCCTGTGCAATTTGATGCTGGATCTCAATTACTCCCGAATTGTGCCTTTTCAAGCTAGCTTTCTCTTCTGTGTAACCATCACTGATACCTTCTGCTTGATGAGGCTCCAATGCCGGCTGCTCCCTAGCCTACAGCTCTTCATTAACTCAGTCAAGGAGTTTTCTATTTGGCTTGTACGTAAATCTGCCATCTCAGTTTGTACATGTGCTAACTTTAGTGGATTGAGCCTATATGAATGTTGTTTAATGGAAAAGCATTCCCTACATCTACATCATGCATAATTACTTTTGTACTTCCCAATTTATTCCTACATACACTCTATGTGACTGTAATAAGATGTCAGAGGTAGATTCTTTGCACAGACAGTGGTGGGTGCATGGAATGCACTGCCAGCGGAGGTGGTGGAGTCAGAGCCGTAAGGGACTTTTAAGCGACTCTTGGACAGGCACATGGACAGCAGTAAATCAAAGAGGTGTAGGTTAGGTTGATCTTAGATTAGGATAAATGGTCGGCACAACATCGTGGCCGAAGGGCCTGTCCTGTACTGCTGTATGTTCTAATTACTCTTTTAGGTCATTTTGATTTTCCTCCGGAAGGTAACTCAATTTATCCCAATTTGTTAATATTCCTCATTCCTCAAATTAAATTGAATAATGTCAAATTCAGAACAATCATTTATTTCTTTCCCCAAGTTACAATGACTAAAACTCCCCATCTCTATCAAAATACCTTTTGAGTATGTTAACATGACACTCCTTCTGCCTGGCGTTCTTGTCAAATAATTTACTTCACTCAATTTCCTTTCAATTTGATAAGGCCCACTAAATCTTCCTTTTAATGGTTCACCTAACATTGGGAACAATACTAATACTTTCTCCCCACTAACAAAACTATGAATTTTTGATTTCTTATCTGCCTCTTTTCTCATTTTCTATTGTGACAATTTTAAATGTTTCCTCTAGGGTTAGGGTTAGGGTTGTTCCTTTTCTGGAACAATATGTAATGGAACCGACGAGAGAGCAAGCTATCCTAGATCTGGTCCTGTGTAATGAGGCAGGAATAATTAATGACCTCATCGTTAGGGATCCTCTTGGGAGGAGTGATCACAGCGTGGTTGAATTTAGTATACAGGTGGAGAATGTGATGATAGAATCCAATACCAGGGTCCTATGCTTGAACAAAGGGGACTACGATAGAATGAGGAAGGACCTCGCTAAAGTAGACTGGAAACAAATATTTTATGGTAGGACAGTTGAGGAGCAGTGGAGTACTTTCAAATAAATCTTTCATAGTGCTCAACAAAAGTATATTCCAGTGAGAAGGAAGAATTGTAAGAAAAGAGGTAATCTACCATGGGTGTCTAAGGAGATACATGAGGCTGTCAAATTGAAAGAGAAGGCTTACAAAGTGGCCAAGATCATCGGGAAACTAGAAGATTGGGAAAACTTTAAAGGTCAGCAGAAAGCCACGAAAGGAGCCATAAAGAAAAGTAAGATAGAACACGAAAAAAAACTGGCACAGAATATAAGGACAGATAGCAAAAGTTTTTATAATTATATAAAACTAAAAAGAGTGGCTAAAGTAAACATTGGTCCGTTAGAGGATGAGAGTGGTCATTTAGTTATGGGATATGATGAAATGGCGGAGGCATTGAACAAATATTTTGTATCGGTCTTCACAGTGGAGGACACTAATAACATGCCAGCATTTGACCGAGAGAAGAAGGTAGGTGAGGACCTGGAAACCATTACTATCACGAAAGAGCAAGTGTTGGGCAAGCTAATGGAGCTCAGGATAGATAAGTTTCCTGGCCCTGATGGAATGCATCCCAGGGTACTGAGAGAGATGGCTGGAGTAATAGCAGATGCACTGGCAGTAATTTTCCAAAATTCGCTGAACACTGGGGCAGTCCCAGAGGATTGGAAAACAGCAAATGTGACGCCACTGTTTAAAAAGGGAAGTAGACAAAAGATGGGGAAATATAGACCGGTTAGCTTAACCTCTGTCGTGGGGAAGATGCTTGAGTCTATTATCAAGAAAGAGATAGGAGGGCACCTCGATAGAAATTGTCCCATTGAACGGACACAGCATGGATTCATGAAGGGCAGGTCATGCTTGACGAATCTCTTGGAATTCTATGAAGACATTTCGAGCAAGGTAGACAAAGGGGACCCAGTGGATGTGGTGTACCTAGATTTCCAAAAGGCCTTTGACAAGGTACCGCACAAGAGGCTGCTGCATAAGATAAGGATGCATGGTGTTAAGGGTAGAGTACTAGCATGGATAGAGGATTGGTTGTCTAACAGGAAACAAAGAGTGGGAATAAATGAGTGCTATTCTGGCTGGCAATCAGTGACGAGTGGTGTGCCTCAGGGATCGGTGTTGGGACCACAATTATTTACAATTTATATAGACGATTTGGAGTTGGGAACTACGTGTAAGGTATCCAAGTTTGCAGATGACACGAAGGTGTGTGGCAGAGCAAAGTGTACCGAGGACTGTAAAACCTTACAGAGGAACATTGACACATTGAGTGAGTGGGCAAAGGTCTGGCAGATGGAGTATAATGTCAATAAGTGTGAAGTCATGCATTTTGGTAGGAGTAACAATAGAACGGATTATTACTTAAATGGTAAAAAGCTGCAGCATGCTGCTATGCAGAGGGACATGGGTGTACTTGTGCATGAGTCACAGAAAGTTGGTCTCCAGGTGCAACAAGTAATTAGGAAGGCAAATAGAATTTTGTCCTTCATTGCAAAGGGGATTGAGTTTAAAAGTAGAGAGGTAATGCTGCAGTTGTACAAGGTGCTGGTGAGGCCACACCTGGAGTACTGTGTGCAATTTTGGTCTCCACACTTGAGAAAGGATGTGCTGGCACTAGATGGGGTGCAGAGGAGGTTCACTAGGCTGATTCCGGAGTTGAGTGGGTTATCGTATGAGGAGAGGCTAAGTAGATTGGGATTATATTCACTGGAATTCAGAAGGTTGAGGGGGGATCTAATAGAAACATATACAATTTTGAAGGGAATGGATAAGATAGAAGTAGAAAGGATGTTTCCACTGGTAGGTGAAAGTAGGACAAGAGGGCACTGCCTCAGGATTAGGGGGAGCAGATTTAGGACTGAATCAGGGAGGAGCTTCTTCACTCAGAGGGTGGTTAAAGTATGGAATTCCCTACCGAAAGGAGTAGTAGATGCTACTTCATTGAATATATTTTAAGATAGGGTAGATGTTTTTTTGAAAAATAAAGGAATTACGGGATATGGCGAGAATGCGGGTAAATGGTTCTGAGACCACAAAAAGATCAGCCATGATCTTATAGAATGGCGGAGCAGGCTTGAAGGGCCGGACGGTCTACTTCTGCTCCTAATTCTTATGTTCTCACCAGCCCTAGTTAATCTCTCCCTTAGTTTGACACAACGTAATCTCCGACCACTGACTCACCAATTTCTCTTGGATCAATTTAAGTGGTCCTCTCACCTCATGACCAAAAATAAATTTGAATGGACTAAAGTTAGGTGCATCCCAAATTGCAAATAGTACAAATGGAATTACTTTTTCCTAATCCTCTGGACAATTTTGACTATAGGCCCTCAAGACGGTCTTTCGAGTTTGATGCCACCTTTCTAATGCCCCCTGTGATTCCGGATGGTACGCGGTGTTGAATCGCTTTATTCCTAAGCTAGCCATGACTTCCTTGAATAATTTTGACATCAAACTGGATCCCTGATCTGATTGAATTTCATTTTGTAGTCCATATCTAGTAACAAATGTGGTCAACTCCTCGACAACTCTCTTAGGTGTAATGTTTCTTATTGGAATTGCCTCTGGAAATCTAGTAGACGCGTCAATGATGGTCAAAAAGATACTGATTCCTACCTAAGGTTTCAGGCAGGGGTCCCACTTAAGCAATTAGGACCCAAGTAAAAGGTTCCTCATACTGGAATGGGTATTAAAGGTGTGGGTTTGATTATTGCCCGAGGTTTTCCTATTGCCTGACATGTACGAAAAAGTTCAACTACATCCTTATGCAGTCCAGGCCAATAAAAATATTTTTGCTCGAGTTTTCCTTGCTCCTAATTGACCCCAACCAAAAGCTCATGTGCTACCCACAAAACCTCCTTTCTATAACCCACCGGTAATCCACTTGATGAACTTCTGGCATTTTCCATCTGCTTGAAAATTTAAAGATTTCCATTTTCTCATTAATACATTACTTATAATGTAATGACACCCTTGTATACACTCAGATTCCATTTCCATATATCCTTTCTGATACAACTGCTCTTTCTGTTGTATGCGCTTCATCCACCACCTGCTCTTGTTCTTTACTAACCATCTGATCAAACATAGTTTCTGACAACTGAACCTCAGCCTCCCCATCGGTACTCCAAGTTCTCTTCCTGCTGTCTCAACGTGTGGTTTTGTGATCTGGGTTACTACACAATCAGGAAACACTCCTGGATATACTTCTTGCAACATCTTAGTTGTTTGACTTTCCAACCAAAGAAGGCGATCAACTATCTTACCTGACATAGTGGCACATTAATGCTCTCACCAGCAATTCCACATTTTATCATCTTCTCTGGTAATACTCCTTCCAAAGTACACATCTCCTTATTAAGATGATTGAATTGCTCCTGTGTGTACACGTACGACACACACACGGCACACACACACAAAACTCCATTGGCTTATCCTGTTTCACCGAGTCTGTCTTCCAGTACTTTTCTTAAGCCATCAACAATGCAACTTCACATGTCCAACTTCATCACAATGAAAACACTTACATTCTCTTATCTCTCGACCACTATCATAGGTTTCTCTTAGTCTGAGGTACACTCTCCTTATCACCAACTAAACCCCTGGACAGGTTCTGTAAGAAGCAGCACTTCAGGTGAAATATCAATAAAAATACAGACCAGATGCTATGAGATTGCTCTTTCCTCCTGCTCTTTCCACAATATATGTTTCCACATGGATACATGCAAATACATCACTATGAGATTCTCCTTTGCATTGACCACCTGTGAATTTCTCAGTTCCCCAGTTTCCATCCTTCACAGATTGAAATTGATGTCGAAAACCAAACTTTGCTTTTTGAACCAATTCAAAACAATCATCCATTTCTGCGACCTGAACAGTTTTAACTCTTTGCTCTTCCACACGAGTTCTCACTTCTGCGGAGCAATCCATGACATTTTCATTCAGTGTCATTGAGAATTCATTACAAATCAGTGGGCAGAATTTTATGGTCCCCTGTGGAGGGGGGCCATAATATCTTGATAGGCGTCTTTCCTGCCTAACCCAACCTGGTCATGGGATGGCGATGCAAGGCCTTGGGCAGCCCACCTGGCCTCATATCAATTAAGGCCCTTAAGTGGCCAATTAATTGCCATTTCCAAACCAGCCGCATTTCTTCAATCAGAGACGGGTGGGAAGCCTGGCTTGTAAGCCTGCTTAAGCCTCAGGTGGAAAATCTGTCCTCCAGGTCTGCCCCCTACCAATGTGTTCCCTCCCTGTGTTTAACTGTGCATGCGTGGATGTTAGAGTTGCTGCTGGTTTTACATAATGACAGATTTTCTGCATTGCAGATACTGAGTCATTAAGTTTAGGTAGGTCAGCTAAAAGAAAGCTCATTAGCTCAAAATGCTGATTAGTGTTGTAAAACATTTCTGACGTTCCAAATGATTACTCACTGAAGTTTAAACAGTCATGGTTGATCAAATGACAACTTCCTTCATATACTATGGCATGATTTCAAATAATTCCTTGTATGTGGAACAGAATCGTTGTTTAAAAATCAGAATCATGAAGATAAATCAAAATGTATTTAAAGTAAAAGTTTTTTAGAAAACAGTCAAAAGAAAATGATCTGAACAGCATTCCGTAACAGCAAAAAAATCTCCCTACCATACAACATCAGACATCCAATGTTCTCCCTCTGGGCAAAAGCTGCTTATGCCATTTCTGAAGAGAATTGTTCGCTGCTCTGTCAGTGCCCATACCACATTATTCCTGGAAGTAATCTGCACTAATGGATAAGGACATTCCACCTTGACTGCCCTTGCACAAGGTCGATCTGCACTAAGGCCTAAAGATAAGGGATCACAAATAAATTAAATGTAATACGGTAGAAATGGTACATGTTATAAACATTATCTATCATTCCTCTGCATTTTCTACTTCAGATTGCTCTTTTAGCAAAATGTCTGTAAAGCAAACAAATGTAAACTTCAAGTTACAATCGAAGAGTGAGAGAGAGCTGAAGAAAAACATGGAGTACCCGAAGAAGATAATTAAAAACAATAAAAGGAAAAGAGGAACTATATCACAGGGCATTTAATGAAGCTACATCAATACCTCAGCAGAGTTAATTGATGACATTTGTTTTTGAAGTGCACTCTGTGCTAGATAGGCAAACACAAATGGAGCAACTTGAGAAATAATTTTATTGCATAAAATATATTGTATCCAATTGTATCCTTTCCAATCCAGAGTTACAACACAAATCTCTAACTTATTATTTTGGTCAATTTTGTGTTCAATGTAAATGGAGTAGTATTGAATGGGACACTTTCACACCTAACCATCTTCAACTGCTTCAGCCATCCAACAGAAGGTGAAAAATAGAGATGTTCACCAATGATGATAGTAGGTTCACAGCCATTTATTGCCCCACAGATTTCTGAAGCAGTCTATGTTCACATATAGCAAGACCTGAACAATATTTAGGCTTGGGCTTATAAACGACAAGTAGCATTTGCACCACGCAAGTGCTAGGCACTGATAATCTCCAACCATCTCCTTTTGACATTCAATGGCATTACCATCATTGAACCCCCCTCCCCCCACAACTATCAATGCCGTAGTTACCATTGAGCAGAATCTCAGAGTTCCATCAATACAAACACTGTGACTACAAGGCAGGGTAGAGACTGGGAATTCTGCAGCAAGTAACTCATCTTCCAACTCCCCAAAATCTGTTCACCATCGACAAGGCACAAGTCAGGGTTGTGATGGAATACTCTGCACTAGACCGCATGAGTGCAGTTCCACCATCTCCCTTTGACATTCAATGGCATTACCCTATTATTTAAATCCCTATTATCATTCTCAGAGTTATAATTGACCAGAAACTGAATTGGACCCATCAATATAAATACTGTGGCTACAAGGGAAGGTCAGAGGCTAGGAACTCTGCAGTGAGTAGCTCCCCTCCTGACTCACCAAAACATGTCAACCATATATAAGACCACCAGTCAGCTCTGCCCCCTCAAAGCAGAAAGCAGCCTATAGTCACCTGGGACTATGGACACTTTACTGTTGATTTGATTTGATTTATTGTCACACGTACCGAAGTACAGTGAAAAGTATTTTTCTGCAGCCGAGGAAGGTACACAGTACGTACATAGTAGACACGTTAACCTAACCAGGCTGATTTACTACATCTCCTCTCATGTGATTTGTTCTTCCCCACTATTTAGTTCAAAGCCCTCGCTACCACCCTAGCCGTACAACTCCCAAGTATACTGATCCCAGCATGGTTCAGGTGAAGCCCGTCCCAATGGTACTCTCACTTTCCCCAGTGTTGGTGCCACTGTCAGATGAATAAAAAAGCTGTTTGTGCCTATCTACTCTGTCTTATCCCTTAATGTTTTTAAATACTTCTATTAAACAGTTTAAATTTTTAAAGTCTTTTCTACTCTCATACCAGACAGTATGCTATGCCAGAAAACCTTTTTAGTACTTTGGATGTGGATTTGATTTATTGTTACGTGTACAGAAGTACAGTGAAAAGGAGTGTTCTGCATACTGGCTATTGTCTTCCTGTGACGTGGAGCCCAAAACTGCACACACTACTCCAACTCTAGGCATATGAAGATTTTCTATAGATTTACCATTACATGCTGCAATATTCCTACTCAAACCGTGCCTCCCTTGTTGTAGTCCGTGTATTTAACATGCACTGTGCCCAGTTACTCTTTCTTGGAAAATATCATTTTTAACGTATTCTGTCTCTTAGTACCAACTGTTGCCAACATATTTTCTCGTTCTAGTAAAGTGCAAGTTGACACTTACCATGATCAACATGTTCTGTTTAGTCAGTTTTAAATAGTAACGTGATGACACTAGTTGCTTTTATCTTAAATATTTTTAGACAGGCATGTCAAATTACAGCCATCCATGAAGCTCACGGGACTGTATTGGTGTAATACACACTGCCATTCACTAAAACCGAAAAGGGGACATAAAATGTAGACAGTAAAATGAGAAGAGTTGAAAGCCCATTGGCGAAGGAAGGGAAAGTTACAATTGGAGAAGACTGTGTGATAATAAAATTATATATACTTTGCGATTTTCTGTAATTAGCTGAAAATGTGCACAAAATTCAACTGGAGAAAAAGAACAGGAAGAGTTAAAGTGATTATGAAGAAAATTGAAAGGTGTAACTAGAGTGCTGAATTAACTGTTGGCAGGCAGTATTATGAGCACTATAATATGCCTTAACACCATTGTAGCCCAAAGGGGAGAGGAAAATATTTTAGCCAGGCTTCCTAATAAGATTAAGTCCAGTGGTGACTGTATATGGCTGTTGGGTGATTCTTCCAATAGCCTGCTGATTCTCATCTAGGCTCACTTAGGTTTGGTACTGCGCAAGACTTCCACCTGTTAAAAGTATGCTCCAAGAACAAAGTATGACGATGAGGAGGAGGTTGGGAAAATAAACTGTAGGAAACTTAGAAGTTAAAATTATTTCCCAAATTAATAGTTGGTCCTAATTAACTGGAGGATAATTTAAACATTTTTGACTTACAGCAAGTTTTGTTTTCTATCAATTCTTACAACACCTGGCAAGCAATTTCGCTTTTTTCCTACAGTGCCTCTTACCAGTGTAAAGAGGCCCTGACCTAGATGGTTAAGCATCAAGCTTTCCCTACAATCTTAGTCTAGTCTGAAATCACTAAAGGAGATATAATTACGAGACAAGATATTGTGCATACTGGAGTTCCATAGGGTCACGCAGCGCATTCAGCCCATTATGCTTGCATTGCCTTATTTGAAAGAGTTATCCAACTTGTCCCACTGCTCTGCTCTGTGGAATCATGCTGTAACCTGGTCTGGTTATTTATTTAAATGTAAGCCCCATTTCTTTCTACACACATTATCTTTTTAATTTTCCTACCTTACAGCACTGATTCCACTTCAAAATCACGTTAAAAGGATGTCTCAAAAGTCTTTACAGCCAGAGCTTGTGAAAGACACTAGATAAATTCAAGTCTTACTTTAATTGCACAGATTGACAACAGTCAAACAGTTCAGCAACTATGGAAAAATATGGAATTAATCAAAACTACAAACTGTTAATTACACTCACTGATAGAAACACTTACTGCCGCAAACATATTATTGCAATAATAAATGCATCCCTGAAATACCTGTTTGCAGGTAGAGCTCGCCACTGGTTTGGATGATCCATGCAGAGTCATCACTCAAAGCAATATATGCAGCATTTGGTAAAGCCTCATACCAATGTCTCTTCCCCTTCATTGTCACTTTACCACAAGCAAAAGCTTTGCTCGACTTTTGTTCAATCTTCCATAACAATGCACCTGTGTTTTGGAAAGTTAACAATTTCCAAAGTTGATAGAAATTAAAACAGAACAGGTTTTAGAAAGTTCCACTTTAAACAATTTGTTTTGCAAATAAGGCACAGGAGCAGTATATACAGAATCTGTGTTCATTGTTTAATTACCGAGTTAGCCTCTTCACAAGCTGCCACACAGATTTTACCATTTGTGTACATAATTTATATTCCGTTTGAAATTAGAAATCTACAAGCAAGCTACAAAAATCGAAGATTGGAATTTTACTAAATGTTTGAAATTTTAGCTGCATAATTACTGTAGTAAGGCAGAGACTGTCAAAACAAGATCACTGTATCTTTACTGACCTGATGGCGATACTGCCACCTGCTGGACACCATCTTCAAACTTCTGCCACCGCAAACTTGTACCATGATAAGGGCTACAGTATAGCCCACCCTTGTAATCTAGACACCAGACATGCTTCTCGGACACTACCAGGCTGAGGATACTATGCCCGGGGCCACTGTAACCCATCCAGCTCTCAGCAAACTATTAATACAAGATAATGAGAAGTCAATTAACTTGCAATGATTTCCCCCACCCCACTCTTCAAGGACCCATTAGCTAAATCCTCATATCAAAAAATGTGCCAATTTAAACAAGAGTTTTACAGTCTCCATATTGAAGTCAGTAAGGGATTGACAGAATTCTGACAAAATATCTCAAGCTTTTTCACTGCTCATGCAATTCTCTGTTAAATGTTAAACAGATGATAATTGAAAAACAGACTACAGAAGAAGCAAGCTCATAAATCTAAACTTGGACACTAGCTTACAAAACACGCTTTACCTGATCAGATTTTAAAAGCTCCAATTCATCAGCAGCAGAATTATTCAGATCTTGAAACACTGACCCCAGTGAATTTTGAGCATTGCAACCGAGACACAGTTCGGTTATGTTCCCTTCTGATGACGAATGGGTCCCTGCATGAGCATAAATATCTTCATCGTCACTGGATGATGAAAGTTGTTCTTGCACATTCTTTTTTTCAGTGGCACCATTATCAACAGAGCAAACAGCCTCAGAAGTTTGTCGAGTTTCAGTTGAATCTAATAAATGTGGCTCGTTGTATGAATCATACAATTGCGAAAAAGCTTTGGTTACCGGTTTGACCTGCTCTTTATCTGGTGATAGAATTCTCATCAGCAGTGCGTGTCGTTCATCCAGGAAAGACTCTGAGCTTTCACTTAAAGATGCTTGCAAATTTAGCCTGCCAGCCAACCCCCTATTTTCTGGATCTTGAGATCTTAATTCCAAAGGTTCACTTTTGCAAACTGCATCAAATATCGGACCATCAAAATTTTCTTGCCGTCTGATTACTGGTTCAGAACAATTTAATGTGGAAATCTTGCCTCTGCGAGCTCCATTTTCACTGCAGTAACTGTCTAAAATTTCCAATTTGACAGAAGATTCAGGGTTTAAACATTCTGCCAAGCACAGATTAGAGGAACATGTCTTTTCATTCACTGTATTTGTCACCTTCAAAGATTCTGGTGAACAGTCTGAAGGGAGATGATCTTGTAACGACGGCACAGATTCAGGAGGTTTTTTGGTGCCAAGAAGGCTGGAATTTTCTTCCTGTAAAATAACATTCAATTCTGCACTAATCTGGTTCTCTCGTTCAGGAGAATCAGTGGTCAAGTAATCTAGGCTGCTGCTCAACAAGCTCATTTGATCAGATAAGTCACAAGTAGTGGTTACAGAGCCATCAGTAGCGAAGTCACTCAGAAGTGCTGGCTCTGAACTTTGGGAGCTATTGGAACAGTCAATTTCATGTTTGACGAGGCTGCCTTCTGATGCAGAACTTGCTGTACAACAGAGATAACATGCAATTATTGAAAAATACAAGACTTTGGCGGGGGGGGGGAGAAGAAAAACAAGAAATCAGATAATTCCAGAATAGGTAATGTAATATTACAATTAGCTACAATGTATAGCTGTGCTTTGGTATTACCAAATAACTTTAGTTAAAACAAAATCCTTGATGAGCCCCAAAAAATTAATCCTTCAATTCTAACCCTTGCACATCCAGAACAAAGTTGTAAACGTCTAACAACACAGAAGGGCATTCAATCCATCACATCTAGAATAGATTATGTTACTACAATTGCTTCCGGTAGAGAAATCCCAAACCAATGCAAAAACAAATCCCGCAACATCTATCTCTGCTCCTTCCACGAAAGTAAATTTATGCTCTCTAATTACTGACAGATTATTTGTACTAATTTTTCCAGTTTATCCCACCGAAATATCCAATTTTGGAAGCGGATTGTGTGTCAAACTATAATTAATAAATAAAGCCACCTGAAGAAAGTGATTGTTGTTTCACTTCAGGTTTCCAAAGGTTTGTGATTGAAATGTCCTATGGTTTTAAAGTAGATGGCCCAAGTTTACATTATTGAAATTGCTGAAAAAGACATGCTGTCGAAGATTCTCATCTTGCACTAATAGCACAAATTCGCAAGAATATCAATTGTAAAAGGCAACAATTTATACTGTTATGAGAAGATTGCTCATTGGTAGGCAGGTTGGCTGAATGGTCGCGGTGTTGCCATGGAGAACGCACCTGGGAACAGTTAACGGCCAAGATTTTGTTTAAATTTAAACTAGGCAGGTCAACTTCGATTGGTCAAGCCATTATCATGGGGATTGGCCAGCCCCCAAGCTGTAGTTTAGTTGAGAAAGGCACAGTGCATGCACATATTCCTTCTGTCTGTTAAGGACAGGGCCCTGCATGTGAATATATCTGGCTTCTAGCTTGTGTAAATGAGCCACAGTGTGAAACTGACTGATAATCTTAAATTGAGTGCCAGTGTAACTCTTAGCGGTATCAGGATTGTTTAAAAAGTGGCTGTTCAATTGTGGAATGACATTTCATGGGGATTTTGTAAGCACGGACTGGTTGAGTACAGTTGACACCTTGTCTGTTGCGAACAGTCGAAGGAATGTGCTGTTTGATACAATCTGTCAGTTTGTGGGACGTGCAGCCCCTTACCTGGCATCATCCTGGCATTAAAATTCAATTACCACATTACTCATTTGTGTGATGGGCAGAATGCTTTTTTTGTCTTGACTGCAGCATCCTGTTAGTGGAGGATATCACTCGTGCTGCTACTGCATAGTAGCAGTGTGAAACGGTTAGCTTCACCTGCTGTTGAAATCTTTGAGACACCCTACTCTTCCAGAGTAATTAGAGGTAGACTGGGCACTTTTCAGGGTCAAAAGTGGCACCTTAAACCCATTCATGAGTTTGCACGATAAACTGCATGCAATGATCTGATCAGGGTAGCCATTATCCCGCAGGATGTCTTTGATGCTCCTATTTCAGCACAGTTACCAAATGGCTTGGGTCTTATTTACAAGGTTAAGGTAAGGTCAATCTTAGTGCGTGAAACTGTAGGAATCCCAACACGTCTATTAACAGTGAAGGTAGGCTTGCAGTAGACAGTAGTGGAGTACTCCTTGGCAGATTTCTCAACTAACATGTCAAGGAAAGGGAGTTCATTTGACTGCTCCATCTCAAAGGGTGAATTTGAGAGCAGGGTGGAGCCCCTTATGATGTTTAAGGAAGTTCTTTTATGCATATTCTAATATAACAAAGATATAATCTATGTATCGGGAAGCTGCAAGGGATAGGATGTTCAGTGTCATCCATCGAAGACACATTTCTTCTGGAAATCGCCAAAGATGCCCAAGAGGGCTGGGCCTGGAGGGAATCCTATGAATTCTGGTGTCCATGGTGTTAAAACTGAATTCAATTGCACGAGTTACGGAGTTCAAAAGTTCAATACCAATTCAAATAATTATGGTACAAGGGAGGCACAGTTCAATAGCGATTCAAACAAATGTGGCACAAGGGTGGCACAGTGGTTAGCACTGCTGCCTTACAGCTCTAGGGACCTGGGTTCAATTTCGGCTTCGGGTAAGTGGGGGTGTGGGGTTTGCACTTTCTCCTAGTATCTGCATGGGTTTCTTCCCACAGTCCAGAGATATGCAGGTTAGGTGGATTGGCTATGCTAAATTGCCCCTTAGTGTCCAAAAGCTTAGGTGGGGCTACTGTGTTACGGGGATGGGGTGGAGATGTGGGCTTGTACCAGTGGACTTAAGTGGGCTTAAGTTCCCGTACCAGCCTCCCCGAACAGGCGCCGGAATGTGGCGACTAGGGGCTTTTCACAGTAACTTCATTGAAGCTTACTCGTGACAATAAGCGATTTTCATTTCATTCATTTTTCATTTTCAAGTAGCGTGCTCTTTCCAAGGGCCAGTGCAGACTCAATGGGCCAAATGGTGTCCTTCTGCACTGTAAATTCCATGATACTATGATCTAGATTGCAATGCTATAGTAACTTGGTGCAAATGCCCATCGTTTCCTTGGACGGTACACTGGTTCATAGGCCAGCAATGTCGAACGAACACATGGGTGCGGCATTGCTATTGATATGCAACCCCTGTATGGTCTTCATGAAGGTTAATGCATCCTTTACCGTAGGTGGAAAATTTTGTTCATCATGCTGAATGGCTACCGTGATTAAATTGGTATTTCTGCGAATTTGTCCAAAGTGTCCAAGAACAAATGGTTTTAACAGCATGTTTATTTATTCATCAAAAATAAAATTCTGCACTACCAAACCATTATTGCAATTAATAAAAGTGGATCAGGAATGGTGGCACAGTGATTATCATGTCTGCCTCACCGCGCCAGGGACATGAGTTTGTTTCTGGCCTTGGGTGACTGTGTGGAGATCTCCCCATGTCTGTGTGGGTTTCCTCTGGATGCTTAAGATTTCTCCCACAGTCCAAAGATGTGCAGGTTAGGTGGACTGGCCACGATAAATACCCAGGGTTACGAGGATGGGGGGGGGCAAACTTCACACAGTGATCCGGGGCCGGGATCAAACCCAGGTCCTCAGCGCCATAGGCAGTAGTGCTAACCACTGCGCCGCCCCTTGGGGGATTTTATGTTCTATAAAGTGAACGGTTACATGTAAAATACCTTGCTTCCGTTTCTTCTTCTTTTTTACAGGAACAACAATGAGCTGTTGGTTAAATTCTTCCATGTTTATTGTCCTGAACCTTTCGGAGGAGTCTGGAATCTTGGTTAATCCCATAGATGAGGAAAGTGCTCCAACCTGCTGCTCTGGAGTTGTCACATGGCTAAAAACACTAATACCACTGTTTATAGAACTGCTTCTGCTCCTTGGCTCACTTTCTGAATATCTTCTTTCTCTCGTCTCATCCCACACATATCTTTCAGCATTGATTTTTGCATTCAAACTCTGCTCGGGTTCGGAAGACCATGGATGTTGCACTTCAAAATGACCAGTCCCTGAAGCTCTATTTTCACTTTGCATTTCTTTTGAGTCTGTTGTGATTACTGTTTCTTGAACTAATTCACTGGAACTGGCTGCCAGCGCAGAATCTCTTTGTGAATGTACACCTGAAAATGCAATTAAGTCAGTATTAAATTTACAGATTTCAAAACTGCTTTTGGAAAAAGGAAAAAAAATCTGCGACTCAGGACAGTTTCCACAAACAGCATTTTAATAACCTTTTGCCCCTGAAGGCAGGGATTCTTCACTGGACAAAGCTTAATATTTAAAAGAAAACCTGAAGACAACACTCTGTCATTGTCCACGTCTATTTGAAGTTAAATTTGAAAATAAAATCTTTCAGTTTTAAAATTACAACTGACGTAATATCAGTGACCATCTGCAGAGAGGGTATTCCAAACTGCTATCACCCTTTTGCGTGTGCACAGTTTTCCTAACTTCATTGATGAAAGGTGGACCTAATTTTTAGACCCAAATCCCTCGCCTTAGATTTTCCAATCAGGAGGAACCAGGTTTCTCATGCTTGTGCCTTTTAAATAAAGTTGGAAAAAAATTATATAAATCCTGGAGAAATTGTCCAATGCAGCAACTTCACTGACTGGTAATTTGAACCAGTCTTTTAATAATGATCTTTATTAGTGTCACAAGTAGGCTTACATTAACACTACAATGAAGGTACTGTGAAAATCCCTTAGTCGCCACATTCTAGCACCTGTTCGGTACACTGTGGGAAAATTCAGAATGTCCAATTCACCTAACAAGCACATATTTTGGGATTTGTGGAAGGAAACCAGAGCACCTGGAGAACCTATGCAGACACGGGGAGAACGTGCAGGCTCCGCACAGGCTGTGACCCAAGTCGGGAATCGAACCCGGGTCCCTGGCACTGTGAAGCAACAGTGCTAACCACAATCGTAACAATACACCGACTGTACTTTTACTGCAAATGTGGTATCACTGGAAATGAGCCGATGGGAAAAAAAACACAAAGAGATTCATTCCTCTTTCCATCACGGAACTGTAAACAGTTTCAATTTTTACATTATAGACATGATTACTGTACTATTGCAGATGTTGCAAAATTAGGCCAGAGCCAGATGCAGGTTATAAAATAAAAAGTTCCCAGGTTTAGACTTTGCTGTAATTTTCATATATACTCAGTTACCAGATTCATGATTCTGACAGAAAATATTTCTCCTCTGCTTGGTCTGAAATGAACAACCCCTTATTTTGAAAAAGTAACCCCTAGTTCTAGATTCTCTGGCAAGAGAAAACATCCTCTCCACTTCCAACCTGCCAATATCCCTCAGGATTTTGAAGGTTTTGAACAAGTAGCCTCTTAACTCTTCTAAACTCCAATGGATACAAGCCTAACCTCTTCAACCGTTCCTCATAAGATGACCCACTCATTCCTGTATTGGTCTAGTAAACCCTCTCTGAACTGTTTTTAATGAGTTTACATTCTTTCTTAGATAAGGAGACCAGTACTATATACAATACTCTAGATGTGGTCTCATCAATGCCCTATACAACTGAAGCACAGCCTCCCTACCTTTGTAATCAATTCCCCCTCACAATAACATTCTATTAGCCTTCCTAATTATTTGTTGTACATGTATACCAGCCTTTTGTGATTTATGCACTAGGATACCCAGATCCCTCGGCACCTCAAGAGCGCTGCAATCTCTCACCATTTAGATAATAAGTTTATTTTTTATTCTTCCAGCCAAAATAGACATTTCACATTTGCGCACATTTACTCCATCTGCCAGATTTTTGTCCTTTCATAGCCACTTTGCGTCCTCTTCACTATCTTTATGGCATTAGCAAATTTAGCAACTCTACCTTCAGTCGCTTCATCCCATTCATATAAATTGTAAAGTGGTTGAGGTTCCAGCACTGATCCCTGTGGCAAACCACTTCACATCCTGCCAACTAGAAAAAGACCCATTTACGCCAACTATTTCCTGTTAGCTAGCCAATCTTCAATCCATGCCAATATGTTACCCCTTACTTACTCGTACTTTATTGTGGCCTATTATGAGTTTAATGGAACAGGCAAAATAAGTCTTTCATTAAAATATAATCAAGAGTCCTGAAAAATGGTATCAAATTTTCAGAAATTTGTGCCTTGTGGCGCAGTGGTAATGCCCTCCTTCTGGGCCAGAAGCTCTGGGCACAAGTGTTCATGGCATGGCCAAACAGATTAATTATCAGCCTGTAAATTCTTCCAATATGTCTGATGGCAGGTGGGAAGAGCAGGATAGGTTTCTTCTCAACCAGATTGCAGAAAGCAACAGAAAACCACTGCAGTACTTTGCCAAGCATAATCATGGACCAATCCAATGGAAGTAAATGATCGGCAACAGCCTCTTAGGGCATGGTCCCTGGAGGAGAAGGAGGGGGATATGGAGAGGAGATTCAAGAATCACCTGCTTAGGCTATAATCTGCAATATGGAAATCCAGGTTGATCATAAATTACAATTGATTCACCATGCACCATGTCTCAAGATTACTTGTCAGCACTGTGTAGGTCAAGTATCTAAGCAAGAAGCTCATGGCAACTTAACAACACCGAAATTTCCTTAATTTTATACATCTGTCCATCAAACCCTATATTGGGAGGAATCTGATTACATAGACTCTCAGGACTTTTCAAATACGATTTTTCTTGGAGTCTTTCAACAGCTACTAAATTTTCAGGCACATCAGAAAACAAGTCACATTTCTGGTATTTAAAAAAGATTTGGATTTATACACCACCTTTCCCAATCACAGGATGTCCCAAAGTGATTTACAGCCAAAGAAGTGCTTTTTGAAGCTTGGTCACTGTTATAATGTAGGAAAAGCAGCGGCCACTTTGTGCTCTGCAAGCTCCCTCAAACCAGATAATCTACTGTTCTTTGTGATGTTGATTAATGGATAAATATTGGCCAAATCAGCAGGAATAACGCTCCGCTCTTCGTGTCATCAGATATTTTACATCTGCCTGACAGAGCAGAAGGGGCCTTAGTTAAATGTACCATCTGAAAGATGGTACATCACTCCCTCAGTATTGTACTGGAATGCCAGCCTTAATTTGTTTGCTCAAGTCTTTGAGTGGGTCTTGAACCTAAGATTTTCTGACCCCGAGGCAAGAGTGCTACTATTTGCGCCACAGACATATTTTAATTAAATTTTCCTTTCAGTTTAAAAATAAATCCTCACTAAGACTGACTCTATATTTTCAGTTCCTATATTTGGAGTAACATACAAGACATTTAAAGTGAAAGCTTTCCTTGGACTTACAGAAGATGGTGAAATTAGTTCAAATTTATACTCTATTTTAAGGCTAAAAGGAAATACCAGTGTGGGTTGTGTTTCCTTAGGCCCCGATTATTTGGGGTGGTTTATTCCCAATTGCACCCATTTTGAGTTTAGACATATTCAAATGAGACTGGGAGGATATTTAGATGCAACTTGACATTGGTAAAAAAAGGAGTTACATTGGGCACCTTTTTCACCTCCAACCTCCAATTGCGGAAGACTAAGATTAAATAAAAGTACGGTCATTAACAAATTTTCTGAAACGTTTTTCTCACAGTCAATGATTTTGTGGGTTATAAAAGTCCAGTTTAATTTTCACATGCCAAACACAATCCTTGTGCTGTGGAAATCAACATGGACTTTATCACATTAAATAAACTGTTGACGTCAGATATCATGTAAACCTTTACGAACTTGGAAAATAGAGCAAAACAGGATTTACAGGGCTATATACCAAAAGAAGAAAATTCAATGCAGATGGCAGAACTCCTTCAGTCCTTTGGGACTGTTAGTAGATTGTGGCTGCTGATCTCCAATGTTGTTTTCATCCATCCCTCCCTGGAAACACTTTCCAATAATGTGCTTCAGCAGAATGCGTATCGGTTAAATTAGGCCTCACTTTTCTTTCCCCCCTGTTTCATCCTCTTTAAATACAGGCAATGAATTAAGACAGGGTTCAGTCCAGAGAAATCTGCAGCTCTTGGCACTCACCACATGGGACACTTCATGCATTGGTCTAGATGGCGAATATAATTAACCATTTCAACTATGGAAGGGGTGACAAATATTAAGATTCACATTTCTTAACTAAATAAATACCCAAAGAGAAAAGCTTTACAGGGTTATGGGGAGAGTCAGGGCGGTGAGTGCATGGAGTGGACTAAATGGATCGCTCTTCCAAAGAGTCAGCATTGGCACATTGGGCTGAATAGCCTTTTGACTCACTGCTCACCTTTGTTCTGCCAATCACACATTCTAATCTCTTTACATGCTACCATCAGCACCCTTCTTAGCCTTAATCACCGGCATTTACATTCCTTTTGTCTTTCTGTCCACGGAAGCTTTGTCAATCTCCACCTATCCCTGACCCCCTATCCAGACCCACCCCTCCAAGCCACCACCCCAACCACCCCCTCCCAACACCAGGATAAATCTGACCCTAAATCTAGCTCTCCCCAGCTTGGACGGTCATCCAGACTCGAAACGTTAACTCCCTTCTCTCTCCATAGATGTTGTCAGACCTGCTGAGATTGTCCAGTATTTTGTTTCAGATTCCAGCATCTGCAGTAATTTGCTTTTAGCCTCCTCTATTTGATTGCCTTGACATTCTTCATGAAGATTTCATTAAGGACAGGGGCGGCACATGGCACAGTGGTTAGCACTGCTAATTACGGCGCCGAGGACCTGGGTTCGATCCCAGCCCCGGGTCACTGTCCATGTGGTGTTTGCATATTCTCCCAGCTTCACCCCCACAACCCAAAGATGTGCAGGGTAGGTGGATTAGCCACACTTAATTGCCCTTAATTGGAACAAAATAATTCGGTACTCTAAATTTTTTTAAAAAGATTTAATTGAGGACTATATGATTGCAGCCAGAAGCACATGTTTCACCCGATTTTCCACACTTTGGTAGACCACAGATACTGAGGCTAACTGTAATTTCCAGGAGTCAGCAAGTTAAGCAAGGCCCAAGCATCCAATTTGGTATTTTGCTGATCTATATGACTCCATACCACATACATGGAAATTTCCCAACTCAGCCTAAAATAGTGTTGTCCTACCTGTTGTCATCAACCCTTCTGGTTTGCTGGAAATCCGGACAATATTACGGTCATCAGTCAACATGAAAATTTCATCTTCTGTACAGGAAACAGACACAATGCCACTGAGCCCTTCCAGTGCACCAATCAAAGCCTGCAAATGTCATGAATTAAATATCAAAAACGTGATATTGCTTAATTGGCGTGACTTGCATCAACTTCACCTTTTGAGGATTAAAGAACATTTTTAGTTAGACAAAAACATTTAGGGCTGGATCTTCCTGGGAGGGCCCAAGTCCCATCACGAGGGCCTGAAAGAAGGCCATCCATCTTGCTGCTGCCGCTGGCCGCAGGATCTGGGGTCATAATTTGCCAGCTACAGTCAATTAAGTGAGCGACCCCAGGGCCACCATCCAATTTAGCACTGTTGGACCCTCAGCATAGTGCCCGCTGGGAGGCCGCCAATTTTTCACTAGGATATCTCCCCAAGCCGTGGGTAGGCTTAAAAATTAAATTTCTAACTTTTTCCAGTTTTAATAAAAAATCACTGACCCTCCATAAATGCTGCCTGACCAGAGAATTTCCTGCATTTTCTGAACAAGACCTCAATGTTTTGTGCATTTAAAATTTGTCAAATGAATATTGCCAATATCCATACAATTCAAAAACAAAACTCCCAAAAGGCTGGCGAGTCAATCAGAGCCACTATTTTTATTTCTGAGTTATCTCATCCCATGAAGGTTTTGGTCGAAACCAATTTGAAAATCCCCGAGTGCTAATTGAAATGAATCTCAGTTTTGTTCAGTTTGTGAACAGAATCACATGGCACCCACCAAGTTTCCACCATTGTCTATAGCCTATCTCCTCAGAGCAATATTGACAACTTAGTGAATTGTTGCGCTGTCAAACTCAGTAGATACGTCAAAACGTATTTTCTCTTTGGGCCCTTAAAGCCATTATGGAAAAGCAGAGTTTCATCTTAATGTAAACGGAATAGGAGGATGACACGGTGGTGCTCCAACTTTGTCGTGCATTTGGGGAGATGGTGTTGGCGCGACAATGTCACTAGAAGTGGCAAAGTCATTAGGCTCGTAATCCTGAGGCTAATGCTCCAAGGACATGGGTTCAAATCCCACAATAGAAGGTAGAATTTAAATTAAATGAATTTGTCTGCAATTAAAAGCCAATTCCAGTGAGGATAACTCAAAACTATCACCGATTGTTGTACAAACCCATCTGGTTCATTAATGTCATTTAGGGAAGGAAATCTGCTATCCTTACCTGGTCTGCACCTGACTACAGACCCACAGCAATGTGGCAGATTCTTAATTGCTCACTGAAATGGTTCACTCATTCGGGGCAATTAGGGATGTACAACAAATGCTGGCCTTGCCAACGCACATCTCATGAATGAATAACGAAAATAAATTGGTCCTTGAGTTTACACTTTTCTGATCCTACTCAAGCACCTGTAGCTATTTTTAGAATAGACTTCCTTGGGGTTTCAAGCACTTTGTCCTTAACAGTGTTTGCACTATTTAGTATTCTGCTAGGATAGTCTGAAATTTAAGACGTTCTGAATTTATGGTATTTATTTTATTTCTTTTAACAAATTAGAGCTGATGATTAAGCCCAAACTGTACTGCATCCTGAGGTCAGGCTTGTTCTCCAGTACATGCAAGCCAATATTTTTCCCTTTGGTAGAATGAATATTTGACGTTTCTGCTCTTTCTTGTGTTCTTTCGCGCTCGCTGTTTTCTTGCAGCTTTGTACTCAGGCCAATTGGACATTACCCATTTAGGATGCAAATGGGTTTTCTATTAGTTTCTTTTAGTTTTCAATTCCACTTTAAAAATTAGGATGCCTTAGTCCTGTTAGGAAACCAAAAGTAATTTTAAGGGATTTATATTTGTATTGGCAAACATTAGAAATAAGGTATAGTTTCAAGTGAGTTTAAGTGTTTACATGGTTCGTCTGGTTCAGTTTCTGATCAATGGTAACTCCCAGGCTGTTGATAATCAGTGATTCAGCAATGGTAATATCATTGAATATCAATGTCATATTTTGCTTTATAATGCTGTTGTGAAATGTCTTGGGGCATTTTGTTACATTAAAAGGCACAATATCAACACAAATAGCTGTTGTACATATTTGATGCCACCTGGTGGCAAGATGCCTACAATAACAAGCAAATATAATTGCCCTTTACAAAATGTTCACCTTGTATTTTACCATTAGGAACATTCACATAACATTGCAACACAAGATATATGCCATGTTTGCAAAATCTTAAACATACCACCAGTCAGTCAACCTTAGACTACAAGATTGAGGGACATGGATAGAGTGGATGGGCAGGCACTCTTTCCCAGGGTGGAGGGGTCAGTCACCAGGGGGCATAGGTATAAGGTTCGTGAGGCAAAGTTTAGAGGAGATGTGCGAGGCAGGTTTTTATTTTTAAACAGAGGGTGATGAGTGCCTGGAACGCGTTGCCAGAGAGACTGTGGAAGCAGATACATTAACAGCGTTCAAAAGGCATCTCGACAAATACATGGATAGCAAAGAGAAAATGCTGGAAAATCTCAGCAGGTCTGGCAGCATCCGTAAGGAGAGAAAAGAGCTAACGTTTTGAGTCCAGATGAACCTTTGTTAAAACTTTTAAATTAAGATTAAGTAGTAGAGAATTTTAATCCTTTTGAAATTTGTTTGTTTACCTAACCAATTGGAAAAATCTTCCAAAACAAAATAAATCATTCAACACACCCTTTGGAAGAATCAACATCTGTGCAAGAAATCTTATTTGAAATTAATTTCCATTTGTACTGTACTTTCACCAGCAACCCTGTTTGTTTGCTTCTACATGGTCTTATAGCTGACATACAAATTGGTTCTAGAAAAGTATTAGAAAAGAGGAAACACCTGGCACAAGCAGCCAAGGGCCCTATTCCCAGGCAGGTAGAACTAACTATTCAATTAAGCTTATACCATAAAACAGCTGAGTGCTATTAAATTAGATTATTACACATGCTAGACTGCAATTTATTATAAACAAGTTCAGTCACCAGATTGAACAAGATTGAAAATGTAAATTCTTCTTTTTGAAATCAGACAGGAGTGGGGAGTGGGTAAAGAGAGAAGGAAACTGCTTTATACCCAAAATTATTTGCACACAGTATTTACCTTTAACGCACGCAGCATTAATGTTAATTTGTTTACTAATTGTACTTGGAGCCAAAGAAAAGCCTGCAATGCATAAAGTCTCTTAACTTGGGATGATACTTAATTGGTACCGAAGAATTATGCTGCCTTTGGATACATATTGTTGCTCTTTTTAATGAGTGGAATACTATCCCACTAGCGTCACCAATAATGTTGCCAAATTAACCAGATATGCCAGTTATTAATAATAATATTGCTTTTCAGAGTAGTCAGGTATCAAATGATACCACCACAAGGCTTTACCGGATATCGATCAAAGACCAAACAACCAGTTAGTCAGTTCAAGTTCAAAGATAGTTTATTTACACACAAGGATTACTTCGACTTGCAACATAAAACACTACAAGTTAAACTACACCTAACAACTACAATAACCTATACTAAATTTCAGAGCAACCGGCTCTTTGCAGATGAACAAGGCCTTTGTTCGGATCTTGCGTGGCTGGGAAGAAGAAGTGGCTTCGTTTCTGCTGGGCTCATCCGTCTGGAGCGATCGTTGGTCTTGAATTTATCTTCTGGTCGTAATGCTACACTTGGTTTTAGGTGTAAGCTGGGGCTAAGAGAGACCGAACACGTGGCTGTGTCTCTGTTTATCCCTCTGGGATTTTGCGCTCTTTGGGGCGGTCCTTAGCTTTGGACCCAATAATTCGGCAGGCTTCGATCACTGCCTTCGATTTTGGCCAATAAAGGGGCGGGTGCCTTGATGGCTGGGCGTGTCCTGAGCGGTCAGACCGTGGCTGTTTGGGCTTTCTTAGCAAAGGGAGTGGCGCCGGTTAGCCTGCATCTGTATCGGTTACTTGAGTACAATCCTTTTGTTCTGGGGAAATGGGCCATTAGAATGCAAACGACTGGAGGTTTTGATCGCGTCTAGCTATCTGGGGTGCAAATACACACATGCTCTGAGTGTGTCTGAGTCCTGGGTTGACCATAATTCCCATGGTCTTTTGCAGGTGGCCATCTGAGATGGCTCCAATATTTTCACATATATATATAGAATCAATATTCATATTGATCAACATGAACAAACAACTCATCATTCATATTACAGCATCATAGAAATGTGGCTGTTTAGATAATAGCAACTTCTATTTTGCATACCTGGTTGACTGCATCCATCACATAAATACTCGTCTTAGTCCAGCTCAGCACCCATCCATCGTGTAGGAAGCACTCCAACAGCCCAAGATTTCTCTCATATGGCTGACCAATACCTTTGCTTCCAGTTGCCGAACTTGCTCGAGGTAACAGTTCAATTGGCTTCACTCCACTAGCAAATACGTTTTTTAAAAGGAGTGTTGACTGAACAACCCCTTGTACATCAGATTTCCACAGACGAAGTCCAGGTCTTGAAGCATATAAATTCACATCAGTCTGTTTACAGAGGCCTGGTATGAAACAGGCACCAAATCTGCCAGCGCTAGAGAAATGGGAAATTAAAGCTATTTCAGGCCATTGTTTTCATGAGGGTATAAAATTAGATCTATATAAAATATTATATTTTTCTAATATGCAAAACTAATTTTTAATAATACTCAGTTTGCACCTTTGGAAGAAATGTGACATTCTATATCAAGAAGTAAATGGATTATTCTCAGCCATAGACATATTAAGTAAAAAAAATGACCGACACATTTCTATACAATTAATAGCTGGAGCTTGAAGATCTCAAATTATTCGTCCACATTATTACTCCGAAAACTTTCAATCGGCAATATATTTTGGATGGTGGGGTTTCCCACCCTGCCGTCTGAAGAGTGAGAGGGGGACGTATCCCTGCCAATAGCAGCAGCCCCACAATCATTTAACACTTAAAGGAGAGTTAATTAGCTGATATACTCTTCCCTCATCTGAAGGAGTTTCCCATTGGCCAGCGGCTCTGTAGCCCCAGCAGCGCCAGTAAGGGCAAGGGCTAGGACAGGGACTTCAAGCAGTCCCAAGATCCTAATTTCCGGAGGTGAGACCTGGGATAGAGGGACACCTGGTATGGAAAGGGGGGCCTTGGGGAGGTGCCCCCTGCCCCTGCTATGAATGACTCTGTTAGGGCGAGGTGATGGCCCTTGCTGGCTCCACATAGAATTGCGGACAGTTCAGAGGCAGGCAGCAAGTCCACCTGGGGAATTCTATGAGCCCCAGTGCCTGAAAACCTGCTAACAGAGGAATGCAAGCTCCTGCCCAACGTATTGGTAATCATCTTCAAATATTATGGTGCAAAGCTGGGGCTATAACCTTTTAGATCAGAAAATTATTGCAGATGTACTGAAGAGGAGTTCATTCAAAGGTTAATTATTCAGGCTAGAGTGTACAATCTGTACCTCATTTGTGGCAAATTAATTTAAGAGCCTGTCTTTGAGGCGGCACGGTACCACAGTAGTTAGCACTGTTGCTTCACAGCTCCAGGGTCCAAGGTTCGATTCGCTGCTTGAGTCACTGTCTGTTCTCCAGTGTCTGCGTGGGTTTCCTCCGGGTGCTCCGGTTTCCTCCCACAGTCCAAAGATGTGCAGGTTTAGGTGGACTGGCCATGCTATATTGCCCTTAGTGTCCAAAAAGGTTAGGTGGGGTTATTGGGATAGGGTGGAGGTGTGGGCTTAGATAGGGTGCTCTTTCCAAGGGCTGGTGCAGACTCGATGGCCTGAATGGCCTCTTTCTGCACTATAATTCTTTGATTCTATGATTCCTTCTGGCTCTGGCAGTCAAGTTTTGATTACAGAGCTTCCTATACAGTGCAGATGACTGGCTTCATTTATTTATACTTCTTAAAAAATAAATAAATAAATTTGCATTTCTCTCTTACAGCTTCCTCTCCTCAGCTCTCCAGAAGACAGGGGTGTACCCAGGGTACAGGAGACAATACAAATGACCCCACTCCTCTCCATACATGGTATGGCAATCCGCAATAGAATGTTTCACCTCCATAAGCTTCAGCATACAGAGTAGGAATATAGGATGTCTTAATACGACTTTTAGTACAGCACAAAATAATTTAGGCACTGAGCGAGAAGATCACAATTTTTATACCTGGGATACAGTGGATGAATGGGACTGAATGGATTGCTCTGCTGAGAGCTGGCTTAGCCTCGATGGGCCATTGGCCTCCTATGCCATAATGACTGTGACCCGAGATCCAGGCATGATCACAACCATGGAAGTGTTGGGAAGTCTAAGTGAACAATGTTATGATTTTGATTACTCAGACCAGACGCCACAAACAATTTTACTTGATGCACTGTATTAAACTGGAATTATTTAAAATGTTTGTGTGCTTACTTTTTTCTTGGTTGGGTTCCAACTTGCTTGATAATGTTCTGCTCAGTATAAACAAGAACAGAGCGTAGGCAAGTTGAAACTAGCAGAATCTTTTGAGTATAGTCCAACTGTACTATAGGAGATGACTCTTCTAATATCACACTGGGACTACAAACACCCTGTAAATAAACAGGACACAGCAGTTAAATATACAGATTAAAACCCACATCCCATTTCAAACTGTTAAATTAACATATTTCAACTTTTACGGTCAGTGTCTTACTTTCAGTATTGAAGAATAGTGAGATATCCTCAAAAGACTATTGCAGATGCTTATAAAATAATGGTCTTTACATGCGAGAGAATGCCAACATTTCACCATACATTAAGAATAGATGCTAAAAATAAGAAAAACATTTGAAAAGGGAAATAAAATTGAATACGCCAGGTCCTACAGTTACTTTCAGTAACTAAAACACCGAGTCCTAGAATTGAGAAATTAAATTGTAAGATTCCTCTGAATAAGCGTATCTGTTGCCAGCTATATTTCTTGATAATAGGCCATGCATGTATTTGCACATTTGTAGCTAAAATAGGATGAGTGATGCACAGTTGACAGTGAGAAAAACAGAACAGTTGTGCCACGTAGGGTGGGGATCTAATAGTCAAAATCAACATGAACCATCCGCTAGGTAGTTTGATGTCAAGTTATACTGCCACGTATCAAATACAATAAATCCGTGGGGAATGAGATTTATATTGGCACCTGCAATTCCAATGTTAGATGCAGCTATTTCAAATATCTTGTTTCCACCAATACCATGCCAAAAGGCCTCCTTTAATAAAAATCTCTAATACAGAAGTAGAAACGTTCTCCCAACCTCTTATCCGCAGTCGCTGCATCAATCAACCTGTTGTAATAAGTTACTATTGCAACCATTAACAATTTGAATATAAAAATAGTCAACTGGTTTTTGGTGAACCTATTCCATCGATCCTTACAGCTCTGCATCAAAATAATACTTCTCAGCCAGGGGATAAAACAACAGATTTCAGTTTCATTGGACTAAAAAGTATGCAGTCAAGTTTGCAAAGGGGCACAATTAAACTATTCCATTCCTCAATGTTGCTCGACAATTCTAGTCGATCATGGCTGATATGTATCTTTTTAAAATTAATTTTTATGGGATCTGGGCATCGCTGGCTAGACCAACATTTATTGCCCATCCCTAAGTGCCCTCGAGAAGGTGGTGGTGAGTGGCCTTCTTGAACCACTGCAGTAGTTCCTGTGGTATAAGTACGCCCACAGTGCTGTTAGGGAGGGAGTTCCAATATTTTGACCCAGCAACAGTAAAGGAATGGTGATATATTTTCAAGTTAGGATGGGGAGTGGCTTGGAGGGAAACTTCCAGTTGCTGATGTTCCCATGTGTCTGCTGCCTTTGTCCTTCTAGATGGAAGTAGTGGTGAGTTTGGAAGGTGGTGCCAAGGAGCCTCAAACTCTATATCCTTACTTAACAAAAATCTATCAGTCTTGAAAATTTCAAGTGACCCAGCTTTTGTTTCCTCCCCCAAGTCCCGAAAGACCTGCTGATTAGGTGATTTAGACATTCTGAATTCTCCCTCAGTGTACCCGAACAGGCGCCGGAGTGTGGAGACTCGGGGATTTTCACAGTAACTTCACAGGAGCGTTAATGTAAGCCTACTTGTGACACTAATAAAGGTTATTATTATTTCAGGCCCATGGTCATGGTGGAGCGTGGCAGGGCAGGGGTGGCAGAGAGTACGAGTTCCCTGATTTCCACTACCCTTGATGTGTAAAACAAGCTTCCTGATTTCACTTCAAAGCAGCCTAGCTCCAGCTTTAAGATTATGCTCCCTTATTCTCGATTCCTCTATCAGAGGAAATAATTTCCCTGCATCTATCCTACTAAATCTCACCATTTTAACACTTCAATTAAACAGGCACTCAATCTGCTAAACTCAAGGCTGAACAAGCCAAATTTGTGCAACCTGTTCTCAATTTAATTCTACTAGTTTCTATCATTCTGGTGAATATGTATGCCCCGATGCAAACTTGACTGCACCCCAAGCTCAATGTATCTTTGCAAAGATTTAAGAACCTAAAATTTAACACTACAGCAATTAATCGCTTAAAGTTGTAATTGCATTCCTGAAAAGTGCGACATTAAACGCAACAGCTTTAAGCAAATCAGATTCTCCCATTACAATTAATGTAAAAGCTGTAGTTCTCACCAGTAAAAACATTCTACTCAAGTTGAAATATTGTGCATTCCTAAATTCCTACATTTGTAAATGAAATTAAAACAAATTTAAAGTAAAAGAAATATTTTCACTCTATCTACTTACCTCAGACGTTCCTGCTCGCCATCCCGGGCTGTGAGGAAGGGCTTAGAAGAGGGCTGGTAAGCAGGAGTTTGGTGGCGAGTGTGAGGCCAGGTCAGGGGCAAGCAGAAGACTGTCAGGGAGAAGAGGCTGCTCCAAAATGGCATTGATCAGGTTATGCAGAGCTAAGTCAAGCCTGACACAAAATGACATTAGATTGGAAAGCGCGCCTACATGCCCCATTGTATCCAAAATGTTGAAGAACTTAAATAGGGGAAACTCAGGACTTACTGTACTTCAGATGGGATTTGACCAAGGCCTTGCATATCCAGCCTTCTGGGCAGCACGGTAGTATAGTGGTTAGCACAGTTGCTTCACAGCTCAGGGTTGATTCCCGGCTTGGGTCACTGTCAGTGCGGAGTCTGAACGTTCTCCCAGTGTGTGTGGGTTTCCTCCGGGTGCTCTGGTTTCCTCCCACAGTCCAAAGATGTGCAGGTTCGGTGGATTGGCCTTGGTGTCCAAAAAGGTTGGGCGGGGTTATTGGGTTATGGGGATAGGGTGGATGTGTGGGCTTGGGTAGGGTGCTCTTTCCAAGGGCCGATGCAGACTCGATGGGCCGAATGGCCTCCTTCTGCACTGTAAATTCTATGATTCTGAAGATAAAGGGTAAAATTCCACTGGCCTTCATTTTCTATTGTACCTGTACAGTAGCTTTCAGTGAAGGCAATAATGATACCAAAATCCTTTGCCCAACTATGGCTTTTGCCTGATGCCATTAAAGAAAAAAAAACCCTGATTTTTCGCAGATTCAACGGATGAACCCACTCATATTTCCCCCACAATGAACTTCATTTGCCCCAGGTTTACCCATTTGCTTAATCCGTGGCTCTTTGTAATCGGCTGATCTGGTCAATTTACTGGCCCTTCCAAGTTGGTGTAATCTGTAACTTATTCCCTCAAATCATCAATTATGGTTAAAAATTGCATTCCAGTACAGGTCATTGGAGACACCATTAATCACACAGTCAGACATATCCTTCAAGATCCTTACCATGTTGCCAAATTACTCTGGTTGGAAATTGTGCATGACGGAAGTGGGCTGTTCATCTTTAGTGCTCCTAATATTGTCATTAAACATTTTAGTGATTCATTTGTCACCATCTGACAATTCAAGTACTAGTAACAATCACAACTTTGCCAGTCCATCAATAATCGCTGCCAACCGCCTTCAATAGTAGCCAACTACCAGCATTCGTCATGCATGAATCTGACACAAATGTGTCTTTTATACACACCAACAGTACCACTGTTTTGCAAGTTACTTTTTTAAAATCTAACCGAACATACTCCAACTTCAAAAGGGTAGCCTCTTTTCCAAACAATGTTATCTCAAATAGGATTATAGGTGAGCAAATATATAGTTAATGCAACTATCAGCTAGCCTATCCAACCACAACATATTTTACATTTCATTACCTGATCCAAGTCGACAGCAGCATATACTACTTTGCCCTGATCATCCCCAGAGAACAGTTTCATTCCATTGGTGCTCCATGCTAGCGCTGTAATGTTACTTTTGTGTATACCCACATCAAAACGACGCAACTGTGGAGCAAGAATTACATCATTAGAGCTAAGAAAAATGGTAAAATCTCCAACAGTAATAGTTTTGTCAATACCCAAAAACTAGATTGCTATAACGTGGAAACCTCAATTTTTCATAGTTTAATTTTTAAATTTGTGGCAGACGAATTAACAGACTACAATTTTGAAAGACCATGGGTGAAATTCTGAATAATTAACCAACACTGCATTTTCTTTACTTAAACATTAGACATCCTGTATTAAACTCAAGACTATTTGTGAAATACTTGACGCCGAAAATAACCACCAAATCTGGTTAGTGAGGAATACTAAACAAAATAAATGCCGCATTCCACTGAAAGCCAATCCACTGTTAGGTGAATTGGAAATTCTGAATTCTCCCTCAGTGTATCCGAACAGGCGCCGGAGTGTGGCAACTAGGGATTTTCACAGTAACTTTATTGCAGTGCTAATGTAAGCCTACTTGTGACACTAATAAAGATTATTATTTATTTTCTTACTTCGAAATTCAACATTTATGCACAATGGCAACGTGGGGAATACTTTCCACAATATCAGACTATTGTGAAATTGATTTTCATTATGATGGAATGGCAGAAAAAGATTTGCATTTCCATTGTACCTATGCTGCTGAGCGCTTCATATATAACACATTATACTGAAGAACAATAGGCAAAACCAGCAGTCATTTTATTAAAACATACAAAATAGGAGCAGAAGTAGACCCCTTGACCCTTCTCTGCCATTCAGTAAGATCTTGGCTGACCTGTTTGTGTTTCGAATTCCACATTCCGGTAACCTTGGATCCTCTTGACTACCTCCACTTTAAAAATATTCAATAGACCCACCTGCACCACCTACTCGGCATCAGACGTGGTACAACCCACAGAAAATAAATTATCCTCGTATCCGTCCTAAAAGAGCAACCCCTAATTTTGAAACAGTGTTGTTCATTCTGGACTCACCCACAGGAGGAAGCATTTGTTCCACGTTCACCAAGTCAAGGCCATTCAGGATCTTGTGTACTTCAATGAAGTCACCCATCAGTCTTCTAAACTCCAGTGGAAGCAAACCCAGTCTATCCAACCTTTCTTCATAAGACAGTCTGCTCATTTCAGGTACCAGTCTAGCACCCCTCCACTGAATCGCCTCCAATGCATTTATTACTTTCCTTATATGGAGACCAAAATTGCACACAGTATTTGAGAAGCAGTCTCACCGGTGCCCTGTATAACTGAAGTACAGCATTCTTACTTTTCTGTTCAATTCCTCTTGTAATAAGTCTTATCAGTCTTAATTACTTGCTGAAGCTGCGTACTAACTTTTGTGCATCACCTAGATCCCTCTACATCTCAGAATTTAGTAATGTTCTCAGTTTAAGTGATACTTGGTGTTTTTTTTATTCTTTCAGCCAAAGAGAACAACTTCATATTTTCCCACATTATATTCCATCTGCCATATTTTTGTCCACTCACAACCTATCAATATCTGTCTGCAACCACATGTCTTCTTCACAACATACTTTCTACCTATCTTTGTGTTTTCTATAAATTTAGCTAACATGCTTTTGTTTCCCTCATCCAAATCATTGATATACTGTAAAAAGTTGAGGCCCCGGTAGAGACCTCTGTATGACTCAACCCCTCACATCCTGCCAATCAGAAAAAGACTCATTTTCTGCCAGTGTCAATCCACACTGAGAAGCTTCCCCATACACCATGAGCTTTTATTTCCCACAATAGCCTTTGATGTGGCAATATATTAAACAACTTCTGGAAATCCAAGTTCAGCAAGTCCACAGACTCCCCTTAATCCATAACACGTGTTATTCCTTCAAAGAACTGCAACAAATTGGTCAAACATGGTTTCCCTTTCATAGTGAGATCTCACAGATAGCAATTAATGCTATTTTTATGCTGGTGCCGAGAGGATTGTTACGAGACTCCATTACTTTTCCAGGGAACTAGGGAACCAGTAATATTGCCTGCACAGGGACAGAGACATTGATTTCGAACATGCTACCTGAAAAACTGCATTCCCAACATGCCAGCACTTCCCCAGTTTTGGAGAAAAGGCTGAACCCACAAACTAATAATGCAACAGAAAAATAAGAAAAAAAGTCTGGCCATGCCTGCACACCCTATCAGCAATTGAAGGGTACGGTCACTGCAACAGACCTAGAAGCAGGTCACCCAATAGCATTTTCAGCCACGTATTTAGCTCGAAGAGATCGTCAAGACAGATTTTTTTTTCAAAACACCCCCCCCCCCCACAGGGCCATCAGCCATTAGTTCTTCAGTTTTGCTTTGAGCTCTGACCTTTGTTCTGCTATTAACATATTCCATCTCACCTTTATGCCATCAGTAGCACCTTCATTTGTCCTTAACTCCACCATCAACACTTTTTGTCTTGTGCCCAAAACATCTTTGCCCAATCTTGCCTAGCTCACACCAATCACTGACTTTCCACTTTGGTCCATCTGTTCCACCTGCTCTTAAACAGTTTAAAATCCATCACATTTCTCCCTCCCTTTAGCGATGAAGCGGAGTCACATTCACCCGAAACGTTAACACGGTTTCTCCACAGATGCTGCCAGACCTGCATTTTTCCAGCATTTTCTGTTTTTATTACAGTATTTGTGTTGCTGGATAGAGAAAAAGTAGCAGACTGCTTTGATGGCTACAGACGCTGAGAAAATAACTTTTAGCTTTGCTGAACAAAGAGAAAATCTGCAGAAGCTCCTACATCCAAAAATAAAATTCTCCCAGTTGTGAAACTACATGTTGCTTCTCGAACTTCAGTTTACCTGTTTGTTTCTTCCAGGCAATGGGGAAACCAGCTGGAAAAGCACCACTCTTCCTGAAGATGTCCCAACGGCAACAAGATCATCAAAGCAGGCCAACAATTTCACCACTCTAATAATATCCGTTTTACCCTTAATGAGAGAAAAAATGCTTTTAGCAAGTGACTAGATCACAACATTTTTTGAAGGATATATAAAGCTGCATTTTGAAGATATATTTGGATACACCAATTAAAAATACCATAACCTCAGAAGAACATGACTAATCATTATTCTCAATCATTTTTGGCTAATGTTAATGTCAAAGTATTAGAGTTGATATACTAATATCTAATGCACTGCATCACCTGATCTCAATAAATAGTTTCATTCACACAAATACAGCAGCAGGCTAAAGCTCAAACATACCTCCAGATTATATTTTGTCATCTTGTTCAGCCGTCTGCAGTAGAGATAAAGCATACCAATATTACTGCCCACTGCAATATAGTCCTCATTGGCATCAAGTGCTGTGAGATGCACAAATACATTTCGAAATCCTTTTTGTACTTTTGCTGGGATAGCATTAAGTAGGTAATATAATGGATTGAACTCCTTAAATGTTGTGAAGTGCACATCTAATGCCATGGCATCAATACGACAGTCTATATTGAAAAAATAAACAAATGAAAATGTAATTGGAAATGCTCATCATCAGGCAAACAGGTGACACACAAATCCACTTACATCAGACAAGTTTATATTGAACAGTCAAAGTTCAGACAAGGGCACTGTTGATTGGTCAATTATCTCAAATTTCACATCCAAACTCAGGAAATAAATATTTATCTACAAATGAAGACAGTTACCTACTCTTTAATTAGCTGCTTAAGTAGCTCTCTTACTATGGAACATCTTGGAACTTGCACAAAAGTATCATTAGTGGGATCTTAAATGATGCAATAGGTCTACAGACTGTAACTATAATGTGACAAACATGATACAGCTGCAACTGAAACCTGGTATGTTAGTGTAGAGAACCTCGTACCAGCAAGAAAATGCAAGTCATAACAGACATATCAGGCAGCCACGTATAATAGACAAAACATGAACTAAATGATGAGATTGTTAGAAGCAGCTTATAGCAACATATAAATTGCAATAAAACAAAATCACCATGGAATAAACAGCTACAGTAAACCTATCAGTAGAAAAGGTTACAGTTCATAGAACATAGAACATAGAACAGTACAGCACAGAACAGGCCCTTCGGCCCTCGATGTTGTGCCGAGCCATGATCACCCTACTCAAACCCACGTATCCACCCTATACCCGTAACCCAACAACCCCCCCTTAACCTTACTTTTTAGGACACTACGGGCAATTTAGCATGGCCAATCCACCTAACCCGCACATCTTTGGACTGTGGGAGGAAACCGGAGCACCCGGAGGAAACCCACGCACACACGGGGAGGACGTGCAGACTCCGCACAGACAGTGACCCAGCTGGGAATCGAACCTGGGACCCTGGAGCTGTGAAGCATTTATGCTAACCACCATGCTACCGTGCTGCCCAGTTCGATCAACACAAAGGTACAGCATCTTAAAACCTGAAGGCAAATATTCTTGAGGTGTCAGCACCTGAAACATGCTGCTGGCAGGGGTCATTCCACTGCTTCCATGAAAGAGAACAGGCCAGAATTTGGATCATTTGCCTATATGATTATTCAGGCTGGAAGTAGCAACACGATACAAGATAAACCAAGGCAATGCTCAAAATGTAAATCAGACTGAGCAATGACCAACAGCTCCCCAAGGTTTGGATAGCCAATCACAGGAATAATCTGGAGTCAGAGCTCCAATTTCTCCCATAACACACCTTTTATATTATAGGCCCTTTTCTATTTCATATGTGGTCATTCCCATCTTTTTCAAACTCCAGGAAAATTATTTTTCTTTTCTCGGAGTTGAGCATCGCTGGCTAGGCCAACATTTGTTGCCCATCCCTAATTGAGGTGGTGAGCGGTCCAACTGATATAGGTACACCCACTGTGCTGTTAGGAAGGGAGTGCCAGATTTTGACCAAGCAACACAGTGAAGGAACGGCGACATAGTTCCAAGTCAGGTTGGTGTGCGGCTTGCAAATGTTGCTGTTCCTATGTAGCTGCTTCCCTGAACTTTCTCAGTGGATCATATCTTGGGTTTAGAGGGAACTGTCGAAGGAGCCCCAACGAGTTGCTGCAGTGCATCTTGTAGCTGGTACACACTGCTGCCACTGTGCACAGGCAGTGGAGGCGGTGAATGTTTAATGTGGTGGACAGGGTGCTATTCAACTGCTCTATCGGAAGCTGGCATGGACCTGATGGATTGAATGCCCTCTTCCTGTAACATAAGGATCTGATGACTTCTAGTACCAACAAGCCTATTTTCAATAATCAAGATCAGTTCCCTGGTTTCAATAATACTTAGAGGACTGCTTTGTCCTGGATGGTGTCAAAGAGTGTGCAGAGTATTTGCATCAGATGCCTGCCTTCTAAATGGTGGACGGTTTTGGGGAGTCAGGAAGCAAGTTACATGCTTGACCTGCTCTTGTCGCTGCAGTACTTATATATTTGCCTTGTCAGTGGGTTTAGATAATGAACACATCAAACTTGCAGACCACAAAGTCCAATTTTGCCATCCATGGTTAATTAACTGGAATTTACCAGGAGTATCTGTAGGAGTGTTAAATGTTGGCCTTGGATGGAGATCATTGGCTTGGGCCTTTGCTCCTGATATCTACCCAATGACTCAAGACTCCATTTTAACTTCAAGACAGGAATGCAATAAGGGTAGTGTTCAGCTGGTATGGGAGCAGAAACATGGAGGTTCACCCAGCCTCAGATGGTAGGAAGCAGTCCCCTGCTACTAATTGGGTGGCAGACGGTTCATCTTGCTGGGCCCCTCATAACACTGGTTGCTGTTCCTGGTGAGCTTGACAATGTCCCTTTCTAAAAATACCAAATCTACCACACTCCCCTTTCAGAAGGGCACTCAGCTCACCAGTATTTTTTTCCCCATGGTTTCGAATGGTTTACAATACTGTAGCTGGGGCCTAACCGACATATTGTAAAAGATTCAGTACAACTTTCTTGCTTTTGCACTCTATTTATAAAGCCAAAGATCGAGTATGCCTTTTGAATTTGCCCTGCACCTTCAACGGTGCACATACATCCACACAACTTTGCTCTTAAACTCCCTTTAAAATTGTATCATTTAGTTTACATTGCCTGTTTATTCCTCAAACTTAAATGAATCACTTCACACCTGTGTGTTAAAATTCTATCTGCCATGAGTCTGCCTATTTTCACCTCCTGGTGTCAGTTACTCCCTGCATTTTTATTAACCACATTGAGTTTTATGTCATATGCAGAACTTTGACATTATGCCTTTTATATTAATGATCTGTTAAATCACCTCTGAAATCTAACTGCTCACGCTCCTTTCTGACCCTTGCCAATTTTGCAAGCACATGACCACTGCCCCTTTAATCCGACTGACCTCAGTTTTGCGAAGCCATACCTTATGCGGCAATTTTGTCCAGGACTTTTGAAAATTAAAGTTCACAACCTCAAAATCCTCTGTAATTTCAGCAAAAACTTAATCAAATTCTTGCTGCCATTTATTAGTGAATATTTTTCCAAATGCCAATTAATTTTGACCTGGATTATTGACTCAAAAGTTTCTCCATTATTAACATAAGACTGACTGGTCTGTAGTCTTAGGTTAGCCTTTATTTGAGCATTTGCAATCCAGCCCTCAAACACCACTTTGAGCAAACTGCCAACAGGCTTCCATAAAGTTTATACATTACAAATGACCACCTCAGTGTGATACTCCAAGGCACCCAGTATCCGTGGGTTCATCAGAAGGGCAAGGGAGAACGTTAGTACGTTGACTTCTATTAAAAGCATTACTTTTGTATAAAATTGAGCATCTGTTAACCACAACCTTATTTGATGCTCCAAATCTTCTAAATAAGTAATGATTTAGAAAGCTTTTCCCTTAAAAAGCACATTTATTCCTCTCCAAATCAACTCGTGAAATGTTTATGGAGAGACTTATTTAGAACGATCAACAAAATTTACCTCAACATTATCCATATGTCATTCACTAACAAGAGCGTGTTACTCTACTGATGTTGAGATTGGATGTTGACTTTCAATTTAAATGCTAATAAGGCAAATCATTGAAATTCATACATCGTTACTCTTCATTTCAAAATAATAAGATGTAATGATCATCAGCGGTGCTGCTAGATATGAAAAGTGTTACACCACATAATTTTATAATGATTACAACACAAAAGGAGGCCATTCAGCCCATCATGTCCATGCCAGACTGATCTGTTCTCTGCAAGAACTCTATTCACGACGCCCTATGCTGCTCTTGTTTGGCCTTTGTTCTGCACTGTAACCAATCATTATTTGTTGATGTACCATTTGACAATATACTCGTCAATTATTTTTTGTCTATGCACAATGCACGTACTGTGTAAGTTCCCGTGGCCGCAGAAACATATTTTTCACTGTACTTCGGTACATGTGACAATAAATATCAATCAATCAAGCAAATGTTACTCAGCTAATCAACTCACTACAGTTATTTTCACTTCAGGTAATTAGCCAATTCCTTTTGAAAGTGATAACTGAATCGATTTCCTCCCCATTCTAAGTAGATTCAACATCCTGACCACTTGCTGCATAAAAATATTTTTCTCCATGTTGTTTCTGCTACCATTCACCTTAAATTACTGTCCTCATGATCCTCCTGCCAATGGGGACAGTCTCTCCCTAATTAGTCTGTCCAGACTGCTCAGAACTTTGCATACAATGTCACTTCAAATTTTGGATACTGCAAGTCCATTTGAATGTGCATCGACTTTGTATTCCAAAACAATACCAAGACAAGACATTATAAGACAACGTGCTCTTAATATGCTGATCTATTTTAGTAGCAACACCATTATGTCAGTCTCTTCTGTCAGTTCGTTTTCTTTGCTAAGCGAATAGTAAATTAATTCAAACACTGTAAAACTATATTCATGAGAATAAATTTAAATATTTAAGTATGCCATAAAGATAGGAAGCTTCTAGAAGTAATAATATTTCTCATATTCCAAGACCAGAACAGGTGATGCTACAGTATTTAAAATAAAAAAAACCAGGGTCATGTGATGTGAGTGCAGGAGTGGCTGAGTTGAGCGCTCTAGCTCAGCTCATCTTTTAATCTGTCTTTTCATCCTTGTGCACGTTTCTTTTTTGACCTTCTTGGTTTACAGCATGGTAGCACAGTTGTTAGCACTGTTGCTTCACCGCTCCCGGGTCCCAGGCTCGATTCCCGGCTTGGGTCACTGTCTGTGTGGAGTCCGCAGGTTCTTCCTGTGTCTGCGTGGGTTTCCTCCGGGTGCTCCGGTTTCCTCCCACAGTCCCGAAAGACGTGCTGTTAGGTGAATTGAACATTCTGAATTCACCCTCTGTGCACCCGAACAGACGCCGGAATGTGGCAACAGTAACTTCATTGCAGTGTTAATGTAAGCCTACCTGTGACAATAAATCTCATTATTATTATGTCCCGATAATTGTAGGTTGGTGTTTCGGCATAAGGGACAAGATAGAATGCTTAAATTCTCACTTGTTCGTTGAGGCTGGAAGGAGTTGGGGTGGGGCCTTGCCTTTGGTGGTGCAGTTGCTTTTGATCACACCAAAACTGTGGTGAGCAATGACAGATTATAACTGCCAAAGGTGCTGTTCTGCCTGAAAGCCTCAGCTATGCAGTGCAGGTTGTCAAGGCCCAATCCTAAGCATTGTAAGATGTTTTTCTGGAAGCGCATGAGGAGATTCTTGCAATAAAGAGAGCACGGTCCCTGGCAGGAGCACGCCTCTGTATGGTTGGGTTCCTGTTGCAAGATCCGTTGTCCATCCTGACGGAGTTGAGAGAGAGGGGAACAGAAAGAGTGCTGCTGAGCCTGGTTCCCAAGGTGAAGAAGCTCCCAAATGAGTTCCAGAATTGGGTGCCATGTTTCGAGGATCTCGATCCAGAGGCTGGTCAAATTAAATTTGACGGAGCACATTTAATCCCGTCTCCAAGACCTGGGGTTGGGTCGGCCTTCAGACCACTGGTCCAGTGCTGTCTTGCTCTGGATATCTGGATATGGGTCGGGAGGGGTTGGAGATGGCCGAACCAGTAGAGTCATTCCACCCGGCCAGAATCTAATTTTTTGACCGCTTGGGTTCTGGTGAGATGGCATGGTGGAAGCAATGATGTCTTGTGCTTCAATTGTTAGAATCCTTGAGAGATCCTGAAGTTTGCTCATCGATCCTGATCCTGCCTTAACCTTGATTTGTTCTTTCTTTGAGTGTCAGTGGAGAAGTCTTTATCCTGAGGACTGCTTCGCATCTGTTATTATCCTGGAAATTGCTCTCTGTTGATCATGTTGTTGTCTGCTTGATGTTGCCAATTTATTCTGTTTACATGGCAATGAATAATGTGGGTGTGAGGACCTGTGCTGTTGGTTATCCCAATTTAAGAAGTTTACATCATGTTAAGCAGAATGTGGAATTTGTGCACAGTCTTTACCCTTACTTGTAGGTCTTATTTGTCTGCTGACCCTGTGGTTGGTTGGTGGGTGGTTGGTTGGTGGGTGGGTGGGTGCTTTATGATGTCTCCCCCCCCCTGCCTTGCTTAGAAGGAAGATGAGCAGAGCCAGAGCGAGGGGTGGAGGGTTGGGGTTTGTAAAATTAGTTTTTTCCAAGGCAGACACCCTCAGTCCGAGTTAATCTGGTTCAGTTTTCTAAAAAAACATTTCTTTAATTTTGATTCAGTGCCTCTTCCTTTTTAGGCCTAGGTAGACTGCATCTTATCCTGATGAGGACTGGGTTTTGTTTGACTCTTCCCTTGGGAACAAGTCAGTCTTTCCTCTTGATATAGGTCTGCCTCTACTTTCATTACTGTCAGAACTTTGCTGAGGATGAGGGTGGTCGTGACCATCCTTCTCCGGCCGCTACTTCGTGGCGGGGTTGGATGTCGCCTCCGGGGGATGGGGTTCTTTTCTCTCCTATCTCGGTGCGTAGTATTGGTTCTGGTGGGTAGCTGGGGTCCCAGTTTCCCCTGCCTCGGCACCCATGAGGTGGGTGTCTTGACAGTTCACCGCAGAGCTGGGGTCATCCTGCAGCTAGGGCTCAGTTGTACATCTTTTCTTGTGGTGTGGGTAGGAGAAGTACTTTGTCGTGTCTGGGACTGAGTTGGTGCAATTCAGAAGAGTGTAAGGATTGGGGTGACGCAGAAGCCCTTGGCCATCAGATTTTCCTGAGTTTCCCTTTGTGGTGATGCTGGGCTAGGCCAGGCCAGCACCATGTTCAGCATACTTATGTTCCCCAGATTCGGCATACTCCTTCATGGGACGCCTGTGGGGGAGCCCAGTGTAACTGGATATGCACCTGGGTGAGTGATAATTTCATGATAGGCCGAGTGTTGTGCCTAATAGTTAACCTTTTTCTTTTCTTCCTCGAGAGCAGGATTTTTTTTGGGGGGGGTTCCCCCTGTGTTAGTTGGCTGGCTCTTGTCTAAATGTAATGCTTCAGGCGGTTATCAAAGTGATTAGTTCTGATACCTCTTGTTCTTTGGCTCTATTCTTCTTTCACAGAAGTTGGTGCTTCAGAGGTATTGCTTCTCTTATTTTCCTATGGGAGACCCTGGGTTTGAGATTTTCTCGGACTTGCGGCATCATATAATCCTGGAGGAAAGTTGGATTGTGTTGTGGGTATCAGTGTAATTTCCCCTTAGATCTGAGGTTATCGGGATGTTTTTCTTCCCTCTGAAGCTATAGGTATGATGTAGGTCTGTGCTGCTGCCTGTGTCCTGTTTTGGTGCAGCTGAGTCTTGTATCCTGGAAGGAACACTTTCGGGATATTGTTCCGGACTCATCCGGTCTTATTTCTTCCTATCCTTGCAATGACTTCGGTTTTGACCTGTACCTGTTTTATGTTGATACCTATGGCATTCTTTTCTCTTCTTTTGTTTTGATGCAATATTTGTAAAAGCTTGACAATTTCAATAAAAATACATTTTAAAAAATAAAGAAAACAAGATGGGGGAGCAAAATGGAAAAATTAGGAGATGAGGTAGATCATGAGGTTAGGTTTGGGGTTTTAAAGGCAAGTAGATAGGAGGAAGAATAAATGAATTCTCAAAGAGACCCATCATTTTGGTCTTCATTCAGTCCAGATCAATCAAGTAACTCTTTCAGTGGCATCTTCACTTTAACACATTCTCAGCAATCTCAAATCTATGGAACTCCTCAACTCTTTCCGTCTTCCTTACGAAAACTCGAGAACAGGTGGTGGGAGAGAGTACTTTATGTGTACACCTCATGATAACAGCTCAGTTACAAAGATAAATAATGAAGTTTTTGACTTTTATCTGAAGATTTACTCTTCAACTGTCTGCAGTGGTGTAACAGGGTGGAACACCTCTACCAGTGAATCACAATTACTTTCCAGTATTTCATGGTTTCCTTGGACTTAATTTCAAGGATAAGAAATATGACTTAGTGTGCAGAAATATAACTGACCAGAGCAGGAACTGATTTTCTGCAATCTTTCAGGAAAGCATAATCCTGACATCCACATGACTTGCAGTTTCAATTCATTTCTGTTTGAACTTTAACCTAACCAGAGCTTCCGACTCTGGCCTAACTAAGCATAACATACCTTTCAGTAACAGGATCTCATTATTCCCAAACTTACTCTAACAGCTTCAGAACTTCGAAATCAGCAGCAAAACTGGAGGCATAACTATCTATGATAACCCCTTCCACTTTGGGAAGCCATTTACTTACTCATGCCATTATATAAACCTGCCTGGGTGGGATTTGAATAACGTGATCATTTTTAAAATTTAAATCCTTTCAAAGCTATTGGCTGACAAGCCAGAAGCAGTTAGAAACCCCATACCTGCTCTTAATTTCTTTTTTTGCCCTCTCTGCTCTTTGGTTCTATTGAATTTGGTGAATTCTGAAAATCTCGTCAGAAGTTTCCCTCTACCATGGAAGATATTCATAAGGCACAGCTTATCCTTTTAAAATAAATACATAATGACTGTACTCAGGGATTGCCTTAGCTCCCATTTGTATGAATGTTGTAGCTGAACAAGGTCTGTCTTCAAAATATATTGAATTATTTTTAATAAAACTGATTAAGCTTATGAGATAAGCCAGTTCCCGGCTGGGCCACTGTCTGTGCGGAGTCTGCACGTCCTCCCCGTGTGTGCGTGAGTTTCCTCCGGGTGCTCCGGTTTCCTCCCACAGTCCAAAGATGTGCGGGTTAGGTGGATTGGCCATGCTAAATTGCCCGTAGTGTCCTAAAAGTAAGGTTAAGGGGGGGGGGGGGGGGGGGGGGTTGTTGGGTTACGGGTATAGGATGGATACGTGGGTTTGAGTAGGGTGATCGTTGCTCGGCACAACATCGAGGGCCGAAGGGCCTGTTCTGTGCTGTACTGTTCTATGTTCTATAACCACTCTGCAATATGGTTTAAATGTTGGCATCAGGAACAGAAAAATAACTAAATATTCAGCTACAATCAGAATGCACTTATTTCTAAATTATAAAGTTTAATCTCCAGCTTTCTGCCTACAATCTGACTTTTCTTCAATACACTTTCACGGCGTTTTGGTTTTGTAAACAGGCCGATCACTCCTGGACCCGAGGGTCTCCTGCAGCTTCAGGCGGCCCAGCAGCTAACGGTTCACCCACCCGCTCAGGCCTCCCGAAACACAGGCCCGCTCAGGGCCCAACTGTTTACAGCCAAAGCCCGGCCAGTCAGTGGGGATTCTCCACTCACTGTGCTCCCGAGCCGGACTCTCCGGGTTTCACATCCACACACCCTCCATGTTGCTGCCGTCGCCGTCGAAGCGCCCACCGGACCAGCCCGCCAATCCAAGCTCTTGTCAACCGCTTCACCAATCGGAGCTCTTGGCAAATTTACCAATCGGAGCTCATCTCGTCGGTTCTACCAATCGGTACTCTTGGCGGATTGACCAATCCGAACTCCGCCGGTCGGTTCCACCAATCGGAGATCTTGGCAGATTCACCAATCGGAACTCTTGAGTCAAATTGACCAATCAGAGCTCCGTCCGTCTGTTCCACCAATCGGAGCTCTTGGCGGATTAACCAAGTGGCGCTTTGCTGATCTGTTTCACCAATCGGAGCTTTTAGCGGATTCACCAATCGGAACTCGGCTTGTCTGTTCCACCAATCAGAGCTCTTGATAGATTGACCAATCAGAACTGCATCCTGCCCGGAGCCCTGTCCCAATCGGGTGCAGGTTTCCTCCAGCTCCTTCTGCGGCCGGAAGCTCCCAGCTCCACTGAGTGGAAATGTCACTTTGTGTTTGAAGCTATGCGGATGTTGTAAGAATGGAAGGTACGGTTTGATTATTTTGCATTAGAATTTGCTCAGCTTTTATAAACAGCGTTTTTTAAGGCGCATATTGAAAGATTTAGGATTGATTACGCCGCTCATATCTTAAGACTCCCTGGCCTGGTCTTCAGAGGCACGTGTTTTATTTTGGAGGCTGCAAAATATTTTTTTACGTAAAGAAACCCTTTGTGAAACAATCCAGGATCACAGAATTGTTAGTGTAGAAGGAGGCCATTCGACCCCTGGTGTCTGTACCGGCTCTCCCAGTGAGCGACTGTTAAAGGTCCAAAAGTGCTGCTTCACGGAAATGTTATCAAACAAAATTGCACTGTATCCTGTCCAAGGAATTCTATTCCCAAATTTTAAAATAAACTAGAAGGGCAAATTCTAGACCTGACTAGAAGTCCATCCCTGTTGATAAAGTGCGCTGAAAGAAATGTAAGATATCACCTGGCTGTTAACAACGACCATAACAGCTTGTATTTATGTAGCAACTTTTAACATGATAAAATGCCCCAAGGTGTTTCACAAAAGTGTTATGAAGTAAAACTTATAGTCACATGAGATGACATTCAGGCAGATGGCCCTAAACTTGGTCAAAGAGGTAGGTTTAATGGAGTGACAGGAGAAGGAAAGAGAGTCTAGGGAGGGAATTCCAGAGCTTGGGGCTTTGGTAACTGAAAACATAACAATCAATAGTGGTGGATTAAAATAGATCATGCTGCAGGTATCAGAATTAGAGGAGCACAGATATCTGAGGGTTATAGACTGGAGGAGATTACAGGTAAAGGGAGGGATGAGACCATAGAGAGATTTGAAAATAAGGATGGCAGTTAAGCATTAGGTTGTTAATGGTAAGTTTTAATGCTTCTTTAAAATCATTGTACATATGTTTCCTTTTTTTAACAGCTCCATGTACTAACTCAATCTTTATAACTCCAAGAAAAACAGACTTGAACAGTGCCAGAAAAATAAAGGATAATGCTGCAGACTGGCATAACTTCATGTTGAAATGGGAAGCGTTTAATAACACAGGATTCTCTATAGCAAATAGAATTGTGAATATGAAACTCAGCAACCAGTAAGGATTACCTTTGCAAAGTTTTACATTTAGAAACCTTAGTTATCAGATGTGTTTAAGTTTTATTTTTAAATGTGTGCCCTCGGTGGTGAATTGATTCATAAATTAATTGGTTACCTCACTCTCTATTCTGCATCAGTTCAGTTTAAGTTGTGCTATGAAGGGATCATTATTAAACATTGCAAGTGTGTTTGGAAGATAGCAAGCATAAATTATTTTTCACAATTTGCTTGAAGTTAATTATTCTAAATGTTAGCTATTACCTGTAACTAAAGTAAGACTTGCTTTCTCAATGAAATTTTGCCATAGAACAATTTTATTTGCTTCTAGGCAATTGATAAGGATACAGCTCTGAACAAACAGATCCACATTGTATAACCATTCTCTTGGGTTTGACAATTGCTGTTTTCATAATCAAAAGGCACCAATGGTATTTTTAATGAGGTATTGTTTAAAAATCTTGAATCGAATCTTGGGTAACTAGACAGTAGTCATGTACCTCTTGAGAATGAAATTGCACTAGATTTATTTCTTGCACATTTGTTATGCTTAATATCCCATTGCATTAAACAAAACATTTTGTCCACCACCTGATAATTGCCTTTAAACTGTTCATGATACTGACATTTTACCCATGTATTAATTTCTTCAGGAGACAAAGTGAAATTATGCGGGAAGCATTTGAAGGAGAGGATGCTAATTCTAATCTTGGAATGTCTAACTTCCAGTATAACAAAGAACTGGAGGAATGTTGTACTGAGTTGCTCGACATCCTTGACAAAATGGTATGAATAGTGGAAAAACGTATTCATCCTTTAAACTGCGAGTCTGTGGTTGCAATTGACCCATTTGTTGAAATGGTGGAGCGCTGGCCTTCCATCAGAAAGCATGAATTTGAACCACTGTAATATTACGTAAATTATTTGATCTTCAGTTTTATGCTGTGGATGCATTGCCGAAGCACACTAATTAACTGCTCAGATAGTGGTCTTCTCTCCTTTAGGCATATTTTGTGTCTGTTTCGGTTCCTGAATGGAGTCATAAACCTTGGCGAGATACAAAGTCCCTTGTCATAAAGTAGCCCACTTAGGATATCTCTGCCTGGTTGCTCGACTTTCTGGACCATGCTGCAGTACAGCCTGGCCGTATTTCTGCATGTGTGCTCACATGTTGTTCAACAGTGGAAAACTAGGACCACGTGGTCCAACAAATCCTCAAATAGGGAGGGGCAGCACAGAAAACTGGAGCAGCAGGAATGAATCGGCACCAGGGGCAGAAAAACAGATACTGATCTATATGACGTGTTTCACATTCAGGAATTTTTCTTTCACAGATAAAATATGCTAGGCTGGAGATCAGGAGCACACAGGACAATATAATATGGGTGCAGCCTGTGGCATCATGGACCCTGGAAAAATGCAATCTGCTTTAGTTTAGTTTTTAGCTTCTCTGTCCATGGGGTGGGAGACAGGTGTGTTGTTCCCATTGTAGAGAGCCCAGGTCTCATCCCTGATATCATGCACAGCAAACAGGTAATTGATGCCATCTGCTGCTGTTGGACTAACCATGGTGAAAAGCTGTAGAGCGTGGGAACCTGATACCCCAGGTAGTATTTCTATGATTTAGTTTGGGTCTTCAGTTTTGCCTATAACAGATGACTGAGCTGTATTACAACCTCTGTGGTGAAGCGTGGGCCCCCGATGCAGTGCTCAATGAAGTTGAGGTACGAGAAGTCTATTTGAAGACCCACTGAGTGTAGACTCCTTGTGTAGCTCCCCCTCCCCTTGTCTCACATTTAGAACATAGAACAGTACAGCACAGAACAGGCCCTTCGGCCCTCAATGTTGTGCCGAGCCATGATCACCCTACTCAAACCCACGTATCCACCCTATACCCGTAACCCAACAACCCCCCCCTTAACCTTACTTTTATTAGGACACTACGGGCAATTTAGCATGGCCAATCCACCTAACCCGCACATCTTTGGACTGTGGGAGGAAACCGGAGCACCCGGAGGAAACCCACGCACACAGGGGGAGGACGTACAGACTCCACACAGACAGTGACCCAGCCGGGAATCGAACCTGGGACCCTGGAGCTGTGAAGCATTTATGCTAACCACTATGCTACCCTGCTGCCCCATTTGCTGTTTCTTTTCCTCCTCTAATCTAACTGGCAGACTTACAAGTCCACCCATGATTGGAATCAACCATTTCCAAATCAGACCGAAATCTAACACCAGTATAATGTTAATAACTGATGCCAAAAATCCTCTACTGAAACACATAACAGTTAACTTGCAGTTTAGCAAAGCAAACTAGCAACTAACCCATATGAGGGGTGAGCCCTTTAAATAAGCACTCTGCAGACATTTGCTGACTGTTAGAATTGTAAGGGCAGCACGGTGGTGCAGTGGTTAGCACTGTTGCCTCATGGCGCTGAGGTCCCAGGTTCGATCCCGGCCCTGGGTCACTGTCTGTGTGGAGTTTGCACATTCTCCCATGTTTGCATGAGTTTCGCTCCACAACCCAAAAATGTGCAGGGTAGGTGGATTGGCCACGCTAAATTGCCCCTTAATTGGAAAAAATGAATTGGGTACTCTAACTTTATAGGGAAAAAAGAATTACAAATTGTTGGCTACGTTTATCATACAGCAGGTCAGATGTTGGGCATCATTGACAGGATATTCATAAGAAGATATCTTCTGGATTAATCACTTGGAATCAGATTCTTATGGATTAGGGCAGAAGTGTAGCAACTGGAAAACATTTAAGACTTGAGACAAACTGGTAAATCAGATTATGACAACCTTTTGTTTTAGTGCGTCGGAACAAACTTTTGACAAAACACATTTTTGGTGATCTTTTGCAACATGGCAAAACCTGCAGCTACATCTATTGCAATCAGCATTCCAGCAAAAGTATGATTTTTAAAATATAATTATTGAAAAGAATTTCAAAACCAAAACTGAAAACAAAGAACTATGTATTCCTGTGACCTTTTTTGAATAACAAAATGCTGAAATATGAATAACGTACATTTCTGGTTTTTAAAAAATAATGAAAAACAGGAGAGAAAATAAGATCTTGCATTCAGCCAAGGCAGTGGTCACCTTATAAGACATTACAATGTTGCTGATTGTTTAGTTACTTTATGGTTGTACACATTTGAGGATCAATCCCTGCTAGCAAAATGTGAAGATAATCCTGCAACACTTGGAACAGTACGATTGCACTCAACATTTGAAAGTGGAAATAGTTAATCAATTGGTCAAAATCCTTCATGTTTTGCCTACTTGACGACAGTAAAGCTTTCTATTCCTGCTGTGTTACACATCACCTTGATCGACCCACAAATACAACTTTCTGAAATACATAAAAATTTTGACCTTATTACTTCAATAAAATTGAACCTAGAAATGACATTTGTCTTGGTATTATTATTTATTATAATAATATTGAGGTAAACTCTTGCTCGTCAGGGTAGTAAACTGTCCATGATCAATTACTCAATTGTTTTATTCAGTATGATGATAAAAATCAAATGTAGTTGTCTAAGCCAATGTGAAATTTAAACATTAATTCGTGCATCATCTTTTTTCAGATCAAACTGGAATTAAAGATGGAAAAGCTTTGTGCAACCACAAAAGGAATAGTTGACCTCGATACCTATCAATATGGTGAAAGTGGAAGGGAAATGCCTCTCTTTCATACATGGCCCATAAAATATTTCTGTACGGTTATTTTAAGTACTAAATACAGGAATGTCATTGTTAATCTTTGTTCTCCATATTGGAGTAGTAAATTGTGGAACAAGTAACTTTCCTTACAACCTTCTTGCCTGTGAAGGATGATGTTATTTTTCATGAGGGATGGTAACAGATTGTTGATTCATAGGAAGGTGGACATATTTCTATTGATTTGTGAGACATATCCTGAAAAGGATTTGGATGTGGGGACCGATTGTAATGTTTCCTAATTTACTGATATCTCAAAACTAGATGGGAATGTAAGTTGTAAGGAAGATGCATGGAGGCTTCAGATTTGGACAGGCTAAGTGAATGAAAATCGCTTATTGTCACAAGTGGGTTTCAAATGAAGTTACTGTGAAAAGCCATTAGTCACCACATTCCAGCACCTGTTCGGGGAGGCTGGTACGGGAATTGAACCGTGCTGCTGGCCTGCCTTCAAAGCCAGTGTTTTAGCCCCGTGCTAAACCAGCCACTGTAGGGAATCATAGAATCCCTACAATGCAGAAGGCCATTCGGCCCATGGAGTCTGCACCGACCCTTCAAATGAACATTATACCCATTCCCCCCCGCCCCCCCCCCCCCCCATCTCAAAAACCTAACCTGCACATCCCCAAACACTAAGGGCAATTTAGCACGACCAATCCACCTAACACGCTCGTCTTTGGGCTGTGGGAGGAAATCGGAGAACCCGGAGTAAACCCATCCAGATGCGGGGAGAATGTACAAACTCCACAGTGACCCAAGGCTGGAATTGAACCCGGGTCCCTGGCGGTGTGGGGCAGTAGTGCTACTACGCTGCCCTGTGGACAAGAACAGTTGGATTATAAAGTGAATAGTTTAAGTTTTTCATTTTGGTAGAAAAAGAGCAGGCAGAATATTTCTTAAATGTTGAGAGGTTGTGAAGTGTCCTTGTGCACAAGTCACAATGTTAGCATGTAGATGTGACAATCAGTAAGAAAGGAAAATGGTACGTTGGCGTTCATAGATTAGAGATTTCATAGACTAGAATCCCTACAGTGCAGGAGGCCATTTGGTCGTTCGAGTCTGCACCGGCCCTTAGAAAGAGCACCCTACCTAACCTATGCCTCCACCTTATCCCCGTAACTCCACTTAACCTTTTGGACAGTAAGGGGCAATTTAGTATGGCCAATCCACCTAACCTGCACATCTTTGGTCTGTGGAAGCTGGAACACTCGGAGGAAACCCACACAGACACAGGGAGAAAGACAGTCACCCGAGGCCAGAATTGAACCCGTCCCTGGAGCCGTGAGGCAGGAATGCTACTCACTGTGCCACCCCCAAGTACATAAGATGTCCTGATACAATTGTATGGAGCCTTGGTGAGACTGTACCTGGTGTATTGTCTGCAGTTTGATCTCTAAGGAGGGATGTACGTTCAATCGAGGGAGCGCAACGGAGGTTCACCAGACCAAAGCCCTGGGATGTTGGGATTGTCTTACGAGGAAAGATTGAGAAAACTGGGCTAAGAGTTTAAAAGAATTAGCAATTATGTCATTGAAAATTCTTACAGGACAGGCATAACAACATATATGAAGGTAGGATATTTCCCTTGTGACATAATCTCAGAATAAGGAGTAGGTCATCGAGGTCTGAGATGAGGAGAAATGTATTTAGAGTGGTGAATCTTTGGCATTCTCTCCGAGACAGCTGTGGAAGCTCAATCATTGAGCATGTTCAAGACCGAAATCAATTGATTTCCAGAGACTAATGACATCATTATGGGGATAGTGTGGGAAAATAGTAGCAATCAGCCAAGATCTAGTTGAAAGGCAAAGCACACTTGACAGGCTAAATGGCCTACTCATGTTCCTCTTAAGTTAGTCTTCTGCTTAGTGTAAACATTGGGGTGCAACCTATCATTTTAAAATTGTTCATCCCTTTCCCTTTTTCACTTTCTTTTCTCATCTTTGCTCAAAGATATGCATGTCTTATTGCATTATGGTTCCTTATAAATTATTGCACTCTAGGAACTTAAAATAGCTTTAAAAACTGGCTGAGATGGAGCCAGTAATGAACAGGCTAATTGACAGGAAAGGTGAAGGGCAAACTCGAATTGTGGTAGACACAAATTGTCGATAAAACAAAGCTGGGTGGGAGGGTGAGCTTGAGGATGATGCAAAGATGCTTCAGATTTGTACAAGCTAGTAAGTTGGCAAATGCATGGCAGATGCAGTGTGTGGATAAATGTGAGGTAATGCACTTTGGTCGCAAAAACAGGAAGGTAGATTATCTGAGTGATTATAAAATTGAGGGGCGAATGTGCAACAAAACCTCGTACACCAGTCGTTGTAGGTAAGCATAAAGGTGGCAAATGGAAACACAATAAAAACATTTATAAAAAAAGGCAAATGGTATGTTGGCCTCCATAAGCGAGAGGATTAGAGTAAAAGAGTAGGGATGGCTTGATGCAATTGAATAGGACATTGGTGAGACCATAACTGTAATAGTGTGTGCAGTATTGGTCTCCGTATCGGAGGAAGGATGTTCTTGCAATAGAGGGAGTGCAGAGAAGGTTTAGCAGACTGATTCCTGGCATAACGGGACAGACGCAAGACAGATTAGATTTAGATTATTCCTCCAGTTAGGATTATGGATTATGTAGTTTAGATAAATGAGGGGGAAAATCGCATAGAACCCTAGAAAATTCCAACATAACTACGCAGAGTAGATGCAGGAAGGAGTCATCGAAGGGCAGCACCGTAGTTAACATTGCTGCCTCAGCACCAGGGACCCGGGTTCAATTCCAACCTTGCATACTTGTGTGGAGTTTGCACATTCCTCCAGTGCCTGTGTGGGTTTCCTCAAGGTGCTCCAGTTTCTTCCCAGTCCAAGATGTGCAGATTAGGTCAATTGGCTATGCTAAATTGTCCCTTAATATCCAAAGATGTGAAGGTTCTGGGGATCGAGCAGGCCTAGGTAGGATGCTATTTTGGAGGGTTGGCGCAGACTTGATGGGCTGAATGGCCTCCTGCACTGTAGGGTTGCCATGATTTCTAATGGTGCGGCTGTCCAGACCATATCTAAGGATATGGATCAATCTTTTAGGACTGAGATGAGGAGAAAATTCATAATAAACAGCAGAGAAGATTCAACGGGCTTACTCCTGTTTTCCATGCTTCTAATATAACCCAATGCTGCCAACTTCTGACAACCACATCTACATAAAGCTAAATTTGCAGACCAGGGGCTTTAAGGTTCTGCAATTAATTGCCTTGGGCAGTTGAATTATATGGGGAGATTACATAACTGTTACTCAAAAGATTAACATTACATTTGAACCATATAGTAGGGATGTGTTTCAGTGTTACTGCATCACAATTTGACATGTACCTAGACTGGAAATGCTGTATATTTAAACACAAGACTCAACAGCGTATTCGTTTGTAACTGTTCTTTGTTTCAGATGAAATCTCAGTTCAGCTAACGCAGATGTACAAAAAGGAACTGCAGCTAAAACGAATAATTGTTCAAGAGATTGCTCACACCAGTAGCTCTGACCTTATGATGGTGGAGTTGTCTGCCTGGCTGTACCAGCCTTATATAGAAGAAAAAGCCAGACTTCTCACTGAAAGCATGTTATTGGAAACTGGACATAGGTCTTTATAATAAAAATATAATTCAAAAAGAACTTGGATGGAGATAAATCACCAAAAAACTTGTAAAACCTATATCGTTCCAACATGGAAAAAGCATTCAAGTGCTTTTGAATCATTGAATTTACAGTGCAGAAGAAGTCCATTTGTCCTGTCAAGTCTGCACCAGCCCTTGGAAAGAGCTCCCTACTTACGTCCATGCGCCCACCCTATTCCTGTAACCCAGTAATAACACTTAATCTTTTTGGACACCTAGGGGCAATTTATCACAGCCAATCCACCTAATCTGCACATCTTTGGACTGTGGGAGGAACCCACACAGACACGGAGAAAGTGAAAACTCCACAGTCACCCAAGGCCGGATTTGAACCCAGGTCCCTGGAGCAGTGAGGCAGCAGTGGTAGCCACTGTACCACCGTTAAATGATTTAGCACAAAGTTGGGCACCAATGCAAGTTGAACCTGAAATTGATTGGGCTCAATTTTGAATCTTTTATGAATGGTTGGAACAGAGCTCACATGAACAGCAAAATAAATTTCACCCATTATTAAATTTTGTGCTTTTAATGTATGGCAGAATCCAATAAGACAATGATCGTGACAAAAGGCAAAGAAAAAATATATTTATTTTTAGAAACTTTGAAATACTTAAATGCTGAAAAAATAATTTTGTTGAAATTATTAAACAATGGTCCTGAAAGATATTTAAATTTGTATTTTGTCTTGCACTCTCAAGCAATGTAAAAACAAAGAATACCAAAACTACAAAAAAAAGATGCTGTTGTGGCGGCTTATTTTAAACTTCCATATATTTGTTAATGTTTAATGGAGCTTTATGGTAGAATTCTAAGTTTTTCACCCTATTGAATCAGCAAGGCAGCTTTTCAAAATATTTAGACCCACGTAGTGAGAAAAGCACAAGTGCTCTGCATTAAATTCTACAGCGAATATTTATAACAGTTTAACAATGGTTTATAATACACTGTACAAACCAACCTTTGGCTGGTTACAAAGTCGATCTTTGACAGAGCAGTTCCATTTTGTAATGACAAGTAAAATGTCATTTATTTTATACAATAAGCTGATTAATCACGAATCCATCATGAAGTTGTCATATGACAACAATCACCATCCAATTGGGCTGAAGTACATTACTGATGGCATTTTTAACTACACCATCAAATTAAGGCAACAAAGCTGTCTGTCAAGATTACAATGTACTCAAAAGCAAGACATTACAAAATATCTGTATATTAAAAATAGAAAATAAATTCAATTTTCTGCTATTTTCATATGTCTTTAAATATGTTCATTACTTACAACAGTCAAATTACAGTTCTTTGATAATGTTTTGGTGTACACTGAAGAAAGTGGAAACTACCAACATGCACAACACAGCCTTAATACATTTGATGAACAGCCTGCACAAGTAATGAGCCGATATGTACATAGCTTAGTTATACAACTTTCCCGTTCCTACATCCTCTCAAACCAATTCAAAAGGACATCAAGTTTCACACTAAATGCATTTCATCAGTTGCAGGGAAAAAAAGGGAATGTGTACTTGGCATGACTGAAAACCTGCCATACGTTTACAGCTTTATAGCCAAGAGATTAAAGAACCAACTTCAGTCCCTTTTTTCCACATTTGGGTGATAACTAACATTACTCCAGCACTATGACTGCAACTGTCCCATCTCAATAAATGTGACCCTCCGTTTAAGAACTTAAGGATAAAGGACTGCAAACTAAAATGAAAGACAGCAGACTCTTCAGCCATTGTTTTGCATTACAAAAGGGGACACGACGAGCGAGTGGAAAGATGGGGAATTAATTTTAAAAACTGTTCTTCAAAAGGAATTTACATGAAAGCAACTAACTTCATACATCACCATTTCTAAGGATAAAGTTGGAGAATTATTAATCCTCAGGAGACAAAAATGTGTTGGTGCCATACAATTTTTGTAAAATTTTATTCAAGTGAAAGCCAAGCAATTCAGAATTAATATTCTAGGCTTCATCGTCTTCAGCTACAGTCTCCTCTTAAAGGTTTTTTCTTTTAAATTGAACATCTGTAGGCTAATTAACGCTGGTATTAAAAGCACTGCTCTCTAATGTTTGAGGTTTCATTTTAATTTCTTTGGCCACGAGTTCTAAAAATTAAGGTGAGCAAATTGAATAACTAATTTTCCACATCAGTAAAACAAAACACATCCTTGTATTTCAGAACTGTTTTCAAAACTGCAATTTAAGTCCACGTTTTTAAATCAGAAACTTTTGTGCAACTTTTCAGATCTCGTTATTTAAACTAAAGGTTTGTATAATCTACAACTGATATTTTGTAACACAATAAGTACAGGTTAATTTTAACATTTTCCTGTTGAGATGAATTACTAAAGAGGTTAAATAATTAAGATTTTTGCAAAACTTTCAAATAGCAAAGCATGAGATTTAAATTTATTATAATTTTTTCATGAAAGTATAATTAAATCTTTTATTGGCAGTTTCAAAAATTGGCAGTAGAAGACATACAAATACTATGTTGGCAAAATAGTCATTTCCAATAAGCAATAAGGAGTCAAATGTAAAGATGCAAAGAAAAACAAACATTCAAATTCAGTGCAGCAACATCACATTTCTTGGTCTATTGTAGTCACATTTTTGTTCTAGAGTACAAACTTCAATAAATGTACCTGGGTTCATTCATTCTTTCAAATATCTTGCCTGGCATAATGAAACATTCAGGGTAAACCAATTTTAAAACTTTACACCCACTTTTGTACCAGACTTGTTAGCTTGTGGGACAACAAAGTTCAACACAAAATACATTAAGTAATAAATGTTCGCTGTAGCACAATAGAAAACAAAGTCTCAACCTTTGGAAAAAAAAAGTAACAGCCCTGTTTTGTACTTATCATTTCAATGCACAACTGCAAAGTTTGTTTTTTTCTTTAGATGGGGGTGAGCACAGCCCAATTATTGTTCCACCTCAGTTTGTGTTTGTGAAACTAACAGGCCTTCACTTTGCCCTTCGGAGTCCATTGCAAGAAGTGCTTCTACAGTTTCAAAGGGAACACCATCAGGTGTTCGTATGTGCATTGTCGTACCATCAGCATTAGTTACTATAACAATGCCTTCAGATGTCTGCGACACAACTGCAGTTCCTTCATGTGACACAATTAAGCCCTCGGAGGTTTGAATGAATATCTGTTCGTGTCCCTGAGCCAATAATTCCTGACTTTCAATAGGTATTTGAAATTCTAATGCTCCATCCTCAGTCACTGTGCTTTCCAGAATATTTTCTGAACCATCCTGATTTTGTTGGTCAGCATTCTGCTCATCAAAGTGACTCATTATATTATTTTGATTGACTATTTGCAATCCATTCAGTTCTTCAGGAGATACCTGACCATCAAGATCTACTTGAGTAGAGATGTCAGCTTCAAAAGTCTGTTCAATTTGATGCCGCTGTAAATGATTACTTTCAGTGCTACAAACCTCTCCAATGGGCTCCACATCCCGAGACAGAGCCTTCTCAAGCTGCTGCATCTGGTCTGCTATGTCAGAATCATTCAGCTGCCCAGTCTGTTCCTGATTGCCAAGTGGATCTTGGTTCCCCATCTGATGCTGCAAATCCTGAACAGAATTTCTTGCTTCAGAACATTTTTGGTTGCCCGTGGCCATATCTGAAAGAAGTGAATTTGGAGCGGTCATTTCATCCTCTGACTGCACTGTGGCCGTTAGTTCAGTATCATTCAACTGTTCTGGAATATTTTGACAAGACAACTGTTCTTGAACCAATTCCTCTGCTGTAATATCTGTGTCCATAACTAAAAAATCATCTTGTCCCTGTATAGTATTATTTAGGACTTCGTTGTGCGGCTCCAACAAGGGGAGTTGAGTACTTGACAGGGTTACTTGAGTTACCTCATAACATAATTCCTCAGAAGTAGGTTGTTCTATGGTATTGGAATTTTTAATGTCATTCTCAGAAAGTAACACTCCATCATCTGTTTCTTTATCGAATAACTGAACAGCTACCGGTCCACATGTTGTATGTGTATCACAAGTATTCAGTGCGGGACATTCAGTTTGTTTCTGGCCTACAAAAAAAAAAAAATTTTTTATGTAAGTAAACACACTAAATACAGTATACAATCTAATATGTACACGATGACACCAAGAGAACTCATGCAATTGAAATTAAAAGAAAAGTACTGCGGATGCTGGAATCTGAAACAAAAATAGAAAATGCTGGACAATCACAGCAGGTCAGACAGCATCTGTGGAGATGGAATGGAGCTAACGTTTCATGCCTGGATGACACTTTGTCAAAGCTAGGGTTTGTCAAGCTTTGACGAGTTATTCAGACGCGAAACATCAGCTCCCTTCTCTCTCCACAGATGCTGTCAGACCTGCTGTGATTGTCCAGCATTTTCTGTTTTTGGTGCATGCAATTGGAGTTACTATACTTTAGCAACACATTGAATCTTCAATTTCTTTCTCTACTACTCCCTACGCACTCAACAGAAATTCCAGTTTACGAATTTGGTAATTGCTTCTTAATAGTGCGACAGAGTTTTGAAAAGTCGCAAAACTATTTTCTTAGCATAGAAAAAAGTGGCCATGGTCTACAAGACAAATGCTTTCCTGGTTGGTTAATAAATAATTTTTTTGAATGTATAATAGTTATTAAAAAAGCAAATAAGAGAATAAATGCAATACACCGTTTTATAGTACTATTCTTTATCTTCTGTGAGAATCCAGTACAGCCTAAAGTGCAATGGTCCCAAAAAGTTTAGCTAGTTCAATCCAACCCCTTGTAGGTACAAATGCCCAACATGACTGACCCTTTCATTTAAACATCCAAGTGGAATTCTCCCTTATGTGAATTATGTCACACTGGTTTATCAATAGGATTGAGAATGGGATGAATACACATTGGCCTTCATCTTCTGAAATCCACAGCAACAAAATCTGGATTTAAATACAAGATGTGCAACAGGACCTTGCAGAAATCCTGATGCATGCACAGGAACTGGAATTGCCTGTATCAGTTCAAACTTTCAAGGGGCTGATTTGTGCTGCCTCAAACAGGAGACACATCTCTAAAGCGATCTCAGTTTTGGAGATTTGGGCGAGAGACACGCTACTTACCCTATTACAATCCTTTTAGGAACCATTAATGCAGAAATCCAAATAAACAGCAACTAACAGAACTACATCCACATCACAAGATTTTAATACCAAATAAAACTTTACTATGTATCAAAAAGTAAATAATGTAAGCACTATTAACATGACAGCTGATAAAAAATTGTGCTGCAAACCCATTTCTACCATTCCTTTCCCTCCCCCCATACCCTTTCTTGGTTCATTAATTTCTTATCCGGTACCAAATCGAAGTTACATCTCAGCTCTTCAGAATCCACCCCGAGTTCTCTTCAGTGTTCCAGCCATTTTCAAGGTGCAAGGGTTCATGGGTCCTTCTATTAGTTTTTGGCTAAACAACCTAACATCTTTTTCTCTACCGCCCCTAAAGTTCAAGCATGGCCCTCTCTGCAACTCCTGTGCAGCGACTTATAAGCATCTGAAAATTTCCTTGGTTTCCAATAGCCCGCAGCTATGTTTTCCATCTGCAACCAAGTTGATCACTTCCAGAACTCCATCTGTAACAATGTTAACTGGTTTTTATTGATAGGATTATTGTAGATTTCTTCCTTTAGCTCCCAGCCACAGAAACCTTCAGTCATTTTCTCCCTTACCAACTTTGTATTATATTGAATACCAGCTCTCAAATGCAGGCAAATCATGGGCAACAGATTTGGCATTTACTTATGCAGGACTGGTTTAATCTCTCAATTTCCAAGAAGCTACATGCCACACAAGACCCAAAGCTTTACTTTTCCAAAAATCAACCAGTCTTATTTGCTGGCTATGCCTCAACTGAATATTTTATCCTTTACTGAAATAACTGCAAATGTCATGTCTCCAACTCCACAGCTAAGTAAGCCAACCTGCTTTTTTTCTTAACTTCCTAGCTGTTAACCTGTTACATCAACATGGCTTGAACCCCAAGTGTAATAAACTTCAAGCTTGTTTGAATTACATTCCATTCAAGGTTATTTTCAGTTTCTAAATCAGGATTTTTGATTCAGTTTAGATTTAACACTTCACTCTCCTAAAACAGTAAGTTATATTCTAAAGCATGAATTATGAATTAGATATTCACAATAACTTGGATACTTACACAGAAATGTTATACAGTTTAATCTGTGGTGGAATTCAGCATCCCACCCGACACAAATGTAACCCCCCCCCCCCCCCCCCCCCCAACTGAAAAATGCTCCCCACCATTCAACATCCACCCAACATGACCCACCTACCCAGTGATCTGACCCCCACAGATCTTGCCCAACTAAACACCAACCCACCTCTGCTGCCCCCTCCAATAACCTGACTACCCATTCACTGAAAGACTTGTGACCTTTAAAAACCTACCTTCAAAAGGCAAATAATGCAAAAAGTGGACACAACCTCTCTTTGCTCATATCTCCTGCGCACCCTGGTCTTCCCCCTAAAAGTCTGCGTTGCTCCAACTTTACTACAGCCAAGATTGAAAATCCCGCTTGGAAGAGCACAAAAAGGCCAGAGTGATATTCGTGGGCAGTGGCAATGTACACAATATCGCCACTGACAGGAAGATCTGGCCCAATTTTTGCAGAGTGTGGGTGCTTTATCCTGCATCTAATATGAGCTGGAAGTGCTGGATAGTGATAATGGCGCAAAACGATAAATAGAATTCATGTCCCAGAGCTAAACATCTTTTTGAGAGATCAAAATAAAATCATTCTACAGTTGTTGACAATAATAGCCTGCATTTTTCTCTGAGCAGCAAAGCTGCAGCATTCACTGCTGAGTCCGCAAAATAATCAGTCACTTACAAAGCCTGCAGCAAAATCGTCCCATTCCTACTGCAGTGGGGCCTGGAATTGAGTCAAGCAGCAAAGGTTTCCAACATGGGGCACTGCCAGTGAAGCCATGCCCCAATGATGTCACCAGCTGAAAACACACCCCTTGAAGTTAGTCTTCAGATCAATGACTGGTAACTTTTTTAATGATTTTAATATTTTCTTAAAACAGATGTGACACTTAAATGCTATTAATACTGTTCCAACAATTTTTGTTAAAGTTTGCCACGGTCTGACCATCAGACATTGATGCCACAAAACCACCCTCCACCCCGACAGGGATGAAGGCAGTACCTTTGGTTTGCCCAATATTTAGTTGGAGGAAATTTCAGCTTATTCAATACTGGTTGTCGGACAAACAGGCTGATAATTTGGAGATAGAAGTGGTCCAACACAAGAGGTGGTGTGAGGTATTGTTGGGTGTCGTCAGCATACGTTTGATCGCAGCATACGTTTGAACCTGAAGATGTGTTTTCAGAGGGGCAGCATGACGATGAGAAATAAGAAGGAACTGTGGATAGATCTTTGGGGTACTTCAGAGGTGACAATGCAGGAGTGGGAAGTGAAACTATTGAAGGTGACAATGCAGGAGTGGGAAGTGAAACTTCTGAAGGTGAATCTTTGACTACAACTGGATAGATAAGAACAGAGCCAGGTGAGTACAGTTCCATAGAAACTATAGGAACCCTCAGTGCAGAAGGAGGCCATTTGAAAATGAAATGTAAATCGCTTATTGTCACGAGTAGGCTTCAAATGAAGTTACTGTGAAAAGCCCCTAGTCGCCACATTCCGGCGCCTGTTCGGGGAGGCTGTTCCATTGAGTTTGCACCCACTCTCCAAAAGAGGACTCCACTTCAGCTCACTCCCCCGCCCTATCCCCACATACCCGCCCATCGATCATGGCCAAACCACCTAATCTGCACATCTTTGGATCCTGTTAGATGATGGAGAAGAGGCACTGGAGGAGAATGGTGTCGACATCCACATCAACAGTTGCTAACAGATCAAGGAGGGATAGTTTACCATGGCCACATTCACAGAGGAGGTTATTTGTGACTTTGATAAGGGCCTGAGTATTGCGGCAGGGGCAGAAAAACAATTCAAACATGGTTCCTAGAAAGTAGAGTACAAATTTGGTGGACAAAAGCACATCAGAGAACTCGAGAGGAAAGGGAGGATGGAGATGAGGTGTCATTTCAAGGACAGCGTTAACATTGTTTTTTTTACAAGGAGAGGGGTGAAAACAGCAGGCCTATCATGAAGTTAAACGACTTTAATTACACCGAAGATAGTCAACTATGTGAGATTTACTGAAATAATTTTTTTTTGTGTTTTATATGAAGCTGCAACAGTGTTCACAAATTCAAGTTTCAGGAACACTAGCCTCTCTAGATCCCTATTTAGATTAACCATAAAACGGCTATTGACCATAAAATGGATGGCACGGTAGCACAGTGGTTAGCACTGTTTCTTCACAGCGCCAGGGTCCCAGGTTTGATTCCCGGCTTGGGTCACTGTCTGTGGGGAGTCTGCACGTTCTCCCCGTGTCTGCGTGGGTTTTCTCCGGGCGCTCATGTTTCCTCCCACAAGGCCCGAAAGATGTGCTTGTTAGGTCATTTGGATATTCTGAATTCTCCCTCTGTGTACCCGAACAGGCGGCGGAATGCGGAAACTAGGGGCTTTTCACAGTAACTCATTGCAGTGTTAATGCAAGCTTACTTGTGACAATAAAGATCATTATTATAAATGATTGGACCAGGTGCTAAAACTACTTCTAGGTAAGGATAATCATGTTTCAGTACATGCATACATCAGCAGGGGCTGAACTTCATAAGCTGTCCATGTCAATTCATGGCAAGAGGGGACAAACAGTAAGCTTTTGCTTACAGTCGACTCAGCATTGTTTCATTTTAATGTCATTAATAAGGTAATGCGGTACATCTGTTTGGTTTGTTGCTGGTTTCACTAAGTTGTTTACCAGATATCTACTGCTGTGACATGTCTGCTCAGATGACAGTTCCCATTGTGCTTCCATAGGAACAGGAGTAGGCCACTCAGCCCCTCAAGACTGTCCCACATTTAATGAGATCATGCCTGATCTGTGGCCTAACTCCATCTACCTCCCTTAATATTTTTGCATAACAAAAACCTATCTTTCTCAGATTTAAAATTAACTGATCTAGCTTCAACTGCTGTTTGTGAGAGAGTTCCAAACCTCTACCACCCTTTCAGTGAAGAGGGTCTTCCTAACATCTCTCCTGAATGGTCTGGCCCTAATTTTCAGATTATGACCCCAGCTTTAGAATCTCCAACCAGTGGGAATACTTCATCTTTATCTACCCTGTCTTTCCCTGTTACTATCTCAAATACTTTGACCAGATCACCCCTTAACCGACTAAACTCTAGTGCAAACAGACCTGATCTGTGTAATCTCCTCGTAATGGAATCCCTAGAAGTCCATTCATCATTTTTGTAAACTACGTTGTACTCCCTCGAAGGCCAAAATATCCTTTCCTAAAATGTGGTTCTCAGAACTGCTCACAGTCCTTCAAGTGGGGTCTAAACAGGGTTTTGTATAACTGCAGCATAACTCGTCATAGAAGCCCTACAGTGCAGTAGGAGGCCATTTCGCCCATTGAATCTGCGTTGACCCTTTGAAGAGTCCCCTACCTAGTCCCTGTACCTGACCTAACCTTTGGACACTAAGGGACAATTTAACATGGCCAATCTACCTAACCGGCACATCTTTGCCTTTATACTCCAATCCTCTAGATACATACGTTAGCATTCTATTAGCCTTTTTGATTATTTCTGCAATTGTTTGTGGCATTTTAAGGATTTATGCACCTGAACTCCCAAAGTCTCTTTGGACATCCACTGTACCCCATTGAACCCAACCTCTTTCCATTTAGAAAATACTCTGCCCTATCCTTTTGGTCCAAAATGGAAAACCTCACACTTGCTTACATTGAATTTCATGTGCCACAATTTTGCCCAGTCACCATCTCCTTGCAACTTTATGCCATCATCAAGGCCGTCCACAATGGCACCTGCCATTGTGGCACCAAATTTGTAAATATTCTAGGCCATCATCCAAATCATAAGTGAATGTGAGTAATTGATCACTGTGGTACACCACTAGTCCCTCCACCCTCAGGCCTTCATATCCTCTCCTCACTCCACCCCTAGCAGACTCCTAGTCTTGCCTCCCTCCTACCACCATCTCCCTCCAACCTTGCCTTCTGACCTATAATGATGATTATAATCTTTATTAGTGTCACAAGCAGGCTTACATTAATACTGCAATGAAGTTACTGTGAAAATCCCCTAGTCACCATACCCCGGTGCTTGTTTGAGTACACAGAGGGAGAATTCAGAATGTCTAACTCACCTAACAAGCACGTCTTTCGGGACTTGTGGGACGGAACGGGAGCACCCGGAGGAAACTCACGCAGACATGGGGAGAACGTGCAGTCTCTGCAGACAGTGACAGTGACCCAAGCCGGGAACTCCAACAAATTGGTTACACCAGAATGACTATTGAAATGCAAAACAATTGACAAAAGAAACTACAATACCTTCTTCAGTAGTTAAGCTTTGTAACTGTACTTCTCCAGTTAGCTCTATTCCATTTTGGTTGAAGTTGTTGTCAGTTCCTGCTAGAGAGTCATCTATTTTCATTCGTTTTGATGAAGGGGATAAAGTTCCAAAGTCTCTCTAAAGAAGAGCAAAATAACATTTTTACCTAAATAGATTTCATTAAACGAAAGTTTCACACAAAATATTGCTCAAAGGTGGTTCTTCATGCTGCTCATGGTGCCAATTAATGTTTAAACGCTGAACCAAATAGTTCTGCTGAGTAGGCAAGATTAAATAAAGAACCTAGTTCTGTTACTAATTAAGAACACTGTACAACTAAGAGGGACATCAAATGTTTTGAAAGTTGAAAAGTGGCACGAGAAAGCGATTTGCCTTTTCTTTTACCTACTAATATTTTTAAAAAGCATTACCACCTATTGGCGGCACACAATGATCATTTAACTTGTTATATCAGAAATGATTATAGGTTCCTTTAAATTGACATTGAGGAAATTAGTATGGATATCCATCCTTACATCTCAAATGAAATGTATCACAAGAACAAGAAAGGCGAGAGCATCCAAAATAGCATAAAGATTTGCATTTATACAGCATCTTTCACAATCACCATGACATCCCAAAGCACTTCACAGAAAATCAAGTATTTTTGGAAGAGAATCACTTGTCAGAAAATATTTTAAATTTGGTCTTTTCCAAGTGAAGAATCAAGATGCATCAGACCACTTGGTCAGCATTTTCAGCAGAACTCTACCATCACAGGACGGTGCCAGGTGATCCCATTTATTTAAAAAAATTAGTAAATGAATACTTATTTGCAATGGTAATGTTCACTTGTATTCCAGTATGCATCGTCTTACATTGACGTAAAATCCATTTGCTATTCCTTAGCCTAGCCTACCCACATAACATGTCCTGCTTAAATAAGGCACATGGGAGGTGTTGGCATAGTAGCATTGCTGCTGGACTAGTAATACAGAGACCCAGGGTATTGATCGGAGGATCTGGGTTCGAATCCTACCATGGCAGGTGGTGGAATTTAAACTCAATAAAATATCTGGAATTAAAAATCTAATGATGACCATGGAACCATTGTTGATTGTCGTAAATCCCATCTGGTTCACTAATGTCCTTTAGGGAACGAATTCTGCCATATTTACCTGGTCTGGCCGATGTGATTCCTGCCATCCTTACCTGGTCTGGTCAACATGTGACTTGAGACTCACAGCAATGTCAGTGACTCTTAAATGCACACTGAAATTGACTTCCGGTGGCTGTGATGACGTAGGAAGCCACACATTTGGGAGCTCCCAGTTTAAACGGACTTTTAGGCTCTTTCTAGAGCACAAAACGGAAATTTTTCGACGTCTCCCGGTGGGGGAAGGTGTGCTGAACGACTTTCCCCGCAGTTCATGACTCGAACTCGGAGTGGAAAGGGGGAAAAAGCAGCAGCAGCTCCCCAGAAAAAATGGGGGAAGGGATCTAAGATGGCCGCTGGCAGAGCTCCAGAGGAGTGGAGGCTGTGGGCCCAAGAGCAACTAGCTGCTCTCATGCGCTGTTTCACAGACTTCAAAGCTGAGGTACTGAGCTCTCTGCAGGAAACAAACAGAAGGCTGTCAGAGATTCAGACCACCCAGGGTGCTGCCATCAAGGAGTTGCAGACACAGGTCACTGAACGAGAGGAGGAGGCCGTGGTCCTCGTGAGTAAGGTGGAGGGGCACGAGGCACTCCACAAGAAGTGGCAGGAACGCTTCGAGGAGCTTGGTCACCGCATGAGGCGGAAAAACGTGCGGATCTTGGGCCTTGCGGAGGGGCTGGAGGGGTCGGACCTGACAAACTACGGGTCTACGGGTATTTCCATCTGCCCTTGGAGCTAGAGGGAGCGCACAGAGTACTGGCCAGGAGGCCTAAGGAAAATGAACCCCCGCGTGCGGTGCTGGTGAGGTTCCACCAGTTCAGTGATCGGGAGTGTGTGCTGTGCTGGGCCAAGAAGGTGAAGAGCAGCAAGTGGGAGAATGGGGTAGTACGGATCTACCAGGATTGGAGTGCGGAGGCGGCTAATGGCAGTCCGGATTTAATCGGACGAAGGAGGTGCTTTACAGGCAAAAGATAACGTTCGGAATGTTGCAGCCCGCGCGCCTGTGGGTAACTTATTCGGACCGGCACTATTATTTCGATTCCCCGGAGGAGGCGTGGGCCTTCGTGCGGACGGAGAAACTGGACTTGAACTAGGGGTTGGGGGTTGCGGGGTCGGTTGTAATATTTTAGTGCCCAATTCTGCTGTTGCGGTGTTCTCTTTTTTTTGTACTTTTATAATTTTGATATGGTTATTTACGGGGGTGTTCCGCTAAGTTTTTTTTTGCTGTGGGGCACTGTTCGAGTTGTGTATCTTGCGGGGAGGGTCGGGGGGGTTTGTTGTATTCTATGTCGGGTTGGGGGTATGGAGTGGGGCTGGTATTTGGGAGCTGCGTCAGAAGGGTGTGGTGGGGCAGTGCGAAAGCGCGGGCTTTCCTCTGGTTTCCCGCGCTGCGGGGCTGGGGGGGCGGAGACTGTGACGGGGGGAGGCGGGTTCTTCCCCGCGCTGGAGTGGTGCCTGGAGGAGGGATAGATTAGGGATGATCCCACTTTGGGAGGGGTCGGGTTATTGGCGGGTGTTTCCGGGGTCAGCAGAAGTTAGCTGACCCACGGAAGTACAATGGAGGACGGTTCGCGGCTAGGAGGGTTCCTAGCCTGGGGGGGAAGGGAGGGGGGAAAGGGGAATACCGGGTTGCTGCTGGTAGGGTCAGGAAGGAGCTGGCGGGGGCTGGGGGGACAGAGGTACGGTGTTGTCGCCGTGGGAACTGGGTCGGGCAGGGGGTGCTGGCCTGGGGCGGGCAGTCGACGGGCTATGGTTAGTCGACATGGGAGGGGGGCGGGACGCCCTCTGATCCGGTTGGTCACCTGGAATGCGAGAGGGTTGAATGGGCCAGTGAAGCGGTCGAGGGTACTGGCTCATCTGAAGGGGCTAAAGGCAGATGTGGCAATGCTTCAGGAGACCCACCTGAAGGTGGCGGACCAGGTCCGCCTGAGGAAGGGATGGGTGGGGCAGGTTTTCCACTCTGGGTTGGATGTGAAGAACCGGGGAGTGGCGATTCTGGTGGGGAAAAATGTGTTGTTTGAGGCATCGGAGGTGGTGGCGGATATGGGGGGGGTAGGTATGTTATGGTTAGGGGCAGGCTACAAGGAGAGAAGGTGGTACTGGCTAGTGTGTATGCCCCAAATTGGGACGATGCGGGCTTTATGAGGCGTATGTTGGGACAGGTCCCGGATTCTGGAGGCGGGAGGTCTGATCATGGGGGGGGGGGGGGGGGGGGGGGGGGGGGGACTTTAATACGGTGTTGGATCCTTCACTGGATCGGTCCAGCTCTAGGACGGGTAGGAGGCCGGCGGCGGCCAAGGTACTGAGAGGGTTTATGGGCCAGATGGGTGGGGTGGATCCATGGAGGTTTGTGAGGCCGAGGGCACGCGAGTACTCTTTCTTCTCCCACATACATAGGGTCTACTCTCGGATAGATTTCTTCGTGGCGAGTAGGGGACTGATTCCGAGAGTGGAGGAGGCCGAGCATTCGGCCATTGCAATCTCCGACCACGCTCCGCATTGGATAGAGTTGGAGATGGGGGAGGTGCGGGACCAGCGCCCGTTGTGGCGGTTGGATGTGGGGTTGTTGGCGGAGGAGGAGGTGTGTAGGAGGGTCCGGGCAAGTATTGAGGGGTACCTCGAGGTGAATGATACGGGGGAGGTTCAGGTGGGGATGGTCTGGGAAGCCCTGAAGGCAGTGATTCGTGGGGAGCTGATATCCATCCGGGCACACAGGGAGAGGAGCGAGAGGAGTGAGAGGGATAGACTGGTGGGAAAGATGCTGGAGGTGGACAGGAGGTATGCAGAGGCACCAGAGGAGGGACTGTTGGGGGAGCGGCACAGCCTGCAGGCTAAATTTGATTTGCTGACCACTAGAAAGGCGGAGGCACAGTGGAGGAAGGCACAAGGGGCAGTGTACGAACATGGTGAAAAGGCGAGTAGGATGCTGGCTCATCAGCTCCGCAAGCGGGATGCGGCTAAGGAAATTGCTGGAGTGAGAGACAAGAGTGGGAATGTGGTGCGGAAGGGGGTAGAGGTGAATGAGGTCTTCAAGGACTTTTACGGGGAACTGTACCGGTCGGAGCCAACGGGGGAGAGGAGGGGAATGGAGAGGTTCCTTGACGGGCTTTCTTTCCCGAAGGTGCAGGAGGAGAAGGTGATGGGGTTGGGTGCGCCGATTGAGCTGGAGGAGCTAGTTAAGGGGATCGGGCAGATGCAGTCAGGGAAGGCACCGGGGCCGGATGGGTTCCCGGTAGAATTTTATAAAAAGTTTGTGGACCTAGTGGGCCCCTTGCTGGTGCGGACACTCAACGAAGCATGGGAAGGGGGGACTTTGCCCCCGACGATGTCGCGGGCGCTGATCTCGTTAATTTTAAAGAGGGACAAGGACCCCCAGCAGTGTGGTTCATACAGGCCCATATCTCTCCTCAACATGGATGCTAAGGTGCTGGCAAAAATCCTGGCCACCAGGATAGAAGACTGTGTGCCAGGGGTTGTTCACGAGGACCAGACAGGTTTTGTGAAGGGAAGGCAGCTGAACACGAATGTGCAGAGATTGTTGAATGTCATCATGATGCCGGCGATTGAGGGGGAGGCAGAGATAGTGGTGGCGCTGGATGCAGAGAAGGCCTTCGATAGAGTGGAGTGGGGGTACTTATGGGAGGTGTTGGGGAGGTTTGGATTTGGTGAAGGGTTCATTAGATGGGTAAGGCTGCTATACGAGGCCCCGATGGCGTGCGTGGCCACGAATAGGAGGAGGTCGGAGTACTTCCGGCTTTACCGAGGGACCAGGCAGGGTTGCCCCCTGTCCCCCTTGTTGTTTGCACTGGCAATCGAGCCACTGGCGATGGCGTTGAGGGATTCAGAGAGGTGGAGAGGCTTGGTGCAAGGTGGAGAGGAACATAGGGTGTCGTTGTATGCCGATGACCTGTTACTGTATGTGGCGGATCCAGTGGGAGGGATGCCGGGGGTGATGGAGTTGCTAGCTGAGTTTGGGACCTTTTCAGGTTATAAATTAAATTTAGGCAAGAGTGAGGTGTTTGTGGTGCACCCTGGAGACCAGGAGGAAGGAATTGGTAGGCTCCCGCTGAGGCGGGCAGGGGAGAGCTTTAGGTACCTGGGGGTGCAGGTGGCCAGGGACTGGGGGACTCTTCACAAGCATAATTTCACCAGACTTGTAGATCAGATGGAGGAGGAGTTCAAGAGGTGGGACATGCTGCCATTATCGTTGGCGGGGAGGGTACAGTCCGTCAAAATGACGGTGCTTCCGAGGTTCTTGTTCCTCTTTCAGTGCCTGCCCATCTTTATCCCCAGGGCCTTCTTTAGGAGAGTGACTAGCAGTATTCTGAGCTTTGTGTGGGCGCATGGGACTCCGAGAGTGAAGAGGGTGTTCCTGGAGCGAGGGAGGGATAGAGGCGGGCTGGCGCTGCCCAACCTTCTGGGGTACTATTGGGCGGCCAATGTGGCAATGGTGCGTAAATGGGTGATGGAGGGGGGAGGGGCGGCGTGGAAAAGAATGGAGATGGCGTCATGTAGAGGTACGAGCCTGGGTGCCATGGTAACGGCGCCGTTGCCGCTCTCCCCTAAGAGGTTTACCACGAGCCCGGTGGTGGCGGCGACCCTAAGAATCTGGGGACAGTGGAGGCGGCATAGGGGGGAAACAGGGGGCTCGATGGAGGCTCCACTGGGTGGCAACCATCGGTTCATCCCGGGGAACAAGGATGGGGGATTTAGGGGGTGGCAAAGGGTGGGCATCAGCAAATTGAGGGACCTGTTTATTGGCGGGAGGTTTGCGGGCCTGGGGGAACTGGAAGATAAATTTGGCGTTCCCCAAGGGAATATGTTCAGATACTTGCAGGTAAAGGCATTTGCTAGGCGACAGGTAGAGGGATTCCCTTTGCTGTCCTCGCGGGGGACAATGGACAGAGTGCTTTCGGGGTGTGGGGTCGGAGAGGGGAAGGTGTCTGACATCTATACGGTAATGCAGGAGGTGGAGGAGTCGTCAGTGGAGGAGCTGAAGGCTAAATGGGAGGAGGAACTCGGGGAGCAGATAAGAGGACGGGACTTGGGCGGATGCCTTGGAGAGAGTCAACTCTTCCTCCTCATGTGCGAGGCTTAGTCTCATCCAATTTAAGGTGCTGCACCGGGCCCACATGTCCGGGACTAGGATGAGTAGGTTCTTTGGGTGTGAGGATAGGTGCACCAGATGTTCGGGGAGTCCAGCGAACCACGCCCATATGTTCTGGGCATGCCCAGCACTGGAAGAATTCTGGAAGGGGGTGGCGGGGACGGTGTCGAGGGTGGTTGGATCCAGGGTCAAACCAGGGTGGGGACTCGCAATTTTTGGAGTTGCGGTAGAGCCGGGAGTGCAGGAGGCAAAAGAGGCCGGTGTCCTGGCCTTTGTGTCCCTAGTAGCCCGTCGAAGGATTCTGCTACAGTGGAAGGATGCAAGGCCCCCAAGTGTGGAGACCTGGATCAGTGACATGGCGGGATTTATAAAACTGGAAAGGGTCAAATTTGCCCGGAGAGGATCAATACAAGGGTTCTATAAACGATGGCAGCCTTTTTTGGACTTCCTGGCGCAAAGATAGGTATCTTGGTCAATAGCAACAGCAACCCGGGGGGGGGTTCCTTATTGTAGTTTCTATTCTGTAACTTTATATTGTGTAAATTTGCGTTGTTGTTAAAATGCTGTGTTGTGCATGGGGGTGGGGTGAATGTTTATGATTGTTAATATTATTGTTATTTTTGGTATTTTACTATGGTGCGTTATTGTTGTATAAATTCAAAATTTTTCAATAAAAATTATTATTTTTTTAAAATGCACTCTGAAATGAACCACTACAAAAATACGAAAAAGCAAGGAAACCGGATAGACCATCCGGCATCGACCTAAGCATGGGAAAGTCCTTCTTACTAAAATCTTGAGGCTTGTGCAAAAGTTGGGAGAAATGCTTCAGACTGGACAAGCAACAGCCTGACAGTCATGCTCACAGCATCATACCTTACAGTTAATGTCCCAGACACCACTATAACCATTCCTGGGTATGTTCTGTCTCACTGGCAAGACAGACCCAGCAGAGGCGGCGGCACTTGGTCTATAGTTGGGAGGAAGTTGCCCTGGGAGTTCACAACATCGACTCTGGGCCCCATGAAGTTGCATGGCTTCAGGTTAAACATGGGCAAGGAAACCTCCTGCTGATTACCACGTAACGTCCACCATCAGCTGAGGAATCAGTATCCTCCATGTTGAACATCACTTGCTGGAAGCACAGAGGGTGCAAGGGCGCAGAATATACTCTGGGTGGGCACTTCAACGTCGATCACCAAGAGTGGCTTGGTAGTACCACCACAGACTGAGCAGGCCGGGTCTTAAAGGACATAGCTGCCAGACTGGGGCTGCAGCAGATGGTGAGGGAATCAACAAGAGGGAAAAAGATACTTAACCTCATCCTCACCAATCTACCTGTTGCAGATATATTTGTCCATGACAGTATTGGTAGAAGTAACCATCACACAGACAAAGTCCTGTCTTCACATCCATTGTGTTGTGTGGCACTACCACCGTGCTAAATGAGATAGACTTCAAACAGATCCAGCAACTCAAGACTGGGCATCCATGAGGCGTTGTGGGCCATCAGCAGCAGAATTATACTCGACCACAGTCTGCAACCTCATGGCCTGGCATATCCACCATTCTATCATTACCACCAAGCCAGTGGATCAACCCTGGTTCAATGAAGAATGCAGGACAGCATGCTAGGAGCACATCAGGCATAGCTAAAAATGAGGTGTCAACCTGGTGAAGCTACAACCTGGACACAGGACCACCTGTGTGCCAAACAGCATGAGCAGCAAGTAACAGACAAAGCTAAGCGATTCCACAACAGACAAATCCGTCCTAGGCTCTGCTGTCCTGCCACATCTAGCCATGAATGGTGGGTCCATTGTACCCTGAAGGTGGCAACGCAGGTTGATAGAGTGGTCAAGAAGGCATGCAGCATGCTTGCCTTCATCGGACGGGGTATTGAGTACAAGAGTCGGCAGGTCATGTTACAGCTGTATAGGACTTTGGTTAGGCCACATTTGGAATACTGCGTGCAGTTCTGGTCGCCACATTACCAGAAGGATGTGGATGCTTTAGAGAGGGTGCAGAGGAGGTTCACCAGGATATTGCCTGGTATGGAGGGTGCTAGCTATGAAGAAAGGTTGAGTAGATTAGGATTGTTTTCGTTGGAAAGACGGAGGTTGAGGGGGGACCTGTTTGAGGTCTACAAAATTATGAGAGGCATGGACAGGGTGGATAGCATCAAGCTTTTTCAAAGATTGGGGGTGTCAATTACAAGGGGTCACGATTTCAAGGTGAGAGGGGGAAAGTTTAAGGGAGATGTGCGTGGAAAGTTTTTTTACGCAGAGAGTGGTGGGTGCCTGGAACGCTTTGCCAGCGGAGGTGGTAGAGGCGGGCACGATAGCATCATTTAAGATGCATCTAGACAGATATATGAACGGGCGGGGGACAGAGGGAAGTAGACCTTGGAAAATAGGAGACAGGTTTAGATAAAGGATCTGGATCGGCGCAGGCTGGGAGGGCTGAAGGGCTTGTTCCTGTGCTGTAATTTTCTTTGTTCTTTGTTCTAACACTGGAGGAGGAGGCTCCATAAATATCCCCATCCTCAATGATGATGGATCCTAGCACATCTGTGCAAAAGACAAGACTGAAGCATTCTCAACAATCTTCAGCCAGAAGTGCCGAGTGGATGATCCATCTCGGTCTCCTGTGGCAGTTCCCTGCATCACATTTGTCAGTCTTCAGCCAATACGATTCACTCCCCATCAAGAAACAGCTGAAGGCACTGGATACTGCAACGGTTATGGGCTCTGACAATACTCCGGCAATAGTACTGAAGACTTTTGCTCCAGAACTTGCCACACCCCAAGCCAAGCTGTTTCAGTACAACTAGAACACTGGCATCTATCCGGCAAGGTGGAAAATTGTCCAGGAGTGCCGTGTACACAAGGAACAGGACAAATCCAACACGGCCAATTACTGCCCGATCAGTACTCCCCATTACCAGCAAAGTGATGGAAGGAGTCATCAACAGTGCTATCAAACAGCACTTACTCAGCAATATCCTGCACACGGACGCTCGGTTTGGATTCCGCCAGGGTCATTCAGCTCCTGACCTCATTACAGCCTTGGTTCAAACATGGACGAAAGAGCTAAATGCCAGATGCGGGGTGAGAATAACTGCCTTAACATCAAGGCAACATTTGACCGAGTATGGCATCAAGGGGGCCCTAGCAAAACTGGAGTCATTGGGAATCAGTGGGAAAACTCTACACTGGTTGGGAGTCATACCTAGCACAAAGGAAGATGTTTGTGGTGGTTGGAGGTCAATCATCTCAGCTCCAGGACATCACTGCAGGAGTTCCTCAGGGTAGCATTCGAGGGCCAACCATCTTCAGCTGCTTCATCAATGACCTCCCTTCCATCAGAAGGTCAGAAGTGGGGATGTTTATGGATGACTGCACAATGTTCAGCACCATTCGCGACTCCTCAGATAATGATGCAGTTCATCTCCAAATGCAGCAAGAAATATCCCAGGCTTGGGCTGACAAGTGGCAAGTTACATTTGCATAACACAACTGCCAGGCAATGACCATCTCCTACAAGAGAGGATCTAACCATCATCCTTTGACATTCAATGGCATTGCCATCGCTGATTCCCCCACAATCAACATCCTCAGTTACCATTGATCAGACACTGAACTAGTCATATTAATACTATGGCAACCAGAGCAGATTAAAGGCGAGGAATCCTACAGCGAGGATGAGTGCAGCTGCAACAAGATGCTTAACACCATACAAAATATACATTCTCTATACCATCCAGGACAAAGAGGCCCGCATGATTGCTCCCCACTTCCACAAACATTTAATCCCTCCACCACCAACAAACGGTGGCAGCTGTGTGTACCATCGACAAGATGCATTGCAGGAACTCGCCAAGGTTCCTTAGGCAGCACCATCCAAGCCCACGACCACTACCATCTAGAAGGACAAGAGCAGCAGATACCTGGGAACCCCCCACCCCACCCAACCGGGAGGTTCCCCTCCAAGTTATGCACCATCCTGACTTGAAAATACGTCACCGTTCCTTCACTGTCACTGGGTCAAAATCCTGGAATTCTCTCCCTAACAGCACTATGGGTGTACCTACACCTCAGGGAATGCAGTGGTTCAAGAAGGCAACTCAATACCTTCTGAAGGGCAGCTAGGCATGGGCAATAAATTCTGGACTAGCCACATCTCATAAGTTATCTTTTTTTTTAAATGGTGAAACGGAGCATCTGACCAAATCTGACATTGAGCTGCAAAATTTCAAACAAGAGCAGGTGACCAAAAGCTTTATAAAAGAGGTAGGTTTCAAGTACATTAAAGAAGGCAGAAACAGAGGTACAGAGGCAGATCTTTAGTGACTGAGCAGCTGGTCAGACACCAATGATGGGGCAATGACAATCAGGAATGCGCAAAAGGCCATTGTTAAAGAAATGTAGAGTTCCTGGAGAGGTCTAGAAGGTTACTGAAACATGACAAGACTATGCTGGGATTGGAATACAAGCACAATGTTTTAAACTTTGAGGCGGAGCTGCATTAGGAGGTAATGTAGGTCAGCAATCTCAGCGGTGACTGGAAAATTGGACAGAGAAAGTTAGGCAGCAAAACTTTGGAGGAGTTCAAGTTTCCAGAGGGTGAAAGACAAGAACAAAGAAAAGTACAGCACAGGAACAGGCCCTTTGGCCCTCCAAGCCTGTGCCGACCATGCTGTCCGTCTAAACTAAAATCTTTTACACTTCCTGGGTCCGTATCCCTCTATTCCCATCCTATTCATGTATTTGTCAAGATGCTCTTAAATGTAACTATCACCCCTGCTTCAACCACCTCCTCCGGCAGCAAGTTCCAGGCACCCACTACCCTCCGTGTAAAAAAACTTGCCTCGTACATCTTCTCTGAACCTGTCCCTCGCACCTTAAACCTATGCCCCCTAATAATTGACCCCTCGACCCTGGGAAAAAGCCTCTGACTATCCACTCTGTCTATGCCCCTCATAATTTTGTAGACCTCTTATCAGGTCGCCCCTCAACCTCCGTCGTTCCAGTGAGAACAAACAGAGTTTATTCAACCGCTCCTCATAGCTAATGCCCTCCATACCAGGCAACATCCTGGTAAATCTCTTCTGCACCCTCTCTAAAGCCTCCACATTCATCTGGTAGTATGGCGACCAGAATTGAACACTATACTCAAAGGGTGGCCGAACTAAGGTTCTATACAGCTGCAATATGACTTGCCAATTCTTATACTCAATGCCCCGGCCAATGAAGGCAAGCATGCCGTATGCCTTCTTGACTACCTTCTCCACCTGTGTTGTCCCTTTCAGTGACCTGTGGACCTGTACACCTAGATCTCTCTGACTGTCAATACTCTTGTCAGTTAAGAGGCCAGCAGGAGACATTGGGATAGTCAAGTCTGGAACCCATCAGATTCACTGATGTTCTTTAGAGAAGGAAACCTGTCATTTTTGCCTGGTTTGGCCTAAGTTTGACACCAGACCCACAACAATGTGGGTTAATTCTAAATCGTTCTCGGTCTTGATAGGCCATTTCATTCAGTTGTATCCAACTGCTACAAAAAAAAAGTCAGAGTAAAACTAAGCGGACCATCATGCAGCAACTAGGCACACAGCCCAGCTGACACTTCAAAAAAAAATTTTTTTTAATTCTCCTGAATAATGTCTGGGAATGTGTGCCAAAGCTTCATCGCAGGACTACAGGCAGATTCAATAGCAGAAGTGGTATTTTACAGAGAGCTAAATAATCCCACAAGCAAAGCTCTAATGTTGCATCACAGCCAGTGAATGGTTCTGGATAATTAAATTAAAGGGGAAATGTGATAAAGATATTAAGGAAAAGTTCCATTCTGAACCTGATATAAAGTCTTCACTTCCATCGCAGAAGATGAAAACATCTTCCTTCTGGGGCCTCATGCCAGAGTTGACGGTGACTCAAACGTCTGGTGCAGATCCACTGGAAAAAACAGGATGGGAAATGCCAATGTAAATGGCACCCTCCTGGCAAAGGTGTGCTCAGTATGCCTCTTCTGGCAGAAGGACAAATGCAAACCCACATATAGGCATCCGAGCTCAACAGATTGGTCAATATTGAGGATTCCCAGGCCTCTGGACTGTATACCACTGTGCTGCCAGATCTGCTGGGTCTTCCTGCTGGTGGGTCAAGACATTCCCAGGGATTGTGACAGATTGTCTGGAACATTATCTGCAAGTATGATTCTGTCATTTGGTGGTAATGGGAGATATTCTGGGCCATGAGATTACAGATTGTGGTTGAGTACAGATTGGGGCAGCACAGTAGCACAGTGGGTAGCACTGTTGCTTCACAACTCCAGGGTCCCAGGTTCGATTCCCGGCTTGGGTCACTGTTTCTGTGGAGTCTGCACGTTCTCCCCGTGTCTGCGTGGGTTTCTTCCAGGTGCTCCGGTTTCCTCCCACAAGTCTCAAAAAGATGTGCTGTCAGGTGAATTGGAGATTCTGAATTCTCCCTCTGTGTACCCGAACAGGTGCCGGAATGTGGCGACTAGGGGCTTTTCACAGTAACTTCATTGCAGTGTTAATGTATGCCTACTTGTGGCAATAAAGATTATTATTAGTATGATTCTGCTGCTGATGGCCCATGATGTGCCTCATGGATGCCCAGGGTTACTAGATCTGTTCAAATCTATCCCATTTAGCATGGTGGTAATGCCACACAACACAATGCTATTTGACAATTCTGTGGGACAGCTCTTCCAAAAGCCCTCAGATATTAGTGAGGACTTTGCAGGGTGACTGGGGCTGAGTTTGCCACCATCATTCCCAGTGCCTAAATTGATGCTGGGTGTTCCATCCAATTTCATTCCTTCTGGGCTTTCTAGTGGTTTGATACAACTGAGTGGTTTGCGAGGCCTTTTCAGAAGGCATTGAAGAGCCAACCGCATTGCTGCTGGCTGGGAGTCACACGTAGGCCAGACCAGGTGAGGATGGCAGATTTCCTTGCCTCAAGGATATTAGTGAACCAGACAGGTTTTTAACCCCAATCGGCAATGATTTCAGGGTCGTCATTAGACTTTTATTCCAGATCTATATTGATTGCATTCTGCTGTGGTGGGATTCGAGCCCAGGTCGCCAGAACATTACCCAAAATCTCTGGATTACTAGTCCATCATGTCACCTCTACCTTCCCCTAGATATTGAGTAAAATGCTTTGGTCAGGTCAGTGAATTCAACAAAGAGTTCCTGGTTTGTTTTCAATATTTTTAAAAATTTGTTTTGCATCAAAGACCATGTTGGAGGTTCCTCTGGGAGGTCTAAAGCCACGCTGGGTCTCTAGAAGGATGTCCTCAGCTATTGAAAGTGGATGATTCAGAGGGCACTCCGCAAATGCCGACACCCTCCCTAGGAAACCGTTGTAAATACAGACTCCCACCCCAAGTACCCCGAGTGAAGACTGGCACTCTCCCCAAGGACCCTCAGTGAATACTGAAACCTTCCCAAAGGACACTCCGTGAACACTGGCACTCTGCAAGGAACCTGAGTGAATACTGACACCCTCCCCACAATCACTTTGCAAATACCGCAACCAACACCCCCCCCCCCCCCCAAAGACCCGTCTAAAATACTGTCCACTCCTGTTAATAATGACACACTCCTCAAAAGACCACTGTAAATACAGACCCACTCCAGAGGGACCACCTCTAAATACTGACAATTATGTCAGAAGTAGAGATGTTCACTGACAATAGCACATTACTCAATTCAATTTTCAACTTCTCATTTAATCAAGAAGGCCCATGCCTTCCAGCAGCGTAATTTGGATGGAGATCCAATTGAGGTACACAAGATGCTAAAAGGTATGGATAAAATAGGCATGGAGCTGATGCTCTCTCTCGTGAAGCATTCTAAAATAAGAAGTCATAATCTTCGAATAAGAGGCAGCAAATGCGAGGGGAAACTACTTCTTCCAAATGATTGCGAATCTGTGGAATTCACTACCCCAGAGTGCGGTGGATGAGGGACAGTGGGTACATTTGAGTTGGACAGATTTTTAATTGAAAATGTTTAAGGCTTATGGAGAACGGGCAGGACAGTGGAGTTGAGGCCAGGATGGGGTCAACCATGATCACATTGAGAGCGTTTAGGCTCGGGAGGCTAAATTGTCTACTCCTGCTCATAGGTCATGTGTTCTAGGGAGGAGATGCTCTGGCTGATTTTGCAATTCAGCTCTTGGTCTGTAACATTGTAGATAGCAGAAGAGGAACATATCAGCCATGATAGGATGGCAGAGCAGACTCGATGGGCCGAATAGCCTAATTCTGCTCCAATATCTTATGAACTTGGGTCGCTGTTGATATGTGGCAAGTAACATTCACGCCATCTCCAACAAGAGAAGGTAATCAGCATTCCTTGAGATTCAACGACATTACCATTTTGAATCTTTCACATCAACATTCTGGGGGGAAAATCAACCATTCACCAGGAACTTGGGCAGCACGGTGGCGCAGTGCTTAGCACTGCTGTCCCACGGCGCCGAGGTACCAGGTTCGATCCCGGCTCTGGGTCACTGTCCGTGTGGAGTTTGCATGGGTTTCACCCACACAACCCAAAGATGTCCAGGGCAAGTGGATTGGTCACGCTAAATTGCCCCTCAATTGGAAAAAATTTATTGGGCACTCTGTAAAGTTTTAAAAAAAACACCATTCACCAGGAACTTAACTGTATCAGCCACAGAAATACCGTATCTATAAGAGCAAGTCAGAGGCTGGGATATCCTGCAGCCAGTAACTCACCTGTTGGCTTACCAAAGCCTGTCCACCAGCCACAAGGCTCAAGTCAGGAGTGTGATGATTGGAATACCCCCATTTGCCTGGATAAGCGCAACTCCAACCGACTTAGCTAGGAACTGAACAATCTGTTTCACTTTTTTTTTAAGATATTGCCAAAGAAACAACATGTGCGGATCTACTAGAGGGAATTATAAATCCTCAATATAATTGTTTTTGAATATTACCCACATAAACTGTAGTTTCTGTTTCAGTGAACCAAAATTCCTGTTTTTCCGATGTCGAATCATTGTTATGTAAACAAGAGATTAATACTTAATGATGGGGGAGGGTTTGATACTGCAATGGTGTAAGCATTTAATCTCGATGACTGAAGCCAATATCTATATCACTGTACTGCATTGAATTTTCGTATACCTCCATGATATGCTTTTCTCCAGATGAATTTAGATGGTTCTGGTCATCCACAGTTACTAATCTGTAAGTCAGGGACATACTTGCATCACGCAGGTTTTCTTTGTTCAAATATTCAGTTAATCCTAATGACTCGGCAACCTGAAATATTTGTGGAGGGGGGAAAAAAAAAAACACCAATTAACCATAATTTCCTTCCGTCCAATTCACAAAACTATTGCCATGCTATATTTGTTTACTCGCTACTCGCGCAGTCTGGTTTCCAAAGTAAAAAGGTGGCTTCTTTTCCACCAAGTACTGTGGCAAATGAGATCTTTAATAGAATTCATTGAAATCTTGTGAAATATATTTGGCTATATTTTGCTAATTTTAAATATATGTATGATTCAAAGTGGAAAGATGGTCATTTGGGGTTGCTGGAACTGCTATTAAATAGCCAAGAATACCAAACCACTGAAGGAGATCAACAAGGTAAACAAAACTTTGTAAAGAATGGCATAACTAGCATGTGAAGAGAGGAGTCTGGCAAGTTTGCTTTTGATCACCTATCTAGGATGATACATTTTAATCTCAACAATGAAGTAACCAATGAGATCTAAATTCCTTGGATAGACGGGTATTGTTAAGGATCTGTAGTAACAGACAGTCGCACTGAATCAAAACAGAAAATGCAGGAAGTACTCAGCAAGTCTGGCAGAATTTGTGGAAAGAGAAACGTCACCAACCTGAAATATTAACTCTTTCTCTCTCCACAATTGCTGTAGATCATGGAGTATTTCAGCATTTCAGATATTTTTTCAGATTGCCAGCATCTGCAGTACTGTGCTCGTCTATCCTTGCTGGATCATTGGTCACTACCAATAATGATGATTATGGAACTAATGCCAAGAAAAATCAGGGATCTACATTAGTCTTGAAAGACCAGGATATGTGATAAGTATAGATAAGAATTTAGGTGGATAAAAGGGCTTGTTTTGGAACGCACTGAGGTGAAAGTAAAGTTAGTTTAGGTAGAACGTTGTATGCCGAGTAGAGGAACTGGAAATGAATAGATAGGTTATTCTATCTTGAAAAAGACTTATGGGAAACAAACAGGGGAATGGAATAAGATTAGGCAGCCCATGTAGAGATAATCATCAACAGAGATTTGCTGGGTCAAATTATCTATTTCAGTGCTGGAGTATTCAATGATCCTACCTCTCATTCTCCATTACCCTCCCAAGTAGGATAAAATGTTCTCACCAAGGTACATTCCCTCCCTCAGTCTCGGCACCAAATTACTTCTCATCCCTTGTGTTTACAACCTCCATCTCGACTCTCCTCATGCTCTCTGTCCTCACGAGTTCACTGGCTTATCACTGACTTGTCATCCCTAGGTTTTGCTCTCCAAGTCAACACTGCAACGCATATTCAGTCTCCTCTTTCACCATGACCCTCTCATCATATCACATATAATTAGGACCATCTCTGGTCACCTTCTTGTATCAATCATTGCCTAACCCTATCTCCTCCCAAGGATCAATCCTTGACATCCTATTTTTCACCGACGTGCTGCCCCTCAGCAACATCATCTGAAAGCATAGGGTTAGTTTTCACATGTACGCTGTCAACACCCAACTCTACCTCACCCCACCTCTCTCAACTCCTCCACTGTTGCTAAATTACCGGACTGCTTATTCTGTATTCAGTATTGGATGAGCAACAATTTCCATTAAATATTGGAAAGACTGAAGCTATCATCTTGTGGTCTATGCTCCAAACATTGTTTCCTGGCTTCCGGCTCCATCTCTTCCTGGCAACTGTCCAAGACTGCAACCTTGGTGTCATATTTGGCCCAGTTATGAGCTTCTGACCTCATATGCATACCATTTCCATCCCCATATCATTGCTCAACTTGGTCCCGTCTCTACTCATCTGCTGATGAAACCTTCGTTAATGTCTTTATCACCTCCAGTCTTCACCATCCCAATGCAATCCTGGCTGGTATCCCTCATTCTACCCTCTGTAATTGTGAGGTCATTCAAAATTCTACTTCCCATGCCCTTACTCATACCAAATCCCATTCATCTAGCATCCCTATGCTCACTCATCAACACTGGTGCCACATCAAGTGGCACTGATTGCAAAGTTTCAATGCTCATTTTAAATGCCTCCATTGCCTCACTTCTCCCCCATCTCTGTTATCTCTTCCAGTTCCACAACCTCCAGTGCTCATCTAATTCTGACTTCTTAAGCATTCCAGATTTTAATTAACCCACCAGTGGTGGCACTGCCTTCAGCTGCTCAGACCCTGAGCTCTGGAATTCCCTCCCTAAACCTCTCCAAATCTCTACCTCTGTTTCTTCCTTAAAGATACTCCTTAAAACCTACCTCTCACCAAGCTTCTGGCCATCTGCCCTAGTATCACTTGATTTGGCTTTGGTGCCTAATTTTGCTCAATATGCTCAGGTGAAGTTCCTACGGCTGCTTTATATTAAAGATACCTCTGGATGGTGGCAAGAGGTTGTCCTCATTAATGGCAGAGAGCTAAACACTATCAGCTTTTGGACAGCTTACCAATTGGGAGGAGTAGGCCACACAGCTCCTCGAGTTTGACCCACCATTCAAGAAGATCATGGCGGAAAGGACTATAATTTCAACTCCACATTTCCACTTATCCCCAATAACTTTTTACCCCCTTGTTTATCAATAATCTATCTTGCTCTGCCTTTAAAATATTCAAAGACTCGGTTTCGACTGCCTTTTGAGGAAGACAGTTCCAAAGACTCACTACTCTCAGACTTTCCCGCCTGCCACCACACTTAATTATGTCAACAGATGCTTTGTTATCAGATTGTAGAACAGAGTAGGCAAAATTGGAACTTCAAATATTGGCAGGAGTTCACTAACAGAACATGCTGCAATGGGAAGAATGCAACAGGCAAGGCATGTGTGCGTCATATAACTGAAGTATTCTTGGGAAGTGACAGAATTGATTCCACGTGGGAAAAGACTGAATAGCAGAGTAAAACGGAGGTGGTGATCAGTCTTTGTTACCTCGATACTTAACTATTCTAATGCTATCCTGGCCAGTGTCCCATCTTACACCCTCCTTGTGGAGGCTCTCTACACTCTGAGTGTCTCTTAATGCACATGCTGTGTTCACCCATCATTGCTGTGCTCATTGACCTACATTGGGTCCTAGTCAAGCAACGTTACTATTTTTTTATTCTCTTCCTCCTTTTCAAATCCCTAAACGGCATTGCCCTTCCTTCGCTCTGTAAGCCATGACCACTCAGAAATCTCTACATGCCACCAAATCTGGCATCTTGCATTCCCAATTTGAATCCACCATTGGTGGTCATACTATCAGCTGCCTAGACACTAAGCTCTGGAATTTCCTTCCTAAACCTTTCTGCCTCTCTAACTTCCTGCCCTCCTTGAAACCTACCTCTTTGACCAAGCTTTTAGTCACTGGTCCTAATATCTCACATGGTTTGGTGTCAAATGTTCTTTGATAATGCTCCAGTGAAGCGCCTTAGAATGAAAAGAAATATATAAATGCAAGTTTTGTTGTTAAAGAATTAAGTAGCTAACTAGACTTGAGACTGTCACATGCCGAGTGGCTGCTTAAGTGAGGGACAGGAGAGCACTAACACCAATGGAACCTTAATTCACTCCTTTCATAGATAATTTAATGGTTAAATTATCAGAGGGGGGGGGGGGGGGGGGGGAACGGGGGGACAATTACACAGATATACACCAAAGCAAATGCTCTTTAAAGGAACCAAGTAATGATGTTTCAGAACTGCAATAATTGCAATTTTATCACATCTTCAACTTAATAAAACTCTCCAAAATGTTTAAAGAACAAGCATAGTTCCAATTGCAGTTTAACATATGTCTAACAGATGAAACAATTCATTTATATGATGTTGCTTTAGAATGAGTCAAATGACCTTGAAAGAGACATAAAGGCACACTTGTTAGAACAACGATCGAGATGCTCTGTTCTCATTCTCATTTAAGCGGAGCTTCATTTTGATATTCAATTGTATAAAATATAACACTTCAGCTTAGTGCACATTTCCTTTACTTCTTTAGTGCACATTTCCTTTACTTCTTACATATTTGAATTGTTGGAAAACAGGCTCTATTTCTTCCTTAAAGATGCTCCTTAAAACCTACCACTTTGACCAAGTTTCTGGCCATCATGGCTTACAATGGGTAAGCACCAATAGCTGGCAAAGTCAAAACATTCACCATCAGCAAAACAGGTATCATGAGCTACCAATAAAAGGCAACTCCAATAAATTGTGGACTTAGTTTCAGTACAAAGTATGTACTTTATATATTTGGTAGTCCTTAGATATCTTCCTGCATAAAATGAACAATAGCATAATTGATGGGAGAAATTTTAAGAAACAAATCTGTTTTTTCTAATGTTTTATTACCAAAAATGTAAAAGCATTTACCTGAAGAGAAGAGATCTGTAAGGGCTGCTGAGGACTTAGCATCCGAATGGTACTACAGTGCTCATCAGCCATTTTCTTAACATGTTTATGCAGCATCTCAAATTCTTTGTACACATCTGGAAATTGTGGTCGGGCAGGTCGTCCTTTTTCCACCTAGGAATTCAGCACATGAAAACCAGCTCCACTGCAGAACAAAGCCTTTTCCTGATATGACTTGAGTATCTAAAGATCCAACCGTATAAATTTTCTAACGTATACTATAGCAGAAAAGCTAGCTATTGTACAACATAATAGTATTTCAAAATTATTACTCAAGTGAGAATGTTTTCATATACATTAATTTTGTACCAGGCGTGTCCAGAGCTCTTGATTCATAGCACATTTTCCATTCTATCCACAAAGTATTTTCTTTACTAAATCAAAACCTTGGGAGATGTGTGAAAGCCTTAAAGGAGCATTCCTTCACTATGGGCTCCCAGATACAAACACTATTAAGGATATAATTCAGTTGCTGTTACGATGGCAACAACTATACTTGTAGCTAGAAATGCAAGCCATGCTGATAAACATTCCCTTGGTCAAAAAAAAAGTTCAAATAAAAAGGGAAAAAACTGCTAATGTAAGAAATACGGGTCAATCTGTATCTGGAAAGGGAAAAGACTAATTCATGTTTTGGCTTCAACAGAGCAAATAAGGTACACCTAAAGAATTTTTATAGATGGTAACTGATCTCCTGTCTATCCCTAGCTTTGTTTCCACCGCATCTATCCAAAGGCATATGAAGGTTTCTGTGTGTATCATTCAAAAGCTTGTGTAACACAAATTTGTCACAATATTAAAATGTTTCTGCTCAGAATGTTTTTCTGAGTTGAAGGGTGGTGGTAGGAGAACAGAAGTGCCACAGTACAATCACGTAACAATGTGCTTTGCACTTAGAGAAAAGAAATGTAAGTAATTCAAAAATTATCAACGTGGCAATTTTTGGCTAAGGATAGGTTTGCATCTCAAACCAAGGTAAAAGGAAATATGTTTAGATTTAACCAAAAGAAAGGTCATCTCCTAGAGTTACAGACTGGCATTATCCCTCTGCTTTTAGCAGATTTTGTTTGAAGGGGGAGGAGAGAGAAGTATTTAGGGGGGAAAAAAAATCAGAACTCCTCACCTTAATTACTACGTCCAACATTTGAGTACAACACCACAGGGTGGCAGCTTTCATGAAACCATCACAGCTGACGTACTGCTAACAATTCTCATCGAGGATTCTGTTTCGGTCACCATTATTTCCAGTTTGCGATAGGGGTTGGAAAGACTTGCAAAATGGTGGATTTATGAATAACTTTGCGAATTGAGGGAGGTTACATGCACACATATACACATGCACACTTGAAGTTTTTAAACAAAAAAGTAAATGTTTGTTTTGGGTCCTCCCAGAACCTAATAAGTCTGCAATATCATGCAGTATTTAATTTGCTTATTTCAGTGGAGCCAGGAAGGAATGCACCTTTAAGCAACCAGGAAAGCCTTCAGACATTCAAGTTTAACAAGTAGATTCAACTACTAGAAGATATGCTATTTTCTCTGAAACATTTTCCAAGCTTTGCACGTTAATGTATTCATAAAGTTGGATGAATAAAGTAATCAACATATTTAGGCACATATTTTGAGGTCATAACGAAGGCATCATTATTCCACTGAAATTGACAGCTCATGAACAGAATAATGTGGAAATCCAATATTGCTTTACAATTCTACGCTTTTCCAGTGAGTATGCAGTTGAGTACAAACCCGAAACAGCAAATTGATGAAAACTGCCATTTTGGTTTATAAACACAGCAACTTGTTGAAGTGTAACTGTAACTTTGACAGTGTACCAATCTGATAATTACTACTAAACCCTTAACTGGCCCTAAATGCAAATTTTATATTTTTAGAATGTCAAATTTCTCCATAATGATAAAACTTAGCTTCTATCTTATGCTTGCCAATCACTTCTTTTGCTATCTGTAAATTGAAATTAAAAGTGAAGGATTGCTGTCTCTGAACACGTCAATGTGATTGGGTGATTACTTAATTGTCGACATCACTGCAGCTACACACCGAGGCATCCCCTTTACTTGGCACCAGATTTAAACTGCAGTCAGGAAAGCAGAAAGCCAGATACTGCTGGACCTTTGTGGGCAGCTTTCTTCAAGGTCAGTACTTTGCCGCCAACCACAAAATCTGGGCTAAGAATTTTCCAAATGCCTTCAGATTACTCAGACTATTGTGAAAGTATCATCATGCACATCAACAATGGCATATATTAGTATATGGAAATAAAATAGCTGTAAATGGGTTTGTTTTGTGAATAAATTTGCTTACATTTTCTGTCAGATTATCTATAGCTAGAGTTGTCTTAATTTAAAAGTACATTGCTTTAAGAGGATTTTGAATACATTAGAAATCAGTAATAAAATGTACATAAGTCGGTATTGATTATATTGGAAAAAATAACCTTTGCAGATGTCTGCAGTCTGCACCAGTTGATTGCTCTGAAAAGTTATTTTGGGCTTGTTAGTTAAAAGTGTATTATGGTCATTTTGTTTTTGTGGATGAAGTATTAGGAACTGGGCTTGAATATTTATTGCTTAGTTATCAAATTTGATATCTATCCTGCATTAAAGTTCAAAATAAAGCTAACCACACAGACTCACTTCAAAGATAATGCCTTACCTTCATCAACAGAAATTCCCAGAGAGTAATGACTTTAGTAAGCCTGGGGAGAGCCAGTTCCATCAGTTCCTCATCATCACACTGTTTCAGGAGCTGGTTAAAACAATTTTAATTACTGTGTTGTCAGAAGACATGATATTCAGTACCCTGCAATTAAACTGTGATTGGTACGTCACTAATTTCATTCAAACATTAATATCCTACAGTCACTTAAATTAACTAATGCAGATTGAGGTTTCATGATTTGAAATTAAAACAGAAAATGCTGGAAATACTCAGCAAGTCTGGCAGCGATAGGTGGAGATCAATAAAGCTGTTTTGGACAGAAAGACAAAGGGAATGTAAATGGGGGTTATTAAGGTAAGAAAGATGCTTATAGTGGTACATAAAGAGATTTGAGAATGTGTTAAAGACAGAACAAAGATAAGCAGTGTGCCAAAGGGCATCTAGTAACAGGAAACAGATGGCACAACAAAGGGGGGGGGGGGGGGGGGGTGAGACAATGGTGAGGGAAAGACAGATTGATGGAAGAAATGGAAATAAAATAATAGAAATAAAAATGGGGTGAAGGTGGTGGAGAGAGCTCACAGACTGAAGTAGTTGAACTCAAATGTTAAGTCCGGAAGGCTGTAACGTGCCTAATCGTAAGATGAGAGGCTGTTCCTCCAGTTTGTGCAGGGTTTTATTGGAACATTGCAGCAGTCCGTGGACAGACATGTGGACATGAGAACGGGAGTGAATTGAAATTGCAAGCGACAGGAAGTTCTGGGTCCTGCCTGGGAATGGACAGAAGGTGTTCTGCAAAGTGGTCACCCAGTCTGCGTTTGGTACAGAGTAGACCGCATTGGGAGCAGCAAATGCAATAGACCAGATTGAAGGATCTCACTTGGGAAAGAGTTTTAATGACCTTCTCGCTTTGAATGTTAAAATTCTTGATCCACTCACATAATTTTGACTTTAAAATCTGTAACAAGCTTTTGAACAAAAGAATGCTGACATTTCAACACTACACCTCCACAGCACCAAAATTAAAATACAATTCTTTTAAGAAACCTTTGGTGGATTTGGAGTCAAAAAGTAATTGGCTACTTCAGTAAGAACAAACATTAATAAAGTGCCACATAACAGACTTGTCAGCAAAGTTAGAGCTCATGGAATAAATGCAGTATGGATTCCAATTTTTTTTTGGAAATGGAGGCTAGTGGTGAATAGTTGTTTTTCAGACTAAGGGAATAAGCAGTGGAGTCACCACGGATCAGTATTAGGACCCCTGCTTTCCTTGACACATATTAATGATCTAGACTTGGGTATGCAGGGCAATTTCAAAATTTGTAGATTCTGCAAAACTTGGAAGTATTGTGAACTCAAAAGAGAAAAAGCTGGAAAATCTCAGCATGTCTGGAAGCTGTAGGGAGAGAAAAGAGCTAATGTTTCGAGTCCAGATGATCCTTTGTCAAAGTATTATGAACTGCAACTTCAAGAGGACATAGATTGATAGGCTGTTGGGGTGGGCAGACAACTGACTGATTCATCTTGGTAGCAAAATCAAGGAGAAGCAATTTGGTACAATTCTAAAGGGTGTAGAGGAGCAGATGGATCTCACAGTAAATGTACATAAAGTATTGAAGGTGAGAAAACAGTTAAAGCATGTGGGGTCCAGGGCTTTATAAATATAAAAGCAAGGAAGTTACGATAAACCCGTACGAAACATTGGACTCTGGGCTTTAGGAAAGCTGTGAAGACATTAGAGAAGGTGCATAAAAGATACAGATGGATTCAGGAATTAAGGACTTCAGTTACACTGATAGATTGGAGAAGCTGGGGTTGTTCTCCTTAGTGCAGAGAGATTAAGAGAAGAATTTGATAAGAGGTGCTCAATATTATAAGTGATCTGCACAGTAAGAAGTCTTAATAATAATATAATAATTGCCAATTGTTACAATTAGACTTCCAATGAAATTACTGTGAAAAGCCCCTAGAAGCCACATTCCGGCACCTGTTCGGGGAGGCCGGTACAGGAATTGAACCCGTGCTGCTGGCATTGTTCTGCATTACAAGCCAGCTGTTTAGCCCACTGTGTTAAACCAGCCCCCATGCTTCACACTTTTGTGTTACAACATCAGGTTAAAGTTCAACAGGTTTATTTGGAATCACAAGCTTTCGGAACTTAGCTCCATCAGGTGAGTGAAGAGGTAGGTTACACAAACACCTTGATTATTTCAATGCTCTCTCCAAGCTGATCTCCCATCTTCCACCCTCCATAAACTTGAGCACATCCAAAACTCTAGTTCTCTGTATCCTAACTTGCACAAAGTCGCATTGACATGTCACCTGTGCTCCCTAGTCCACATTGGTTCCCAGTGCACCCTTTTTTAAATTACTTTTTCCAAACCTCCATGGTTCACTCCGCCCTAGTTCACACTACAAACCTCAGATATCTGTGTTCCTCCGATTCAGACCTCTTGGCATCCCTTACTTTAATCGTTCCAGCATTGGAGACCAAAACTATAGGCTGTTAGTTCTTGAATCTCCTCCTAAATCTCTGTCTCTCTACCGCACACTTTCTCCTTTAATACAATCCTTAAAACATAAACTTTGTTGGCCAAATTATCAGCACATCATCATGTTTAGGAGACATGCCTGAAGGAATTACACTCCCACCCCACCTCCCGCTTCTCCTCCACATCTCACCTCCCCACTGTCCGACATCAGGTGAAGCAAATTTCAAACTCGTGTCTCACCCCTGTCTCTTCATGCTTTGTCTGTCACCCGTTTACTCTCCCCTTTCTCCCCCCCCCCTTCTTTAAACTGGGCAGCGCAGTGGTTAGCACTGTTGCTTTACAGTGCCCAGGATCGATTCCCAGCTTGGGTCACTGTCTGTGCGGAGTCTGCGCATTCTCCCAGTGTCTGCGTGGGTTTCTTCCGGGTGCTCCGGTTGGTTTCCTCCCACAAAAGTCCCGAAAGAAGTGCTTGTCAGGTGAATTGGAAATTTTGAATTCTCCCTCAGTGTACCCGAACAGGCATCGTAGTGGGCGACTAGGGCATTTCACAGTAACATCACTGCAGTGTTAATGTAAGCCTACTTGTGTCAGTAATAAAGATTATTATTTAACTGACCAAACCCTCCCTCAGTCCATCAACCACCAAGGTACTAAATCAAAGTTAAAGTTCAGACCCATCTGTTCCTAGTTACTCCCACAACCCTGCTCGGACTTGCTTCACCCCTCTGCTCTGCACTGTCCCCTATCACCATCATTCCTCTCTCCTGCTTTCCCGCTTTACCACCTACTCCACATCACCTTTCCTCCTCTCAATGCTCACTCACCCTTTCCTTCCAGTTCCTTCTTTCCCTGACCCTTTCTTTCTCCTCTTTTCCATCCTTCCGCATCTTTCTCCCCTTCTCAGATTTCCCCACCGTCATCTTCTTCTCCCAAAGCTCCCCATACTCCATTCTTCTCTTCCTCTGTCTGGACTCTTCTCTCATTCTTCAACTCCAGACTATGTTCCATATATTTGGCGGAATGTAATACAGCCAAGGACACTTTACATGCAACACAATTGTCACCATCCTGACTTGAAAATATGTCACCATTCTTTCACTATTGTTGGGTCAAAATCCTGGAAATTTCCTCCCTAGCAGCCTAGGAGTGGACCAACGCCATATGGACTGCAGCGGTTCAAGGTGGCAGCTTACCATCACCTTTTCAAGGACAATTAGGAATGGGCAATAAATGCTGGCTAGGCCTACATCACTTGAAAGAATTTTAAAAATTCTTAAGAGGTGGACATTACATTGAAGATTCATTAAATATTTTAGTACATTTTGAAATGACGTGTTAAGTAAATTTTAGATCCCTTCTAGTTTCAAAGTCTCCACCTAAATTTATCCAAGCCATATGCAACAAACCTAATACCTCTTTTAATCTTGCTTTCTTCTTCAGGACTTGTTCTTGATGATAAGTGTTATGGTGTTTTGGAGGTCGGCCACGTCGTACAGTTCGCCGGCGTCCAGGGAAGTGTCGTGCTACTGTAACCTTTTCCGTCTAGAAGAAATAAAAACTTGCATATTTTACTTTATTTTGAGGGACTCAAGGTAATTTTCCAGTATGGGCTTGGCAAATATCCAATTCTGAATAAAACATTGTACTGTTATAGGGTACAAAGTCAAAGAGATAAAATAGAGATGAATAGGGAAGTGGTTTGCCAATTAAGTGCTACATTTGGGTCAGTAAGAAACCAAGTTGAATATATTTATATTAGTCAATCAGTCCAACCCCAAAAGTAGAATACACAAAGGCAATTCAGTGAGCCCCAAATATAAAACTTGCTCCACATCAGAGTAACCTACACAACATTCATACCTATAAACATTCAAACCTCCTCATAAAACAGTAGAATTCAATATTCAACATCTCAAAAAACAATCTTTGAATTAAATGTTAGAAACACAAAAAAACGGAGTGGGGCAAGGAAAAACATTATAGCCATGTCATAAAATTGACATGCCAGAATAAAACTATAATGGAAATAAAACAAAAGTGGGCATAAAATGTATATTCTAAATTTTAAGTTGGCACTGCACATATTTATATATGAATACAACTAAAATAACATTTGGACTGGCACAAAATAGTAAACACAGGCAAAGGGAGCAATTATGTTTTGTATATTGAATGCAAACCAATCAAAATATCGGTTTTATTTCTGATTTGAAAACTATTTGGTCAGGAATTAACACAAATACATATCAATGTCCCAAAACTTCTAATACAGAAAATAATAACCCAAGGAATGTCACAGAAGCATGAGGAGAAAAATGAATAAAGTGAGGAAAATATTATTAGGATAGTAGACCAACAACTTGGTCAAAGAGCTAAGTTTTAAGGAGAGTCTGAAAGGACAATACGGAAGGGATTGCAGAGAATGGGGCTTAAAGCACAGGTACAATCAATATTCCTGCTGAACTGAACGGCTCCGCAGTAGCCTGAAAGTAGGGCAGGCCTTGTACCACCCAAGAAAAGGTAAAAGGCCCAGGTGTTGAAACAAAAATTAGAACAGATAAATATTTTAATGGAAATATTAGTGTCAATGAACATTGAGGGGCGTAATGCACAAGAACAGAGAATTCAGGCAAGCAAACCTATTAAGCGATTTAAAACAAAAGATCAGCACGAGATGTCAATGAACCAACTTAGCACATGGGGCTTAGCTGCTGCGAGATAGGATAAGGCAGCAGAGTTTGGGTCAGCTGAACTTTACAGAATGTAGATAGGTGAGAGGTCCGCCAGAAAAACAGAGAAACAGTTGAATCTGGAAGTGACAATTGCATGGATGAAGATTTCAATAGAAAATAGGCTGAATATAGGGTAGAATAGGAGGCTGAGATTGGAACAATCTAGTTTAATTCCAAGACAATGAGCAGGGTAGATGGAATCAGTGGCACGACAATGGAACTTGTTGAAGAAGACAGCTTGGGTCACTGTCTGTGCAGAGTCTGCACGTTCTCTCTATGTCTACGTAGGTTTCCTCCGGGTGCTCCGGTTTCGTCCCAGAGTCCAAAGATGTGCAGGCTAGGTGGACTGATCATGCTAAATTGCTCTTAGCATCCAAAAAAAGGTTAGATGGGGTTACTGGGTTACAGGGATAGGGTGGAGATGTGGGCTTAGGTAGGGTGATCTTTCCATGGGCCGGTGCAGACTTGACAGGCCAAGTGGCCTCCTTCTGCAATAGGAACTTTGGCTCCTCAAGACTAGATGTCCAACAATGGTGGAGAGAACTGATTTTAGCATAGTTGGTCCAGTGCCTATGAATGACGTAGCCAAAGAGCAGCAGGAGTAAGGAGCCAAAAATATAGTACTTGGTGGAAAGGGAAGTCACTGGCAGGGAGCCTCTAGTTATGATCATATAAATAAGAACTGAAACAAGCAACAGTAGTCACAATACATTGGACACAAAAGGACAGGTAATTGACAACATTAAAACTGCTGAGAGGCAAAGGAGCGCCAGAGACCGCAGGCAGAGTTTGATCTGTTGACCACAGGGAAGGCGGAGGCGCAGCTCAGGAAGGTGAAAGGGGCAGTCTACAAGTATGGGGAAAAAGCTAGTAGGATGCAGGTGCACCAACTTCGCAGGAGAGAGGCAGCCAGGGAAATTTTGGGAGTTAGGGATAAGGCAGGTAACACCGTTTTGGGCCCAGAGAAGATCAAAGTCTTCAAGGAGTTTTATTGTAAGCTGTATGAGTCAGAACCCCCGGTGGGAGGGGAAGGGATGAAGCACCAGGTTTCGCTCTGTGCAGACGACCTACCCCTGTATATTTCGGACCCGCCAGAGGGGATGGGGGAGATCATGCAGATCTTAAGGGACTTCGGGAGTTTCTCGGGGTACAAGTTGAACGTGGGGAAAAGTGAGCTTTTTGTGATTCACGCTAGGGGTCAGGAGAAGAGACTGGGAAAACTCCCATTCAAGATGGTGGAGAGGAGCTTTCGGTACCTGGGCGTACAGGTGGCTAGGAATTGGGATGCCCTACTCAATCTATCCCGGTTTGTAGAGCAGATGGAGGGAGACTTTAAAAGGTGGGTCATGCTGCTGCTTTCCCTGGCGGGAAGGGTGCAGGGCGTGAAAATGACGGTCCTCCCCAGATTCCTGTTCGTTTTCCAGTGCCTTTCCATCTTCATCCCCAAATCCTTCTTCAGGCGGGTGAACAGGATTATCACAGGATTTGCGTGGGCAAACAAGTTAAAACAAGCGAGTTAAAAGACTGTTTTTAGAGTGCAGTCGGGGGGTGTTGGCACTACCGAACTTCTGTAGCTACTACTGGGCGGCTAATGTAGCCATGATTAGGAAATGGGTAATGGAGGAGGGGGCGGCATCATGCAAAGGTACCAGCCTTGGGGCACTGGTAACGGCACCGCTGCCGTTCCCGCCGGCACGATATACCATGAGCCCGGTGGTGATGGAGGCACCGAGGGTCTGTGGTCAGTGGAGAAGGCACAGGAAGGAGGAGGGGGCCTCAGTTTGGACCCCGATACGGAATAATCATAGATTTGTCCCGGGCAAGATAGACGGAGGGTTTCAAAGTTGGCACAGGACAGGCATCAAAAAGGATGGGGGACCTGTTCATAGATGGGACTTTCCCTGGTTTGAAGGCGCTGGAGGAGAAATTCAGTCTGCCCCCTGGAAACGCCTTCAGATACCTCCAAGTCCGTGCCTTTCTCAATAAACAGGTGGGGACATATCCATTGCTACCCCCTCGCAGGATGCAGGACAGAGTGGTCTCTGGCATCTGGGTTGGGGAAGGGAAGGTGTCAGACATCTACAAAGAACTGCAGGAGGCCTCAGTGGAGGAACTGAAGGGCAAGTGGGAGGAGGAGCTGGACGTGGAGATGGATGAGGGCCTGTGTGCTGATGCCCTAGGCAAGGTGAATTCCTCCTCAGTGTGCCAGGCTCAGCTTAATTCAATTTAAGGTGCCACATCGGGCACACATGACAACAACGAGAATTAGCAAGCTCTTTGGGGTTGAGGACAGGTGCGCGAGATGTTCAGGAAGCCCAGCGAACTATGTCCACGTGTTCTGGGCATGCCTGGCACTTAAAGAATTCTGGCAAAGGCTATGTCCAAGGTCTTGGACGTTTGGGTAAAGCCGAGTCTGGAGATAGCGATATTTGGGGTGTCGGAAGATCTGGTAGTGCAGGAAGCGAAGGAGGCCGATGTTCTGGCCTTTGCCTCCCTGGTAGCCCGGAGATGGATTTTGTTAATGTGGAGAGACGCAAAACGCGGAGACCTGGGTTAGTGACATGACTGGGTTTCTTAGTCTTGAGAGAATAAAGTTTGCCTTGAGAGGGTCCTTGCTGGGGTTCGCCTGGCAGTGGCAACCGTTCCTTGACTTTCTAGGCGAGCGGTGTGTGTGGTCACCGCGGAACCGTTCTAGTGAATCTTTTCTGGACTCGCTCCAATGCCTTCACATACAGTGCAGCACCCAGAAATGGACACAATATTCCAGCTAAGGCCAAACCAGTGTCCTTCACAAGTTCAACATAGCCTCATTAATCTTGTATTCTGTACCCTTACTAATAAAGCCTAGGATATTGTTTGTTTTATTAGCCGCTCACTCAACCATTCCTGTCATTTTCAATGACTAATGTACATATACATACAGGTCACTCTGCTCCTGCACCCACTTTAGTTGTACCCTTTAATTTATTTTGTTTCTCCAGGTTTTTCCAAACAAAATGAATCACTTCACATTTCCCAACACTGAACTTCATATGCCACTTGCCCACCCATTCCAACTTGTCTATATCCTTTTGACATTCTACACTGTCCTCCTCACAGTTCACAATGCCTCCAAATGTTGTATTATTCACAATTGTTCAACTTGTGCCCTGTACACAAAGGTCTAGGTCTTTGATGCATATCAGAAGGATCAAGGGTCCCAACATGGACCCCTGGAGAACTCCACTATCAACTTACCTCCAGTCCGGAAAACATCTATTAATCTAACACCTAACAAACATCCTATCACTCAGTCAAACAGGATTAGGGCCATTTTAGCGCTGTAGCAGGAGCAGAAACATAATGAGAGATTGAAGCATACAGTTATGGTAAACATTGGCACTTTAGGAGGTGACATGTTCACAAACCTAGTAAGAAAGGGAGAGTAAAGGCTTTGCTGGGGCATAGACAATTGTGGAAAAGGGAGAGTGAATGAGCATTTAAACAGCTGAAGAATTGCTGAAAATGGAGAGTCAAAGGATAGAGTATTGGGAGCTTGAAAGTCAGTTTTAAGTTACTTGAGGAAAAAAATTTGATCTGAAGTATTGGAAACATGTGATTCAAGTTGCACAGATAGTTAGTTCACCTTTAGGGCAGAAGGTTATTTTACACTTTCACTTCAAAATCTCCTATATTGCCAGAAACAAGTCAAAACTATGCCTGCTGACATTTCAACAGCTGGACTGCAAATACCAACATTCATTTACGCAACTGGAAACATAACACAGATATGGTTGGTGTCAGAAATTAAACTGTTATATATTACCTGATTAAGTATTATTTTCTCTCTGTAAAATCTAAATTCAGACCATTTGAATCCAATATGCACACCGCAATAGAAGTCAAACTACTTGCAACAATTGCAAATGGAAAAGTTAAATTGAACGCCAGTGGAGCACATAATGTATTTGCGCCCGAGGCTGGTTGGTTATAAATTCTGCTACTGCATAATTTACTTTGCCATCTTTGGAATACCCTTTGGAATAGGTTTCAAACTACAATTGTTTTTAAACAAAGACTACTTTGCTATCTTTAAACAATGTAATCAAAGTATCAAATTCCTCTTAAATCCTACCATTTGAGGAGTGAAAATTGCAATTGGTTTTCTATTCTTCCCTTTATACTTTTCAGACCATCTATTGGGCCCTGGCAGAGATGGTTACAACTAAGGATGGTTCTGTTGTCTCTGTGGTCATTGACGATAGAAATCGCTCCTTTAATGTTACAGCTACAAGGAGCTCCTTGCGTTAGCTACAATATATGAAACTTACAGATCAGAAATAAAATGTCTTTCCTGAATACTTGTGATAATGTAAACCTTTAGTGCATCATTGTTTCAAGATCATTCCACCGAATTACCCCATAAGTATTTCTACATCTTCTCCAGTACAGCTGTTTAAAATGTTTGCTAAGGGGTTAACTGCCTTTGACCGCAGCATTAACAAAAAAGGCAATATCCTGATAAGCTATAAGGGCCTCAGCCATAAGAATTACACTGAAATACTGAGCAAACATCATAGGACCACACAGGACCACAAAATGTGACCCTGTTTTGGAAAGAATTTCAATCAAAAATCCAAACATTCCACAGCATATCACAACAGAATTTAGATTCAAAGGTACGGAACACATTGATTGGGCAATAAAAAACAGAAACTGAATTTAAAGGGGAAAAGTATAAATAAATACAGCTTTTCAAATTTAATGATTTGAATGAATTACTGAAGTGCTATTCTTAATAATACGTATCTTCCATGTTAAATTCCATTTCCTAGTCAGTGACAACAGTTTAGAACATTAATGCTTACTGTCAATATCTCAATCAATGAATACATTGCACAATGTTATACTTAACCAAACTGATCAGGAAGGTCCCAAGTTAGATTACTAATCTGTGCTGAGTTTTAATTAAAATCAGCCTGATGCGGATAAAAGGTATTCCACTGACCTCAGAGGCCTAATGTAAGGATGGATTGTTGAAAAGTATGTGAACCTTGTGGCAAAGAGCAGTAGGGGATGGAAAGCAGAAGGATAATCATAGAGCAATAAACCATTTTGCTGTGATGCTCTTCCCTCATACCAAGTCTAGACTCGCACTAAAAGAATAGCCACATGAGCAAGACATCCAGGGTACTGCCAGTAGCCCTGCTACACACTCGAGCACATCTTCACCTTCAGAATAGAGAAGTGATAATTTGAATGAAGTGCTTTGTTACACACCTGTTGGAAGTCTTGCAAAGATGGGGCTGTACTCCCCACCATTACAGATGTAGTGTCAGTATTTATAGATGGCATCACTACTTCAGGAGCTACTTTGCCATTTCTATCACCTCCACCTCCACTGTCCCCAACAATCAGATTGCCATTGGAATTGTTTGCAGTTCTCTGTTCCTCAGAGACAGAAGCCAGCTGTCCGTGAGATGGGTTGAGTCTGTAATGTCGAGCTAATCCTCCCCTTCCAATATAGGACTTTTCACAAGTGTCACATTTAAACTTTTTGGGTTTGAAAGAGCAAGGCATTGATAGACTTGAATCATCCACTTTTGTTTTCACATCTTCTTCTTCAAAACTGTAATCGGAATAGTCATCAGAGTCCGACTGATGGCCCTCTGCCAAATCTTCAGTTTTTATAAACTTGTAGTCTTTTACTTTGTATTTTGGTGGTCGCGATATTCGGCCAGATCGAGTTTTAATCTTCACAGGTTTTTTCTCCTTTGATTTATCAATGGGTTCAGGCTTCTTAGCATGGCTGGAGGAAATTGAATTTGCTACAGCTGCTGTGATGGCAGATATACCGCTAGTTACAGTGTTAGTCAAAATGCCAGACTGTCCACTGATGCTCACTGCAGGAATTACACGAATGGAGTTTACGGGTGCAAGTGGAGGAGGCTGTCGCTGAACAAGTAGCTGAATTGGAGGTTCAGAAGAGCTGTGCAAAATATATTGTTGTGGCCCAGATGTTGAAATTGGCTGTATTCTAATGATTTGAGGTCCAGAAATATTAACTCCCCCTGAAACAGAGGTTCTTTGGTTAGCCCGCTGACCAGATGCTGCTATTTTGGGCTGCACTACCGCTAGAGGCGGCATAGGCCTATCTTTTTCCTCCTGCGGCTGGACTGTCTGTATATGAACTTGGACAGTTTCTAGTTGATGCTGTAAGAAAATAGAGAGAACTTACAGCATTTGCTGACTTAAAAGTTCACAACTACAGTATAATTATTCAATGAATAGCTGAGCAATAAAGAATGAGCTTATTTCAGTCAGTATACAACAAAAATCTATGCCTTCAACATAATAAAATGTCCCAAAGTCTCAAATACAGAATTTATGAATATTTTAGCACATTAGACTAATATTTTGTATATACTTCTAATTGTTTTATTCAAATACATTATGATCTTGTGAATATTAAGCATTAAAAAGTATGATTCCATAAAAATTCAATTGCTTAGGCAGTGAGTCACTAAGCCCTGGATCAGGAAGATTCTAGATTTGATCCTTAATCTGCCATGATTTAGTAAAGCCACCTCAGGTATTTGCAGAGTAACAAGCCTACCTATAAAGGAGGAGGCAATAAAAGTAAATAGTTGGCAGCCAGGATCCCACACCTGACCATTATCCAACAACCACTATTGGAGCTGAACTGCTCAGCTAAACTGCACGGTCATGCTGGAAATGCACTGCATGAAGTCAAATAGGTCACTAACATTTTATCTCTAGCTCAGAATAGGCACATAGACAAAGGTACAAGATGGTGTCAATGCTTACTGAAAAATATCCCAGAAATTAATTAATGCCTTCATCAGATGAGGGGAGAAAATAAGAAAAACAATAGGTTATGTTAGTGATGAGTCAGAGTGCTTGCTATTAGAAAAATAAAAGCTAGATTTGCATAGTACCAGAACAATATGAAGAATATTTGCTGGACATGAAGATTTATGTATTTAGAAAATATATTTTGAAGATTACATTGAAATACAAGACATGAACTACATGAATTAAAGCTCAATTTTAGAGTACGGTATAGGTAGTTACATTTTTAAAAATGGAAACCAGCACATCATAGGTTATTTCACTTCATACAAAAATCTAAATAATTTCAAATTCTCCTGAAAATTATACAGCTTGGGTAGCACAATGGTATAACTGACAAGGCTCACTAAGAGGTTGGGATGGGGTGAAGTAAAACATATGCTGGGAAATTAAAATTTTAAGAAAATGAAATCAAAAACCAAATTAAAAATACAATCTAACAGGTAAAATCATACTTCGGAAAATGTGTACCTTTAGGCACATTCTCATACATTTCAACTTAATGAAGGAAAGCTGCAGTAGTCACATTTCAAAATTCAACGGAAATTAACTTTTGCGTTCACTATCCAAATGCTCAATCTGAATTGGTCAAATGAAGTTAAAAGCAGAGCAGCATTTCTGCTCTCCTAACATAGCTACAAATTTATGGGAACATGTGTTTCAGCAGCAAGGATTATGACCCTCCTCTGAAGGGAGACAAAGATAAAACAATTGATGCCACATTTTAAAAACAAGTCTTTTGTGTGCACGCCTATTAAACTTTTTAAATTATAGATAAACATGGTAGTACCTTTGATAATTTCTCGAAAAGTGTCCTGGAGAATTATGAAATGAAAATAAAGCACAGGAAACCTCATGCCCAATTTCATGCTAATTTTAACTTGCTTGGTTCCAAGGTTCTGTAACTGCACTACTATAAATAAACAGCTTGTGCATTTAAAAAATAAAATCTCCATAAACAAGCTGCAAAAGTTGCAATTTGAAGATTAAGAAAATTAATGCACAATCAAATATGGTGCTATAGTTTGTTACAAGGCTTTAAAGTTTTTAAAACTGACACTCCGATTATTCCCTAATGTCTAATGTCATGTGATCACTTGCATTACGCTAACATGACTCTACAGTACTTTAAAGTTGATTTTCCACATGCAGAGGAACTTAACCCATTAAAATATTGAATCCAACTCTTGAAAACAAAGCTTGTTTGTTAGATCCATTCTAAATTGGGTGAACCAGAATAAGTACGGTTATGCAGCATTATATTTAGTAAATCATTGAATGACAATTACAACTAAAACTGTAAAGAACATCCTTTAGCTCCTCAAGACAACTATTCATGCTGGGCAAGAAAGGACAGTTCCTTAAAAAGAATTATAAAAACATTTCTTATACATGGATAAATCCACATGTTATGCAAACTCATTGCTCTTCAGATGGGTTTTCAAAGGAAGTATACCAGAGTAACCCTTCCTTGACTTCCTACATATTCTTCACAATATTGTTCAATGCAAGTCACTACAAATGTCCTGACAACTGTGAAATTGAAATAGCAGTGCACTGACAATACAAACGTGATAAAAAATATAACCACCCAGTTTTGAGTGTCTGCATGTTGTGTACTCTTTTGTCATAACAAAATAACACTGTCTAACAAATCAAAATTACTGATAATTCCTTGAAAGATTTAGATGACTTTGCAAAAGTTCACATTTCGACTAACTGGTGCAAAGTTCTTCACAATGATTTACATTTTTAAAAATGTGTTCACAGGACATGAGCTACGCTGGCCAGACCAGCATTCATTGCCTCTCTCTAATTGCTATCAAGAAGGAGGCAGAGTCATCGTTTTGAACTGGTGTAGGTACATCCACAGTGCTGTTGGTAAGGGAGTTCCAAGATTTTGACCCAGTCACAGTGAAGGTACAGTATCATAGTTCCAACTCGGGATTTGGAAGGGAACATTCAGGTAGTTGTTCCCATGTGCATGCTGCCCTTGTTCTTCTAGGTGGCACAGGTCACAAGTTTGAAAATTGCTGCATTGCATTTTGTATGTGATAAACACTGCTGCCACTGTGTGCTAATGCTGTGAGGGAATGAACATTTGTGATGGTGGGTGGAGTGCTAATCAATTGACTACTTTGTCCTAGATGTTGTCAAGTTTCTTGATTGGTATTGGTGCCACACTCCTCTAGGCAAGCAGGGAGTACTGCATTCACACTTCTGACTTTGTAGCTGCTGGACAGGCTTTGGGGAGTCAGGAGGGGAGTTATTTGCTGCATAATTCTCAGCTTCTGATCTGCTCTTGCAGACTGCTCCAGTTCAGTTTCTAGTCAATGGTGACCCCAATGATGTTGGTGATGGGACATTCAGTGATGGTTATGCCATGGAATGCCAAGGGTCAGATTCAATAAGAGAATAACCATTGTGGTTTTGATTATTGCAACCAAGTTGCAATAACTGATCAGAACTAACCAGAGCTGACTTAGCTATCGGGAGCACTTCTAATCGATCCCTCATGAATTTTACATTTCCATTTTAAATTCTCACCAATTGTGGTTTATTTTTGCCCCAGGTACTTGATTGAAGAAACACAACAATTATATTTTTCCAGCTGTAACTCTTTTGGGGAGAGAAATAGAGATATATTGAACATCTGATTTGGTCTACTATGAATTTTTCACCAATGGTGGAGCAAATAAAACAAGACGACGATCAAGAGGTGAGAATTAGAGCACAGATATCTCAAAAGGTTGTGGGGCTGGAGGCGATTACAGAGATAGCAAAGCGTGAGACCGTGGAGGCAATTGAAAATAAAGATGAGGATTTTGAAGTCCAAGATGTTGCTTGACCCGGAGCCAATTTAGGTGAGCAAGCACAGAAATAATACTTGAATGGGGCTTGGTGCAGATTAAGACTTGATCAGCAGAGATTTGGATGACCTCAGGTTTAGAGGATAGAATGTGGGAAATCAGCCAGGAGTGCATTGTAATAGTCTAATCTATAGGTAACAGAAACATGAACATAGGTTTCAGCAGATAAGCTGAGTCAGGGAGAGGTGATGTTACAGATGATGGGCAGCACACGTGGTTAGCACTGGGGTTTCACAGTACCAGGGTCCCAGGTTCGATTCCATGCTGGGTCACTGTCTGTGCGGAGTCTGCACGTTCTCCCTGTGTATGTGTGGGTTTCCTCCGGGAGCTCCGGTTTCCTCCCACAGTCCAAAGATGTGCAGGTTAGGTGATTGGCTATGCTAAATTGCCCTTAGTGTCCAAAAAAGGTTAGGAGGGGTTATTGGATTATGGGGATAGGTTGGTAGTGAAGGCTTAAATGGGTTGGTGCAGACTTAATCTGCCAAATGGCCTCCTTCTGCACTGCATGTTCTTCGATGTGAAAACTGGCAGTCTTAGTGATGGCATCAATATGGCAGGGTCAACACCCAGTGTGGCTTAATTTCAGACTAATGCCAGGGAGAGGGATGGAGTCAGTAGCCAGGGACCAGAGTTTGGAGCATTGTCTGAAAATAATGGCTTTTGTCTTCCCATTGTAAATTTAGAAGACATTTCTGCTTATCCAGTATCAGCCGCCAGATAGCCAGTCTAATAGTTTAGCAACCACAGAGGAGTCTAGGTAGATGATTATGGTGCTCATCGGAGTTGTCATTCATGTACTTATGAAAGCTAACACTCTGCTTTCTGATGATATCACTAAGGGACACCATAGAGGAGAAGTAATATTGGGCCACGGGTAGATTCTTGGGACACAAAGGTAACAGTGCTAGAGTAGCAAGGAGAGCCACTGCAAGTAATTACCTACCTATGATTAAATAGAAAGAATAGAACCAGGCGAGAGCATCCTACGGAGCTGGAGAACAAAGATGTTGGAGGATGATGGTGCAGTCAACTGTGTCAAAGTCTGCAGGCAGCTCATGAAGGACGAAGAGGGAATGTTTAGCTGTCACAGTCATAAAGTCACTAATAACATTGTGTTTTGGATACTGTAGCAGGGGCTAAAATCTGATTGAGGAGATTTATACATGGGGTTTCAGGGAAAGTGGGAATGGATTTGGAAGGCCTTTGGAGAGAAAAGGGAGGTTGGAGATGCAACAGTAGTTTGTAAGGTAGGTTGGGGGGGGGGGGGGGGGGGGGGGGTCAAGGGTTGATTTTTTTTTAAGGGATGGGATGACAGCAGATTTAAAGTAAAGAGCCATGAACAATTTTTACTAACATTGGTAAGTTGGGTGGTCAGCCTTTTAATAGGAATACAACCGAGGGAGCAGGTGGGACACATAACAGGATCAACTCAGATAAAGCATATGGGGAAATAGGACAGAAACTAGTGAAAGAAGAGTTCAAGGCATGGGGAACATTAGAGGAAGTTTAGACAGCTGGTTCAGTGAAAGGGACAATGTAGCAGAGACAGCTGATTGAATGGGCTCAATCTTAGTGACAAAGAAATCCACAAGCTCCTTTGCACTTATTGTCGGAGGTCATGGTAGAGGGAACAAGGGTTTAAGAAGACGGCTGCAAAATGATTCTGGAATAGAGAACGGAGGATGATTCTGGAATAGTGAGCTGGTTCAGCAGACACAAGCAGAACCCAACAGTGCTTAAAGTGGCCCAGCCAGATCTGCCACTGGATTGATAAACCAGTTAACCTCCACACATTCAACTTTTCATCCCATGAATTTAAGGATTGGCCACCACAGGTGGAGGTGACAGCATGGTTGAGCAAATCAGTAGTTGCACAAATGCTGTGGTGAACTGACAGGGGAAGTGAATTTACAAGTACAGAACTACATTAGAAATAGGAGCAGCAGTGGGCACCTTTGTCCCTCGAGCAGCTTCACTTTTCAATCATATCATAACTGATCTGATGATGGTAGCTTTAACTCCACTTTCCTATTTGCACCCCATAATCTTTAAGACTCCCTTGTTGATCAAAAATCTAACTCAGCCATAAATATATAAATGACCCAGCCTCCACTGCTCTCTGGGAAGATAATTCTAAAGATTAATGACCCTCCTAAAATAAGAAATTTCTCATCTGTTTTAAATGTCTTAGTTTGAACTTGTGTCCCCTTGTTCCAGATCGGGTGCCCCCGAGGGGAACCATCATCTCAGTATCGACCTGTCGAGCTCCTGGAAAATTTTATATGTTTCAATAGTATTCTTTCTCATTCTATTAAACTCCAATGAGTATAGTCGGAATAACACAGCTTCAAATTTGAACAAACATTTACTCTGTTTCTCTTTCCGCGATGCGGTCAGACCTGAAATTTTTTCCCGCTTTTTCAGCATCCATAGTATATTGCTTTTATATCGGTCCAACCTGCTCACCCTTTCCTCTTAAGGCAACCCATTCGACCCAGGAATCAACCATCTCCAACCGCTTTCAATGAAAGTATCTCTTTCCTTAACGAAGGAGACCAAAACTGTCCGCAATAGTGCAGGCATGGTCAATGCCCTGCATAATTGTAGCAAAATGTTCCTACTGTTATACACTTATATACACAATATAATAAACGCTTTTTGCAGCTATTACCCATTCCCTTTCAAGAGCTAAAGTACCTAAGAATACCAGTACCTGCGTCGATGGTGTTACCCTCAATGGGGTCATCTTTTGCTGTACGTGTGCAATGCTTTGTTGTAGATTTTGTTGAAGGATTGCCTGGTGAGCAGCATTTTGCAACTGCCGCGTTGCATTATGAATGATTGTCAATGGTTGAGAAAAGACGGCCTGCTGCTGTGAAACTGTCGTTAGAATCTTAGGCTGACTAGGCCGGTTCACTGGAGGCGCCTGGGTGGAAATATTTATTTGCTGAACTTGAGCCGCGTTGCATGAATCAATCCTTTGGACAACACTCGCGTGTACCTGCTGCATCAGAGCATTACACTCAGGCACCTGCAATATTTGGTGTTGATCCGTCGCAAGCACTCGAGTGTCTGGTGGAAGGCATGATACCAAGTTACTCTTCTGCAAAATTTGATTTTCAGTAGGCTCGGAGTTCAATTGCACAACATTGGTTTTACTGAGTTGCGTTGTATGTTGCTGAGACTTGGTAACGTGGGCGATGACTTGCTGTAGCTCATCTGTCAGACCCACATGCTGCACGAACTGAGCATGCTGCTGCTGCTGATGGTTAGCAAACATTTGAACAGCTTCACTTTCGCTTACTTCGACCAGTCCCTGTTGCTTTGCTAACTGCTCGACCAGTTGTTGCTGTTCCTCCGGGGTCAGCCCCGTACCCTCCACGAAAGTGCCATCGGGCTGCACATAAATAATGGTGCTGGGGGTGGACTCAATGGAGATGCCCTCCAACTCCGCCGCCTCCACCGTGAAGTCAGCCGCGCTCACGGCCGCCCCGGCCCCGCCAGCCGGAGAGGCCTCCGCCAACGAGTTAATGATGCCGTTGGCAGCCAGGAGGCCGTGCCCGCCGCCGGGTAAAGTGCTGACCGCCCGAGTGTCCTCCACCACCACCTGCACAATCCCCTCCGGCAGCATTTGGCACGGGTGGGCCTCGAACAGCTTGTGGGGGGCGTTGGCGCAGCCAGCCTCGGCCGCCGGGCCCCCCTCCAGGCGCTGGGTGCCATGTTGCTGCTGGGGAGCAGCCCCCTCCTGTGTTGTCAGCCTGCTCTCCTCCTCGTCCGCCATGTTGGCGGCCCTGCTCTCAGGCAGAGGGAGTCGGGAACGCCAGCACTAATTTCCCTATCGAGCTTTTTTTCAGCCCGGAGCCGGTGCCGAGTTCGAAACGGGATGAGACCACCCCCGAACGACGGCCGAAACCGAAAAAAAATTGGCCAAAGCGGCGCGGGAAAGATTGATCCCCTTCCACAAAAAAGCCGTCGTTATGCGGACGTCACGGGCGTCGACACAAGATGGCGGACAGCAGCGCTACGGGTGCCGACGGAGCTGAAAAAGATCGCGGCTGCTGACGTCGGGATTTCGCGTCGCGGCTCTGACATCGCTGTCTGTCCAACGGCTAAACTAATTGCGTCGTTCAGAACAGTAAAAGGGCTGGAAGAAGTCGGCGGCTGGGGCAGTTGAGAGTCCGAACCTTCCACGGGAGGTTTTTAAACATTAAACCGCATCTCCCTATCGATTTTAAAATCGGCCGAAACGAGAACAGAAGGGGGGGAGAGAGAACTCATCTGTCAGGAGAAAAGCTGAAATTTAAAAATATTTCGGTTTTTTTAAAAATAAAAACGGGAGGATGGTGGATGACTGCGAAGGAATAAAAACAAAATCCCGGGAAAAATATAATTCCTTGATTCGAATATTTGTCATCTAACTCAATAAAATAAATAAAACATTAACCTGAATGTAAGAGGAAAAAATATCGCCGCCCAACGTGGGGCTCGAACCCACGACCCTGAGATTAAGAGTCTCATGCTCTACCGACTGAGCTAGCCGGGCGCTGGAGAGCAGTGTTCACATTCTGGCTCATAACCTCAAACCCGCCTGTCTCTGGTCATTCAATGATATCGGTTTGGACCTTGCGATGGGAAAATCTGCAAACGTTTAACAAAAGTACAGATCCGCTGATGTTCAATATTCCGGTTCAGTGCAGACGAAACGCAGGAACATTTCTCTTCCCGGGATCCCACTCTGCGTTTATTCTTCTTTGATTTGGGTTTAACCCGAACATGTGAATGAATGTACTGGAAGTTACGAGAGTACTTGTTAAGTGGGCACTCTCGATTTGATTTGGATCCATATCTTTCAGAGTTAGGAATACCACCGGGTGGAGAAGATTAGCTGATACATGGGGGAACTGTCACGGAGCCCAGAGGAGGCCATTCGGCCCATTGTGTCGGCACCAGCCCTCCAAATGAGCATTATGACTTATGCATATATTAGGAAAGAGGTGACAGTAAGGGTTTCTTCTGGGTGCAGAACTCTCGAGTCGTTGTCCCATCTGTTCGAAATTTTAAAAACGAGCATTAAATGGGCATGTTTTCCTGAATATCCGTCAGCAAAGTAGAATATTTTCTATATGTGGGTTGTGACCTCTGGAATCAGGGAGGGAACACAAAGTTCATTGCCCTACTTCACTGGACTCTTGATATCAGTGGTGATGTCGGGGTGGGGGGGGGGGGGATAACCATTTATACATGCTTCATTGTGGTCAGTGTCAGAACATCACTGGCAGAGGCAAGAAAGGAGATCACACACACACACAGCCACTGGGGGACAAGCAGCCCTTGTAAATTGAGAGAGAAATATTGGGTTTCTTCACTAAAATCAGGCACTTTTCCAGTGGGAGATACAAACGCGATACAGTAACATCACAAAACAATAATTACTTGCAAAATAACGATTTTAACACAGAAAAGGGCCGCAGAGCAATTCACAGAGATGCAGTCGAAAGAGATAGATGCTGAGCCAAAAAGAGAGACATTGGGATATTGGCAGGGTAATAGATCAAAAGCTTTGCAAAAGAACTAGATTTTAAGAAGGGTCGTAAAAGTGGAGAGGGCGGTGAAATGACGGATGGATTTCGGCAGGCACAGGAGAATAATGAGTTAACAGATCTAAAAACTCCAGCCCTATTGAGGTTAAGGGGTAGTGAATTAGCTGTGACACAGGGCACGGATCTGAAAACTGTTGGAAGGTTTTGCATGGAAGCCCAGTATCAACGGTTGTCTCCTTGAACAAAAGCGAGAGAAAAATACTGCAACATCAACTTGCATTTTTTAAAGAACCCTTAATCTAACAAAACGGCCCAAAATGCTTCAGAGATGCAGAGGAAAATGGACATCAAGGCAAAAATAGTGATTAGGATTGATGACTGTTCTGAGACGGTCCTTCTTACCTGTTGAGCCTAGGTGTGGTGTTTGGCTATTAGACAGACTGTAGTCATACTCTGTACTTGCTTTAACACCTGGTAGTTAGTACTACATTTAGACAGGATAGGCATGTTGCTCCTGAGCATAGTATTCCAACCTCTGTCTCGCGAAAGTTTAACACATAGCTGACCAATCTCAATGATACATCATCACCTGTGTCATATATTAGCATATCCCTTCTGTTAACCTTTTATACCACCTTGACCAAGAACCTGGTTCAGGAAATGGGCTTTTAAGGAGAGCACCTGGAGGGATTTGCAGACGGACGTCAAGAGTATGGGGCCTGTTTGTTGAAAACCCAGCCAATTGTGCACTGAAGGTGGAGGAAGGGGTGAGATCATGGGGGTTTGAAGCGAGAAGATCGGACAACTTGGAAGCCAATAGGGGTTAGCGACTACAGGGCGAGAGTGAGCAAGGCTTGCAACGGCAGGAAAATTGTGGGTGAAGTGAGGATTACAGAGGTTGAAAGATGAGAAGTGGAGCTACTGCATTTGAATAACCCGATCTAGGACTGGCAAAGATGGACATGAGGTTTCAGCAGTGGATAGGCTGAAGTGGTGAAGTGGAGACATTAAGAAGCAGGTCTCTCTGAGGGGTGCGGAGATAACCGAGGAGAATAAAGAGCGTGTATGTCACAGTTCAGATGGTATTAGCACACCCGGCTTCAGAAGCACAATAGCCTGAGTGGCAAACACAATAATTTAGAGCTTCTCAATAACCTATCAATTTACTTACTCATTTTGCTATTTTATTCCCTTTGGAGTGTGATATTAAAGCCACAGCTTCCAGATCGATGAACCTATTTTTAAAAATGTTTGCCATCTATTTGAATGGCAGATGTTTCATTCTCATGAAAGTATACCCCGCATGTAAAATAACATTACGCAGAATTATAGAACACAAGTAGGGAACTGCTATTAAATCCTCCACACAAGGCTCCTCCCAGCTGACTTTATCTCGCCCGATAACGTTATCATCATATTGTTGCCGATTATGATTTTTTTTTTAAATTGGGCCAGTCATGCCAGAAAAGCCGACTTCAGCAAAGCCACGTGACCCTAAATATCAGGCAAGGAACTGTGCATGGAATGCCACCCTGACTTACTCCCGGATATTGAATAAATACAATCTCCTGTTTTGACATGGCCTGGGAATCATGTGGGCAGAGGCCAGGGTAAACAGCAATCTCTCCTGACCTCAGCAGGGTAGTATGGGGTCAATGTGATTTTAATTTCTGTGCATGTGTTGGAGGACAACAGCAGCTGACTGGCTGGCAGGCAGGAGCTATAAGGACGGGTGCAGGAAACAAAAGGAAGAGTTCCTGCACACAAGTGAGTCCCAGGGAGGGTCCTGTCATCATAGTGAGGGGAGGAGGGGTGGGCGGCAGACAACCCCCAGATTACAATCAGTACTTGCAGGAAGAGATGAGCGGGACCTGGACCTTCAATTGGACATTCAGGCCCAGGGACAATTTCAAATAATAACAGAAAATGTTGGAAGAACTCAGCAGGCCTGCCAGCATCTGTGGAGAGAGAAACTGAGTCAATGTTTCGAGTCTGAATGATTCTTCCTCGAACATTATTAACTCATTTTCTCTCCACAGATGCTGCCAGACTTGTCGAGTTTATCCAGCATTTCTTGCTGTATTTTGCTTTTACTTTAGGGGCAATTTAACCCTGTTTCTGCTGAAGAGATGGAGGGGAGGGGGCCGGCCGGGGTGTAATATAAACAATGCATGTGTGATGAATGGTATCAGTAACTGCTATAACTGTACCTTGCCTTTAATACATTGGCCCTTTAAGACCGGGCTTGGAACCCTGGGGGACTCCGCCTCTGGCTCCGCCCCCAGGAAACGGTATATAAGGTGATGCTCACTGGGCAGCGTGCTGTGACCACACTTCTCAGCAGCTGTCCGGTTCTCTGGTAATTAAAGCCTTTGAATTACCAATCTTCTCTCCTGTGTCGTAATTGAGGGTATCTCAATTTAATTACCAGACACATCAAGATGGACAGCGCTCTAAAGCCGGAGAAACTCAACCTAGACGCTCGGTCACCGGAGGCCCCAGAAATTTTTTAATATTGGCTCCGGTGTTTTGAGGCCTAGCTAAACTCCTCAGAGACTGATTTTGACAGCGCTCGCAAGCTGAGCTTACTACATGCCCGGGTGGACCACCGACTCTCCGCCGTGATCGAGAACGCTACGACATACAAAACTGCGGTCGATATACTAAAGAAACGCTTCGTAAAGCCGATTAACAAGGTACACGCCAGACATTTGCTCTCGACCTGCAGCCAACGCTCCGGGGAAACTCTAGACGAACTCTCACTGCGCTCGCGAGGAACTGCAATCATAAAGAAGTGACGGCAGAAGTCCACATGAACTTACATATTCGTGATGCCTTCATGTCCGGTATCAGGTCCTCGTACATACGGCAGCAGCTCCTAGAAACGGGGCAAAGGATCTCCAAGGCACGGTAACGCTCGCCTCTTCTCTAGAAACGGCCCACCGTAACCTCCGTACATACTCCGCGGACCTTGCAAACCCCTCTTGATCCCCTCCAGACTCGGCCACGCTACAGGCCTGCGCCACGCATGGTTCCCCATGCTATTTCTGTGGGCAAGGCCAGCACCCACGTCAGCGTTGCCCGGCCCGCTCCGCGATCTGCAATGACTGCGGGAAGAAGGGGCACTTCGCTAAAGTCTGCCTGGCTGGGCCCAAAGGCCGCAAACAAAAGCCTCACCAGGCCCAGAAATCAAGCTCCCGGCCTCGCAGGCCCCGCAATGCAGTCGTGCGGCGGCCGGGCACGCCTACTTCCGACGCGTCATCGACCTCGTGCGAGTCATGGGGTGGCCATTTTGGCGCCGGCCATCTTCGAATCCCGACACGTGCGACCGACGGCGGTGGCCATTTTGTGACTCCAGGCAGCCATTTCGTGAGTCCAACCTAACCGAGGACTCTGACTACCCTCAACTAGGAGCGATCACGCTCGATCAGTCGCGGCCAAAGCACCTTCGGAACTCAATGATGCGGGTACAAATCAACGGCCACGACGCTCCCTGCCTATTTGACTCCGGGAGCACAGAGAGCTTTATTCATCCAGACACGGTAAGGCGCTGCTCCCTGTCCACCCACCCCGCCTCCCAAACTATCGCCCTCGCTTCAGGGTCCCATTCGGTACAAATCACGGGTTATTGTGTCGCGGACCTCGCGATTCAAGGCGCTGAATACACCCGTTTTAAACTCTACATCCTCCCTCAGCTCTGCGCCCCCCTGCTGCTCGGTCTGGACTTTCAGTGCAGCCACCGGAGGCTGACACTGAAGTTCGGCAGACCCCTGCCCCCACTCACGGTATGCAGCCTGGCGACACTCAAAGTTGCGCCACCCCCCCTCTTCGCGAACCTCACTCCCGACTGTAAGCCCGTCACCACTAGGAGTCGGCGGTATAGTGCCCAAGACATGACTTTTATCAAGTCAGAAATTCAGCGGCTACTAAAAGAGGGGGTCATAGAGGCCAGCAACAGCCCTTGGAGGGCTCAAGTATTGATAGTCCATTCCGGGGAAAAGCAACGAATGGTAGTGGATTATAGCCAGACCATAAACCGCTTTACGCAACTCGATGCGTACCCACTTCCCTGCATAGCGGAAATGGTGACTCAAATCGCCCAGTATCGGGTATTCTCCACGGTCGACCTAAAATCGCCCGATCATCAACTCCCTGTCCGCCCAGAGGACCGCCTCTACGTGGCTTTCGAAGCAGCCGGTCGGCTGTTTCACTTTCTCAGGATCCCTTTTGGTGTCACAAACGGAATCTCCATTTTCCAGAGGGCGATGGATCAAATGGTGGACAAGTACAGCTTACGGGCTACCTTCCCGTACTTGGACAACGTCACCATCTGTGGCCATGAACAGCAAGACCACGACACAAACCTGAGGAAGTTCCTCCAGACTGCCTGAGCCCTCAACCTCACATATAACAAAGAGAAATGCGTGTTCCACACAACCCGGCTAGCCATCCTCAGCTACGTCGTGGAAAACGGGGTCCTAGGCCCAGACCCCGACCGCATGCCTCCCCTTAAGGAACTCCCCCTCCCCCGTAGCCTCAAGGCACTCAAACGGTGCTTGGGGCTTTTCTCCTATTATGCCCAGTGGGTCCCCAGATATGCGGACAAAGCCCGGCCACTCATTAAGACCACGGATTTTCCCCTGACGGCTGAGGCCCAGTCGGCTTTCAGCCGTATCAAGGCCGACATCATCAAGGCTGCCATGCACGCGGTGGACGAAGCCATTCCCTTCCAGGTAGAAAGCGACGCATCAGACGTCGCCCTGGCTGCTACCCTCAACCAGGAGGGCAGACCAGTAGCGTTCTTCTCCCGAACCCTCACCGCCTCGGAAGTTCAGCACCCTGCAGTCGAGAAGGAGGCACAAGCCATTGTGGAGGCCGTGCGGCACTGGAGGCACTACCTAGCCGGTAGGAGGTTCACCCCCGTCACCGACCAACGGTTGGTTGCCTTTATGTTCGATAACGCACAACGGGGCAAAATAAAGAATGACAAAATTCTGAGGTGGAGGATAGAGCTCTCCACCTATACGTACGATATTAAATATCGCCCGGGGAAGCTCAACGAGCCCCCGGATGCCCTGTACCCCGGCACGTGCGCCAACGCGCAAAAAGACCACCTGAGAGCCATCCACGATGACCTCTGCAATCCGGGGGTCACCCGGCTTGCCCATTTCATCAAGTCCCGCAACCTACCTTACTCCACAGAGGAGGTCAAGGCCATGACTAAGGCATGCCAGATCTATGCGGAGTGCAAACCGCACTTCTATCGACCAGACAGGACTTGCCTGATAAAAGACCTCTGGGCCCTTTGAGCGACAAAGTGTGGACTTCAAAGGGCACCTCCCATCCACCAACCGCAACATCTATTTCCTCACTATTATCGATAAGTTCTCCCGCTTCCCTTTTGCAGTCCCCTGCCCCGATATGACCTCGGCCTCCGTGATCAAGGCACTGCACAGCATCTTCACTCTGTTTGGTTTCCCCGCTTATATCCACAGCGACCGGGGTACATCGTTCATGAGCGATGAGCTGCGTTGATATCTGCTGAGCATCGCCTCGAGCACAACGACGAGCTATAACCCACGGGGAAACGGGCTGGTGGAGAGGGAGAACGCGACAGTTTGGAAGGCTGTCCTTCTAGCCCTACGGTCAAGGAGTCTCCCAATCGCCCGCTGGCAGGAGGTCCTACCCGATGCCCTACATTCCATTAGGTCGCTCCTCTGTACGGCCACGAACGAGACCCCTCACAATCGTTTGTTTGTCTTCCCCAGGAAGTCCACCTCTGGGGTCTTGCTTCCACGCTGGCTGATGACTCCGGGACCAGTCCTACTCCGGAGACACGTGATGAGCCATAAAACAGATCCGATAGTCGAGAGGGTCCAATTGCTACATGCAAACCCTGAATACGCCTACGTCGAGCACCCCGATGGCAGGCAGGACACGGTCTCCCTGCGAGACCTGGCACCCACCGGCTATCCACCGACCCTCCCCCTCCTACCTACTCCCCGCACCAACTGCCAATCCCGACAGCGCCCCCTCCCATAGCGCCCCCTGCCACCCAGCCGGCGCCGGCACCAATCACTCTAGTCACCCCGGATACCCCCCCCCCCCTCCCGCTCCAAAGCGGGCAAAAGCTCAGTCAACCGTGCTCCCGGATATACCATCACTGAAACCGACCGTATCCACGGCACCACCACCGGAGCGGAGAAGGTCAGCACGGACGGTCAGACCACCCAAAAGACTGAACTTATAACTCCACTTTCACCCCCGACGGACTATGTGTTTTTTTAAAACAGGGGGTTAATGTGATGAATGGTATCGGTAACTGCTGTAACTGTACCTTGCCTTTAATACATTGGCCCTTTAAGACCGGGCTTGGAACCCTGGGAGACTCTGCCTCTGGCTCCGCCCCCAGGAAACGGTATATAAGGTGATGCTCACTGGGCAGCATGCTGTGACCACACGTCTTGGCACCAATCTTCTCTCCTGTGTCATAATTGAGGGTATCTCAGCATGAAACAAATTTACTTTAGTTCAGCAGGAGTTCAGCATGGATCTCTCAAAGCCTCTGCATAAGTAAACAGCAAACTGACATTTGCATATTTTGCAAGTGACTGTACTACAAAAGTATGTTGTTGGCTTGGGAGGTCCTGTAGCTGTGAGATGAGTTTATATAATCCACGAACTTTGAGCGGAACACTCAGCAAACTATTCCCAAGGAAAACTTTTAGCCTCCATGGATTTCCCAAATATGTAAACCAGTGGGAACCAACTGCGAACCAACTGCTACCAATGCATGTGGCAATATAGATACTGTGGTGAACCACGTTATTGCATTATATGTATTGTATTGTACTGTGTATGCTTGTGCATTCCTGGGCTTGTCCAAGCTGTCTCCGCCTGTGGCTCCTCCCCTCGGGCTTATGTATAAAGGTGGCAAGTCTCAGCCTCCGACCCAGTTCGGGTCCAGAGGCAGGAGGCTTGCTGTTTCGTGTATTAAAGCCTCCGTTATGTTCATCACTTGTGTGTTATTGATGGTGTATCAGATAGGTTAAATAATCAAATATAATCATAAACAGCTCTTTCAGAAAGTACTCAATGTCATTAAGTCACATCCCATCCTTACATTCTTTAGTATGCTGCATGTTAGCGCACTTAAAACCAACATGAGAAATGAATTAAAAACCATCCTTTCACTTGGAATAGATGTATCAAAGCTTTTGCAATGACCAGGGTCTTATTCCTGTCCCTGGAACATTCAGACATCTCTGGGCAGGCTCACACATAGCTTATCTATGTCTTGCATTGTTTTGGGACCTGTAGGAATTAAAAATTAATCTAATTTACACTGCCGGGAGTAACACATCAGGACAAATTTAAATATGTTCTTTTTCTGTCAAACGGCGTCCAACATGCAGTATAACCGGAATGACAGTCACTGTGCAGCTTGTTTCAATTTGACAGTAGACACTATGATTTGCCGTCTTTATGAAAAGAGCCTGAAGGGTGCCGAACAGTCTGGCTTACTGATTTGCAATTCATCCACATGGTATTTAATCAGAATCCACAGTGAGAGGCATGACAGATAAGAAGTTGAAATCACATTCTGAATAAAATTAAAGCTAACTCAAATATACCTTTTTTCACATGTCATCTAAACCCAATATTCTGTAAACACACTGATACGAATGCAAGAATTTGCTTTGAAATTGTAGCTTTCGGGGCTGTAGGCTATGCCAAAGTGCTACACAATCAATGTAGCATTATATGTCCAAAGTGTTGTAATGTTGTAATGTAGGGACATGTGGCAGTTAATTTGCTCACAACATGACACAAACAGCATGGAGATATTTGTCCTTGCGATGTTTGTTAAGGGAATGCTGGTTAAGTAGTTAAGAAACGGACTTCCGGTGACGGCGGGAAGGGAGGCAGCCGCACGTTGGAGGGCTCCCGCTCGGGAATAGAATTTTCGCGGTTTTAATGCCCGGTCCCAGGGGCAACAGATGTTGAAAAAGTTGTAGGAGGATACAGGGAGGAGAAATGTCCAAGCTTTTGAAACAAACGGTCATGAAAAAGGTGGCTAATGAAACTCCGCCAGTGAGTGGAAAAGTCGGCATTGGCACTGCAAGGAAAGCGGAGGCTAGGGCGCCGGAGGAGGTCACATTGCTCACCGCAGAAGGAATGACCAAGGTGATGGTCGTAGAACTTGGATCCCTCTCGATACGAACAGGATCGGGCTCATAGGTCGTGAGTGAAGTGAGTGAGCCACCAAGAATAGTGACTGTTTGTTTCTGTAGGTACAGCATGAAGGAGAAGGTCCTATGCTGGGCAAAGCAGAAGCGGGTGGTGCATTGGGCTGGAGCTGGTATAGGCATATACCAGGACTTTACGGTTTGTTGGCGAGGAGGCGTGCGACCTTCAGCCAGGTGAAGAAGGCACTGTACAACAGCAAGGTGCAGTGTGGCATAGTGTATCCAGCTAAGTTGAGGGTGACCTACAAATCCAAGGACTTTTATTTTAAGGCAGTGGAAGCGGCGAAGGGGTTTGCGAAGGCAGAAGGACTGTGGCAGAATTGAGAAATGGGACTGAGAGTTGATCTTGTACTGATGTAGCCTCATGTAACTTTATTTTTTCATTGCGTGTTGGTGTATGTACTAAATGAGTCAACAGTGTATATTTGCACAAGTGAAGAGTTGGGACTTTCCTTTGCAATGATGGTTCTTTGGGGCTTGGGTCTATATGCTGGGGCTGTGTGTTAAAGGGGATTTCTTTGTTTCCCTGGGGCCGAGCAGGGGGGAAGGAGACCCAGGCGCCGATCTCCATGCTTGCTGATTTAAGCCGGCCAGTGAACGGGAGTGAGGTGGGGGGAGGGGCTGCGGCCACCAGAGCTTGGCAGAACAGGTTCCGATGAGTCTCGCCGGGGTGAAAAGTTGGGGGAAGAAACCGATGCTGGGGGGAGGAGTTTACAAGAAGAAGTGGAGGGGAGGAATCTGTGTGGAGGGGGGTGTCTACAATTCATGGGTGTCATTCACAGTGCACCTTTTGGGGATTGGACAGCTTTGAATATTGGGGCTTAGGGGTTGGGGGGTGGACTATATATGTTAATGGTGACCAAGGGCGATTCCTGATTCCTTTTCCTTTTTTTTCTTGGGAGGTTTCTTTTATTCGATGCTTATATTGTCATGCGGGCCGTTGTTTGCGAGTTGGTGGGAGGATGGGATTGTTGTTGTTAATAAGGGGACTGACATTGTATTTGTTACCGTTTACTGTTTGTTGGTGGGGGTGTAAATTTTGAAGAAAATGTGAAAAAGGAGAATAAAAATATATTTTTTTAAAGTAGCTGAGATACCAGGGAAGCTATACAATTCTTTTTGGATGCGACTTTAAACCGATGCCCCATCTGCCCTCTCAGGGGTATAAACATTCCCCAAGGTACTATTTTGTAGAAAAGCAGGAGGAATTATCCCCTGTATCTTGGCCAATAGTTAGCCCTCAATTAACCTCACAAATACTGATTATCTCATCATTATCACATTGTTGCATTTCCTACATTACAGTGACTGCATTTCACAGAAGTACCTGATTGGCTGTAAAGTGCTTTGGGATAGCCTGAGGTCATAAAAGCAAATCTTCTCTCCATTAATGGGATAGCATAGGATTTTCAAACTGAACAGACATGACCTCAATTTAACATTTCATTTGAAAACAGCGCCTCTGACAGTGCTGCATTGAAGGGGAAGAAACAAATATAATCAATGGCTTGTACAACACTGAAGAAGGCCATTCAGTCCATTGAGCCTGTGCTGACTCATTTGAAGAGCAATCCAGTTAGTCCGACTCCCCATATTTTTCCCATGTCGTTGCAATGTATTTCTCCAAGTATTAATCCAATTCCCTTTGCAATCTACTGTTCAATTTGTAAATTCCAAATTTGCTCATTGTGTAAAAAGGGTTTCGCACATGTCACCTCTGGTTTGCCAATCACTTTAACTATGTGTCTTGTGGCTATCATGATAATAGATTGAAGGAAGCGACTTATAATTTTGCCAAAAGGTGTAGTAAACCTGAAGATTGAAAGGAATTTGGAAGTATTAAAGAATGGTCAAGAAATTAATGAATAGAAACAAAAAAGAATATTCGGTAAATGGGCAAGATACATAAAAGGCATTGCAAAAGCTTCGATCGGTAAATAAATAAGGAAGGATATACTTGCCTTAGACAGAGTGCAACAAATGTTCACTATATTGATTTGTGAGCTGGATGCTTGTTTTAATGAGTAGTAAATAAGGCTCACATTTACTCGTGTTTAGAAAAGTAAGAGATGATCTCATTAAACATAAAATGCTTAGATGGCTTGACAAGGTAAATGCTGGGAGGTTTCTTCAGGCTGGGGGGGGTCTATAACTAGGGGCGGGATTCTCCCGCAATTGGCGGGGCGGCCCTTACCGGCGCCAAGAACGGCGCAAATCACTCCGGCATTGGGCTGCCCGGAAGTTGCGGAATCCTCTGCACTTGTTGGCGCTAGGCCAGCGCTGGAGGGGTTGGCACCGCACCGACTGGCGCCGGAGGGCCGCCGCCGGCCGGCTTGAGTTGGTGCATGCGCAGGACTGCCGGCGTGTTCTGGTGCATGCGCAGAACTGCCGGCATGTTTCCTGCGCATGCGCAGGGGGTTTCTTCTCCGCACCGGCCATGACAGAGCCTTACAGAGGCTGGCGCGGAGGGAAAGAGTGCCCCCATGGCACAGGCCCACCTGCAGATCGGTGGGCCCCAATCGCCTGCCCCTGGATCCCCCCACGCCTGCCCCCGAGGACCCCGCTAGACAACAGACAAGCCAGGTCCCGCCGGGGTGGATCATGTCCATTTTATGCCGGCGGGACTGGCTGAAAACGGGCGGCCGTTCGGCCCATCGGGGCCTAAAGAATTGCCGGGGGGGGGGGCCGCTGCCAACGGCCGCTCCCAACCGCGCCTGAAAAGCGGCAGGAGAATTTGGCAGCCGGCGTCAGAGTGGCGGGGCGAGGTTCACGCCGCCCCCTCGCCAATTCCCCGACCTGGTGGGGGGGTCGGAGAATCCCGCCCTAGGAGTTTCAAAAGAATGGGTTGGCTATTTAGGAATGAGGTGAGGAGAAATTTCTTCACCCAAAGACTCGTGACTATTTGGAATTCTTTACCCCAGAGGACTATGAATACTTCTCAGTCATGGAGTATATTCAAGTCAGAGATCAACAGATTTTGGATACTAATGGAATCAAGGGATATAGAGATACTGCAGGAAGTTGGGTCAAGGTAGAAGGTAAGCCATGATCTGCAGTGATGAACCTATCTCTTAACTCCTCAAATGCATTGGATAAGCTATCTGTACATAAAGTTGTAAAAGCACCAGGGGCAGATGAGGTGCATTCAAGAATACTGAGGGAAGTGAGAGTGGAAATCACAGAGGCACTGTCCATAAGTTTTCAATCTTCGTTAGACTAAGGGGTGGTCCTGGCGGACTGCAGATTTGCAAACGTAACACCCTTGTTCAAAAATGTGTGGAAACATAAGCCCAGCAACTACAAGCCCGTCACTTTAACTTTGGTGGTGAGGAAATATCTAGAAACAATAATTTGGGACAACATTAACAGCCACGTGGACAAATGTGAGTTAAGGCCTTTGACAAGGTACCGCATTGGAGGTTGTTGCAAAAGGTTAAATCTCACGGAATTCAGGACGAGGTAGCCAATTGGATGCAAAATTGGCTTGGCAACCGAAGCCAAAGGATGGTTGTGGAGGATTGTTTTTCAAACTGGAGGCCTGTGACCAGCAGTGCGCTTCAGGGATCAGTGCTGGGTCCACTGTTATTTGTGATATCTATAAATGATTAGGATGAGAATGTAGGAGGTGTGGTTGGCTGTTTAGCACAGGGCTAAATTGCTGGCTTTGAAAGCAGACCAAGGCAGGCCAGCAGCACGGTTCAATTCCCGTACCAGCCTCCCCGAACAGGCGCCGGAATGTGGCGACTAGGGGCTTTTCACAGTAATTTCATTTGAAGCCTACTTGTGACAATAAGCGATTTTCATTTCATTTCAGTAAGTTTGTAGATGACATCAAGATTGGTGGCATAGTGGATAGTGGAGAAGGTTATATAAGATTGCAACAGGATCTTGACCAATTGGGCCAGTGGGATGATGAATGGCAGATGGAGTTTAATTTGGATAAATGTGATGTGATGCATTTTGGTTGATCAAATCAGGGCAGGACCTACTCAGTTAATGGTAGGGAGTTGGGGAGAGTTACAGAACAAAGAAATCTAGGAGTACAGATTCATAGAACCTTGAAGGTGGAGTCAAGGTGGACAGGGTGGTGAAGAAGGCATTCAGCATGCCAGATTTATTGGTCAGAATATTGAATACAGTTGGGACGTCTTGTTGAAGTTGTACAAGAAATTGGTAAGACCACACGTGGAATACTGTGTTCAGTTCTGGTCTTCCTATTATAGGAAGAATATTGTTCAACTAGAAAGAGTACAGAAGAAATTTACGAGAATGCTACCAGGACTTGATGGTCTGAGTTATAAAGAGAGACTGGATGGGCTGGGATTTTTTCCCCTGGAATGTAGGAAGTTTAGGGGTGATCTTATAGAGGTCTATAAAATAATGAGGAGCATCAATAAGGTAGATAGTCAACATCTTTTCCCAAAGGTAGAGGAGTCTAGAGCGAGAGGCCATAGGTTTAAGGTGAGAGGACAGAGATACAAGAGACCAGAGGGGAACTTTCTTCACAGAGCATCTGGAACGGGCTGCCAGAGGTAGTGGGAGAGGCGGTGTTGCTCGTTCTGAAGAGTGCGCTTTACACTCAATTGGCTCTGTTTTATTACTTAGCTCTAGAGTCACCAGGTATCCTTATGATACCACCACGAGGTTCAAGTTCAAGTTCAGATCAATGACTCAATACACCAATTAGTAAGGTTCAAATCAAGACACGTTTATTAATACACAGTTAATCGCTACTCATGCATACAATACTAAAAGATTAGGCTATTCCTACCACTAGCAGACCAATACTTATCTGGATAAGGGAACCCGCTGGGTCAGGGAACAATGGCCTCTTGCTCGATCCTGAGTCTGCAGGCTTCCAGCTGGTATGGACTAAGGGGTCAGGAGCATCTATCTCGTAGTGTGCGTTGACTGAACACTTACTTGATGGTGCAGCAGTTGGCCAGGCCTCTCCTTCTTACGGTCAAGTTCTTCGAGAGCTGCTAACGTGTTCTACTGGGAGGGCCGGCTAAGAGAGTGAACTGAACTTGGGACCTGTCCTTTATAGGTCCCAGGGGCTTCGCGCCCTTTTGGGCGGACCCCGAGCTTACTTCCAATCGATTGGATCCCATACCAATCGATTAGTTTGAATTCCCCAATACTGGGGCTGTTTCTCGATCGCTGGGCGGTTCTTTCTGGCTTGTTTGTCTCCTTTGTTTCGGACTCCCGTTGGCGCCGAGGAGTCTGACTTGCTATTTAGTGTCTTAAATGTAGCTAATTGTTGTAGCTATTGTTCCCGGGGATCGCTCATCAATATGCATTACTGCTGGTTTCAGTGCTGTCTGCTTTATTTGCAGGCAGAATACACAGGAAAAGTCTGCAAACTGCTTGTTTCTCTAGGGTTGTCCAATTTCCCTGCTGTCTTTGTGTTTCTCCATTTTGTGTGGGGAAGTGGCCAACTCAGGCGTCTACAGCGGGTACAGTTTTGTCTTTTAAAAAGCAGTTAGACAGCTACATAGGCAGGGTGGGTATAGAGCAGGGGTGGGCAAACTACGGCCCGCAGCCCGCCAAAGGTCTTTATGCGGCCCACCAAGATCAAGTCATAAAAAAAAAAGGTTAATGGGGGGTGCTGTTGGGTTACTGGTATAGGGTGGATACGTTGCCTTGAGTAGGGTGATCATTGCTCGGCACATGTGTTTCATGTGAAGTTTCTACTTTAAAATATTAATTAATCAAAATTAATTGCTTTTTTTTCTTTAAACTGAGTTACTTTGTTTTTCAAATAAATGTGTTTCATGTAAAGTTTCTACTTTAAAATATTAATTAATAAAAATTAATTGCTTTTTATTCTTTAAAAACCATTTATTTTGGCTATTTTAAATATTAATTATTTTACTTAATATACTATGCGGCCCTTTAAAATTGTGAATTTCTGAATGTGGCCCTTGCACAGAAAAGTTTTCCCACCCCTGGTATAGAGGGATATGGGCCAAATGCAAGTGGGACTAGTGATAGAAACTGGGAGGCATGGATCAGCTGGGCCGATGGGCTTGTTTCCATGCTGTAGGCATCTCTGACTCTAATGCCAGCATGGATTAGTTAGAGGAAAGTCATGTTTAACTATAATCTGTAGATTTTTTGAAGAAGAAACAGAGTAGGTTGACGAGGGAGATGCTATTGATGGACTTCCAAAAGGCATTTGTTCAGTGCTGCACAAAAGATTTATAAGCACAGTTATAGCTCATGGAATAAAAAGGACAGTAGCAATATAGTTGGGGAATCGGTTGAACCAATAGAAACAAAAGGTAGTGGTTGACGAGTGCTTTTCATGCTGGAGGAAAGTTTGTAGTCAAGTTCCCCAGAGTCTGTGTTGGGACCCTTGCTTTTCCTGATATATATAAATGACATAGACCTTTGAGTACTGGATACAAATTCATATATATATATAATTTTTTTTAAAATTTCCAATTAAGGGGCAATTTAGTGTGGCCAGTCCTTCTACCCTGCATATCTTTTGTGCTGTGGGGGTGAGACCCACGCAGACACGGGGAGAAAGTGCAAACTCCACACAGACAGTGACCTGGGGCCAGGATGGAACCCGGGTCCTCAGCACCATGAGGCAGCAGTGCTAACCACTGCACCAACGTGTCGCTCTTTGAGTACTGGATACAAATTTAAAGCTTGCAGATGACACAAAACCTGGAAGCATTGTGAGCCGTGAGGAGGTGTAAGTAAGCCTGGGTAGCAGATGTTTGTGTAAATGGTCAAAATGCCATATTTGTGCCATTTTGAACTCTTGTAGTTTATAATCACTCACATGTATTAATTAAGAGTTAACCACTGTGCACTGTGCCACCTGTGAGAGCTAAGAGTCAACCACATTACTGTGGGGCCCAGAGTTACCACATAGACATGACTGTATAAGGAAAATAGCTGTCCTTCCTCAGAAAGATTAATGATCGAATGGAGTTTTAAGACAAGCTGATCATTTTGTAGCTGCCATTACTGATATGAGGCTGTTGTTCCAGATTCATTGCACTAAATTGAATTTATATTCCCAAGCTGTCATTCCATCATTAGTCCAGGTCTCTGAATTAATACAGCCCAATAACACAGCCACTGTTCTTCCTTGGGGATGGACAATACATGCTGGCCTTACCAGCATTTCCCATATACCATGGACAAATTTCATAGAATTTACAGTGCAGAAGGAGGTCATTTGGCCCATCGAGTCTGCACCGGCTCTTGGAAAGAGCACCCTACCCAAGCCCACACCTCCACCTTATCTCCATAACCCAGTAACCCAACCCAACACTAAGGGCAATTTTGGACACTAAGGGCAATTTAGCATGGCCAATCCACCTAACCTGCACGTCTTTGGACTGTGGGAGGAAACCAGAGCACCCGGAGGAAACCCACGCACACACAGGAAGAACGTGCAGACTCCGCACAGACAGTAACCAAACAGAATCGAACCTGGGATCCTGGAGCTGTGAAGCAATTGTGCGAACCACAATGCTACCGTGCTGCCCAATGAAAACAAAACTCCTCGTCCTTGCGTTGTTCTCACATTCCTATGTTTTTAGCCATTGGGAATAGTTTCACCTTATTTAATTTATCCAGGCCCTTCATGTCTTTAAACCCAATACAAATAGATAAAAAGAATGAACAAAGAGCCACGTGGAAGAGAGGTTTTGATATGTTGACTGAAAGTTGGTTAGGAAGACCAGTTTGAAGATGGAAGTGGTGAGGGAGGGGGAGTTTATAACGGTGATTTTTGGTGAGCCATGGGCAAGACTAACACATTCCAGGGCGCACACTTTTTAAACAACCAACCTGGCAGCATGTTAAACATCCACAGCGAGCCTTTCACACAAATAATGTAACCATGATATAGCTGGAAATGAAATATGTCAATTACAGTTAAACATTTAGGAACATAGGGGCAGGAATTCACCGGCTGGTCGCTGGTGGTGGGGTTCTCTGGCTCCACCGGCAGTGGTTTCCTGGTAATGTGGGGTGGCTTCAATGGGAAATCCCATTAGCAAGCGGCGGGAACATAGAATCCCGCCCCAGCAAACGGCGGTCCACCTCCCACCACTGAGAAACACATGGCTAGGGGATCAGAGAATCCAGGAACAGAAGTAGGCCATTCAGCCTGTCCCGCCATTTAATGCCATTGTGGCCAATTGGACACTTCAATGCCTTTTACACCCCCTAATCTTTTATATTATTGCTAATCAGAAACCTATCAATCTCTGCTTTAAACATACTCAGTGACTGTGCTTCCCTCTTTGGCGAAGAGTTCCCAAAATTCTGCGTGAAGGATTGTTAATTGGCTGTATGTGCTGGGGTGGGAGGGGCGGTTTGGAGACACGCCTGTGGCGTGTTATTGGAAATATCCTCCAGCTCGCAATGGGCCGCCAGCAGTTTGTTTCTTGCCGTGACAGATCAGAGACATTTCAGCAGCGCCCCGCTGCAGGGACTTAGCCATGACCGGAAAGCTTTCCATCGCCTCCCTTTCTGCAGCTCTCGTTGTCACCTCAGCACTTGTGATTCTGAAACTAGCCGCCCGCTCCCAGTGGCGAAGAGAGGTCGATGGGAGAGGTGGTGATCCCGGCCGGCAGCTTTCCCGCTCTGGGCCACGTGAGCTGCTGGACGAACTGGAAGACAGGGAGCTGGAAACGATTCGCTATCAGGAGGAGGCTGTGCGCCGGCCGCGGGCTGAGCTGTTTTCCGGTCCCGACCGCGTTCCGGGCTCCTGGCCGGGAAGACCTTGGGGTGCTGGCCCTGTCTCCAGTGACTGGTGGGGGAGAGCGGGGAGGGCTGTCGGGCATCCACTCGGGTGCAGCGAGTTCAGGAATATCACAGGGATTGAATTCCTGGGCTCTGGCTACACTAAAACTGTTCTCAGGGGCACTCTGCAGGACGGCACTCCCATCGCCCTGAAAACCGTGAACAGCCAGGGCGACGAAGTAATGTGCTGCGTCCGGCGCTATGGCCAAACGAGGGATTGCCACAGACTGGCGGCGTTCAAAATCATCAAGGAAATTAGCCTGCTGCAAAAGCTTCAGCATCCGAATGTCATCCAGGTAACTCTCCGAATGCTGCCAGATTCATTTTCATTCCAAATAAATGGCACATCCTTGACAAAACTCTTCGTTACCTGACCGTTTTCATTTGTTAACACGCCCGTGGGAGCATTTCTGTGAAAAGTTAACTGCGCTTGTAAATAGAATCCACAGTCATGGTGAATCGTGCAGTCGTTATGTTTAAATTTAATAAAACAGCGAGGCAATCGGCGGATATCACAGGGGAGAAGATTCTGGGCGTTGACAGGTAATTTATGTCTGTGTCCCCATTTTGGGAGGGAGGGGGTGTGACAGCTTTATTCATTTAAGACTGAATTGTGAGGAGCATAACCTGATCTATCATTGCCCCAAAAGATCAGGCAACACACTGCCTCGCCTCAGCATTTCTTCAGTCCATACTAAAAACTTCCAGGAATGATTTATGAGTTTCTGGGGTGGTGGAGAGATGACTCAATCACAGAATTCCATCCCAGAATAACCCGCAGAATCAGATTTTAACATATTCACTCACTGTAAAGTTAATGGCTCTATTTTCAAATACTTAAGTTGTAATACGCAATGTACAGGGGGAGAACTTCAGGGATCTGGTATAATAAAGATAACATTTGTTTGTTATCCGTGCATGGACATCACTGGCTAGACCATCATTTGTTGCCCATCCTTAAATGCCCTTGAGAAAGGTGGTGGTGAGCTGCCTTCTTGAACCAGAGCAGCCCCCCAGTGCTGTTAGGCAGGGAGTTCCGGGACTTTGACCCAGCCACAGTAGTGAAGAAGCAGCAATATAATTCCTTATTAACACAAAAACAGAAAATGCTGGACAATCTCAGCAGGTCTAACAGCTTCTGTGGAGAGAGAACGGAGCTAACATTTCGAGTCTGGTTGTCTTTTGGTCAAAACTTTGACTCGAAACGTTGGCTCCCTTTCTCTCTCCACAGATGCTGTCAGACCTGTTGAGATTGTCCAGCATTTTCTGCTTTTGTTTCAGATCCCAGCACCCGCTGTAATTTGCTTTTATCCTAGTTCTTTAGTAACATGTCCTGTGTCTCGGAAGGGGAGCTTGCTGGTGGTAGTGACCCATGAGTCTGTTTTTGCTTGGAAGGCTTGCCAAGTCCTGTCAAGCGAACTTGGTCCCAGTGGTCATATTATAGCTTTTTGAATAGCCAGACTTGGGCTCGTTTATTTGGCATCATCACAGACACTCCCGTAGTGGGGGAAGTATTGGAACGATTAGCAGGGGGCAGATCAACCCGCTTGAACTGCATCATGAACGTTCAACATGAATGCAATGGGGATATGAACTCGGAGTTTTTGCCTGAGAGTAAGGGATTCTTCCTGATGAGCTCCCTGACTTCGAGGACAACACTGGGATTAGCTACAAACACATGATTCCTTTGGGCAGCACGGGAGCATAGTGGTTAGCATAAATGCTTCACAGCTCCAGGGTCCCAGGTTTGATTCCCGGCTGGGTCACTGTCTGTGCGGAGTCTGCACGTCCTCCCCGTGTGTGCGTGGGTTTCCTCCGGGTGCTCCGGTTTCCTCCCACAGTCCAAAGATGTGCAGGTTAGGTGGATTGGCCATGCTAAATTGCCGGTAGTGTCCTAAAAAGTAAGGTTAAGGGGGGGGGGGGGGGGGGGGGGGTTGTTGGGTTACGGGTATAGGGTGGATATGTGGGTTTGAGTATGGCTCGGCACAACATCGAGGGCCGAAGGGCCTGTTCTGTGCTGTACTGTTCTATGTTCTATGTCCCTCATATTTGGACAGCGATTGGTTTGGACATAATTAATAGTCCTTCGCTTGTATTATGTGTGATCATTTGGTGTGAGCCGGGTTGCTTTTAAAGGAATCTAACCTCGCAAATGGTTTCAGTGATTTCTAAATGGGGTTCAAAGCTCCCCTTGACACTGGCAAATGGGCCTGACACTGCGCCCGTTCGCTGAGGCGAAATTCCGCCCAAATGTCCACGCCAACTCATTCGCATAATGTCAGTCAATGAAACCAAGAAACAGGACCAAACCATTAATTGGCGCCGAGAATAAAACCGATAGATCTAAATGTGTTTGGATGGGGTTGTGTAATAGATAAATCCTCCACACAGTGAGGCTGGAGACCACAGGAGGTACTTTTGACTCGGTTTAAACTAATGGGTATTTCCCCAGCAGCGGAGCAGTGTCTTCCGTTGCTGGATGATTATTTGATCAATGTTGTATTGATGTGAAGGCCAATGCCTGTGGACGGGAGAATCTGACAGAACCAACAAGCGCAACTGGCAGACTCTCCAGCGCATATCTTGCATAGCTCCAAACTTGCGTGTTAAGGCTCTGTGCCGTCCCTGCTCTCCTCCACCTCTTTCATTTAAAATGCTCCTTCATGCCTATCTCTGTGAACAAGTTGATAGTGACCTGTTCAACGTCTCATCCTTTGGCTCACCTTTTATTTCGTCTGCTTTCCTTCCCGTGAAGGCCTTGGCGTTTGAGTTTGCGACGTTTAAAAGGCGCTACACAGATGCAGATCGTGTTTGTTCCGTGGTCGTTGAAAACAACCCACGGGACCGCAGAAGTTAACCACTGATGTTGATATGAAAAGATTGCTCAGATTTTGAGTCCTTTACTGGGTCATCAGCATGTGATCCCTCCCTAATTTAGTCTTTCTGCCCATCATTAGTTATATGGTCAATGCTACCATGGCCGTTTGGAAGATGCACCAGTGATAACCGCAATGATGGAACTGGGAACTCCTGTGGAAATGATACAGCTTTTGCAAACCCCCTGGGAAGAGAGATTTCGGGTAAGAAATCGAAACCTAATAATCGATACATTTTGGGCGGTAAACCGGGGAAGATTGGGGTTCTTCTGTGTGCCAGAGGTTCTGGAATAGATGTCTTTGGAGAGAAAATTCTCTTCAACCATAACAAAGAGACTTGCAGGGGAATTCAACATGGCTAAATTAACCTAAAGTGAGATGTGATAACAAAAGCAATTGACCTATGTCAGTTTCATAACGTCCAGTTGAAACTGGACTCAGCAAATTAAGGTGGATTTATTCGTCGGGCAAGCACACTAACAAAACTGATAAGAACAAAATGCCGTTCAAGTGTCATAATAAAAGATTTAAACGTGGTCGAAACGCTCACTTAAGTCTATGCTCAATGTCGCGCGTTGCTAATTTCTCACTGAATTTATCATTCCCCCTGAAGAATACGACTTTCAGCTGGGCTACGATTCCCTTTGTCTCCTGCCACAACTGCCCATTCTCCACACGGGAGCATCCACTGGTTATCTCCAACTGTCCCACACCTCAGTTCAGTATTCCACTCAGTCAGCCCTACAGAAGGGATTTTCCAACTACTTAATAATAAAGCAGGACAAACCAAAACGAAACCAAACTAAAAAGTACACTCGTTCACCCAAAGAGATCTTAGACAGCACTTGAGCCTCTCGAGCACTTGAGCAATGAATGTCCTTTACCCATGGATGCTTTGCAGATGTTTTAGATTTCTGCATTTTCATGGGTAGACAGTTTCACTTCCAGGAGGATAATGCGCTGTACTCTATTCTGCATTGTATCTGTTTCAGATTTGCCTGAGTCTAGTCAAGCTGCTTCATTATTTAGCTCACTCGCCTCTTGGGTCGGTGCTTCTGTTGGATTTCCAACCGCGTCAATTTGTCATCGTGGACGGAGAACTTAAAGTGACGGATCTGGACGATGTCAGCACGGAAGAACTTTCCTGTAAGGCAGACAGTGACTGTGTCCTTGAGTTTCCCACCAGGAATTTCAATCTTCCATGCACAGCAGAAGGGAAGTGTCATAAAATAAACGAGAAGAGAAACCTTTACAACGCATTCAGGTATTCAAGCAGGACATTGTCCAGGCCACATTGAAAGTTAACATATTGCCAGAATACTTTAACTTTCGAAGTTCATTTGTAATTTTAATACCGCACTTAAAGAGGTTATATCCATGCACACAACAGTAGGATTTTGCCGTCAGCAGTGAAGCAATGGCATTCACCATAGATCATGAAGAAAACTACCCATGAACATCTAACAATCTTGGACCGTGGTTTCCTCTTTTCCCAATAGCAGTTTAAATCTGGTGCCAAGTATGGGGGATATCCAGGTGTGCAGCAGCAGTGATGTTAGCAAGCAAATGACATTGAAGTATTGCTGCAGACAGCAAACCAGCTAGTTAAAAATGTTGAATCCCTTCACTTTAAAATGTGCAGGTAGCAAAATAAATTGTCATGATTGATTGAGAAAAAATTACTTAAAAATTATGTTTAAAAGAAATACAGTTTTAAATCAGTATGGGAAATGTGACATCCCACAAACATAAAATTAGCTTTTCAGGGCCAGTGAGGTTGTTTATCAATAATTATACTGTTAGTGTGCCATTTAGCAAGATGTAACTTGTTGTTATTATCTCTGAAAAATACGGGCCGCTGGTTAAATTCACTTGCATAAAATTGCATATATTAATAATCTTTCCATGTTGTGTTGGTTTGATTTTGTTTTCTCCATTAATGTTTTCTGTTTATTTTTTAAAAGATTCTTTTTCACATACTTGCTGCCCTACAGTGCACCCCCTGCCTTAACACCCCTCTTATGTGAAATTATGAATGCAACAGGTAATTATTACCTTTACTTGTATTTATTCCAGGAATGTCGTAGTAACATCAATAATTGACTGTGATTTATATTGCCCCCAGGAGACCTACGATATGGGATTAATAAAACATTAGACACATTTGAAGACGTTTTGTATCTTTACAAGTCTGGATTCCATCACATTAATCATTCTCAGTCCTGGCTGGAAGGTATTGCTTTGGATTTAATATTCTTACCCCACCTCTCAATTTATTAATTCCTGATCTCAGTATGACCATAGCTGTACGAATCAGCAGTATAATTCTGGCCTTCTGTAAGTATATCACACTGGATAGGCCTTGTACCGGAGCAGATGTGAACTTGAAGTATTCATTATAAATAAGCTAAATACACATTTGTAACATCAATAAGCAGTAAAAAGTGCAGCAAACAAAGGTCAGTGCTCAGTGGAAGCAAAACTGAACAACAAGGGTGAGGGTTGGGATTGTGTTGGGACAAGCTCTGCACCAACAAGCTCTGAACATTCCCTCCATCTTGAAACCCCCTTTTTCCTTTGTTTATTTTGGTTCCCTTGGCCTACCCCAATCCAACCCCATCCCTCCCCAACATGGCCACATGTCCCTTGTTGTTCAGTCTTTCACCCACGGAGACTTACCTTTGTTCTCCTATTAGCATATTCTATGATCTTACCTTTTGCCACTATTAGAGCTCTTCAGTCCATTTACATCCACCTTTATTCTTATGTCCATGACACCTTTGACAGTCTCCTAATCCTGTCCTTCTATTGTGCCCCACCCGCTTCGCCAACTATTATTGCAATATATGCAATTTCATATCCAGTACATTTAATTGCAATACATTTAATAAATCTACCTGACCAGGTAGATATTTGGAAATACTGATATGTCTCGGCTATTTCCTACCATGCTTGAAATTAAGTGAGCACAATTCTGTGACTTCTACATTTGGAATAACTGAATGAATTATAGTACAAAGCAAATTCAGATTTTGAATTCTGAAAGTATTGATTTCAGATTAGGATGTAACTTCAGAACTCAATTGTACTGATGCATGAAGTGAAAATTGTGCAGGGCATAACATGATTTAAATTGCTATCTTTCAGATTATAAAATATTTGAGGGGTTTCGCATTCGAGACCATTCCGACTACAAATGCTGGCCATCTTACAACCACCAGGGTTGTTTGCTGTCTGTGTATAATAAAGAGGAGGCTGCAGCAATCTGCCACTCTCAACAACAGTGCCAGAGCTTCATTTTTACCCAACGGACAACATGGCTTGGTACATTTATATAGTTTTCCACTTTGGTGCAGCTGATGGCAACTGTGATAAAGACCAATAGCTCATGAAATTAGTCCTACTGGTTAGTGCTAGCACAGGGAATCTGATTCACTTGGAATTAGTACTTTAAAAAAAAAAGAGTAAGGAGCTTGAAAATTTAGGAGACAATGAACTGATCCCAGTTTTGAATGTGTTGTGGTGATGACCAATGGTTTGTATACTGCTGAGCACTGGTTTTGTCAAATGTAAGTGAGTTTCACAGCATGTCAGCAGAAATGATAAAGCCATGGATCTATACTAGTCTGACACTGCCTGATCTCGGCTGATCTCAGAAGCTTAGCAGTCTCAGGCCTGGTTAGCACTTAGATTGGAGACTGCCTGGGAATACCATGTGTAGCAGGCTTAAGACTGGATTCTTCCGCCCTGCCCACCACAAGATCGCCATGGGCGGGATGCGGATCATGTAAAGGTCCATTGACCTCGGTCAGGAATTTCCGGTTGTCGGGTGGGCGTGGCCGGAGAATCCCGCCCTTCGTCTCCATGTTGCAATTGGTCAGCACGTTCAGCTGTTAACTGAAAAGTTAGTGGTTTGAGACCACCCAATGACTGAAAACAGGACTGACTGTACGCAATTACCTCAATGGTCTAACATAGTAGCTTGGCACAGCTAGAAGTTAAAATAATTTTATGAATAGAATTGCAGCTTTCAACATCATAAATACCGTTAGGAGAAAGTTTCATTTCGCGTATAGGGACAGAACACTTACGGCTTGAGTGAAAAGAATATTTAATGGTGATGCATGTAGCTGCTTAGTCGTATCACCTTTAGCATTGCTACAGATTTCTACTTCACGATAATGCTAAAGATGCTGAGCTAAAAAGGTGGATCGAATTGATCTCCCAGTTCGACTTTGCAATACAACTGTTGGTTTCAAACATAGGTTGCAGATTCCAGGCAGCACATTTGTAAATGCAGTTTCCTGCAGTGGAGATTCCCGCAGTAAAACCAATGTAGGGTATTGGAGAAAAAGCATTAATAATATCTGGTGACAATAACTTGGATTTATGATTCCTTGATTGATTGTCTGTCATGGGTGCAATGTTAGAAACATTTTAATGGGCATACTATGAACGGAACTATTTAATGTGCATGCATTGTGACATCATGCAAAAATCACATTGTGGATCTAAGAAATCGTAAGCAACTAGATTGGTTTTGGAGATGCTACTGTGGTATAAATCAATCCTTCAAACCTGAGTCTAACCCCTAAACAACTCATCTATTCAATGGATAGAGTTTCAATGCAGAATAAATTGCTAAAAAACACAATATTCTTCATAGTATCATAGAATCCCTATAGTGCAGAAGGAGGCCATTCAGCCCATTGAGTCTGCACCGACCCTCGGAAAGAGCACCCTACCTAGGCCTATGACCCCACCCCTATTACCGTAACCCAGTAGACCCACCTAACCTTTTGGAGATCAAGGGGCAATTTAGTGTGGCCAATCCGCCTAACCTGCATACGTTAGTATTCTTTGATAGTAACATCTACTGCATAGCAATTTTACTTGCAGCAAAACTTCCAAATGGTGTCACTGGCTTACCCTGATATGCCTTGAGAAAGTTTACAAAATGAAGCCAGAGATTTATGGTCCACGTGTTCATCACCAAACTGAGCAATGTAAGGTGGCTTCCTTGTGCTTTTCATGTGTGTAGGAAGCCAGATCTCTACTTGGATGTGCTCAAATGTATTTATGATGCAGTGATTACTGGGGTACAACAATTCTTTGAATTACAAACAATGAAAAGAGCGAGGAGGGAATGTTGATACTTTTCTAACTTTAAAATTTGGACAGGATAATGGCTGTTCACATGTGTGTGCTTCGTTTCAAGGTTTAGGTAAAGTTTATAATTAGTATGATTGGTGGCTGGCCACCAATCGTATTACACATTCAAGATCACATCCTCTAATGGTGGTCTTTTTACAGATGGCAAACTTTTGATTTTTGTGAAATTGAGAATGTTGATACAGAGTAGTACATTATGTTTGGGAGTTTATGTAGCCAGGTTAACAACTGTCTTGTTTTTCTACAGGACGATACTTGGTGTCATTCAGAAGCAGCACTGAGCTGGTATTGGATGTCAATTCAACTGTCTACATGAAGTCTAGTAGCTTCAAGGCACTGATGTGAAGAATCAAGATCACAAAAATAGTTAATCTTAAAAAATCTGAAACGAATTACAGTTTCAAGAATTAGATGCTATTTCAGGTATTCATTTGCCGTTGTTTGATCAACATGGTTGTTTTTCTAAGACTTTTAGACGTAAAGCTGAATGTGAGAATCTTGAAGTTTAAAAAAAATTTAAAGTGGCCAATATTTTTTTCCAATTAAGGGGCAATTTAGCGCGGCCAATCCACCGACCCTGCACATCTTTGGGTTGTGGGGGTGAGACCCGCACAGACACGGGGAGAATGCGCAAACTCCACATGGACAGTGATTTGGGTCCTCAGTGCTGTGATAGTGCTAACCACTGCACCACTGTGCCGCCCTGAGACCATTGAAGTTAACCAGTCTAATGATAGAAGAATGCATTATGATCACCAGTCTGAGGATGCTTACTGAAATATTGATCAATAATATGAGTCTTGGGGGAATGTTTTGTAATTTAGTATAGGTGATAGATTCAAACCAATTGTATTGCAATAATATTTAAGACAGAGTTATATATAAAAATGTTTCCAGCAGGCTAATATCCCTGCTTTCACCACATTTTCAACATTGGATAGTTTACTTGACTACATTTGTAATCTAAGCTAGCTCATCCTCGAGGCGGCATCAGTTAAGATGTTCACTGTAGCCAATCTGTTTATGCACTTTGTTAATTGGTACTAGACACTCGTCCTTTGATTATTTTCTCGTGCTGAGTAATTGTCCTATTATGGGGGTAGTAGAAGTGCCACAATTAATCTCCATCTATAGAGGAGATGGAGATGTTGGGGGCCATTCCCACCACCCCACCCCTCCCAATGTCTAGTCCAGGGGTGGGCAAACTTTTCCGTGCAAGGGCCACATTCAGAAATCCACAATTTTCAAGGGCCGCATAGTATATTAAGTAAAATAATTAATATTTTAAATAGCCAAAATAAAAGGTCTTTAAAGAAAAAAAAGCACATTTATTTGAAAAACAAAGTAACTCAGTAAGTAACAGAACAATGTCAATGAGAATAATGCATCTGACTGCAGTCATTTACCAGTTTGTTGAAATCAGGTGTCAAGTTGCTTGTGCTGATCCTTAACACTGACAGAAGCACAGCCTAGCCGAGTCAACGATAAAAACGCGCGTAGTGGGGTGGATGAGTGGGGCTGTCTCATTGGTCGGTTTAGTTGGGTGTGCGACCAATAGGAGTCCAGGTTACAAACAATAATAAGGCTTATTGTTTGTAACCTGGACTCCTATTCGTCGCACACCCAACTCAACTGACCAATGGGACAGCCCCACTCATCCACCCCACGGCGCGCGTTTTTATGCGGCCCGCCAATGAGGTGCCCGGAATCATAACCGGCATTTTTGAAAAGCTGCCGGGGAAAAGCCGCTGAAGTAAATGCGCTTATTGAATAAGCGCATTTACTTCAGCGGCTTTTCCCCGGCGGCTTTTCAAAAATGCCGGTTATGATTACGGGCAACTCATTGGCGGGCCGCATAAAAACCTTTGTCGGGCCGCATGCGGCCCGTGGGCCGTAGTTTGCCCACCCCTGGTCTGGTCCCTCGATCAGGCACTGAGTGCCTTTGATCAAGAGATGCACCTCGCTGCCCCCCCCCCCCCCCCCCCCCCCTCCCCACAACCCGAGGTGAAAAGCTGGCCGTGCGGTTTTATCTGCCCCGCATGCTGAATGGTGACAGGTCCATCTGCCACTGGATGGATGAGGCCGTTAAGTGATCATTAACTGTCGACTTGATGGCCTCAACTAGCAGCAGGGCAGGAAGGTCAACTATGGGCCTTCCCACCCAAAAGTTAATTCCGGCAGAGGCAAGAATGGTTCCGGAGTATGCCACCTTCCTGCCCAGTTACACGCCCTGCCCATCTCCAAGCTCACCACCAGCGTGAGCGGAAGGCTCCGTCCAGGAATACAGAGGAGCATAACAGTGGTTTGGAGGAGAGCAGCATGGGTAGTTCTGAAATGTGGAGGAGACTGGGGGAAGAGTGGGCCATAACCTTGCCAAAACAAATTGAGCGGAGAAGCAACATTGTCAATTCTAGAAACGTTGAAACGTATGAGCCCTCGGAAGGAAAACTGAGGGTGGAAGGGTCCTCAATTCTGCAGAAGGTTTTCAGGCAATGTTACTGGAATGCTATTGATTAATGACCTTACAGGTTACAGATGTATTTTCAATGAAAAAGTGTAAAATGTTTAAACGTTTAATTCCAAACTTGTATGTCATGCTTTTCTGACTTTCACAGAAAATAAAATAAAATTGGCAGAAGCAAAGGCAAAAGGGTGTTTTTTTCCTTTCATTGCACCAATTTTCATGAAACCCCATCCTGTCGGGGAACCACATGCCCAACAGCTAATATTACTAAATATATGAGAATGTACTTTTAAATTGAGGTCTATTGGTAAACTTACTTGCTTTTGTCAAAATTGTATAAAGTAATTTATTGTAATATTCATTCTAAAGTGTTCTCGTCATTGTTATACTTTAATATTAAAAAGAACACAAATAGCTGGGACAATTGTCACACACTTTACAATTCCAACTTCTGTAGAATATAGCCAAAATAGTTCCCATATGGACGAGAGGCTCTTGTCAACCCTCTTCAATTCAGTTGTTTTGTATTAGGCTGGTAGAGCCACTTCTCCAAGGACTCTAAAACACTTATGGGGACCTGTATGCATGGGGAAATAAACTGGGAATTTTTGTAATAAGAATACACTATTAAGTTCATACAATGTCTCTGCTGGCTCTCTGACCTATTTTAAGAGCTCTATTAAAGGCTGCTAAAATGAATCATTTAAAATGCACAAAGGTTGGACTTTTTCAGTCCAGTTCAATTCTCTACCTGCACCTAGGGTGCACTAAGGCAGACTTTTGTCTGTTTCCACAGCTAGGTATTCCTGAAACAGGCTGTTAGTCTGTAACCAGGATGTTTTCAGTAGGTAAATATTTATGGGGAAGATGGAAGGGAAAAGAGGAATTCTCTTGGAGTTACTGAGGCCTGCAAGAAATTAATTAACTTGTAAAACAAACTTAATAAATTTAATACATTGTCCCTGTTGTAACATAATAATCTATTTGTTTAAAACCTGCCATAGTTAGGTGTAACTCTGGATACAACATTGGTCAGACCACATTTGGATTATTATGTTCAGTTCTGGGCACCTTATTTAAGGAAGGGTGTTAAAGACCTGGTAGAGTGTAGAGGTGATTTACTATTGAATGATACCAGGAATGAGGAATTTTAGATACAAGGAACGATTGGACAAATTGGGCTTGTTCTCCTTGGAGCAGAGAAGATTAAGAGGCAACCTTATTGAGGTGGTCAAAGTTCTAAATAATTTTGACAGGGCAAAGAAGGATATTCTGTTTCCACTCACTGATCTGTCAGTGACTAGGGCGACACAATTTCAAGATGGTCAGCAAGAGAGTGAGATGAAGAGAAACTTCTTTACTTAGAGAGTTGTTGGGGTTTGAAATGCACTGCCTGAGAGAGTGGTCAAGGTGGATCCCATAGGAGGATTCAAAAGAGAGCTGGATATATTTGAAAGTGATAAATTTAGAGGGCTACGGAGATTGCGCTAGAGAATGGGACTAGCTAGATAACTCTTTTGGGGAGCCAGTGCTTATACGATGGGCTGAATGGCCTCCTGTACTGTAAATATCAAACTGACCTTTAGTAATGACCCATGTATAGAACATAAAGAGAAAGCAAGTGGCTTACATAGTTCTGCTTCTTAATAAGTCCTATGATTCACGCTGTATCAACTGGTGAAGCTACCTATACATAGGGGATCAACGTTGTCTATGAAGCATTCATTAAAAGTGGTGCTCTGTGATAGAATATTTCATCTGAAATAACAAGCAATGCATTTCAAAAATAAACTGTAGTCAAAAGTGCTTTGAGAAGTTTCAATTTCCATGTATAGAATGTCAAAATTGAATTTTCATTTCAGAATTTGAATGATGGTTTGATTTCTATGGGTCAAGGATGTTTCAGAGTGGCTGAGGACATTCTGGAGGGGGAGGGGGAGCAGCCAGCTGTCGTGGTGCATATAGGCACCAACGCTATCGGTAAAACACGTGATGCGGTCCTGTAAGCTGAATTTAGAGAGTTAGGAGTTAAACTAAAAAGTAGAACCTCGAAGGTAGTAATGTCAGGATTGCTACCAGTGCTACATCCTCGTCAGAGTAGGAATGTCGGGATAGATAAGATGAATACATGGCTTGAGAGGTGGTGCAAGAGGGAGGGATTAAAATTCCTGGGACATTGGAACCCGTTCTGGGGAGGTGAGACCAGTACAAACTGGACGGTCTTCACCTGGGCAGGATTGGAACCAATGAACTAGGAGGAGTGTTTGCTGGTGCTGTTGGGGAGGGGTTAAACTGATGTGTCAGGGGGATGGGAACCGATGCAGAAAGCCAGAGGGAATTAAAGTGGGGAGAGAAGCAAAAGGCAGTAAGGGGAAAAGTGAAAGACAGAGAAACCAGTCAAAAATCAAAAAGGGCCACAGTACAGAGTACAGACTGTGGATAACTCCGTGAATGGGTCCAGTAAGGCGAAGAGAAACAAAACACAGGGCGATTGTACAAAACATGACCGGACAGATGGTCTGAGAAAGTAGGGCAGAGAGCAAGGGAAGACTAGATTAAACTGCATTTATTTTAATGCAAGAGGCCTGACGGGCAAGGCAAATGAGCTTAGGACATGGATGGATACATGAGACTGGGGTATTATAGCTATTACTGAAACATGGCTAAGGGAGGGGCAAGACTGGCAGCTCAATGTTCCAGGGTACAGATGCGATAGGAAAGATAGAACAGAAGGTTAGAGAGGAGGGGGAGTTGCATTTTTGATCAGGGAGAATGTCACAGCAGTACTGAGAGGGGATATATCCGTGGGTTTGCCCGCTGAGTCTATGTGGGTAGAACTGAAAAATAAGAAGGGAGAAATCACTTTGATAGGATTGTACTACAGGCCCTCAAATAGTCAGTGGGAAATTGAGGAGCAAATATGTAAAGAGATTAGATAGCTGCAAGAAAAATAGGTAATAGATGGGGACTTTAACTTTCTCAACACTGACTGGGACAGCTATACAATTAGAGGCTTAGATGAAGAGATATTTGTTGAGTGTATTCAGGAGGAATTTCTCAGTCAGTATGTGGATGGCCCGGCCAGAGAGGGGGCAAAATTTGACGACCTCTTGGAGAATAAGGAAGGGCAGGTGACGGTAATGTTAGTGAGGGATCACTTTGGGACCAGTGACCATTCAATTAGTTTTAAGATTGCGATGGAGAATGACAGGTCTGGCCCAAAAGTTAAAATTCTAAATTGGGGCAATTTTGATGGTATTAGACAGCGACTTTCAAAAGTTGATTGGGAAAGTTTTTTGGCAGGCAAAACGATGGCTGGTAAGTGGGAAGCTTTCAAAAGTGTGTTAACCAGGGTTCAGGGTACGCACATTCCTTTTAGAGTGAAGGGCAAGGCTGGTAGAAGTAGGGAACCCTGGGTGACTCAGGATATTGAGGCCCTGGTCAAAAAGAAGAAGGAGGCATATGGCATGCAAAGGCAGTTGGGATCAAGTGGATCCCTTGAAGAGTATAGAGGTTGTCAGAATAGAGTTAAGAGAGAAATCAGGAGGGCAAAAATGGGGCCATGAGATTGCTTTGGCAGATAAGGCAAAGGAGAATCTAAAGAGCTTCTACAAATACGTGATGGGCAAAAGAGTAAAGAGGGAGAGAGTAGGACCTCTTAAGGATCTACAACGTCATCTATGTGCGGATCCACAAGAGATAGATGAGATCCGAAACAAATATTTCTCATCGGTATTTACTGTTGAGAAAGGCATTGATGTTAGGGAACTTGGGGAAATAAACAATGATGTCTTGAGGAGTGTGCATATTACAGAGGAGTTGCTGGAAGTCTTAAAGCGCATCAAGGTAGATAATTCCCTAGGACCTGATGAAATGTATCCCAGGCCGCTGTGGGAGGCTAGGGAGGAAATTGCCGGCCCCCTAGCAATGATATTTGAATCATCGACAGCCACAGGTGAGGTACCTGAAGATTGGAAAGTAGCAAATGTGCCTTTGTTTAAGAAGGGCCGCAGGGAAAAGCCTGGGAACTACAGACCGGTTAGCATAACGTCTGTGGTGGGTAAGTTGTTGGAAGGTATTCTGAGAGACAGGATCTACAGGCATTTAGAGAGGCGAGGACTGATTAGGGACAGTCAGCATGGCTTTCTGATTGGAATATCAAGTCTCACAAATTTAATCGAGTTTTTTGAAGGGGTAACCAAGAAGGTAGATGAGGGCAGTGCAGTCGACGTTGTCTACATGGACTTTAGCAAAGCCTTTGACAAGGTATCTCATGGTAGGTTGGTGGATAAGGTTAAATTTGATGGGATCCAAGGTGAAGTAGCCAATTGGATACAAAATTGGCTTGTGACAGAAGACAAAGGGTGATTGTAGAGATTGTTTTTCAAACTGAAAGCCTGTGACCATGGTGTGCCTCAAGGATCAATGCTGGGTACATTGTTATTTGTTATTTATATTAATGATTTGGATGAGAATTTAGGAGGCCTGGTTAGTAATTGGCAGATGACACCAAGATTGGTGGCATAGTGGACAGTGAAGAAGGTTATCTAGGATTGCAACGGAATCTCGACCAATTGGCCAGTGGGCCGATGAATGGCAGATGGAGTTTAATTTAGATAAATGTGAGGTGATGCATTGTGGTAGATCAAATCGGGGCAGGACCTACTGAGTTAATGGTCGGGTGTTAGGGAGGGTGAGAACAAAGAGATCTAGGAGTACAGGTTTATAGCTCCTTGAAAGTGGAGTCACAGGTGGACAGGGTGGTGAAGAAGACATTCGGCATGCTTGGTTTCATTGGTCAGAACATTGAATACAGGAGTTGGGATGTCTTGTTGAAGTTATACAAGAGATTAGTAAGGTCACACTTGGAATACTGTGTACAGTTCTTGTCACCCTGTTATAGAAAGGATATTATTAAACTAGAAAGAGTGCAGAAAAGATTTACTAGGATGTACCGGGACTTGATGGTTTGAGTTAGAAGGAAAGGTTGGAAAGACTGGGACTTTTTCCGGATCGGCCAGCAGTGCCGGTCGCCCTGACCTTCTACACAACGGGGTCATTCCAGGTGCCAAGTGGGGACCTTTCTGGGATCTCACAGAGCTTGGTGCACAGGTGCATCTACATCATCACGGAGACTCTATATGCCCAATTAGCACAATACATCCAAATCCAACATGGATTGAGCATACCAGAATGCCCGTGCAATGAGGTTTGCCACCGTCGCTTACATGTCCCGGGTCCTGGGGGTGATCAATGGGATGCATGTTGCCTTATGAGAACCTGCAGATGACAGGCCGCCCAACACAAACCGAAACGGATTCCACTCGCTGAATGTGCAGCTGGTTTGTGACCATCAGATGTGCATCATGCACATTTGCGCTCAATACCCGGGCAGTGTGCATAACGCCCTCACCGTGGCACACTTGGTGCTTCCTGGACTCTTCGAGATGCCCACCCAACTGGGTGGTTGGCTCCTGGGTGACAGGGGTTATCCACTCCAGTTGTTGCTGATGAGGCCACAAACCGTTGCGTAGACCCGCTACATCGACGCCCATGCAGCGACCAGGGGCATGATCGAGCAGTGCCTCGGCCTCCTGAAGATGCGGTTCAGGTGCCTGGTCCACTCGTGATGGCCTGCTGCATGCTCCACAACATTGCAAAGCGTATGGGCGATGATGCGACCATCAATTCACTGAGAGACACGAGTTGGAGTAAACTGTGGCTTTAATCGGCTTACAACTGAGCCTGCCTGTGACGGTCTCGCAGGACCGCAGAAGTTATACTCCCTAAAGGGGGCGGAGCCTAGGGCAGAGCCCTGTACATGCTCCTCATCTCCCACCTGTGGGCAGAGCCGCACAGTGGCTCACAGATGGGGCCCACAGGGAAAACAGTAAGGTACAGTGTGAATTACCAGTTACACATTCACCACAGGCGATGTGCTGGAGAAGGAGGATGAATGCCAATCCTCATCCGATGAGAAGGATGCAGGGGAGGGCGAGGATGGGCAGGGCATGGGGCCCAGGCAGGCAAGGGAGGTCGCACAACGTATGCGTGAGGCCCAATGTGCACGGGATGCTCTGATTGCCTCTAGGTTCACCGACTGGGGGGAATTGACCAGGGACACAGACATTGCATCCCACCCCCACACCCCCATACCCGGCCAGCCACACCCCCGCCTGCAACCCTCACCGTGATACATGCCTGCCACATTACGGGGCGTGGGCCCTGTGTTGGCAGCAACAGCGGATATGGTCAACGGGATGGAGCATGATGAAAATCTGCTCTGGGATCAGCTCTGGTGCTCCGCACCATCTGACAATGTCTCACTCTTGGCCGCAGTATCACTTTCCATCATCCACTTGGGTGATCACTGCATGCGAGCTGGCCATTCCATCACACAGTCCCACTGATCCCCTGCAGTGGGTGAGGTGGGATCGGTGGGGTGGGGGTGGGGGGTGGGGCACCAGAGCAGTCAACACTGGATGAACTGTGGTCCCTGAGCCAAGCCCACTCCCTAGTGTCCGCATATTCCGCCTCCCCCACCCTGTGCCCCCCCAGGAGCTATCCCAGCCCTCACACTCACAGAGCACCGAGGTTGGCTGTAACATTGTGAACAGGAGTTTAATGAGAAAACAATATACAGATAAGTGCCCCAGCCCCTATCACCAAAGTGTGTCCTGCACCCATGTCAAATTAACTAGTGTCTACTTTTCTGGCCTTACGGGCACTAATGCTACATCTAGGTAGATCCCCAGACGGTGCATCAGGAGTGGAGGTGCCCTGCTGTGATTTCTGCCCTGTGACCTTGGTCCCCTTTGGCAGGCGTCTTCTGAGGAGACTGTGCCTGGGTGGGCCCAGCTGCTGCTCGGGTGTCCCATTGGTCAGCGCGCTGCCTACCAGATGCGCCAGGGACAGGAGGGGGGAATCGAGGTGCTGTGGTGTTCCAGCACATCGCTGGCTGGAGTCATCATCACGAGCCCCATTGCAGCCTCCTCCGTCGGGGTGCCCAATGGCCCCCGAGCTACTCCATGGGATGGGATTGCGAACGGAGCTAACCGCTGAGGCTCTCCTGCCTCCTGGCTCTGCCAGTTTTGGAGGCCGCCTCCATCTCGACTAGGGTCAGCATGCTCGTGACCATGGAGCATAGAGCACAGGGAGTGGACCACCTCCATCTGGGACTGTGTCACATCACCCAGTGACTGTGCCGCCACCTTCTGGGTATGATCCACACCAGCCAGTGACTGCGGGAGTCTCGGGTCTCGGGTCTATGGCTCATGTTCATGTTGGTGTCATCTCACTGACCTGGGGCTCTGGCTGTGGCTGTGGCCGCGGGTGGAGGCAGGGGACACCAGAAGGACCCGCTCTATCACCGACAGCTCCAGCAAGACACAAGGCAGGATGCATGATTAGATTGTGGGAGGGGGGAGAGTGGGGTTGGGGGGGTGGAGACGGTGGAGCGTGGGTGTGGGGTGGTATGAGGGTGGTCTGGGTGTGAGGGTGGGTATGAGGGTAGTGTGGGGGTGAAGGCGGTGTTGGGGGGGTGGCACACATGTCACAGGAAACCGCAATTCAGCGGGGCCTCACTTCCTCGCCTGACGCCGACGTCCACCCCAGTGATTGCCCTTTCCTCGGGCCTGCCGACCACTGCTCTGCTGCAGCGAGGGGCCGCAGATCTGGTGGTCCCTCCCCCTCCCGCCTTCTCCTACTCCCAGTGGTTATGGGCGGCCTTCGCTTGGTGGAGGGGGGGGGAAGAGGAAACGACAGTTAGACAGGCCGCATGTGGCCTAGGGGGTGGGTAAGGGGGTGGGTAACTGGTAGCTTCAGTGGCCAGGGCACACGGCCATTGTGGCTGGTATGGTGGTTCGGCCTCCCTCCGGGTGGGGCAAGGGGTAAGTTTCCGGGCATGTGGAATGGGGGTTGGTCCAGGGGCAGAGTGCTGCCTACTGACCCTGGCCGCCCCTGAGGCGGTCATGCTGCTTTTTACGGCATTGCCGGTCGGTCCGGATGATGCTGCTCATGGTGCCTTCTGTATCTGCCACCTGCGCCCAGGCACAGTGAACGGACGCGGCTGGCAGCCTGCTTCTCAGGCTGGGGTACAAGGTCACCCACCTCTCCTCCATGGTGTTCAGCAGCGTCTCGAGCTTGTCATCCCTGAAACAGGGTGCCACTCTCCTTGCTGCCATCTTGTTGGCTGGGATGGTGTGTGTGGGGAGTGCAGTGTGTATATATACGGCTGCAGCTTGTCAGCCTCCTGAGTGTCAATCGAGAATCCGGTGAATCCCGCACTGTTTCTCATTACAATCAATTGTGTTCCACGTGGCGCACGGTCATTGAATCGGTCCAGGTGCGGTGACAGTTTTGCTGTTGTAGAACTCCAGGAACCCTGCTGCGACGTCAACATAATCTCAAGAACCGAGAATTCCACCGATAACCTCTTGGCTCGAAGAAAGGATAGTGCCACTGATTAATCCAACAAGTTTGCTCTGGCCTATGTATCATCCAATCATGGATTTAATGGTGCGGAGGTGAGAGGTTGACCCTCCAGACACATTGTAAACCCAAGCGTGGTGACGCTGGGAGTGGTTCCCGATCTTGTCACGCTTGATTTAGATTTTACGGGAGCTCAAATGTCAAATGCCTACCCACCCACAATTAAAGGCTGATTAAAGCACTTTATTTGCAAAATTTTACCCAGCCTGTGCTGTTTTCCGATCAGCGTGTGGGCTGAATGGATGAGTGTGAATTGTGACAGGGAGCTCTTTGTTGATCAAGGGTGGGACAAGAGCCCACAGCAAGCTGGCAGAGACTGGAGTCAGGGGCATGCTGTTGACAAGGTTGCAGCATGTTTGGTAGGCTTTTCTGCTTTTTATTTTCATCAACTGTGTTGCCATTTACCACATCTTTTCTTAATTGTTGGAGGCCCATAGCTCGAGGGGGCCTCTGTCAGAATGTGTTGTGAGAACATTTGGCTGCAGCTCATAAATCCTCATTGAGCCAAATGGGGATTGTGCATTCTGGCGGAAACTCCTCATCCGAGAAGGATCTGGTGGGAAGAGGCCAGCTAGCCAGAGGCAGCAGCAACACGTCTGCCAACTAGCATGACTGTCCATGCCAGGATGTGCAGTCCCTCTGGAAGCTCCACCAGGTCTCCATGCACATCCCGTTGGACATCTAACATTTGCTGCCTGATGGATATCCCCAGAGGCTGGTCATCTGCCTGGGGCTCAGCATTTTCTTGGTCTCTTTCCCACTCCTCTGAGTGCCAGAGTGTGAGGAAATCACAGATTCCGACAGCTGCTCTGGTGATTGTGCAGTGCTCCCCAAAGTTGGTGCTATCATTTTGATGGATTAATCAGTGGCACTATCCTTTCTTTGAGCCAAGAGATTATCGGCGGAATTCTCGGTTCCTGAGATTATGTTGACGTCGCAGCAGGGTTCATGGAGTTCTACGACAGCAAAACAATCGCGACACCTGGCCCGATTCAACGACCGTTGAGGGGCTAGCACCGGTGCGCCACGTGCACAACCCCACTGAGATGCGAGTGTCTGTGGTGATGTAAAGTGAGGGGCGAGGATGGCACATTGCACCCTCTGAGAGCCTCTGCTCTTCCTGAACAACTAATGGCGGCCCCTCAGCACCATGGGAAAGTTGGGACAAGGAGTGACCAGATGAATGAAAAAGAGCAGTGAGTGGACATGATGAATGAGGAGGGGGACTGAGTAAAAGTTGCAGCATCTTTTCACAGACATGGGCGGCATGGTGGTGCAGTGGTTAACACAGTTGCCTCAGGGCTCTGAGGATCCAGGTTCAATCCCGGCCCGGGGTCACTGTCCGTGTGGAGATTGCACATTCTCCCTGTGTCTGTGTGGGTTTCACCCCCATAACCCAAAGATGTGCAAGTTAGGTGGATTGGGCACGCTAAATTGCCCCTTAATTGGAAAAGAAAATTGGGTACTCAAAATTTAAAAAAATCTTTCTCACAGACTTTGCACATATCACCAATGGTGAGAATTTGGAGATACTGAGACCACACGCACCATAACCAGCCATCCCTACCCCCGTGTCCACGGAAGTTAACTCATATGGATTGCCATAATTGGGCCCACTATGCTCTCGCCTGCCTCATCCAAAACGCCTGCCTCTATTCTGCCAATCAGTCTCGTCCCCTGATGGCCGTACAGTTCAATATGTCTCCTCCATCGGGGTCAGCATTGTGAGATTGGCACTCCACCACCTGTCCTGAGTGTTCATGGGCATTGTGTGCCCTCTTCTCCTGTTAAAACAAATGTACGATAATGAGTCCAAAGTTTGAATCGAGCAGTTCCTCTTGCAGGTCTTCTTCACCTCCAGGTCTTCCTGCACCACACATTGCAGCAATGGCCCCTTCTCGGTGTACCTCCCAGACAACACTTCCTGACAGGCTCACTGGCTGCTGGGACTGCTGTTGGTGCTATGGCGGATCATGTAACCCACTTGTACACATTTGGCAGACCTTCCAGCCCCACCAAATGCATAGTCCCGCAGAGACACGCACTTGCATTGTCAAGTGGCTCCTTTCCTCATCGTAGATCATTCACCTTCTTGCAGCACTGCAGCAAGATTCTGTGCACTGACCCATGTGTGCTGACTGCATCTGCCATCTCTACCCTTGCTCTCCTGGTGAGCTCTCCTCTTGCCATCACGCACGAGACCGTCCCAGCACTCGGCTGACACCTTGAATGGGAGTATTCAGTAACTCATCAGTGAACCGTGGACCATGATTGTATGTCCTATGGCATTGCTGCAGGGTGGCACCTGAGAACCAAGATCTTTTCAGACTCTTCCCCTCCAAGCTAAGCTCCTGGACAGCAATAGAGCTGGCAAAACATAAATCCCACCCTCAGCAAAGATCTCTTGACAGTTCTGAAGTTTTCAGGGCCCCTCCAGATCTTGTCTTGTCCTCCTCCAGCCCCCACCCCCTTCGTTAGATAATGCTGCTGTCTTTTAAATGTCCCATTGGCAGTGTCTTCCACACTTGAGTCCATCCCACTCCCACCACCTGGCCAGCTCTGGGCCTCTCTTCATGCGAGCTTTCCGCTCGCCGCTCCTTAAATGGTCAGCTAGTGTGTGATTGGAGTGGGCTGGAGGCCACTCCCACTTCTGCCCATGGGGCTCTCCCACACACCCGGCGCTAAATTCTATCCATGAAAAAGGTGACTATTATTAGTACATTTTACTGATCTTTGAAGAACGTTGGCATGTTCCTCAACATTGAACGCTGTGTTATGGGCCAGGGTTTGGAGAACGACAAAGTGTATCATGGAGTTCACCTGACCCACAACTTTTAATAGATTGTGGTATCGGGAGCACACGGCCCACTCTACAGGTGTGGTACAGCAGAAATGAAAAAGTATTTTTTAAAACAAAACAATGTTTATTCTATGAACTCAAGTTAACCTTTTTAAAACATACAGTGAACATCTTAGCAACCATCAATTCAAATACATCCCCCAAAGAATACAACACTAAGTAATCCTTAATAACTTCTCAAACAACATCCAGAAGACAAAAGAAACACCTTTTAACAGAAGGACATTAGGTTTAGATTCACTACTGAGAACATTTATAATTCTGAATTCACCAAATGATCAAGAGATCAACAGTACACCTGCCCTGTCTGGCTTCAGCTTCAACACTGAATTAGAAACTAAAACACACCCTGCAGCAAACAGCCTACAAAAAAGTAAAAAGCTGACAGACAGCCCAGCTCCACCCACCCTCTGACATCACTGCAGTAGTAAACACCCATTTCTTAAAGGTACTCTCACATGGCATCTCCCCCCCAAGAAAAAACACCCATCAACTTCAAGATGGTTTCATTTTTCACCTTTTCACTACCCTTTAAGAAATGCACATAGTAAATATACATTTTTGTTTAAAAAAAAACAACACACGCAAACAGGTACAATAATATAATCCATTTTTGTTCTTCCTCCAACTGAAATCCTTCCTGATTGACAGTATCTTGAACAAGACGGTCTCTGCACGATCCATCCATTTCTCTACGCCTCGGCATTTCTCTTTAAAGTCAGATACTTTAGTTTAATCTGATCGCAAAGTCCCTTGTAATACTCCAACACAGGAGCATTGGTTATCACAGCTTTCAGGCCGTCAAATGCCTGTTGAAAATCCGCTGTCCACTGAAATTTTTGCGTTTCTTCAGCAAGTCCATCAGGGGAGAAATCATGGTGCAAACATTTTGCACAAATGTTCAATCAAATCCACTCATGCCAAGAAATCGCATTATTTCCCTTTGTCTTGAGGATATTGAAAACTCCTCAATAACTGTTGGTTTCACATCCCATGTGACCATTCGACGCTGTCCGATTGTATGATCAACGAAAGTGACTTGGACTTTTCCAAATTCACTTTCGGCAAGGTTTATCACCAAACCCGCCTCCTGAAGTCAATCGCATAACTCCATCAGATGTTTCAAATGTTCTGTCCATATCTAGCTGAAAATTACCAGATCGTCGATATGTACCGCACAATTGGTATACCATCTAGAGTCACAAAAGCTGAAATCTCCTTTGCCCTTTCAGATAAAGGTACCTGCCAGTAACCTTTAAGTAAATCCAGTTTGGAAATAAAAGTGGATTGTCCCACTTTCTCAATGCAACCTCCAAATGTGGGATAGGATAAGAGTCCGTTCCTGTAACTGCATTAATCTTTCTATTGTCCACACCACAACCATTGGGTACCGTCTTGTTTAGGTACCATCTATAGGTGAGCTCCATTGGCTGCAACCCACTTCAATTATGCCATTTTTAAGCATACTCTCAATCTCTTTGTTAACCTGTGCCAATTTTAAAGGGTTAAGTCTATATGGATGTTGTTTGATCGGAACAGCATTTCCCACATCTACATCATGTATAGCCATTTTAGTACTTCCCAATTTATCTCCACAAACTTGCCCACATGATATCAATAACTCTTTCAGGTCAGTCCGTTTTTCCTCTGGAAGGTAACTCAACAATTGATCCCAATTTTCAAGAACATCCTCGTTTTCCAATTTAATTTGAGGTATGTCAAATTCAGTCATCTGGATTTGGTTCGTCACTTTGAGTTAGAATCATTAAAACCTCCTCCTTCTTCTCTCCTTCCCTTTCAAAGTACCTTTTAAGCATATTCACATGACACAGTGAGTTTTCCTTCTATCCGGCGTTTTTACCACATAATTCACCTCACTTAATTTCCTTTCAATCTGATAAGGTCCACAAAACCTTGCTTTTAAAGGTTCACCTACTACTGGTAACAATACTAAAACTTTATCTCCACTGGCAAAACTACGAACTTTGGATTTCTTGTCCACTACCCGTTTCATCACATTTTGTGCAACTTTTAAATGTTGTCTAGCCAATTCACCTACTCTATTTAATCATTCCCTAAAATTTGACACGTAATCCAATAATGTAAGTTCTGATTTCTCACTCACCAATTTTTCCTTAATCAATTTAAGTGGTCTTCTTACCGCATGACCAAAAAATTAGTTCAAAAGGACTGAATTTGGTTGACTCATCAGGTGCATCCCGGATTGCAAACAGTACGAATGGAATTCCTTTATCCCAATCCTCTGGATAATCGTGACAATAAGCCCTCAACATTATCTCTAATGTCTGATGCCACCTTTCTAATGCTCCCTGCGATTCTGGATGGTACACAGTTGATTTAAATTGTTTTATTCCTAAGGTATTCATAACTTCTTTGAATAACCTCGAGATAAAATTTGATCCTTCATTCGATTGTATTTCTGTGGGTAGTCCATATCTAGTAAAGAATTTAAGTAACTCCTCCACAATCTTTTTAGCTGTAATATTACGTACTGGAATGGCCTCTGGCAACCCAGCAGACACATCCATTATAGTCAAAAGATATTGATTCCCACTTTTTGTTTTAGGAAGCGGTCCTACGCAATCAATTAGGACTGTGTAAAAGGTTCCTCAAATGCTGGAATGGGTATTAAGGGTTCTGGTTTTATCATTGCTTGAGGTTTCCCTATCACTTGACATGTGTGACATGATTGACAAAATGTAACTATATCTTTATGTAATCCAGGCCAATAAAAATGTTTTTTATTTTAGCTTGAGTCTTCCTTATTCCCAAATTACCTTCCACTGGTACCTCATGTGCAACTCGCAACACCTCCTTTCTATACCCTACCGGCACTACCTGATGAACGTCTGCCCACGTTTCATCAGCCTACAGATGTAAAGGTCTCCATTTTCTCATCAAGACATTACTTTTACGGTAATAACACTCTGGTATACACTCAGATTCCTCTTCCGTGTATGCTTTCTGATACATCCATTTTATTTCTACATCTTTCTGTTGTAACTCCGCCAATTTTCCTGAACTAAAAATATTCGCCTCATCCTCCACCTGTTCTTGTTCTTTTTCAACCATCTGATCAAAAATTGTTTCTGATAATTGCACTTCAACTTCATCTTCACTCTTTGATTTCTCCTCTTGTCTTAACCTGTGACTTTGCGACCTTGTTACCACACAATCTGGAAAAATCCCAGGATATTCGTCCTTCAATATTTCAGTTGTCTGACTTTCCACTGGCTTATCAACTACAGTAGGCATCACTCCCACCTGCGATCCAGCTATATCATTACCCAAGATAAACTGTATTCCTGGACAAGATAGTTTCTCTATTACTCATACTACCGCTTCACCACTCTTCACTGGACGTTCCAACCTTACCTTATATAATTGAACACAGCTCCTCTCACCCTGAATACCACATATTACCACCTTTTCTGGCAACATTCTTCCCAAACTACATAACTCCTCATCTCTTACCATTAAAGATTGACTCCCTCTCGTATCCCTTAAAATTGTGACTTCTTTACCTGCTCCTCCTGATACACAAGAGTAAACTTTACCCACACAAGTAAATTATTTAAAGAGATCTGGCACCTTCTTATCAATCACCTCTTGATCAGGCTATACATTCTTTTGCTCCACCTTCGCTTCACTTGGACTTTCCCTTACCATTTTAACAAACCCCACTGTCTTATCCTGTTTTACCACATCAGCCTTCCCAGTGCTTTTCTCCAACCATCAACACTGTGACTTTACATGACCTAGTTTATTACAGTGAAAACATTTGAAACTTTTCATTTCTTTTCCATCCTCCTGGATTTCTCTTTTACTCTGAGGTACACTCTCCTTATTATCTCCCATCAGATCACCTTTACCTTTACCACTTGAGTATTTCTCATGTCCCCAGTTTCTATCCCTCACAGGCTGAAACTGATGTCGGAAACCAAGCTTTGATTTCTGAACTAATTCATAATCATCTGCCATTTCTGCTGCTAATTTTGCAGTTTAACCCTCTGTTCTTCCACCAGTTCTCACTACATCAGGAATTAAACTCCTCCAAAAGTATAATTTTTCTGAGAGCTTCATATGTTTGGTCTGTTTTCAAAGCCCTTAACCACCTATCAAAATTACTCTGTTTGAGCCTTTTAAACTCCAAGTATGATTGACCAAATTTTTTCCTTAAATTTCAAAACCTTTGTCAGTAGGCTTCAGGCACTGGTACATCGGCACCAAAGATGGGTTTTTTCACCTCCTCATACGTCCCAGATACCTCCTCTGGTAGTGATGCAAACACTTCACTAGCCCTACCTATCAGTTTTGTTTGAATCAGTAATACCCACATGTCCCATGGCCATTTCATTTGTTCAGCCACCTTCTCAAATGAAATGAAAAAGGCTTCTACCTCCATCTCGTCAAACCTTGGCAATGCTTGGACATATTTAAATAGATTCCCACCAAGCCTTCGACTTTGATGCTCTTTCTCACTATCTTCATCCCTGTCATCCAACTGCACGTTTCCCTTTACATCTGCCAATTTTAACTGACTGTCATGTTTCATGGCCATTTTCTGAAGTTCAAACTCTCTCTCTTTATCTTTTTCCCTGATCTGTATCTCCCTTTCTCTTTCTTTTTGTTCTGCTAGGGTTATTCTTTCTTTTCTCCTTTCTTCTCTCTCCTTTTCTTTTTCCTCTCTCTCTCTTTATTTTTTCTCTCTCTTTCTTTTTCCGCTCTATCTCTTCTCTCTCTCTCTCTTTCTTTTTCTTCTTTCTCGTATTCAAGCTGCTTTAATTCTTTCTCGTGTTCCATTTGTTTAATTTGTAACTGAATTTTTTGCCATTTCCAATGAGTCAAACTGTATCTCAGGCAACTTTAAATGCTGAACCACCGCCATAATTACCTCATCTTTTTGCATTTTGTCAGGTAATGTTAACTGCAATGTTTTTGCCAAATCTAATAGTGTGCTTTTAGTCTCTGTCTGTAAGGTACTGCGTGTGACCGTCTCCACACCCAAAACTTCAGAGCCTCTGAAAGAGCCATTGCCACAACATACTCCCTACTTAAATTAGAATACCACACCTGAAAAGCAACCACAATATGCTCACCCCTCACTGTCTTTAAGTTCACTAAGCCAATCCAATAGATAGACTTTTATCCTGGACAAGCCCCCAATTTGTTATGGGCCAGGGTTTAGAGAACCCCAAAGTGTATCATGGAGTTCACCTGACCCACAACTTTTAAAAAATAAATTTAGAGTACCCAATTCATTTTTTCCAATTAAGGGGCAATTTAGCATGTTCAATCCACCTACCTTGCCCATCTTTGGGTTGTGGGGGTGAAACCCATGCAAACATGGGGAGAATGTGCAAACTCCACACGGACAGTGACCCAGAGCCGGCATCGAACCTGGGACCTCAGCGCCGTGAGACTGCAGTGCCTGACCCACAACTTTTAATAGATTGTGGTATGGGGAGCACACGGCCCACTCTACAGGTGTGGTACGGCAGAAATTGAAAAGTATTTTTTAAAACAAAATGACGGTTATTCTGTGAACTCAAGTTAACCTTTTTAAAACATACAGTGAACATCTTGGAAACCATCAATTCGAATACAACCCCCAAAGAATACAACATTAAGTAATCCTTAATAACTTCCCAAACAACATCCAGAAGACAAAAGAAACACCTTTTAACAGAAGCACATTAGGTTTAGATTCACTACAGAGAACATTTATAATTCTAAATTCACCAAATGATCAAGATAGTCTTTTCATGGCAGAGAGATCAACAGTACATCTGCTCTGACTGGCATCAGCTCCAACACTGAAAACGAAACTAAAACACACCCTGCAGCAAACAGCCTAAAACAAAAGTAAAGAGCTGACTGACAGCCCAGCTCCACCTACTCTCTGACATCACTTCAGTAATAAATACCCATTTCTTAAAGGTACTCTCACTACAGATATTTATATACACGCCCATTTATAAACAACTATTTCTTAAAGGTACTCTCACATGACAGCTGTGTACAAATATAATTTGTGGAAAATTGAATGAACAATAACTTTAGAATTCACATCTGTTTTCACTTTGCGACACGGTTAATATGGCTGATCTTATTATCAGCAACTTGCATTTATGTAATGCCTTTCATGCATTTTGGTTGGAGTTTTTTGACACCCGTATGCTGCCAAAGGGAATGACGTGGTAGGCATTGTAAGTACTTGGCAAAGGTCTTGTTTTCCCTGCACAATTCAAATGTTAATTTGATGTTAGTTTGGAAAGGCTCCAATACTCCAGAACAACAGGCAAATGCTTTCCAAAGTGGTCCAAGAATAAAAATTGTTCCAAAGGAATTTTTCCTCTTCCCTCCCCAGACTGGAAGCATGGATCATCCTGGAAAAATTCCATCTTTCCCTGCCAATTTTTTTCCCCTTGCTTTTTCTTTTACCAAAAACATGGCTGCCTCACTGCCGATTCCATCCCACACCCGATTAAGCCACGGTGTCAGGGTGAACCAGACTGTTCACAGCCTTGTCATTATAATTCACCTTAGACTGAAATTCTTACTCATGGATTTACATTTAAAGCACAGAATGAGGCCATTCAAACCTCGTGTCCACGCCGGTCAACAATTATCTGACTACACTAATCTCATTTTCCAACGCCTGGCCACAGCCCTGAAGGTTACGGCAGCACAAGTGAATCTCTGAATGCCTCAGGGGCTGTTTAGCACAGGGATAAATCGCTGGCTTTGAAAGCAGACCAAGCAGGCCAGCAGCACGGTTCGATTCCCGTAACAGCCTCCCCGAACAGGCACCGGAATGTGGCGACTAGGGGCTTTTCACAGTAACTTCATTTGAAGCCTACTCGTCACAATAAGCCATTTTCATTTCATTTCATTTCATTAAATGTCACGAGAGATTCTGATGCAACGCCGTTTCAGGCAGTGAGTTCCAGACTCCCACCACCCTCTGGGTGAAAAGGTTTCTCCTCAACTCCCCTCTTCCCTTAAATCTATGCCCCCTGGTTATTGACCCCTCTACAGAAGAACATAAGAACTAGGAGCAGGGGTAGGCCATCTGGCCCCTCGAGCCAGCTCCGCCATTCAATACGATCATGGCTGATCTTTTTGTGGACTCAGCTCCCTAACCGATCTGTAACCTTTTATTCCTTTACTGTTCAAAAATCTATCTATCTCTGCCTTAAAAACATTCAACGAGATAACCTCAACTGTTTTATTTGGCAGGGAATTCTACAGATTCACAACCCTTTGGGTGAAGAATTTCCTCCTCAACTCAGTCCTAAATCTGCTCCCTTTTATATTGAGGCTGTGCCCCCTAGTTCTAGTTTCACCCACCAGTGGAAACAACCTCTATGCTTCTATCTTAACTATTCCCTTCATAATTTTATATGTTTCTATCAGATCCCCCCCCTTATTCATCTAAATTCCAGTCTATTTAATTACCTACGGCACCTGGATGTGAGGAGGCACAAAGGTGCAGGAGAGTGAGTGGAAGAGATTGACCCTCTGGTGTATGGAGCTGAGGGTCAGAAGCGGTCGAAAAAGAGGGAATCAGTCGGTTGGAGTTGGTGCGGCGCCTGGGAGGCACATGGAGATGTCGGAAGGGCAGAGGACGGCCCTGCTGGCTCAGCGGTCGACGGACCAGCTGGTGAGTTTCCTGAACTAGAAGTTCATCCAGCAACGTAAGGAGAGCCTGGAGAACCAGGCCCGGGCAGTGGATTTGATCAAGGAGGTGGTCGATCGCCTGGAGACGAAGCTGGCGGCCCAGGGTCAGGCGACACAGAAAATGGAGGAGGTGGCGGGGGAACACGGGGAGCAGTTCGCCTGATGGCAGCTGAGATGGGGATGGTGCGCGATCAGCAGAGGCGGCTCCAGAAGGTTGAAGACCTAGAGAATCAGTCACGCAGGCAGAACATAAGGACCGTGGGCCTGCCGGAGGGGGGGGGGGCGAAGGAGCCAATGCTGGCGCGTATGTGGGGAGGATGCTGGAGAAGCTGCTAGGAGAGTGTGCATTCGCATGGCCTTTGGATGTGAATCGAGCGCACAGGGCGCTAATGAGGAAGCCTCAGGGGAACGGGCCGCTGAGGGTGATGGTGGTGCGGTTGTGGGTGGGGTGGCAGGCTCTTCAGAATTTTATTAATTACTACTGGGCGACGAATATTGCGATGGTCAGGAAGTGGGTAGTGGGGAAGGGTTCAATTTAGGAACAGGTGGAGGTGGCCTCATGTAAGGCACGGGTTTAGGGGCACCTCTGCCATTCTCGCCAGCCAGGTCCTCCACAAACCCGGTAGTAGTGGCAGTCCTGAGGGTGTGGGGACAGTGGAGGTAGCACATGGGGTTGGAGGGGGCGTTGGTGTGGGCGCCGAAATGTGATAATCACCGGTTCGCCCCGGGGCTGGATGGGGGGTTCCAGAGGCGGCAGTGGGCGGGAATGCGAGATTCGGAGATCTGTTTATTGATGAGGGTTTCCCGAGCTTGGAGGAGTTGGAGGAGGAGTTTGAGTTGCCAGATGGCAATGGGTTCCGGTTTTACAAATGAGGAATTTTGTGCGGAGGCAGGTTTCAAAAAGGGGAAGAATGGAGAGAAGGGTAAGGGCAGGGGAACCAATGGAGGGGGGCTGGGGAAGGTGGCACATTTTGTGAAATCCATGTTGGCTGGGGTTTGTTCTTGGGGTTTGTTGGTTATATTGTTGTGTTTCTGTTTTGCTTGAAATTTGATGTTTAAAATTGTTAAAATTATAAATGCCTCAATAAAATATTTTCTGAAAAACAAAAGTGTGTGTGAGTGAGTGTGTATTTGTGAGAGAGAGCATCGCCGGTGGGCTGGCCGATGGTGCGCCACAAGCCGTTGAAATGGCATGTGGTGCGCGTGATGGTGATGCCAGTTTGGAGGGGGAAGAGCATGGCGGACTGGCCCTGATTTTGTCGTGGGAATCCATTCTCCGCCCGATCACTGAACACGATTTCAGCAAGAGAATCGCACCCAAAGTGTCGGCCAAACCAGTGAGAAACTCCCCAGGGCCCAAAATAATGACTAAGTGCACATTCCATTGGCCATGTTGCACCTGAAAGTCAGCGCGCTGTGCTGCAACATGACCGGGTAGATGCTGGGAGACCCTGCTCCCGTGATCTATCGACTCGCCATGCCTCGCGAGTTCTAACACGATCTCGCGGGGATGCTGCGATGTGAATCTCGCCCATTGTGCGCGGGATCACTTTTTGGCAAGTCTTTATATTAGAGCGAGACAGTTAGTCTCCCTCTACTATTATTATATAATTATATTAATTATATTATATTCAGATTATTATATATGCAGTTCACTGGGGTAACCAAGGCTTTGGTATCAATCCCCTTTGCCTCGGAGACATCAGACGAGTGCCGCTCAATACTAGTCCCCACAAACGGTGCTTGCCATCTGGGCAGGGTGGCACACTGGCACTTACAGCCTGGCACTGCCACCTGGGCACCTTGACAATGTCAGGCGGGCACCCAGTTGGCACTGCCATGGTTCCAGCCTGACATTGCCAAGGTGCCCAGGTGGCACTGCCAAAGTGCCAAGCTGGAATTTGTTTACTGACGGGGATATGGCCCAGAGGTGCCATGTGCACATCGGCAAGCCCACCCGCGATGCTCTCTCTCACACACACTTTGTTTCAGAAAATATTTTATTGAGGCATTTATAATTTTAATAATTTTATAGGTGAGTTGGGGGTTTGGGGGTTGCGCCCGAGCCTCGAGGGATCGGGAGGCCATTTTATCTCTCCTTCTCTGAGGAGTTCTGGTGAGCGGGACCCCTTAGTGCAGGAAGCCAGACTAACAGCAGCCTCGGACACGCGCTCCCCGCTGAGGCTCCGTATCTAGCCAGAGTTGCATTGTGTTTCTCTGCGCTGCAAGAGCGAGGAAACACGCAGCTAAATGCGCTTGCTGTGGGTTAGATGTGGTTAGATCGTGGTGGGGAACTGGCAGACAGAGCCAACGGTAAACTACCAGCAAAACCTGCCACAAACGACACTTAGAATTTTTTCCGTGAGATCGGGGCCAACATTTCAAGTCGATGAGCTTTCAAAATTGTTCTGATGGAAAGTGAAGGACCTGAATCAGGCTGCATTTTCTCAGCACCGTGGAAATAGCTTTAGAGCCGGGAGGTGTGGGAAAATAGGGGCAATTCCCATCGGGATGGCTCCCCAATGCTTTCTTGGCTCCATGGAGTTTCTCAGGATGGGCTGGGAACAAAGTCGACAGCTCATTCCTTTTAGGCCAATAGTCAATGAGGACAATTAAAGCCCATGTAGTGGCTATTCTCTGAAGCCAATGGCAAATTTCTGTGGGGTGGGGTGCCACCCTCCAAGTGCAAAGCCCATTGAATTGAATTGAAGTTGAATTGATTTGATTTATTGTCGAGTGTACCGAGGTACAGTGGAAAGTATTGTTCTGCGTGCAGTCAGACAGATCATTCCATATATGAAAAAACATAGGGAAATACACAATGTAAATCCATAGGCACAGGCATTGCGTGAAGCATACGGAGTGCAATACTACTCAGTAGAGAAGCTGTGTGAAGAAATCAGTTCAGTCCATAAGAGGGTCATTCAGGAGTCTGGTAACAGTGGGGAAGAAGCTGTTTTTGAATCTGTTAGTGTGTGTTCTCAGACTTTTGTATCTCCTGCCCGATGGAAGAAGTTGGAAGAGAGATTAACCCGGGTGAAAGGTATTTTGATTATGCTGCCTGCTTTCCCAAGGCAGCGGGAGGTGTAGACAGAGTCAATGGATGGGAGGCGGGTTCACTTGATGAATTGGGCGGTGTTCACGACTCTCTGTAGTTTCTTACGGTCTTGACCTGAACAGTTGCCATACCAGGCTGTGATGCAGCCAGATAGGATGCTTTCAATGGTGCATCTGTAAAAATTGGTAAGAGTTAATGTGGATATGCCAGATTTCCCTAGTTTCCTGAGGAAGTATAGGCGCTGTTGTGCTTTCTTGGTCGTAGCGTTGACGTAGGTGGACCAGGACAGATTGTTGGTGCTGTCAACCATCTCCACCTCAGCCCATTGATACAGACAGGGGTGTGTACGATACTTTGCTTCCTGAAGTCAGTGACCAGCTCCTTGCTGACATTGTGGGAGAGACTGTTGTTGTTACACCAAGCCACTAGGTTCTCTATCTCCCTCCTGTCATCTGACTCGTCGTTATTCGTGATCCGACCCACTGTGGTCGTGTCATCAGCAAACTTGCAGATGGAGTTGGAGCCAAATTTTGCCACACAATCGTGTGTGTATAGCGAGTATAGTAAGGGGGCCAAGTACGCAGTTTTGTGGGGCGCCGTTATTGAGGAATATCCTGGAGGAGGTGTTGTTTTTTTATCCTTATAGATTGCCCATCAGCCCCTTAGCCTCTCACCAGGAGTCACATAGGAGTCCAAGAATGGCCTCAGGCAATCTTCCCAAATACCCAGTGTAATTTCATAAATGTGTAACTGTATCTATGTCAGGAAAGCTATGGGCAATAATGACATTTTGCACTATTGGGCCAAATTTTCATTTGGTTACAGAGGATGGACATGACATTGGTTTGTCAGCGAGCTCCTACCTCTGCGCCATTTTAGAAGAGACTGGTTTGGAGGGGGTGGGGGGGAGGATGGCTCCCCACCTGCAATTAATCATTCCAGTGGACAGCAGACTGGCAACTGTGGTATATCTATATTTATAAATGTATAAAAACTGCTCAGAGACTGCTTCCATCTTAAAGAGCTTTTTCTTTCTCCTACCAACATCGGGAGTTCTCAGTGTGGTGAATGTAATATATATATGTATATATGATAATTCACACTGTCTTTGTAAGTGCAGTAGCGCTATCCTACCACTAGGTGGAGTAGCTCTGGGAGTACTGAGGAACTTGTACTGGGCTCCACCCTTGGCTCCGCCCATGACTCCTCCCCCTAGTGCAGCTGTATAAATAACCCTTGTCCAGAGTCAGCCTGAGTTCACTAAGAGTTCATCAACGGGTAACAGGCTGGCTCTGAAGTAAGTCGATTAAAGCCTAGATTCATATCGGAAACACGTGTCTGGTGAATTGATGGTTCCATCAATTTAATCGACTTAAGAACAGTAAAGATCGATTATGGAATTGGCCCTCAAGCCTGGACGCCTGGAACTCAGCCCGCAGGATGCAGAGGCTAAAGAAATCTTCTCCCACTGGATGCGGTGCTTCAAGGCCTACCTGGCAGAAGCGAGCATAGCCGAAACGACAGAGGATCAGAAGCTAAGTCTACTGCACGCGAGGGTGAGCCACAGAATCTCTACGCAACGAAACTTGGCCAGTTCATATACTGCGGCGCTAGCAGTTCACGATAAAATTTATGTAAGGCCTATTAATAAAGTTTACGCTCGCCATGTGTTCACGACTCGCCGCCAGTGGCCAACAGAATCACTCGCCGAATTTCTAAGGGAACTCAATAATTTGTCCAATGACTGTAATTACCAAGCGGTTACCGCGGCTGAACACAGGGAACTTGCGGTACGCGATGTTTTTGTAGCGGGCCTCAGGTCTAACTATGTGCGCCAACGACTGCTGGAAAAGGGGCCCAGGACTTAGAAACGAGTTTGGAAGCTGGTACCACGATGGAGGTCTCCTTCCGCAGCCTTAACCCGTTCCCCGCGGACCCCGCGACCCAATCATGGGCCCCCGACCAGCGACTCCCCCAGGCCTGTGCTACGCGGCCGCCCAGCCACCATGCTGCCCCAGCCAGCCACTATGCAGCTCCAGCCAGCCACTACGCTTCTCCAGCCTGCCATTTCTGCTGCCACAACCAGCACCCGTGGCAGCACTGCCCGGCCCGCAACATGACCTGCAGCAGCTGCGGGCGAAAAGGCCATTGCGCAAGAGTGTGCCTCGCTAAAAGGGCCCCAGCTTCCAACTCCCCAGCGACTCGAAGTAATCGCTCCCCTCACTCGCAGGCCCGCGGGGCCCGAAACGCTGCGGCCTATGCCCCGACTCCGCCCCCTCCAACCACGTGCGATCCATGGGGGCCGCCATCTTGGAAAACCTCCACCACGCGACCGGCCACGTGCGACTCATGGGGGCCGCCATCTTGGATGCCATCTTTCTCGCCGCCTGCCACGTGCAATCCACAGGCCTGATCGGCATCTCCGCGCTCGGACAACTCTGCGGAAGAATTCGAATTCGACTATGAACTCAGAGGGCAGTCATCACGGGGCCACTCCAGCACAGCTGATCAAGCCGCCGACTACCCGCAACTCAGCGCGGTCACCCTAGACCAATCACGACCAAAGAATCTACGAAACTCGATGGCAGAGGACCGTATCAACGGGTACAAAACACCATGCCTCTTCGACTCCGGGAGCACGGAGAGCTTCATACATCCAGACCTGGTAAGACGCTGTTCGCTCCCCGTTTTCCCCGTGCAGCAAACTATCTCGCTCGCGTCAGGCTCCCATTCGGTCCAGATCCAGGGGCGCACCGCCGCGACACTCACAATCCGAGGCGCTAGTGTAGCCATCTAAGATGGACACCAGTAACACAAAATGGAGAACTGCAAAGACTGCAGGGAAAAACGGACAGTAAAGAGCAAACAGCTTGCAGAAGCTTTCAGCATTCAGATACTTGCAAAAACCGGTTTCCCCACAGGTGCAGAGCCCAGGCAGCGCTGTAAATGGGAAAACAATCTGCATACTAATGAGGTGATACCGGGACAATCCCGGACACAATAGATACACTCAAGTATCTATTGATACTTTCTATAGCGAAGCAGACATGATGGAGCCAGCGAAACCAGGACAATGAGTCCTAATAACCGCCCCAGCCATCAAGGAACGACCCTAGGATAGGGGGGTTCAAATCATATCGATTGGGGAAAGGCCCAATCGATACCCAGCAGGTGAGGAAGCCCACCCCAAGGGGCACGGACCTCCTGGGACCTATAAAAAGAAGGTCCCGCACATGGTTCGGTCTCCTGTCTCCGGCCTCCGACTCCAGCCTCCAGATCCTGTCTTTTACACCAGCCGTTGAGCAGCAGCCATCGATAAGTAAGTGCCAAAACGACGATCGCTACCTTGACCCAGGCATTACTTATACCCGTGCCGACCAGTAGTATCAAGAAGTTGCAGACCAGAATGGAATGAAGGCCTTGTTCCCTGACCTTGCCTGTTCCTTCTTAGATAAGTATTAGTCATTTAATGGTAGAGAAGTAAGTTAGTCTTTAGCGTGTGAATGAGTATTTATTATAATTGTTATAATAAACTCTAACTGTTTGGACTTACTAATTGGTGTATAGCTTTATTGCTTTGAACTTGACCTTGATGCTTGTGACGGTGTCTCTTACGGCACCTGGCGACTCCAGAGCATAGAAATAAGAAACAGAGCCAAACGAGTGTTAAGCACACTGCCTCTATTGGAGGAGTGTTAAACACACTAACTCAGAACGACCAACACAAGCTACTCGAAATTCAAACTCTACGTTTTGCCCGAACACTGCGCGCCACTCTTATTAGGCGTAGACTTCCAATGCAACCTCAAGAGCCTCACCCTCAGCTTCGGAGGGCCCCTGCCCCCACTCACAATCTGCAGCCTCGCTACGCTGCGAATTCCCCCACCTCCTCTCTTCGCCAATCTCACAAAGGACTGTAAACCTGTAGCCACTCGTAGCAGGCGGTATAGCCTGCAGGATAGGGTATTTGTCAGAGCAGAGGTCCGAAGGCTACTCAGTGAGGGGGTTATAGAGGACAGCAATAGTCCCTGGAGAGCTCAGGTGGTGGTCGTTAAGACCGGGGGAAAATTCCGTATGGTGGTCGACTACAGTCAGACCATAAATAGATTTACACTCCTCGACGCGTATCCCCTCCCCAGGATTGCAGACATGGTAAACCAGATCGCCCAGTACCGGCTCTTTTCCACGGTGGACCTGAAGTCTGCATACCACCAGCTCCCAATCCACCCGGAGGACTGCCACTACACGGCATTCGAGGCCGATGGCCGCCTCTTCCATTTCCTCCGGGTCCCTTTCGGCGTCACTAATGGGGTCTCGGTGTTCCAATGAGCAATGAGCCGAATGGTGGACCAGTACGGGCTGCGGGCCACGTTTCCGTACTTGGACAATGTCACCATCTGCGGCTATGACCAGCAGGTCCACGACGCCAACCTCCACCGTTTTCTCCAGACGGCACAGAAACTGAATCTCACGTACAACAAGGAGAAATGCGTTTTCCGCACAACCAGACTAGCCATCCTCAGCTATGTTGTGGAAAACGGAGTCCTGGGCCAGGACCCGGACCGTCTGCGCCCCCTCTTAGAACTCCCCCTCCCCCATTGCCCCAAGGCCCTCAAACGGTGCTTGGGATTTTTTTCCTACTACGCCCAGTGGGTCCCTCAATATGCGGACAAAGCCCGCCCACTCTTTAGGGCCACACGATTTCCCCTGTCAGCCGAGGCACGCCAGGCCTTCGACGGCATCAAGGAGGACATCGCCAAAGCGGCCATGCGGGCGGTGGATGAATCCACCCCCTTTCAGGTAGAGAGCGACGCCTCAGAGGTAGCTCTTGCAGCCATGTTAAATCAGGCAGGGAGACCAGTTGCATTTTTCTCGACGGACAATTCGACCACTGGACAGACTGACGTTGTAGGCCACCACCCCCGCCGGACTTGATTTTTTGCAGGGGGTGAATGTGGTGAATGTAATATATATATGTATATATGATAATTCACACTGTCGTTGTAAGTGCAGTAACGCTATCCTACTACTAGGGAGAGTAGCTCTGGGAGTACTCAGGAACTTGTACTGGGCTCCACCCTTGGCTTCTCCCACGACTCCTCCCCTAGTGCAGCTGTATAAATACCCTTGTCCAGAGTCAGCCTGAGTTCACTAAGAGTTAATCAACGGGTAACAGGCTGGCTCCTGAAGTAAGTCGATTAAAGCCTAGATTCATATCGGAAACACGTGTCTGGTGAATTGATGGTTCCATCACTCAGTCACCTCTGATGATTGGATTGACAATCTTTCAGTGCTGGAGGGCCTCCAGTTGACTCAATGTGGAGAGCATACCCACTCTCCTTAACTGGACAGGGCTCCAAGCTGCCACTTAATTCCTCAATCGCTTCCAGTGTCCCACTGCCAGCCAGCATCTCTGGGTTCCTGACATGTAATTTATCCCAGTATTGGGATCGGAACTCTGGAATTATTTCTAAAATGAACCTTCGCTTCATTGAGGAATGTTTTCAGATTGTCTGAAAGTTCACCTGCACTTGGACTTTCCTTTCATAAGAAACCATTGGAGATCATTGAATAGGATTATACCAAACAAGATCTCTTTTCTTATCTTCATCAAAGTATCATTGATCCTTGTAACTATTAACTCTATTGAGCTTGCAGTGGGCAAACATCAAATCACTTGAATAGAAAATGTACTGTCTCATCTTTGTACACGCTGTTATTATCCTGTCCCTGTAAATCATCCATCGTGTTTATTTTGTATCAGCTTACATCCTTGAGCTGCAATTCCACTTTATGATTCACAGCTTTTAAGTTCTCTACTCTCATACCTTTCTTTGTGATGTGGAGATGCCGGCGTTGGACTGGGGTGAGCACAGTAAGAAGTCTTACATCGCCAGGCTAAAGTCCAACATGTTTGTTTCAAACACTAGCTTTCGGAGCACTGCTGCTTCCTCAGGTGAAGCAACAGAAGTTCTCAGAGTAAATCAATAAAGGGGTTATAAGTGTAGCTCTTTATGAACATTCTCACAACAGAGAGCAGTGATTTTCCTGTTTTAGTGCATTTTCAAGTGATATGTAGGCAGTCACTGTTACATTGTCGTTTTCACCTTGAAACCGTAGTGCTTTGTAATCCTTCATCTTTGGTTTACTTCACATTAGTTGATAAACATGACCATTGTAAGAAATTGATGTTCCCTGCTTAGGATGAGAAGGAATGCTGTTGGTTTAGGTCTTTTTCATACATTTCACCTTTCCCAGATCACAGCCCTGTCCCTCTTTGGAGCTGTATTATAATATGCAAATTTCAGAATTTCAAGTTTAACAAGTTCTCCATAACATCAGTGTCATTAAGAAAGCATTAAAATGTGTGTGACCCATGGAGTTAATAACAATGATGGGAAATGTTCCCTGTGGGCCATGGTAGCTCATTAGAAAGTTACATCGTTGACAAGTGGATCCTTTCTCTTTGACAAGGTGAAACCCTCCAGACTGTTGTTGCCTTTTCTGTGGCTCTGCTGTAACTACAGCAATCAGTGAGTTTGCCCTCCTTTCTTTTGATATCTATTTCTAATGTTCAGAGTTGCCAGGTATCAAATAATACCACAACAAGGTTCAACCGGCTATCAGTCAAAGAGCCAAACACCAGTTAGTTAGTTCAAGGCCAAGGGTACTTTATTTACACACACAATTAGTCATGCAACATACACTACTAGTTAACTACACCTATCGACTAAGACAACCTGTACTTAACTTCAGGCACCCGGCTTAGGTTAGAGGAACAGTGGCCATTGTTCGCTTCTGGATCTATCAAGTCCGGAGAAGTAACTGGTGCTCAGCTAGGCTCATCAGTCTGGTAGCAGGCGTTGAACTTGGACTTGCTTCTTGTGGTGTTGCGATTGGAGATGGTCGTAGCCGGGGCGGCAGGTCCAAAAAAGGACGAACATATGGCGGACTCGCTTATGCTTGGGGGTTTTCGCGCTCTTTTGGGTGGTCCTTCGGTTTGGATCCCACTAATTGGGTGATCCCCAATCAATATGTTCGTTTTCTAACCAATAAATGGGCGGGTGCCTGGATGGCTGGGCGTGTCCCAAGCGGTCACTGACCCTGTTCTTTGCGTTTCCCTTGAACAGGGAGTGGCACCGAAATGTCTGGGACTGTACCAGTCGCTCGAGTACCAGTCCTTTGTCTTGGTGGAGATGGGCCATCAAATGCTAATCGGCCCATCAAAATGCTAATTCATAGAATTTACAGTGCAGAAGAAGGCCATTCGGCCCATCGTGTCTGCACCGGCTCCTGGAAAGAACACCCTACCCAAGGTTAACACCTGCACCCTATCACCATAACCCAGTAACCCCACCCACCACTAAGGGCAATTTTGGACACTAAAAGCAATTTATCATGGCCAATCCAACTAACCTGCACACCTTTGGACTGTGGGAGGAAACCGGAGCACCCGGAGGAAACCCACGCACACATGGGGAGGATGTGCAGACTCCACACAGACAGTGACCCAAGCCGGAACCGAACCTGGGACCTTGGAGCTGTGAAGCAATTGTGCTATCCACAATGCTACCGTGCTGCCACACAATTGGTCAGAGTTTCGATACCGTCTGGACTCCTTGTTTGCAAATATACATTTCAGGCTCTGAGCCTGCCTGAATCTGGCTTTGTCCATTTTACCTGCTATGCTTTGCGAGTTTCTCTGTTCCTGGTTGTACGTGGCCATCCCAGATGGCCACACTCCGTCCTCTTGATCTTCAACGCAAAGCATGAAGGATCACACTGCTGGATCTTCTCCTGTTCTCTGACATGCCGGGTACCCTCAATCAAGGACAGGTTCTACCTTACTCTGTCCTATGGGTCAAAATATTTCCCTAAATTTCCCTAACACAACACATATCTAAAAATTCCTAAGGGGGCATTTAACATTCAAACGTATATTTCAGCCTCCTTACACAAAAAGGGGAACCTCGAACTGTCTCTAACTAGACTACACTCATGCTGCTATTTAACAATCAAAGAACTTGGCCGGGATTCTCCCCTACCCGGCGGGGCGGGGGGTCCTGGGGTGTCGGAGTGGCGTGAACCACTCCAGCGCGGGCCGCCCCAAAGTTGCGGACGCCTCCTTTAGGGGCCAAGCCCTCACATTGAGGGGCTAGGCCCGTGCCAGAGTGGTTCCCACTCTGCCGGCTGCCGTGAACCGCTTTTGGCATCATGCCAGCTGGGGCCAAAAGGACTTCGCCGGCCGGTGTAAGTCCGCGCATGCACCGGAGCGTCAGCGGCTGCTGACGTCATACCGGCGCATGCGCAGGGGAGGGGGTCTCTTCCGACTCCGCCATGGTGAAGACCCGCCCGCCGATCGGTGGGCCCCGATCGCGGGCCAGGCCACTGTGAGGGCACCCCCCGGGGTCAGATCCCCCAAGACCCCGGAGCCTGCCCGCGCCGCCAATCCCGCTGGTCAGGTAGGTGGTTTAATCCACGCCGGCAGGAGAGCCTGTCAGCGGTGGGACTTCGGCCCATCGCGGGCCAGAGAACCCGGCGGGGGTTCGGAGAATCCCGCCCCTTATCTTACAATACAAAAAACATAACCAATAGCAGCATCACATTCCTACTTATCAAATGTCTATGTACAAAGAAGTAACTTTATTAAAGAAACAACAACTGCGGAATTTATAGGGTGGAAGGGTTCAGAAAGAGTGTGGGGTTTGCTGGAGTCCGAGGAAAGGGGCTCTAAGTGTGTATACTTGAGGACGGGAGGCTCCCCTTCTCCATTTCCGAAGTCTGATTGTCTAGATGACACTGGAGAGTATAGCTATGACCAGTAGAGCTTTGACTGTGTATGACAGGGAGTACCATTTAATGAGAGTCTCACACTATGTGGGGGTATCAGTGACTGTGTCTATGTGTGGTGTAATGTTTGGGCTAGTGGTGTTGTGTTGGGTAGTAGTGTTCGGGGCCTGTGTGGTGAGGGAGGTAGGGGTGGGTAACGTGCGCAACTGTACTGTTCCAGCGATGATCATGATGCAGATCATCAGGTTCCTCTTCGTCTTGTTCGGTCTTTTCTCCGTCTTTAAGTATTTTCGTATTTTCCTAGGGGAACAAGCATAATATCTGTTATTATCTTGTTGCTTAACATCTCGTTTGTCTGTCTGTTTCTCCTTATCGTCAATTTCCCATTTAGAATTGTCACCATATGTGACTCCCTAATTTTTTTTTAAACAACCATTTGGGAGACAAGACATCCCAAAAAATATTCTGTCACAGTGCCAGCACTCTCGCAGCCTGTGTTTGATGGGCTGATTGAGCGGACAATTTCTCCATCCTCTGCAAACTCGTTTTTCAACCAAGTGATTCGAACATGTCAATAGCAGGTGGGGGGGATAGCAACCGAAGGGTCGTCGGGAAGGGGAAAAAGTTGTGGCAAAAGTGCATTCTTTAAACCACAGACGTGATAAAGAACAGCAAAAGCGTTTAGAAAACATTCTCCGAATGGGGTGCGTATGATCCGCGGCAGGGCAAGAATGGGTGGAATTCCCGGGTAGGACGGTGACCAGTGGCGTTGCTCCACTATCCGAGATTGGCTGACCAAATGTATAGGGGGTCCTCAGGCAGGGCGGGGACCAGTGCCGTTACTCCACTGCTTAAGTGACCTTCCAAGAGCGGTAAGAATTTGGGGATATATGGTCTCCAACAAACTTGTTTCTTTAACTGCCAGAAGAGTAGTCTTTACTGCATCAAGAAATTATTCGTGAGGCTGACACACAAAACCGTACAAGAGAGATCGTACAACATTTAAAAATAAACTAAAGAAGAAAAGCAGGCAGGTTCCATCTGAGTGTAGGACACCGTAAATCAATTTGGCCTGGGGTGTAACTAGCATATGGAGTCAGTGTAGTGTATCCGAAGAAGAGAGGAAGGAGGAGAGACACAAAAATGCTGAGATGTCCCTGCCATGAAAAGTGGTGGGTAAGCGTTCACAGTTTGCATGGGGCAGCTGGGACCTTGTAGCTGCTGTGGGTGGTGTTCTCTTGCATATCTGGGGGCGAGTCTAGCTGGTGTTGCAATCTCGGGCGAAGTGTCCTGACTGCCCACAGTTGTAACATGACCCCTGGGGCACGTAAGGTATAGCAGGCTCTCTGGTGTATTGCTCCCTTGGGTATGGTTCCATGGGTGAGAGGGGTTGGGCTGTTGGTGGCACTGCTTGTTTGGGGGGGGGCATTGTGGGCTGATTCCGTTGCTGTTTCAGGGGGGCATTGCATTCTCGTGCGTAATGTCCCTCGTGTCCGCAATTGTAACATTCCTGCGCTTTAGGGTGCCATGAAATGCTAATCGGTCCATCGAAATGCTAATTGGTCAGAGTTTCCTTGTTTGCAAATGTACATTTCAGGCTCTGAGCCTGCCTGAATCTTGCTTTGTCCGTTTTACCCGCTATGCGGTGGTACCAGAGGATTGGAGAGTGGCGAATGTCGTGCCCCTGTTCAAAAAAGGGAATAGGGATAACCCTGGGAATTACTGGCCAGTTAGTCTTACTTCAGTGGTAGGCAAAGTAATGGATACTGAGGGATAGGATTTCTGAGCATCTGGAAAGACACTGCTTGATTAGGGATAGTCAGCACGGATTTGTGAGGGGTAGGTCTTGTCTTACAAGTCTTAGTGACTTCTTTGAGGAGGTGACCAAGCATGTGGATGAAGGTAAAGCAGTGGATGTAGTGTATATGGATTTTAGTAAGGCATTTGATAAGGTTCCCCATTGTAGGCTTGTGCAGAAAGTAAGGAGGCATGGGATAGTGGGAAATTTGGCCAGTTGGATAACAAACTGGCTAACCGATAGAAGACAGAGAGTGGTGGTGGATGGCAAATATTCAGCCTGGAGCCCAGTTATCAGTGGCGTACCGCAGGGATCAGTTCTGGGTCCTCTGCTGTTTGTGATTTTCATTAACGACTTGGATGAGGGAGTTGAAGGGTGGGTCAGTAAATTTGCAGATGATACAAAGATTGGTGGAGTTGTGGATAGTGAGGAGGGCTGTTGTCGGCTTCAAAGAGACATAGATAGGATGCAGAGCTGGGCTGAGAAGTGGCAGATGGAGTTTAACCCTGACAAGTGTGAGGTTGTCCATTTTGGAAGGACAAATATGAATGCGGAATGCAGGGTTAACAGTAGGGTTCTTGGCAATGTGGAGGAGCAGAGAGATCTTGGGGTCTATGTTCATAGATCTTTGAAAGTTGCCACTCAAGTGGATAGAGCTGTGAAGAAGGCCTATGGTGTGCTAGCGTTCATTAGCAGAGGAATTGAATTTAAGAGCCGTGAGGTGATGATGCAGCTGTACAAAACCTTGGTCAGGCCACATTTGGAGTATTGTGTGCAATTCTGGTCACCTCATTTTAGGAAGGATGTGGAAGCTTTGGAAAAGGTGCAAAGGAGATTTATCAGGATGTTGCCTGGAATGGAGAGTAGGTCATACGAGGAAAGGTTGAGGGTGCTAGGCCTTTACTCATTAGAACGGAGAAGGATGAGGGGCGACTTGATGGAGGTTTATAAGATGATCAGGGGAATAGATAGAGTAGACAGTCAGAGACTTTTTCCCCGGGTGGAACACACCATTACAAGAGGACATAAATTTAAGATAAATGGTGGAAGATATAGAGGGGATGTCAGAGGTAGGTTCTCTACCCAGAGAGTAGTGGGGGCATGGAATGCACTGCCTGTGGAAGTAGTTGAATCGGAAACGTTAGGGACCTTCAAGCGGCTATTGGATAGGTACATGGATTAGGGTAGAATAATGGAGTGTAGATTAACTTCTTCTTAAGGGCAGCACGGTAGCATTGTGGATAGCACAATTGCTTCACAGCTCCTGGGTCCCAAGTTCGATTTCGACTTGCGTCACTGTCTGTGTGGAGTCTGCACATCCTCCCCGTGTGTGCGTGGGTTTCTTCCGGGTACTCCGGTTTCCTCCCACAGTCCAAAGATGTGCAGGTTGGGTGGATTGGCCATGAAAAATTGCCCTTAGTGTCCAAAATTCTATGATTAACCTAGGACAAAAGTTCGGCACAACATCATGGGCCGAAGGGCCTGTTCTGTGCTGTATTTCTCTATCTATGCTTTGCGAGTTTCTCTGTTCCTGGTTGTAAGTGGCCATCCCAGATGACTACACTATTATAGTTAAATAGGCAGCTTCAAGACTTGCAGTGGAGATTAAAAGGATGATAATGCCCCAGGGAGATTTAAGGACACCCTGGTACAGGTTGTCGGGCTGTAACCAACAAGCGAGACAAATCTTAATCCTTATTCTGGTAAAAATGTTTGAAATGGGATTGATGGAATACTGGAATGTAGCTGACAATGTCAGTATTTTGGCTCAGCTAAAATTTGTTGCCCATCCCTACTTTCCCTTGAGAAAGTGCCATTGGGTGGCCTTCTTGCAGTCCATGTGCTATAGGTACATCCACAGTGCTGTTAGGAAGGGAGTTCCAGGACATTGACCCAGTGACAGTGAAGGAATGGCAATGTATTTCCAAGTTAGTGTGGCGTGTTACTTGGAATGGACCTTGCAGGTGATGGTGTTCCCATGCATCAGCTGCCTTTGTCTTTTGAGGTGGTAGAAGTCATGGGTTTGGAAGGTGCTTTTGAAGAGGCCTTGGTTCGTTGCTGCACTGCGTCTTGTAGATGGTACACACTGCTGCCACTGCGCACTGGTATGGAGGCAGTGAATGCTTAATGTGATGGTTGGGGTGCCAGTTAAGCAGGCTGCTTTGTGGCACTACCACCATGCTAACTGGATAGATTTTGATAGCAACTCCAAACTGGGCAGCCATGAGGCACTGTAGGCCATCAGTGCAACTAACTGTATTCAATCACCACCTGTATACTCATGGCCCAGCATATTCCCTGCCCTGTCATTGCCATCAAGCCAGGGGATCAACCTAGATTCAATGAGGATTGCAGGAGAGCATGCCAGGAGCAACACCAGGCACACCTAAAAATGAGGTGTCAGCCTCGTGAAGCAACAATACAGGACTATTTGTATGCCAAACAGTGGAAGCAGAAAGTTATCGACAGAGCTAAGTGATTCCACATCCAATGGATCAGATCTAAGCTCGGGAGACCTGCCGCATCTAATCGTGAATGGTGGTGGACAATTAAACAACTAACCAGATGGAGGAGGAGGCTCCACAAATATCCCCATGTGCAATGATGGGGACGCCCAGCACATCAGTGCAAAAGACAAGGCTGAAGATTTTTGCATTTTTCGTAGATCTGCCACAGATCTAGCCACTCAGAACTGGGCAGCCACGAGGCACTGTTGGCCATCAGTAGCAGCTAACTATACTCAATGGTGTCAAGCTTCTTGAGTTGTTGGAGCTGCACTCATCCAGGCAAGTGGAAAGTCATACTCCTGACTTGCGCTTGTAGATGGTGAACAGACTTTGGGGATCCAAGAGCTGATTTACTTGACACAGGATTCCTAACCTTTGACTTTGCTCTTGTAGCCACAGTATTTATATGGTTAGTCCAGTTCAGTTTCTGGGAAATGGAAGTCCTCAGGATGTTAGTGGGGAATTCAGCGATGATAATGCCATTGACTGTCAATGGGAGATGGTTAGATTCTCTCTTGTTGGAGATTGTTATTGCCTGGTATCTGTGTGGCGTGAATGCGACTTGCCATTTACCAGCCCAAACCTGAATGTTGTCCAGGTCGTGCTGCATTTGGCCATGAACTGCTTCAGTATCTGAGGAGTTCCAAATGGTACTGAACGTTTTGCAATCATCAGTAAGCATCCCTATTTCTGACCTTATGATGATGGGAAGATCATTGATGAAGCAGCTGAAGTTTGTTGGGCTTAGCTACCCTAGGGAATTCCTGAAGCGCAGAGCTGGGTGCTCTAGTTTCCTTTCACAGTCCAAAGATGTGCATGTGTAGATGGCTAGGTGGATTGGCCATGCTAAATTGCCCCTCAGTGTCAAAAGGTTAGGCAGGGTTATGGGGTTCGGGCGGGGGAGTGCGCCGGGGTAGGTGATGGTTCAGAGGATCGGTGAACTCGATGGGCCAAATGGCCTCCTTCTGCACTATAGGGATTCTATGCATAAATGAGGATTGAGGGGCGGCATGGTGGCGTAGTGGTTAGCACTGCTGCCTCATGGCGCCGAGGACCTGGGTTCTATCCCGGCCCCGGGTCACTGTCCGTGTGGAGTTTGCACATTCTTCTAGTTTCTGCGTGGGTCTCACCCCCACAACCCAAAAAGATGTGCAGGGTAGGTGAATTGGCCACGCTAAATTGTCCCTTAATCGGAAAAAAAAGAATTGGGTACACTAAATTTATTTTAAAAAATAAATGAGCATTGAGTTAATGCCAGAAGAATTTCACACAGGTACTTTAATCATTAAGCTGCAATTATTTCAAGGTACTGATGGAACCATCAATTCACCAGACACGTGTTTCCGATATGAATATGGGCTTTAATCTACTTACTACAGAGCCAGCCTGTTACCCGTTGATGAACTCTCAGTGAACTTCAGGCTGACTCTGGACAAGGGTATTTATACAGCAGCACGAGGGGGAGGAGTCACGGGCGGAGCCAAGGGTGGAGCCCTGTACAAGCTCCTGAGCATTCCCAGAGCTACTCCCCATAGTGGTCGGAAAACGCTACTGCGCTTACAAGATATAGTGTGAATTACCATGTTACATTCACCACATTCACCCCCTGCAAAAAAATCAAGTCCGGCGGGGGTGGCGGTCTACAAAGTCAGTCTGTCCGGTGGTCAAATTGTCCGTTGTGATCTGCGGAGCACCGGGGTTGCAGCCTCTTGCGGTGGCTGGATGGGTGTTGTGTGCTGGGGTACGATGGCGGACTCCAGGGAGGGTTGTATCCGAGTTTCACACTCTCCAGGTTCGACCGGGGACTGGGGGCACTGGGGGCTGGCCGGCGCGGGTGCGCGGAACTGGTGGAGCGAGCTCATGGGCTCAGGGGCGCGAAGGGGTGGCAGCATGGGGTCTAGGGTGAGAGGTCCTTCTGTGGGGGTAGAGGGGGCGCTGGATCCGGTGGGTGCCAGATCCCGGAGGGATACAGTGTCCTGACGGCCGTCAGGGAACTCGACGAATGTGTACTGGGGGTTGGAGTGGAGCAGGCGCACCTGTTCAACAAGGGGGTCGGTTTTATGTGCCCTGATGTGTTTCCTCAGAAGTACGGGGCCCGGTGCCCTCAGCCATGCTGGGAGAGAGACCCCCGTGGTAGTGCCCCTGGAAAAAATGAAGAGCCTCTCGTGAGGGGTCTGATTGGTCGCTGTGCACAAAAGGGACCTAATAGCGTGAAGCGCGTCTGGGAGGACCTCCTGCCACTGGGAGATTTGGAGCTTTCTAGACCGGAGGGTCAGTAGGACGGTCTTCCAGACCGTCGCGTTCTCCCTCTCCACCTGCCCGTTCCCCCGGGGTTGTAGCTGGTGGTCCTGCTCGAGACAATGCCCTTGTCGAGCAGGTACTGACGCAGCACGTCGCTCATGAAGGACGAACCCCGGTCGCTGTGTACGTAGCTGGGGAAACCAAACAGGGTGAAGATACTATGCAGGGCCCTAATGACTGTGTGGGAGGTCATGTCGGGGCACGGGATAGTGAATGGGAAATGGGAGAACTCGTCTATGACGTTTAGAAAGTAAACGTTCTTGTTAGTTGAGGGGAGTGGCCCTTTGAAATCAATCGCGAGGCGTTCAAAGGGCCTAGAAGCCTTGACCAGGTGGGCCCTGTCTGGTCTCTAGAAGTGCGGTTTGCACTCCGCACAGATCGGGCAGTCCCTGGTGACCGCTTTTACCCCCTCGTTGGAGAAAGACAGGTTTCGGGCCCTGATGTAGTGGCCGAGCCGGGTGACCCCCGGGTGGCAGAGGTCATTGTGGATGACTTTCAATCGGTCAATCTGCGCGCTGGCGCATGTCCCGCGGGATAGGGCATCCGGAGGCTCGTTGAGCTTCCCGGGTCGATACTTAATGTCGTAATTGTAGGTGGAGAGTTCGATCCTCCACCTCAGAATTTTGTCGTTTTTAATTTTGCCTCTTTGCGAGTTGTCGAACATGAAGGCAACCGACCTTTGGTAAGTGATGAGGGTGAACCTCCTACCTGCGAGGTAGTGCCTCCAGTAACAAATAGCCTCCTCAATGGCTTGTGTTTCCTTCTCGACTGAGAAGTGTCAGAGTTCTGAAGCGGAAATGGTACGGGAGAAAAATGCGACTGGTTTCCCTGCCTGATTTAAAGTGGCTGCTAGAGCTACCTCTGAGGCGTCGCTCTCAACCTGAAAGGGAGTGGATTCATCCACCGCCCGCAAGGCTGCTTTGGCGATGTCCTCCTTGATGCAGCTGAAGGCCTGGCGCGCCTCAGCTGACAGGGGAAATCGTGTGGCCCTAAAGAGTGGGCGGGCTTTGTCCGCATATTGAGGGACCTACTGGGCGTAGTAGGAAAAGAAACCCAAGCACCGTTTGAGGGCCTTGGGGCAATGGGGGAGGGGGAGTTCTAAGAGGGGGCGCATACGAGCCGGGTCTGGGCCCAGGACTCCATTTTCCACGACATAGCCGAGGATGGCTAGTCTGGTTGTGCGGAAAACGTATTTCTCCTTGTTATACGTGAGATCACTGGGTGGGAACCGAGGATGTTTTTTTTTTCTTTCCTGAGTGAAGACCACAGAAACCCATTGTAGCACCTTACCCAACAAACACTACATAGGTCAAAGCTTGAGGCCTTCTTGGTCCACATAGATCAAATATCCACTGGATAAACTCACTCAACCATCGATGGATTTATTCACAGGTTTTAATATGTACGAGGGGATCTTCTGTGACTTTGCGCTTGGTGAGGAAGGGGACACACTTTTATAATTTGGTCTCACTGGACTCTTTTCCCTCAGTTACCTGAGTAGTTGGACAACTGGATACTTAAAAGATTCATTTCATTTTCCCCAGATTCCTGCAGCCTCAGACAGATGTGCTGTTACCGCTGTTGGATGATTAAGGGAAAGAAACATTCAAAGACAAGTACTGTATAAGAATCATTTGTATTAATGGGGATCAGAATATAAAAATGCATATTGGACCTTGTTCTGTGTTTGACAACGTTTGCAGTCAAGTATGTTACTAAAGTTACTGAGCTCCTCGTCTGTGAAAGATTTTCGGAACAAGATTACCAATAATGTTGCGGATACATTTCTCAAAAAATCAAATATATCCTAGTAATTAAGGTTGAGGATTTTCCCTTTTGATATAAAGATTTTAATTAAAGTGCATGTACAATAATTCTATTGGCTTGTGGCCACTCTGCTGGAGGCATTTTGTAGCTTCAAATTATTGCCTGTCAGTTTTAAATCTTTAAGAAGGTTGGAAGATTAAAGCTATGTGCACATAAAAAGACCCACTTTGAATTATTCAACTATGTACAGCTGTATTTCATATGGCTGATCGAAGTTACTTTGTCCCTACATGTGTGCATTTCATTCCTCTTTTGAACAAATGGTAGAACCAATTTTATATATTTTGTTTCAATTCACTCTACCTGCAGTGCATGCAGATCGAAGCAAGTTATATTAATTAATTGGAAACATTCAAATTCTGAATAAGTGTTCTGTTATGACCCCCTCAGGTCCAAGGACTGTGCTCTATACGATTCCCCCCTTTCACCACAGTATGACGTCCCCTGGTAATTAGGGACGGAGTTTCCCCTTAACAAGGATGAACCTCTCAGTATATCGGCCTTTTGGCTAAGATGAGCGTGAGGTCGGGTGTAATTCCTGGATCTGGTATGTCTCTCTTGTGGGGACCATGAATTGCATTCAATTTGAATTGGTTTTTGGAGCAGGCGAGGAGCTGGATTAGGGGTTCGCCCCTGTCCACACTCTGAGCTCTGGCTTTGTAACTCTGCCACACTGGGTTGATATGGTGTTGGAGAAGGGAATAGTGCAAAGGCGGGGGTGGAGATTGGATGTGAGGCTGTTGGGGGACCGAGGGTTTTATGATAAGATTGGAAAAGTGATTGAAGAATATGTGTGGTTTAATTGTACGGGTGAGGTCTCGCAGGCGGTGGTATGGGAAGCTTTGAACGCAGTGGTGATGGGGGAGGTGATATCATTTAAGGCAAAGATGGATAAGGAGGAGAGGGTGGATCGGCAAAGGTTAATCGATAAGATGTTGGAAGTGGACAGGAGGTATGTAGAGGATGTGGATCCAACACTGTTGGAAAAGAGGAAGGAGTTTCAGGCGAGTTTCGACCAGCTGTCCACAAGGAAGGTGGTGTGCCAATTGAGGCGGGCGAGGGGAGCGGTCTATGAGTATGTAGCGAAGGCAGGATGCATACTGGCAGGTCAACTTCGGAGGGAGGTGGAGGTGAGGGAAATTGTTCAGGTGCAGGATAGGGTAGGGAAATTGGTGGTGGCTCCGGACAAGATTAATAGGATTTTTGAGGTGTTCTATGGGTTGTAAAGGTTGGAACCACCGGGGGAGGATCGGGGAATGCAGGAATTCCTGGATGGTTTGGAATATCCGAGGTTAGGGGAGGAGGATAGGACCACATTGGAGGGGGTGATCGGGGAGCAGGAGATAAAAGATGGGATTGGGAGTATGCAGTCGGGGAAGGTAGCAGGGCCGGATGAGTTTCCGATGGATTACTATAAAATATTTAGGGATAAGCTGGCGTCGCTGATGGTGGGGATGTTTGAGGAGGCGATAGGGAAGGGGGTGTTGCCACAGTCTTTGAGGCAGGTATCCATCTCCCTGTTGCTCAAGAAGGATAAGAGTCCAACAAAGTGTGGGTTGTATAGGCCCATATCAGTCTTGAATGTAGATGCAAAGGTGTTGGCAAAGGTGTTGGCGGGTCGGCTGAAGGAGTGCCTCCCAAAGGTGATAGGGGAAGATCATTCGGGGTTTGTAAGAAGGAAGCAGCTCTTTTCAAACATTAGGAGGATTCTAAATGTAGGGGCACCGGCGGAGGTGAGGGAGGCAGAGGTAGTAGTGGCGCTGGACGCCGAGAAGGCATTTGACCGGATAGAGTGGAGGTATTTGATGGCGGTTTTGGAGCAGTTTGGGAATGGGCCGCGAATTGTGATTTGGGTAAAATTACTTTACAGGGAGCTGAGGGCGAGTGTCTGCACAAATAATATGAATTTGGGATATTTTGCTCCACATCGAGGGACCAGGCAGGGGCGTCCTATGTCCCCACTGTTGTTTGCGCTTGCGATCGAGCCTTTAGCTATCGCATTGAGAAGTTCGGGGATGTGGAGGGGGATAATGTGGGGGGGAGAGGTGGGTGAAGCATAGGGTATCTTTGTATGCAGATGACTTGCTATCGTATGTGTCGGAACCAAGTGCGTTGATGGGTGGTATATTAGAACTGCTTCGAATGTTTGGGTCTTTCAACTAAATTTGGACGAAAGCAATATTGTGTGGTGCCCCGGCCTGGGGTGGGAAGGTGGCCAGGATTAGGAAGGTGCTTTTGCAGAGAGGATGGCAGTCAGGGGGGTTGTGTCTTCCGTATTATTACTAGGCGGTGAACGCTGAGAAGGTGCGGGGCTGTGTGAGGGGGGGGGGGGGGACGCCCAGTGAGTTAGAATGGAGGAGAGTCTATGTAGGGGGTCAGGGCTGAGGGCGTTGGCAACAGCGCCGCTCCCGATGGCCCCAGGGAAATACTCAGGGAGTCCGGTGGTAGTGGTGATGCTCAGGATCTGGAGGCAGTTGTGCCAGCCCTTTAGGTTGTGGTGGGGTCAAAGGAAATGCCAATTTGAGGGAATCACAGATTTGAACCTGAGAGGTGGGATGGGAATTCTCGGAGATGGGAGGAGAGGGGAGTTAGGATATTAAAAGATTTGTTTTTGGGTGGGAAGTTTGGGAAGTTAGAGGAGCTGGGGTAGAAATATGGATTGGGACAGGGGGAGATGTTTAGATATATGCAGGTCTGTAATTTTGCCAGGAAGGAGGTACAGAGCTTTTCGATTGCACCGGCTCCCACACTGTTGGAAGAGATAATGACTGCGAGGGGATTGGAGAAAGGGGTGGTGTCGGCAATTTATGGGGTTATTCTGGGAGAAGATAAGGTATCACTGGATGGGATTAAGGCAAAATTTGAGGAAGAGTAGGAGAATGGCATGGAAGAGGGGTTGCGGTGTGAGGTGCTTTGGAGGGTGAATGCCTCAAATTTGTGTGCGCGGTTGGGGTTGATACAGTTGAAGGTGGTGTATAGGGCGCACCTCACAAGGGCAAGGATGAGCCGACTTTTTGAGGGGTGAAGGATGTTTGTGAACTCTGTTGGGGGAGGAGCCCGCAAATCACGTTCAAATGTTTTGGCCCTGCCCAAAACTGGAGGGGTATTGGAGGGAGGCCTTTCGGGAAATCTCAAGGGTGGTGCATGTGAGACTCGAATCACGTCCCCTAAAAGCCACATTCGGGGTGTCAGATCGGCCAGGGTTGGAAACGGGTGCGGGGGCAGATATCTTAGCTGATTACTCAAAGGCGGATTCTGTTGGGGCGGAGGTCGGCTTCTCTGCCCTGTGCCTCAGCATGGCAGGGGACCTGCTGGCGTTCTTAACACTCGAGAAAGTAAAGTTTGAGTTGAAGGATGGAAGGATTCTACAACTCATGGGCCTTGTTCATCATGCACTTTCACGAATTGGATGACATTGAACATTAGGTGGGTGGGGGAGGGATTTGGAATGTATAAGTTAATGATGATTCTTTTTCATTGGTGTTTTGTATTCAAAATGTTGGGAGCTATTTGAGGGTGGATGGGATGAGGGGAATGTTAGCTAGGGGATTACCATTGTATTTGTTGTTATTGTTAATTATGTGTTGTAAATACGATGAAAATGTGAAAAAGGAGGAGAATAGAGATATTTATTTAAAAAATAAATAAAATAAATCTTTGTTAATTCCTATCCTTCGGTGCGTTCCCACATCTCTTCCATTGGATTCTACTCCGGGTTTCACGACGGCGTCGGCCGTTACGGAGAATTCCGCCCGAGGTATCCTTTGCTCACAGTCTAATCAAAATTAAAATAAAATATTGGGATTTCTGGCCACTGTTGGGGTCTGGTCCGGGACAGAATCACTGCCATTCTCTGACATGATATGCACAATAGATTCATGGAACAAGGATGCAGTTAACCACCTGCTACAAAATGGGCTTAGCACAGTGCAGAGATTTAGCTACACATTGAATCAAAGGACAGTGTATTCCTTCATAAAGGTATTTACATTGTCAGAGAAAGCTTGCAACTTCTTGCAATTTCAAAACTTAGTAAACTCAATGGGATATGCTAATCCTTGCTCTTTCCGAGTTGATATATAAAACTCAAAATCAGGGAAAAACTACTTTCCTAACAACCAGCACAGAAGAACTATGATGGGTCTTAACAGCATCTATTTTAAAATTCTGAGTAATATGGAAGCAGCTGTATAATATAGGTTGTTGCTTTCATATAAACTTCTTTTATGTAATGTCCTAACTACATTTGTGGAAGTGATTATAAAATAACTCTGGAAGTAGTTATTATTGCATGATTATGACTTGTTTCCCCAAATAGATCATTAAAGATCAGATTAAAAGTAGCAAAATAAAATTAAGTAAAAAGAAACAAAATCTTGTCAAATCAGCCCAACTTTTACAAGGCAAAAGAAAATCTTCATTAACAAGCGAGAGCCTAACCGTCTCCCCCTGACGTTCAATGGCACAGTTTTCAGTTCCATTTGCAGCTCCTCAGATAATGAAGCAGCCTATGTCCGCAGGCAGCAAGGCCTTGACAACATTCAGGCTTGGGCTGCTAAGTGGCAAGTAACATTTGTGCCACACAAGTGCCAGAGAAATGACTATATCCAACAAGAGAGGGTGTAATCGTTTTTACTTGAAATTCAATGACATTATCATTGTGGAATCCCCACCACCCACTTCCCCTGTGTCACCATGGACCAGAAATTCAACTGGACCAGCCACATAAATGCAGTAATGACAAGGGAAGGTCAGAGGCTGCATATTCTGCTCTGAGTGATTCACCGCCTGACTCCACAAAGCTGCTCCACATTTAACCAGGAGCATGACAAAATACTTTCCATTTACCTAGATGGGGCAGCTGCAAGATGTTTGGCAGCATCTCCAAAATATCAATCTGCTTCATTGTCGTTCCATATCCACCAGCTTAAACATGCACTTTCTCTACCTCAAGGGCAACTAGCAATGAGCAATGAAAGTTGGCCTTGCTGGTGACCCACATATCTTGAAAATTAATTTTTAAAAAGAGAGCACGAGTCTGCAATTTCTTCGACGGGGAACCTTTTCCCTTCCCTAATTGTACAACTTCCCTGGCTCCATTAGGAGCCATTGGATATCAATCAGCAGACGAACCCTCGCTTTATTTCATCTCACTGAGGCCAATGGGTTTAACCTTGAGTTATCTTATCTTAGCTGAAGCAGCAATAGAACAGTCATTGTTAGCGCTTTGACTGAAATCACAAAATGCAAACCTTGGAATTAGTGAAATGAAATCAGGAAATGCTGGGATTATGCAGAAGTATCTGTGGAGAGACAACAGAGAACATTTCCTGCTGATGACCTTTCATCAGAACTAGGAAATGTCAGAAATATAGGTTATAAGCAGGTGGAAGCGAGTGGGCAGGAAAAAGAACAAAAACGAACGTCTGAGACGGTGGAAGACAGGAGAGATTGAATGATAAAAGGTTTGCTGGTATAAGGCTGAAGGAAGTGGTCATGCCAAGAAGAATAGAGGGCTGGATTCTCCAAAAATGGGGCAATGTCCCCTCGCCGGTATAAAAACGCTGGTGTTTCACGCCAGACTTTCCTTAAAACAATTTACAGCTATTCACCTACCTTGAAGAGGCTGGCAGGGCCCCGGAATGCTTCTTGTAGCTTCAGCTGCGGATATGGGCCCCCGCACATCCGGTTGCGAATCCACACATGCGCACGGCGGCGCCCTGCAGCGGACGAGCCGCGATGGCAAACTCAGCCAGCGGACCTGACCAACAAAGAAGGTCCCATCGACCTGCCCCGCGCCGGTGGATCTAACCCACTCGATCGCCTCCCCGGCCGCCCATAAGGCCCTCCCCGGTACTTGATCCCCCCCCCGCCCTGAGGTTAGAACCATGCCGTCGGGAATTCGGCCGGTCGGGACTGGAGCATCGCTGGGAAGGCCTCTGGCGATGGCCCCCAGCCGGCATGCCAGTCACAATTTGGGCCGGCTTTTAAATGGTGCGTTTACAAGCCCCAGCTGGGCGGGCCTCTGCCCACTGGCAGGGAAGCTCGTACTCTACGAGTCCCACGTGGAGATAGATTTTGCACCCATGGGTGTCGTGAGGCTTATTATAATGTGGTCGTCAAGGGACAGATATTAGTCTGGACATATCTTCAGAAAAGTAATATATGATCCTTTATACTCATGTGAGCCGATCGACCAGCCTCGGTTAAAGTCCCATTTGAAAACAGCACTTCTGGCAATGTTGGCCTGGGCTATGTGCTCGGGTTCTGAGTGGAGCTTGATCCCACAGCTATTATTATTATACTGCTTCCTCTCATCTACCACTGAGGCAAGTTGATTCTGTTACGCAAATGCTGAATTACTGACCAACGATATGGGGGACTTCAACAAAACTGGCTTCATAAAACAAATACATGAAATGAAAATCGCTTATTGTCACAAGTAGGCTTCAAATGAAGTTACTGTGAAAAGCCCCTAGTCGCCACATTCCGGCGCCTGTTTGGGGAGGCTGTTACGGGAATTGAACCGTGCTGCTGGCCTGCCCTGGTCTGCTTTCAAAGCCAGCGATTTAGCCCTGTGCTAAACAGCCCCTAAACATTGAGAGCCTTTTGGAGACGGAGTTGAAGCCGAGTTACTGACATCAAAATGTGTGTCTTCTTCCAACAGGGGAGAGGATGTGCAGCTCAGCTCAGGCTCTGCCCTTGCAGCCTCCTGGTGCAAGTTATGCATGACCTCCTCCTGCAAGAAAGAAGGCCCTGAATTAGTAATGTCCTTGGTTAGGGTCATTCATGGTAGTAGAATAGTAGGTTCACTAATGTCCGTGAGGGAGGGAAATCTGCCATCCTTACCTGGCCTGGCCTACATGTCACTCCAGACGTGGTCCTCTCTCATTAGTTCTCTGAAATGACTTAGCAAGCCTCTCTGTTCAGGGAAGTTAAGGATGGACAATAAATGCTGGGCCAGCCAGCAATGCCCACATCCCATGTATGATTTTTCTTTTTAATGCAGCATTTAAAATATCTGCGGTATGGCCGAGAGTGACAATCATGTTAGAAAGAATTACAAAGCAGAGAAAAGGCCATTCGGTCCAATGGGTCCTTGCTGGTGGTCTGTGCACCACATGCGTTTCCTCCTTCATATAACCCCATCATCATTTTGTTTCATTTCTCTAACCCTCATGGGCCTATCTAGATTCCTCATAAATGTATCTATGCTATTAGCCTACAGTATTCTTAGAAACATAGAAAACAGGAGCAGGAGTAAGTAATTCAGCCCATCGAGCCTGCTCCACCATTCAATATGATCATGGTTGATCCTCTATCTCAACGCCATACTCTCACTCTCTCCCCATATCCCTTGCTGCCTTTAGAGTCCAGACATCTATCTATTTTTTTCTTAAATATATTCAGTGTCAGTTCCACATTTTAACCACCATTTGGATAAAGCCCGTTTCTCCTGAATTCCTCATTGGATTTATTAGCAATGAACTTGTATTTATGGCCTCTTGTTCTGGTTCTGCTCACAAATGAAAACATCTGTCCTACATTTGCCCTATCAAATCATTTTATAATATAAAGAACAGTATTAGGTCGCTCCTCAGTCTTCTCTTATGTGGAGAAAAATGCTTCAGCTGTTCAACCTTTCTTGATAGATGAAAGGTATGGTCTACCGGCTGCATTGCGCCCAAAAGGCAGTGCGACACATGGTCGGTAGATGCCGTGAGATCCCTCTTCCGGAATCTATGTGGCTTGCCACACCTCGTGAGATTTAATGCGATCTTGCAATGTGAGTCCCACGCATTGTGGGCGGGATCACTTTTTAGCAAATTTGATTATTAGAGCGAGACAGCTAGTCTCACTCTAATATGCATTCCCATGATCTACCCAAGACATGGGATCTAACATCTTTGCCTTGGAGATCTTGGGCAAGTGCTGTTCCCTGCTGATCTCCACAAATGGGTACCAGATGGCATGGGGCTCCCAGAGGATCGGAGGCCCCCAGGTGCTTGCCACCTGGGCATGGTGGTACCCTGGCAGTGCCAATGCCAGCACTACCTGGGCACCATGGCAGTGCCACCTGGGTGCCAGCCTGACAGTGCCAAGGTGCTGGCAGGAGCACTGCCAGGTTGGTGGTGCCAAGCTGGCATTTTTCCCTTGATGGTGATTGGGCCTCGGAGTGCTTTGTGTGTGGGGGAGGGGGTACAAGAGGGCCTAAGGACCTCTTTATAAATGAGTTGGGGCTTTGGAGCATCTCAATCTCACACTGCACTGAGGAGTTCCGGTGAGCAGAGCTTCTCAGTGCAGAAAACGGGACTAAGCGTGGCCTCGCCGGGGCCTTTGCTGCTGAGGCTCTGTATCTACCTGAATGGGAATTCAATAGCGTGGGGGTTTCACGGCGCTCCAAGCACCTGGCTGAACGAACTTGTCACAAGACTCTGTTTCCATTCGGGTAGATCACATGCTTAATTTCTCAGCTATGGTTTCATTCCAATGATCTTTTTGCATGTTCTCCAGTGCTGCCATCTGCTTTTTAATCAACTCGAGTTCAGAACTGTTTACAAAACTGCAAATGTGGTCTTCCAAGGGCTCTACCCTCTACCCAAGTTTAATGTAACCTCTGTTTTACAACTCTATTCCTGTAACAGTGTACACCAGTACTTTGTTGCAGTTTTTTTAGGGCTTCTTAACCTGCTTCACATATTTTGTAATTTGTAATTTGTCGAATTCTACCCCCAACAACAATGCCCCCCCCCCCCCCCCCCCCCCCCTCCCCCAGCCCCCTCCACCCCACCTCAGATTTCTACTGGGAAATAGTAAGTGTGTGAGCATGAGAGCTGGAGGCAGTATAAAATGTACTGCAATGATTGTAGGTGAGTGAAGAAAAGTGGTTGGGGTGGGGGTAGTACTTTGAGTAGTAGAGTTGGAGGTTGTGATGGAGGGGGGTGGTGAGCAAAGAATGAGTGATTAATATTTTTACCTCGTCAACTCTGGTGAGGTCCCTGAATCTATTTTGACATTATAGCCTTGCAATAGTAGCTAAACTTCAGTCATTGATAGCTTACATAACCTCTTCCCACTGAAAGACGAGGTAAGTACTGGAGGGCTTTCTGCTCTCTTTGGGGAATAAGATCCTCCCTTTTCCTGTCCATGACTTGGACTAGGGCCTTCAACGCAGCATTGAACAACATGGGTGCCATCTTGTCTGCAGCCAGGGTGCCCGCTCCCTTTATGAGGTACTGCAGTGCTTGTCAAACATTTTTCCTGGGACCCACTTTTACCAACCGGCGGACCTTCGGGACCCATGCAGGCCAGAGTTCGCGAGACACCATTAGTTCTTACCTTTAATATGGCAGGTGGGCCTGCTTGGTCTTCACGATCTCTCTTGCTTCGCCATTCAGTGTTACATTTCTGCTAAGGATTTATCAGCTGATGTTCTGGTCCTCTATGCTTTGAAAAAAATCAAGGGCTTGTCCTCGAACTCGCCATGCTTAGTCTTCAAAAGCGTTTGAATATTTGAGGGTTTTAAACTTCATTTTTCAGTACTTCCCTGCAGATAACACACATGGGCTTTGCATCCTGTTTGCATTGGCACAATTAACGCCATACCTCAAGAAATCACCTTTATACTGCTTTGCTCCCAATTTTAGTTTCTTGTTAATTATTTGTTCACCAGAGACCCTGGAGCTCTGGATACAGCTCACACCAGCACTGCCTTTTCCTACCGTGGACTCTCCTGAGAAGCTCTATCCAGCAGATTTAGTTGTGAGATCCAGTTCTGCTTGTATCTCTGGCCTCTCTACCTTATTACAAAATGACCCATCTTCAGTTCTTCACACAGTCCTGTTGCTTGCTTGCTGGCAGCTACAAAATTGAGGAATCTCACCTCTATGATTTTGCACCCAAAGCATTGACCTGCATGGCACACGACGTTCTCTCTGCTGCTGCCTCTGGTGGAAAGGCTTATCTTTCATATTTAAAGGCTGGTCGCAGCCGGCATTCTTTTTAAAAAAAATTTTGAAACTTTATTTCTGACACCTAATTTTTCCAAATTTATGACTTTTTACTTCTAAAAATTAAAACAATTTCAGTTGAACATGTGCATCCTTACATTTACACACAAACTTTGTTTTAAATATATTCCCATTCCTTTAAAAATTTAACCAATTACAGATAAAAGTACAATCTTGTTTTTACTTTTCAAACTACCACTTTAGAGGAGATGAAGTAACTTGTCAAACACACACAATGTTCCACTATTTCTTACTGGTTCCACTGCATTGTACTATCCAAACACCCAAGCCACCTTCTGCTCCATTCTCACCAAAAGCTCTGACAAAGTGCTGACTGTAGGTTTCTTCCAGTGTTCACATATGTCAGCCCTATTGACTGACCTCAGTTAATCAGTATTCTGCGAAACCTGGCCTGGCTTCCTCTCACTGTATCCACCCCAGTCACAGACCACTTTCCCAACCAGTACTTACCGTTGTGGGAGTGTAAACGGATGTTGTGCTGGCCGTTGAACGTATTAACCAAGTAGCCACAGGTTGCATATTGTCGATCGGTGACGGGGGATGAGCCGAGCAGCGTGCAAAGGACAAGCGATAGAGCGGAGCACCAAGCTGGGGCCACCATTGTTAGCATCGCGTCCATGTGGACACCCGTCAGCCCATTCCACCCCCCCCCCCCCATCGCTTTGTGTATGGTGACCAGCACACAGCTCAGCCTCGCGCCGCCCGCCCCCTCAAACACCACAACCAATCGGGGACTGCCCGCGGCCGGCATTCTTAAAAGCCGGTTGCGGCAGTTGGGAAATTCGTCCCGCGATCGGGAACGCCACAACCGATCGCTCCACGATCCTCCCGGTCACAACCCTGAGTTTGAAAATCCCTGAGGCATTGGCTGCCTTTAAGAGCATCAGGGCAGCACAATTTCCCACAACCCCTGTTATCAGACATGTGCAGCATACACCTACACCGTGAGCCTGATTTCAGGCCTCATTGAATGTCTCGGCCATACAATAATATTCTGTGAAAATAAAAGAAGGCACATGTGAGCGTACACATATTTACTTTGTGCATATGGAATTCTTCTGTTCTTTATTCTAATGGAAAAATTACTATTTATGTTCACTGCTATTAGAACATAGAACAGTACAGCACAGAACAGGCCCTTCGGCCCTCAATGTTGTGCCGAGCCATGATCACCCTACTCAAACCCACGTATCCACCCTATACCCGTAACCCAACAACCCCCCCCTTAACCTTACTTTTATTAGCACACTACGGGCAATTTAGCATGGCCAATCCACCTAACCCGCACATCTTTGGACTGTGGGAGGAAACCGGAGCACCCGGAGGAAACCCACGCACACAGGGGGAGGACGTGCAGACTCCACACAGACAGTGACCCAGCCAGGAATCGAACCTGGGATCCTGGAGCTGTGAAGCATTTATGCTAACCACTATGCTACCCTGCTGCCCCTAAAATAGTAATAAATGGAACTTCATACAACTCTGTACGACAAATTCACATGCTCCTATTTATCCAGTGTAATTCCAAGGTCTATCTACATAGATCTAAGTTGTCTCAAATGAAACATTAATTAACATGAACTCACAATCCTGTGTAGTGTTCAAACTCATTCTTTGCCATTCCTGCAGAATATTTTGTACAATAGGATGGAATTTGCTCTTTGGCATTGCAAAGAAACACAATCGAAATTTTCTGACCTGTACGATACCTCTGATACTTGTAAGTGTAGTTTGAAATATGTTCTCTAGTTGTTCAGCAATTTTAAAAGGGTTTTTGTGTGGGGCTCCGGGGCAATTTAAAACCAGAACATTAAACAATGGAAATTCTACAATTTGCTGGAGCTTTCCAAGTCTGTTGTCACAGGAAATATGGAATATTCAACTCAATCTACTCTGTGACGGCATGCATTTGATATGGAATATTGCTCTTTAAAAAAATACGATGACACGAGAAAAACTTGGAAAAATACAAGCAATGTATTGTTCTCAGATCACATAGAAAGAATAACAGAAGGGAATCAGAGGGGAATGTTCTGAGCAAAGACTCTTGCCATTTGTCATTCTTGGTTCAAAGCTTGGCCTCAGGAGCTTGATTTTAAAGTCAAAGGAAAGTTAAAGGCAGCACTGATATAAAAGAGCAAGAAAGAAGTACATTTATATAGTTCCGCTTACTACCTTACGATGTCCTAACATTCTTAGTCAATGATGCCCTTTGTTACCATTCTGATATAGGCAGTCAATTTGTACACAGCAAGTTCCTAAACACAGCAATGTGTTAATGGCCAGATAATCTGTTTTAGTGATGCTGGGTTGAGGGATAAACCTTGCTTAGGACACTAGGATAGCTCCCTTCCTCTAAACTAAGACAGGCTCTTAGTTTAACATCACACCTGAAAGGCAGCACCTCCACCAGTATGTACTGCACTAGGAATAACAGTCTAGATTTTCTGCTCAGGTTTCTAGAGTTAGATAAAAACTACAGCTTCTGACTCCAAAGTAAGAGTGCTGGCAATGAGCCATGGCTAAAGCTACTTACTCCCAGAAGCACCTGTTTTCTTTACACTGGAAAGAACCTTCGTCGCCTGTGCAGGACTCGCATACTGTTTAATGAATTAAAAATAATTGCCAGCATCATTTTACTCACAATCAGGGGCGTGATTCTCCTGATTGGAGACTATGTGCTTATGCCAACAGGAAAACCAGAGTGCTTCCTGCTTGCGCTAGGAGTGAACCCGACATGTCATTCAATGACACTTAGAAATGTTTTCTCCAGGATTGGGTTTTCCGAGCCATTCAATGGAACATTGGGGTTCTCGTAGGACCTGAGAAAGGCAAGACCTTCTTGAGAGGTCCTGCTGCTCAGAAATCGGGATGCCTTTTTTAAAGGGCACCTCAATCTCAGAATGCTGCTGCATTCTTAAAAAACTGTGGTTAGAAAAAACAGCTGCTGCTCTGAGTTATTGGACTCCTGTAGAGCGATATGAATAAACAACCTTAATCTTCCCTTTGAAAATGCCTGGACCTGTCAATCAAAAGGCTTGTAAAAGACAATGGTCTGTGAAATTGAATGTAAGCAATGAAGTTCAAAGCTTTTAGGCTTTTAGCTATACACACAGGCTTGAATAAGTTCAAGGGCTGTGGAAATAACCACTTTAAAGATTTCTACCACGTTAAAGGGAATAGGGAATATATTTACCTTAATCTCACAGATCTTTGAACTTGACATGCTGGGAGACACTTTAAAGGGGTTAGGGCTACAGACGGGAAGACTTTCACTTTATTGTCAGAGAACCTTAATTTTGACATACTGACTGACTGTTTAAAGGGTTTAAAGGCTGTTTGTTACTGGGGACCAGTAACAAACAGCACTTACCCAAGGTCCCCAAGACAAAGGGATTGAATCCCAAAGCCTCAGGTACCTTGTAAATCTGCACATTAGAGTAAGGCTAGCTACCTCGCCCTAATATGCAGATTTGCCAAAAAGTGATCCCGCCCGCTGTGGGCAGGATTCTCCTTGCAACGTCTCGCGAGATTGTGTTGAGTCTTGGCGTGCCGGAAAAGCATCTCACAAATCGCACCCATAGTCTCCCAAACGGAGAATCTCGCCCAATTGTCTTGAGTTATTTAATATCTCCAGTCACATGATAGGCTGCTGTCACTATGAATCCACAGACCTTTGCAATCAGCTTGTCTCATCTGCTCTGAACTGTATTGAAGTACAACTGAAACATTAACCCCAAAACAAAGCATTGCTGAAAATGCTAATAACATTTACCAATACATCAGATCAAACCCCAAGCTGCTTATTCCAAAACATTCACATTAATGCAGCTGAGACAAGAGGAGAAACCAGCAACTGTGGGATAATGGTGACATTATTTATGCCACAACTACGTTACATCTAAACGATGCTGGCTGATGAGGTAAGCATTCCTGTTTCATTTTCCTCCAAATCATTTATATATACTCCGAACAGTAAAGGTCCCAGCAGTGATCCCTGCGGAACACCGCAAGTCACTGTGTTGTTCCTTGTGTCTTAATAAAGCTCGTAGTCTCAAATGTGGAGAAGATGCTTTATTGTGAATTTGTTCTCTCTTCAGAGCCTAGCTTACGGCTACCTCAAATGCTGCCTGCTTGTGTCTGTGTCCTGCTACGAGTTCTGCCTTCCATGAAGTGTGTCATCACTTCCTGTCCCTGTGTATATATAGCTCTCCCGCGCTCCCTCTAGTGCTTGCTCAGTTGTATTGCATCTACTCAGATCTACAATCACCACATCCCCCCTTTTTTCTTTACATATTTTCTGTACATCGTTAATTAAAATTGTACAAAACAGTTAGATTACTTACGGTATGTGTATCTATACAGGAGATGGTGCTATTGCATATTTTACAAAGCCAATTTATATTTATGAGTCCAATCTTAATAAAAACATTTATGAGTCCAAACTTGATGAATTTGTTCACTGAGTTTTTTGTTGTTGTTGTTGACGTGGTGATATTGATATTGCAACTCCGTTGTGAATGTTGTCGGTGTTCTTGTTATTTTAAGTAACCAATACGTCATCCCAAGGTGTTTGCATGGTCGAATCACTGATGTTGACTGACATGGACTTTTTTCTGTGCTTGTGGTATCGATTTATTATGTCACCTGCCTTGAAAGCTGGTGTGCTTGCTTGTTCTGGAGCAGATGTGAGTTTGTGCGATTTGTTGTCATCACATGGCATGTTTGTAGTCCTGTCATTGTTTTGCAGTGTACTGTGGCATTGTCCTTCATGTGCAGAGTTGTACCATTTTGTACAAGTCGTTGTTTCATTGCTGTTGTTTCTGTCGTTCCTGTCTTTGTTGTTTTCGTTGCCGTTCTTGTTGCTGTTTTTGTCGTTTCTGTCTTTGTTATGCTTCTTGTTGGTTTTGTTGTTCTTCTTGTGGTTTTTGTCGTTGTGCTTGTAGTTTATGTTGGTGCTGTTGTTGTTCATGTTTCTGCAGTGCTTCTTGCGATTTTTGTCGCGCTTCATGTTGCTTTTGTTCTTGCTGTTGTTGTTCTCGTTTCTGCTGTGCTTCTGTTGGCTTTTATTTTTCTTGTTATGCTCAATGAGTGTCCCGTGTGGATAATTTGAGTCATTGTCACAGTTATTGATGCGAGTGTCCTTTGTGGAATCTGTTGCATTGAACGTTTCGTCTTGAGAATGGTGAGACTGATCTGATGTTGCATTGATGCTGGTGACATCAGTCATTTGTGGTGGATTTGATTCCTCGTCTTTGCTTCCTTTGTGCTCCTCTTCTGGAGTCAAATTCTTCACGATTTCATTTGACGCGGTCTCTCTGGACTCTTGGCGCTCCTCTTCTGGAGTCAAAATCTTCATGGTTTCTGTTGATGTGGTCTCACTGGACTCTTGGTGCGCCTCTTCTGGAGTCAAAATCTGGATGGTTTCTATTGGCGTGGTCTCTCTGGACTCTTGGGTGGCCCTACTCTGTGCTTCTGTACAGACAAGCTGAGAACTGTCAGTATCGCTGTGATCCTGTACCTCCTGTATGTCGAGTGTGATCACCTTGTCACTGTTTTCACATGCAGTAGGTAGATGTACATTGTCTTCTTCTTGTTTATGTGAGCTTGATAGACTTTCATAGTCTGCTTGGGGTTGCTCAGATACGGCGGGTTGACCTTCATGGTCTTGTTCATGCATGGTGTTCGCCAGGGAGTGTTTGCTTGCTTCCCTTTTGGAGTCTTTCATCACTCTCACTGTGGAGCCTGTCATCGCTCTCTCTGTGGAGTCTTTCTGTGCTCTCTGTGTGGCGTCATCTTCGTCTTGGGTATTGCTGTCATCCAATGTATCGACGATCTGCCATGGCACCATGGTGTTGGATTCATCTACCACGAGTAGATTCGTGTTGAGCTTTGCGACCGTGTCGCTGATGCTGTGATCAGCATATCCGAATAACTCAGCCATGTCTGAGTAGTATTCTTCGAAAACCAAATCATCTTGGTTGGATTCATCTACCACGAGTAGATTAGTGTTGAGCTTTCCGACCGTGTCGCTGATGCTGTGATCAGCATATCCGAATAACTCAGCCATGTCTGAGTAGTAATCTTCGAAAAACAAATCATCTTTTTTTGTTTTGGATTTCTTTTTGTTATCATCACTTTGGGTGGTGCAGACTGCTTTTTCCAGGGTGTTGTGAGAGTTATTTTCAACTGCTGGTTTAAGTTCAGGCGTTGTTTTGTCTTCTGAGGCAAGAAAGTTTGGTTTTACCGCTTTAAGTATCTTGTTTTCAATTATCAGGCATTTCCCTTTTAAGTAGGCGTGGTCCGGATGCTCAGGCGTCATGACACTCGTGACATCATGCTTAGGAATCAATTGCGCATGCGCAAATCGGTCTTCCTTTACTTTGCGGTTTTGTGTCCATTGCGCATGCGCGACTTGCGCATGCGCATAACGATCCGTGACCAAAACATTTTGAGACTGCTCATGCGCATAACGATCAGCAACACAAACTTTTTTAAACTGTGCATGCGCCAGCCGCATAAACGGGTGATTGTAACTGCGAATGCGCGGCTTCCGTTCCCTGCGCATTCGCAGACGCAGTTTTTTGTTCTTTGTCTGCCCGAGACTGTAAAATGTGCTCCGACGCCATTTTATTGCGGATTTCAGCGTTCTTTCTTTCTGAAAGTTGTAAGTTACCTTTTCCTTTTGATCTATACTGGACTTCAGCATTTTGGCTTTGTGAAAAATTCAAGGTTTTTCTTCTTTTTGATCTGTACTTTTCACTCGCGATTTCTTGTTTTGATAGTGATTGTCTGAGTTTTGCATCACTCAGTTTCTGTGCAGTTTGGACTCTGAGCATACCGTGCTGTTCAAATTCCTTACAGTACTCTTCAAATTTTTTTAGTATTATTTGTAAGCTGTTGCTGTCTTCAGCTTTTGAGTATTTAAATCCATTATATACTTTCCTAGCTTCATGCCCTGCGATGAGCATTGCTATTTTAATTTTGCCTGAGGCTGCTGTTACATCATTAGCTATGATGTAAAAATCGAACATTTGTTTAAATATTTTCCAGACATTTCTTACATTGCCGGTCGTGTCCAGCTGAGGTGGGGTTCCAAGCCACATCCTCGAATAAGCGATGTCTTCCCAAGTCCAATGTCCAGTAGGAGATTTCCATGCCATTTTGTTCTTTCTGTGTCTGCAGCTGAGTTGTCCTATAGTAAGCGTCTGAAGCCACTCTTGGTGCCATGTGTTGTTCCTCGTGTCTTAATAAAGCTCGTAGTCTCAAATGTGGAGAAGATGCTTTATTGTGAATTCATTCTCTCTTCAGAGCTTAGCTTACGGCTACCTCAAATGTTGCCTGCTTGTGTCTGTGTCCTGCTACGAGTTCTGCCTTCCGTGAAGTGTGTCGTCATTTCCTGCCCCTGTGTATATATAGCTCTCCCGTGCTCCCTCTAGTGCTTGCTCAGTTGTATTGCATCTACTCAGATCTACAATCACCACAGTCACAGCCTTCCAATCAGAAAAGCACCCTTCCATTGCTACTCTCTGCTTTCTATGACCTAGCCAGTTCTGTATCCATCTTGCCAGTTCATCCCTGATCCCATGTGACTTCACCTTTTGTACCAGTCTACCATGAGGGACCTCGTCAAAGGCCTTACTGAAGTGGATATAGACAACATTCACTGCCCTGCCTGCATCAATCATCTTTGTGACCTCTTCGAAAAACTCTTATCAAGTTAGTGAGACACGACCTCCCCTTCACAAAACCATGCTGCCTCTCACTAATAGGTCCATTTACTTCCAAATTTAGCATGGCCAATCCACCTAACTTGCTCATGATTGGACTGTGGGAGGAACCCCACGCAGTCATGGGGAGAATTTGTAAACTCCAGACACCGAGATCGGAATTGAACCTGGGTCCCTGGCGCTGTGAGGCAGCAGTGCTAACCACTGTGCCACCATGCCGCCCGTGTTTTGTTTCCGCTTCTCACACACTGTATATTTGACATTATCTTTGTGGAAAAATATGGACTCAAGTCTGTGCTTTTTTCACATAAAAAGCTAACCATGGACCGACTGGAATTAAAGCACTGAGATGGTTAACAACTACTTCAACCCAAACACCCCCTACTGAGCTGTCCAGAATCACTTGGAGGTAGATTTTCACTGTGTGTGATGGGCTGCCTGCCTGATGAGATCAGCAGGAGGCCTGAACCATTTGATGGTTGGTCATCATTCATATTTTATTGGCGAACTGCCAGGGTTGCTGGGCATCCTGCCCGATTAGAGGGTGGGATTTCCAGCAGATTCCATTTGGAAAGTGAATTCACCTCATAAAATGCGATGCTGTTCAATCTTCTGAAAAGCTGTGCTGCTCCTGGTGTTTTTTGGAGTGCAGCAATTTTTATCGCTGGGCGAGGCAAGCACTTATTGCCCATCCCTAGTTGCCCTTGAGAGCAGTTAACAATCAACCATGTTGCTGCATGTCTCTAATCATATGCAGGCCAGACCAAGGAAGGATGGTAGATTACAACAATATGGCTGGTGCTGTCAGGTCGGCATCACCAGCGAGAGGAGCGGGACTGCGTGCTGCCATACTTTGGTGTTGACTGGTGAGTGGTGAGGGAGTGTTTAAAAGCAGCTCCCTCTTGTTAGCGGTGAGAAGCTGCGGTGTGAGTCCAGAGAATCAGACGGCACTAAGTGCCATTAAGTATGGACCACGATCCCACCAATGCGGCCATCGAGAAACACCCACCAATCATGCCCAAAATAACACTTAGAAAGTTTACCGTTAAATTGTGCCCCTGATTTGTTGAGTTATTGCACACTTTCTGTTTCTGTGTTTTTACATGCAGCATCTGGGGGCGAAATTCTCCGACCCCCAGCAGGGTCGGAGAATCGCCTGGGGCTGCCGAAAATCTCCGCCACCCGGGAAGTGGCAGCGGCGGGAATCACGCAACTCCGATAGGCGAGGCCCCTGCGGCGATTCTCCGGCCCGCGATGGGCCCGAAGTCCCGCCACTGGGAGGCCTCTCCCGCCGCCGAGGTTTGAACCACCTCTAGTGGCGGCGGGATCGGCGGCGCGACCGGGCCCCCGGGGTCCTGGGGGGGGCGCGGGGCGATCGAACCCCGGGGGTGCCCCCACGGTGGCTAGGCCCGCGATCGGGGCGCCCCGCTCAGACTCCGGGCCAGTGCCCTGGGTGCACTCTTTCTCCTCCGCGGCTGCCACGGCCTCCACCATGGCGGAAGCAGAAGAGAAACCCACATCGCGCATGCGCCGGTGGTGACGTCAGCGGCCACCGGCGAAAGCCTTTCGGCCAACCCCGCTGCCGCTGGCGCCGGTTTTTTGCGCCAGTCTTCTGGTGCCAACCGTTCCGGCGCGGGGCTAGCCCCCAAAGGTGCGGAGAATTCCCCACCTTTGGGGAGGCCCGACCCCGGAGTGGTTGGCGCCACTCCCCTACGCCGGGACCCCCCGTCACACCGGGTAGGGGAGACTCCCGCCCCTGTATTGTGTTTATTGTTTCTGATATGCAACATCCAGTATTGTGTTTATCGTTTCTGATATACAACATCCAGTATTGTGTTTATTGTTTCTGATATGCAACATCTAGTATTGTGTTTTTGTTTCTGATATGCAGCATCCAGTATTGTGTTTTTGTTTCTGATATGCAGCATCCAGTATTGTGTTTTTGTTTCTGATATGCAGCACCCAGTATTGTGTTTATTGTTTCTGATATGCAGCATCCAGTATTGTGTTTAGTGTTTCTAATATGTAACATCCAGTATTGTGTTCTTGTTTCTGATATGCAGCATCCAGTATTGTGTTTATTGTTTCAGATATGCAGCATCCAGTATTGTTTTTGTTTCTGATATGCAGCATCCATTATTGTGTTTATTGTTTCTGATATGCAGCATTCAGTATTGTGTTTTTGTTTCTGATATGCATCATCCAGTATTGTGTTTTTGTTTCTGATATGCATCATCCAGTATTATATTTATTGATTCTGATATGCAGCATCCAGTATTGTGTTTAGTGTTTCTAATATGTAACATACAGTATTGTGTTTTTGTTTGTGATATGCCGCATCCAGTATTGTGTTTTGTTTCTGATATGCAGCATCCATTATTGTGTTTATTGTTTCTGATATGCAGCATTCAGTATTGTGTTTTTGTTTCTGATATGCAGCATCCAGTATTGTGTTTTTGTTTCTGATATGCAGCACCCAGTATTGTGTTTATTGTTTCTGATATGCAGCATCCAGTATTGTGTTTAGTGTTTCTAATATGTAACATACAGTATTGTGTTTTTGTTTGTGATATGCCGCATCCAGTATTGTGTTTTGTTTCTGATATGCAGCATCCAGTATTGTGTTTTTGTTTCTGATATGCCGCATCCAGTATTGTGTTTTTGTTTCTGATATGCCGCATCCAGTATTGTGTTTTTGTTTCTGATATGCATCATCCAGTATTGTGTTTTTGTTTCTGATATGCATCATCCAGTATTATATTTATTGATTCTGATATGCAGCATCTTGTATTTTGTTTTGTTTCTGATATGCAGCATCCAGTATTGCGTTTTTTTCTGATATGCAGCATCCAGTATTGCGTTTTTTTCTGATATGCAGCATCCAGTACTGTGTTTTTGTTTGTGATATGCAACAACCAGTATTGTGATATGGGGCGGGATTCTCCAAATTCCCGCCGGGTCGGAGAATCGCCCGGGGCTGGCGTCAATCCCGCCCCCGCCGTGTCCCGAATTCTCCGCCACCTGAGATTCGGCGGGGGCGGGAATCGCGCCGCGCCGGTCGGCTGACCCCTGCGGCAATTCCCTGGCCCGCGATGGGCCGAAATCCCGCCGCTGACAAGCCTCTCCCACTGGCGTGGATTAAACCACATACCTTACCGGTTGGAGCAGGTGGCGCGGGCGGGCGCTGGTGTCCTTGGGGGGGGGGGGGGGGGGCACGGGGCGATCTGACCCCGGGTGGTGCTCCCATGGTGGCCTGGCCCGCGATCGGGGCTCACCGAACGGCGGCCGGGCCTGTGCCGTGGGGGCACTCATTTTCTTCCGCCTTCGCCATGGTCTTCACCATGCTGGAGACGGAAGTGACCCCCTCCCCTGTGTATGCATCGAGATGACGTCAGCAGTCGCTGACGCTCCGCCGCATGTGCGGACTCATGCCGGCCGATGAAGTCCTTTCAGCCCCAGCTGGCGTGGCGCCAAAGGCCGTTCATGCCAGCCGGCGGAGCAGGAACCACTCCGGCGTGGGTCTAGACCCTCAATGTGAGGGCTTGGCCCCTAAAGGTGTGGAGACTTCCGCACCTTTGGGGCGGCCCGACGCCGGGGTGGTTCTCGCCACTCCAACACGCCGGGACCTCCTGCCCCGCCGGGTAGGGGAGAATCCTGGCCATGTTTCTGATATGCAGCATCGAGTATTGTGTTTTTGTTTCTGATATGAAGCATCCAGTATTATATTTATTGTTTCTGATATGCAGCATCCAGTATTGTGTTTATTGTTTCTGATATGCAGCATCCAGTCCTGTGTTTTTGTTTCTGATACGCAACATCCAGTATTGTGATTTGTTTCTGATATGCACCGTTCAATTTTGTGTTTTTGTTTCTGGTATGCAGCATCCAGTATTGTGCCTTTGGTTCTGATATGCAGCATCCGGTATTGTGTTAATTGTTTCTGATATGCAGCGTCCAGTGGTGTGTTTTTTTGTTTTTGATGTGCAGCATCCAGTAGTGTGTTTTTGTTTCTTATGAGCAGCATCCAGTATTGTGTTTTTGTTTCTGTTATGCAGCATCCAGTATTATATTTATTGTTTCTTATATGCAGCATCTTACATTTTGTTTGTGTTTCTGATACGCATCATCCAGTATTGTGTTTTTTTTCTGACATGCAGCAGCCAGTAAGGTGTTTTTTTTCTGATAGGCAGCATCCGGTATTGTCTTTTTGTTGCTGATATACAGCATCCAGTATTGTGTTTTGTATCTGATATGTAACACCCAGTATTGTGTTTTGTATCTGATATGCAGCATCCATTATTGTCTTTATTGTTTCTGATATGCAGCACCTATTATTGTCTTTATTGTTTTTGATATGCAACATCCAGTATTGTTTATTTTTTCTGATATGCAGCATCCAGTATTGTTTATTGTTTCTGATATGCATAATCTATTATTGAAATGAAAGAAATGAAAATCGCATATTGTCACGAGTAGGCTTCAATGAAGTTACTGTGAAAAGCCCCTAGGGGAAGCTGGTACGTGTTTTTGTTTCTGATATGCATCGTCCAGTTTTGTGTTTTTGTTTCTGATATGCAGCGTCCAGTATTGTGTTTTTGGTTCTGATATGCAGCATCCAGTATTGTGTTTTGTTTCTGATACGCAGCACCCAGTATTGTGTTTTTGTTTCTGATATGCACCATCCAGTATTGTGTTTATTGTTTCTGATATGCAGCACCTATTATTGTGTTTATTGTTTTTGATAGGCAACATCTAGTATTGTTTATTTTTTCTGATATGCAGCATCCAGTATTGTTTATTGTTTCTGATATGCAGCATCTATTATTGTGTTTTTGTTTCTGATATGCACCGTCCAGTACTGTGTTTTTGGTTCTGATATGCTGCATCCAGTATTATATATATTGTTTCTGAAATGCAGCATCCAATATTATATTTATTTTTTCCGATATGCAGTATCCAAATTGTGCTTTTGTTTCTGATATGCAGTGTTCGGTAGTGTGTTTTTTTTGTTTCTGATGTGCAGCATCCAGTATTGTGTTTTTGTTTCTCTTATGCAGTGTTCAGTAGTGTGTTTTTTTGTTTCTGATGTGCAGCATCCAGTAGTGTATTTTTGTTTCTTATGTGCAGCATCCAGTATTGTGTTTTTGTTTCTGTTATGAAGCATCCAGTATTATATTTATTGTTTCTGATATGCATCATCTTACATTTTGTTTGTGTTTCTGATATGCACCATCCAGTATTGTGTTTTTGTTTCTGTTATGCAGCGTCCAGTATTGTGTTTTTGTTTCTGATATGCAACATCCAGTATTGTGTTTTGTTTCTGATATGCAGCACCCAGTATTGTGTTTTTGTTTCTGATTTGCAGTTTCCAGTGCTGTGTTTATTGTTTCTGATGCGCCGCATCCAGTACTATGTTTATTGTTTCTGATATACAGCATCCAGTATTGTGTTTTTGTTTCTCATATGCACCATCCAGTATTGTGTTTATTGTTTCTGATATGCACCATCCAGTATAGTTTTTATTGTTTCTGATATGCAGCATCCAGTATTGTGTTTATTGTTTCTGATATGCATCATCCAGTATTGTGTTTATTGTTTCTGATATGCAGCATCCAGTATTGTTTTTGTTTCTGATATGCAGCATCCAGTATTGTGTTTATTGTTTCTGATATGCATCATCCAGTATTGTGTTTATTGTTTCTGATGTGCATCATCCAGTATTGTGTTTATTGTTTCTGATATGCAGCATCCAGTATTGTTTTTGTTTCTGATATGCAGCATCCAGTATTGTGTTTATTGTTTCTGATATGCAGTTTCCAGTGCTGTGTTTATTGTTTCTGATGCGCCGCATCCAGTACTATGTTTATTGTTTCTGATATACAGCATCCAGTATTGTGTTTTTGTTTCTCATATGTACCATCCAGTATTCTGTTTATTGTTTCTGATATGCACCATCCAGTATAGTTTTTATTGTTTCTGATATGCAGCATCCAGTATTGTGTTTATTGTTTCTGATATGCATCATCCAGTATTGTGTTTATTGTTTCTGATATGCAGCATCCAGTATTGTTTTTGTTTCTGATATGCAGCATCCAGTATTGTGTTTATTGTTTCTGATATGCATCATCCAGTATTGTGTTTATTGTTTCTGATATGCATCATCCAGTATTGTGTTTATTGTTTCTGATATGCAGCATCCAGTATTGTTTTTGTTTCTGATATGCAGCATCCAGTATTGTGTTTATTGTTTCTGATATGCATCATCCAGTATTGTGTTTATTGTTTCTGATATGCAGCATCCAGTATTGTTTTTGTTTCTGATATGCAGCATCCAGTATTGTGTTTATTGTCTCTGATATGCCGCATCCAGTATTGTTTTTGTTTCTGATATGCAGGATCCAGTATTGTTTTTGTTTCTGATATGCAGCAACCAGTACTGTGCTTATTTTTTCTGATATGCAGCAACCAGTATTATGCTTATTGTTTCTGATATGCATCATCCAGTATTGTCCTTCCGTTTGTGATATGCAGCATCCAGTATTGTATTTTTGTTTCTGATATGCAGCATCCAGTATTGTGTTTATTGTTTCCCATATGCAGCATCCAGTATTATATTTTTGTTTGTCATATGCAGCATCCAGTATTGTGTTTTTGTTTCAGATATGCAGCATCCAGTATTGTGTTTTTGTTTCAGATATGCAGCATCCAGTATTGTGTTTTTGTTTCAGATATGCAGCATCCAGTATTGTGTTTTTGTTTCTGATATGCAGCATCCAGTATTGTGTTTTTGTTTCTGATATGGAGCGTCCAGTATTGTATTTGTTATGGGCCAGGGTTGAGAGAACCCCAAAGTGTATCATGGAGTTCACCTGACCTACAACTTTTAATATATTGTGCTATGGGGAACACACTGTCCACTCCATAGGTGGGGTCCAGCAGAAATTGAAAAGTATTTTTTTAAAGCAAAACAATGATTATTCTATGAACTCAAGTTCACCCTTTTAAAACATATAGTGAGCATCTTAGCAATCATCAATTCAAATACAACCCCCAAAGAATACAACACTAGGTAATCCTTAATAAATTCCCAAACAACATCCAGAAGATAAAAGACCCTTTTAACACAGAGATCAGGTTTAAATTATCTAATGAGAGCAGTTATCCCTTTGAAATCACCCAAATCACCCAACTCTTTAGCTTGCAGAGAGATCCATGCACATCTGCTGGCTTTCACTGCAGCTCTTTGCTCTGAAAACAAAACTAAAAACTCACTCTATAGCAGCCTACTCAAAAATGAAAGTAAAGCAGACAGACAGCCCAGCTCCACCCACTCTCCGACATCACTGCTGTAATAAACACTCATTTCTTAAAGGTACACCCATTACAGTTATTCTATAAAAAACACCCATTTCTTAAAGGTAGTCTCACATGACATATTTTTGTTTCTGATATGCACCATCCAGTATTGTGTTTTTGTTTCTAATATGCACCATCCAGTATTGTGTTTTTGTTTCTAATATGCAGCATCCAGTATTGTGTTTTTTGTTTCTGATATGCAGCATCCATTATGGGTTTGGGCTGAAGGGCCTGTTTCATGCTGTAAGCCTCTGTGACTGTATATCTGCACATCCTTTACGTGAGGCAACAGTGCTAACATTCACACACCATCTTGACTAGGAACGAGATCACTGTTGTTGGGTCAAAAACCTGAAACTCCCTCCCTAAGAGCACTGTGGGTGTTCCTACAACACATGGACTGCAGCGGTTCAAGAAGGCAGCTCCCACCGCCTTCTCAAGGGCATTCTGGGATGGTTCATTGATGCCCGTTAGGGTGAAAATCTGCTTACTTTCTCTGGCCTACTTGTGACTTCAGACCCACAGCATTTGGGTGACTCATAACTGGCCTTGCAAGCCACTCAGTTCAAGGGTAATTGAGCAACAAACATTGGCCATGCCAGCGACACCCACATCCCATGGAAGAATAAAAAAAAACCTTTACTCTCTTTCTGCAGGGGAGCATGGCTCATAATAAATGGGAGAGGAATAAAATGCTGGAAAGTTAGCCTCAAACCATGCCCTGAGTTGGATGAAGAAGGAAACCATGGATGCCATTGGAGCAGGCAGGTCAAGTGCATCAGTGATGGGTGAGACTGGAGGCCTTGCTCAGTAGAGTGTCTATCTCTTACTTATACGTACTTCATCTTTCTTCAAACAATCACATCTCCAGGCCACATAACATCAATAAGAATGCTGTCAAACACTTCCATGCTGATTCTTGCCCATTCCCATTTTCCTTTTAAGGGCAATCCAATGATTTGGATCCTGCAGTAATTGACTTAAAGGCGGACAACCCTCTTAAAGAATCACTGACACTCATTCCAAGACTCCCAAGCTCAGCACACTGGGTGAACTGTGAACAGTTATCTAAGAAAAGATATTCTGGCATTGGAGGCAGTCCAGAGAAGATTCACTGGGTTGATCCCGGGTATGGAGGGATTTTCTTATGAGTAGAGGTTGAGTAGATTGGGCCTGCACTCAATGGAGTTTAGAAGTATGAGAGGCAGCCTTATTGAGACATATAAGATTCTCAGGGGGCTTGATAGGTCAGATGCTGAGGTGCTGTTACCCTTTGTGGGTCGGATCAGTGGGCATAATCTCAGAGTGAGGGATCACCCATTTATGACGGAGATGAGGAGGAATCTCTTCTCTCAGAGGGTAGTGAATCTGTGGAATTCTTCAATGCAGAGAGCTGTGGAGGTTGAGTCATTAAGTATGTTCAAGGCTGAGGTAGACAAAGACTTCCGGTGGCAGCTATGAAGGAGTAAGTCGCACATTTGGTGGCTCCCACTCGGGATGGACTTTTGGACCTTTACCCCGATTTTCTACTAGACTTGAATTGAAAAATTGATGACAGAGGCAATTGTGTACTGAATTCCTACATTGGTGCATGGAGAGGAGGACTAGAATAGCTCACAAAGGCAGAAACAGAAAGACAGAGAAGGCTTGGGCTGAAGCTGCAATGGGAGACAGCATGGCGGAGGACCGGACCTCTGGCTTGTCGACCGAGCGGTTGTAGCGCTAACAATTATACTCAAAGACGAGAGAATAGTACAATCGAGGCTTTATTGCTGTGCGATGCTATTCCTCCATCTGCAACTGTAGACGAAGGTCTGAGTGACTCACACGCATCTTTATACACAAGCTCCCTGTGGGCGGAGCTAGCCAGCAGGGCCTTACTGGAGGAACCTGTATTACAGGTACAGGCATAGATCCCCCTACTGCAAGTACACATCACTACAGTGGTTATATCACCACATTGGTCAACGGAGCAGCTGATACAAGTTAGTTTCAGGAAGGCTTCGCTAAGCAGAAACGGGACTGCTTGGACCCAATAAAAGAGTCAATTAAGCGGATGGAGCTTAGATTGGATGCCCAAGATCGTGCGACCTAGAGGGTAGAGAAGGCGCTGGCTGACCAGGAGGAACATCAAACTGCAATGGAGTTGGAGGTGGGGATGCTGAGAGAGCAGCAGAAGAAGCTCCTGGAGAAGGTGGAGGACCCAGAGAACAGGTTCCGCCGGCAGAACTTGAGAATTGTTGGGCTCCCGGAGGGGTCCGAAGGAGCGGACACTGGGGCATATATCGCAGGTATGTTTGAGAAGCTGCTGGGGGATGGGGCATTTTCCCGACCCTTGGAGGTGGACAGGGTTCACAGAGCACTTGCGAGGAAGGCGTGAATGGGAGACCCCCGAGGGCAATGGTGGTGAGATTCCACAGGTACTTGGATAAGGAGTGCATTCTACAATGAGCCAAGCAGACATGGAGCTGTAAACGGGACAACAGTATCCTGCGGATCTATCAAGACCTGAGTGTGGAGGTGGCCAGGAGAAGAGCGGGGTTTAACCAGATCAGGTCGATCCTTTTTAAGAAACAGGTGAAGTTCGGACTGTTGTATCTCTGGGTCACGCATGAGGATCAGCACTTTTATTTTGAGTCGCCTGAGGACGCGGTGGACTTCGCAAAAAGGAAAGGACTGGTGGTGGACTGAGAACTTTTGAACTTTGCTCCAACATCATGTTATTTTTTTTTAAAGTTTCTCATTTTTTTGTTTTGTGGAAGCTGTCTGTAATGCCTTCTGTACTGCTTTGGGGCCAGTTACAAAGCTGACTGAGTTACGGTTTACATTTGCACTGTTGGGGGGGTGGAGGTGTGCTTGTTTAGATTTTAGATCTCTTGCTTGATCTTTGTTAGCTTTTTTTTCTTCCTATTTTTCTGTCGAGCAATTGTGCTGGGATTATTTGTCATTGGAATATGTATGTATGAGCGGGGGGGAGGGTGGTGAGGGAATAATAGGTGGGAGGCTTTTCGGCGCCATGAGTGGGGGCCACCAAGCTAGCTGGGTGGGCTAACTCACGGAAGCATAGTGGGGGGTGTGCATATGTTAGGTTTATTAAAACGGTTGAGTTATATTGGGCGGGATTCTCCAACACCCCCCGTCGGGTCGGAGAATCGCCGGGGGACGGTGTGAATCCCGTCCCGCCGTCTGCCGAATTCTCTGGCACCGGAGATTCGGCGGGGCGGGAATCGTGCCGCGCCAGCCGGCGGTCGCTCGCAGCGGCCACCCCCGGCGATTTTATGGCCCGCAATGGACCGAAGTCCCGCTGGTTCTTTGCCAGTCCCGCTGGCGTAGATTAGACTAGGTCCCTTAACAGCGGGACCTGGCGGCATGGGCGGGCTCTGGGGTCCTGGGGGGGGGGGCGGGACAATCTGGCCCCGAGGGGTGCCCCCACGGTGGCCTGGCCCACGATCAAGGCCCACCGATCTGCGGACGGGCCTGTGCCATGGGGGCACTCTTTTCGTACGCATCAGCCGTGTCAGCCTTCGCAATGGCCGGCGCGTAGGTGACCCCTCAGGACCCCAGAGCCCGCCCACGCTGCCAGCAGCTGCTGACGCTCCCACGCATGCGCGGACTCTTGCCAGCCGGCAGAGCCCCTTCAGCCCCGGCTGGCGTGGCGCCAAAGGCCTTCCAGCGCCGGCCTCGCCCCTGAAGGTGCAGAGGATTCCGCCCCTTTTGGGGCAGGCCGATGCCAGAGTGGTTCACGTCACTCCGTCCCGCCGGGACCCCCCGCCCCGCCGGATATGGGAGAATCTCACCCATTGTGTTGTTACTAGGGGGGGGGGGAGGGGGGAAAATGTTCTGCTGACGAGGGAGGGACTTGTGCTAAAGGACAGAGAGGAGGTCGGGGGCTGCCTGGGGGCGGGCCACTGGTAGCGCGGAGGACGGGCTGGAGGCTTGCCCAAAAAGGGGATGGCTGACCAGCGAAGGGGGAAGGGGCAATGAGCCCCCCAACTAGGCTGATCACCTGGAATGTACTAGGGCTAAATGGGCCGGTTAAGAGGGCAAGCGTGATCACGCATCTGAGGGGACTAAAGGCGGACGTGGTAATGTTGCAGGAGACGCACCTCAGAGTGGTTGACCAGATTAGATTGAGGAAAGTCTGGTCTTTCACTCGGGACTAGATTCAAGGACTAGAGGGGTCGTGATCCTGATTAATAAGCAGGTGGGGCGCGATTCTCCGCCCCCCACGCCTGGTGGGAGAATAGCAGGAGGGCCTCCCAACATTTTTCATGCCCTCCCGCTATTCTACCCCCCCCACGCCCGACCCACGCCACGAATCTCCGCTCGCCGTTTTTTACGGCGAGCGGCGATTCTCCGAGGCCGATGGGCCGAGCGGCCAGGCCTTCACGCCCGTTTCAACACGGCAGCAAACACACCTGCTCGCTGCCGTCGTGAAACGGGTGCCAGAAGCCTGTTTGGGGCACCTGGGGGCCCGATTGGCACGGCAGTAAAACGCGGGTTGGCGTTGTCCAACCTGCGCATGCGCGGCCGACGTCATCGGCCACGTCAGCCGGCGTGATGCTTGACGTGCGGCCTTGATGACCGTCATCAAGGCCGTGCCGCCGTGACGCACGGGGCCGCGTTCCTAGCCCCGCCCGGGGGGGGGGAGAATCAGCCCCGGAAGTGGGCGTGAAGGCTGCTGTGGGTCACGGCCTGTCCCACGGCAGCCTTTACGATTCTCCGCATTTGTGGAGAATCTCGCCCGTAATGCTTGAGCGGAGTCGGGGAGAGGGCGGGCTGGCGCTGCCAAATGTTAGTAACCATTACTGGGTGGCGAATATAGCCATGATCAGTAAGTGGGTGGTGGGGGGAGTGTTGGCTTCATGCAAGGGCACCAGCTTGGGGCCGTTGGTAACTGCGCCTCTGCCGTTCCAGCCGGCACGGTACTCCACTAGCACCATGGTGGTGGCGGCCCTGTGAGTTTGGGGGCAATGGAGGAAGCATGTGGGAGCAGATGGAGCGTTGGTTTGGTCTCCAATCTGTAACAATCACCAGTTTGCCCCGTGAAGTATGGATGGGGGTTTCCGGGGCTGGAGGAGAAGTTTGGATTGGCGAGGGAAAACAAATTCAGGTACCTTCAATTGTGGGACTTCCTTTGTATTCAGGATTCAACCTTCCCGCTCCTACCACCAAGGGGGATTCAGAACAGGGTAGTTTCCAGAGGGTGGGTAGGAGAAGGAAGCATCTCTGACATTTACAAGGAACTTATGGGACCAGAGGAGACGCAGACTGAGGAGCTGAAGTGCAAGTGGGAGGAGGAGCTGGGAGTTGAGATAGAGGATGGTCTATGGGCAGACGCATTCAGTAGTGTCAACGGGTCCACAAAATGTGCCAGGCTCAGCCTGATACAATTCACGGTCGTTCATCAGGCTCACATGACAGTGGCCCGGATGAGCAGATTCTTTGGGGTGGAGGATAGGTGTGCAAAGTGTGTGGGAGGACCAGCGAACCATGTCCACATGTTTTGGACATGTCCGAAGCTTAGGGAATTTTGGTAGTGGTTTGCAGATGTCATGTCTATGGTGTTAGAAATAAGGGTGGCACCAAGTCCAGAGGTGGCGATTTTCGTGGTGTCGGAAGATCCAGGAATCCAGGAGGAGAAAGAGGCAGACATTCTGGCCTCTGCTCCCCTGGTAGCCTGGAGATGGATACTATTAGCTTGGAGGGACGCAAAGCCCCCGTAGTCGCCGACTATCGGACATGGCTAGCTTTCTCTGTTTGGAGAAAATCAAGTTCGCCTTGAGAGGGTCACTGTTAGGGTTCACCGTTCGTCGACTTCTTTGCGGAAAATTCATCATCAGCAGAAGGGGGAGGGGTTTAGACATAGAACATACAGTGCAGAAGGAGGCCATTCGGCCCATCGAGTCTGCAACGATCCACCTAACCCGCACATCTTTGGACTGTGGGAGAAAACCAGAGCACCCGGAGGAAACCCACACAGACACAGGGAGAACATGCAGACTCCACATAGACAGTGACCCAGCGGGGAATCGAACGTGGGACCCTGGCGCTGTGAAGCCACAGTACTATTCACTTGCGCTACCGTGCTGCTTAGACTAGGGGGTTAATAAAGGTGGGACCTGTAAGGGAGGGAGACAGCTTTTGCACTATGTTTATAGATTCATGTACATTGTTTATTTTGTTGTTGTTGTAAAACCAAGAATACCTCAATAAAATGTTTATTAAAAAAAAAGGCTGAGGTAGACAGATTTCTAATCAGTAATGGGGATAAGGATGGAAAGTGACGTTGAGGATGATCACATCAGATCAGCTATCTTCCCATTGAATGGCGGAGTAGTTTGATGGGCCAAATGGCCTACTTCTGCTCCTACGTCGGACAGGTGGATAGGCAATGAATTAGACGGATGAGGGAGCACAAATGCACAGGTACAGGGGGTATTGAAAGGACAGCCCAGGGATACTACGCACCATGTGGGGGTTTGGGCAAACCCATCTCCTTGCTGTACTAAAAGAAGAGAGATGCAGCCATTAAAAGCAAACTTCTGTCTTCCTTCATGGAGCAGGGGCTTAAAAGTAGGCCGCACATTGTCAAAACCAAATCAATAGCTTTTCTGGTAAGTTTTTAAAAAATCAGCTTTACCTCTGAATTAAACATGCAGCACAGTTAACTTTGAATAGCTAGTATCCACAACAGCTAGAATCCATAACAGTGAATAGCTAGGATCCATAACAGTGCTTTAAAGCTGCTTTTAACTCGCCTAAAGTTCCCATCTCCCAAATTCTTGGATCTAGTGTAGCTGATGACAACTCCAAAATAAACTTGCCAGATTTTTCTAAGGCTGGCTGCCAGAAACATCCAATAAACATCTGTTTTCCCAACAAATGTCGTGCACAAATCCTCCAAGTTTCCAAGGGCTTGCCACCAGCCCTGTGAGTCACGTGTTGGAAACACAGCAGTTAATTCAATATAACAGCAGCGAAACCTGGACCCAAAATGTTGGTTATGAAAACCATAATACTCTGAGATTCACTCATCTGCAAAGTGAGGTGAACAAATAAATGTCTTACAAGTCTGCACTGTAACATGTGGACATCAGTAGCCTGAATCAGACACTGCAATAACATCACGGATCAGTAAAACAACCTGCAGTGAACTAGTTTTATACATTCATATAACTGCACTGCAGTCTGCTTTGCCTTTTAGTGCAGACATTCTAATTTTGGATAATGAATGGCTCAACTCAAAGTCAATACTGACCCAGCCCTACCCACTACACCCACCCCACTGCCCACAACCACATCAAGGTTGCATCCATTCATTCCTCATGAGGAATAAATATATTTGATCTCCTCTCTCAAGCACAGTAACAACACAGCACCAAGCTCTTACGGAGTGAAGTTTATTGTATAATGGGTGCTAGGTATTCATTTTACGGGATGTGGGCTTCGCTGGCTAGACCAGCATTTATTGCCCATCCCTAATTGCCTTGAGAAACTGGTGGCTGGCTATCTTCTTGAATCGGTGCTGTCCCTGAGATGTAGGTAAACCCACAGAGCTGTTAGGGAGGGAGTTCCAAGATTTTGACCCAGAGACAGTGAAGGGACGGCAATATATTTCCAAATCAGGATGTGAGTGGCTTGGAGGGGAACCTCTAAGTGGTGGTGTTTCCACGTGTCTGCTGCCTGTGTTCTTCTAGATGTTAGCGATCGTAGATGTCAAAGGTGTTGCCTACGAGCCTTTGTGGGTTCCTGCAGTGCATCTGTTGCTACGTTGCGTTGGTGGTGGAGGGGGTCAATGTTTGTGTAAGAGGTGCCAATCAAGTGGGGTACTTTCTCCTGGATGATGTTCAACTTCTTGAGTGTTGTTGGAGCTGCACTCATCCAGGCAAATGGAAAGTATTCCACCACACTCCTGATTTGTGCCCTGGAGATACTGGACAGGCTTTGAGAAGCCAGAAGGTGAATTACTCACTGCAGAAATCCTAACCTCTGACCTGCCCTTGAAGTCACGGTATCGATATGTGTAGTCCAGATGTTAATAATGGGGGTTTCAGTGATGATAATGCCATTGAATGCCAAGGGATGATGGTTAGACGCTCTCTTGTTGGAGATAATCATTGCCTGGCACATGTGTGGTGCAAATGTCACTTGCCACTTATCAGCCCAAACCTGGTTCTTGTCCAGTTTTGCTGCATTTGGATATGAACATCTTCAGTATCTGAGGACTCGTGAATGATGCTGAACATTGTGCAATCATCAGGAAACATCCCCACTTCTGACCTTATGATTGAAGGAAGATCATTGGTGAAGTAGCTGAAGAGGTTTGGGCCTAGAAAACTGCCCCTGAGTAACTCCTGCAATGATGTGCTGGAACTGAGATGACTGATGTCAAACAATCGCAACCATCTTCCTTTGTGCCAGTTATAACTCCAACCAGTGAAGGGTTTTCCCTCTGATTCCCATTGACTCCAATTTTTCCATCTTGTCTCATCGTCTGCCACAGACCCAGTCGAGCAGCTATGTCCTTTATGATCCAGCCAACTTGGTCTGTGATGGTGCTACTTAGCCACTCTTGCTGGTAGACATTGAAGTGCCCCCACCCAGAGTACATTCTGCGCCCTTGCCACCCTCAGTGCTTCTTTCAAATGGTGTTCAATATGGAGGAATACTGATTCATCAGCTGAGGGGATGGTAGACTTCAGAAGTCAACATTGAGGGATCCCCAGGGTAACACTGTATACCACTGTACCATCACCTCTGGTGGGTCTGACCTGCTGGTGGGACAGGACCACCCAAGGATGGTGATGGTGATGTCTGGGACACTGTAAGGTATAAATCTGTGAGTATCAATATGTCAGGCTGTTGAGTGACCAGCCTGAGACAACTCTCCCAATTTTTGGCACAAGTAACCCAGTGTTAGTTCAGAAGACTTTACAGAGTTGGCAGGCCTGGGTTTGCCATTGCCGTTTCCGGTTTCATCCCTTTTGCTACAACTGAGTGGCTTGCTAGGTCATGTCAGAGGGAATTAAGAGTCAACCCCAAATATGGGTCTGGAGTCACATGTAGGCCAGACCAGATAAGGAGACTAGTCAACCAGATGGGTTTTTATGACGATCGTTTCATTATTAGACTTTTAATTTCAGATTTTTAGCCAATTCAAATGCCACCCAGGATTCGAACAAGGGTCCTCAGAGCATACTCGGGATCTCTGGATTTCTAGTCCAATGATAATACCATTATACCACCACCTACTAGTACAATGGCGCATTCAAGTATATCCTGATGTGTGTATCACCTCACTCTCCCTCACTCTACTTTCTCAAGCCTAGCAGTTCACTTCTCATACCAACTTGCCAGACAGGCCCTCTTGGCCTCCAAAACCCAAAGGTTTCAACCGAGAATCAGTCAGAGCAGAAATCTGAGCCGCTTGCCTCTATCTCTGCTGAAACCTTAGGTTGTATCGTGTCGAAGGACTGGGAGGAAGAAGACTAGAGATTTGTATTTACTCAAGGGTCTGCGTAAGGCATATTGCACAGTGTTAGAAATATTATTTGTTTCTACCATATTCCTGCCTTGCCTATTTTTGGTTGCTGTCGAGCATGTGGCCTTTTTTCTTGGGATAAATGGTAACACATTGATTGAGGTTGAGCAGTGGGGCAGCTGTGAATACTTTAGCTTTGTGTTGAGTGATGGGGAAGTGGCTTTCGGATCTAGCTGTCAGTTGGGTGGACTGATGTAACTTAAATGCACGTCATAATAATGAGAAAGCTCCAGATCCTGGGCAGTGCTGTTTTCCATTGCAGGTACCTTTGTCACATCACACTCCACTTCCTCATCTTTGTCCTGAGAATTGTCTGAAGAGGCTCTATTTTCTGTGTTTAGACCTGAACATTGCTGCTGTGTAATTGTGCATAGAGCACAGCACACCACAACCTTTCTGGAGCCCTTGACACATTGAAGGATCCCTCAGAACTGTCCATGCGCCTGAAGTACATTTTCAGCTTGCTCAGTGGCATACCAGTTTGTCATGTGGCCTCTGCTCCTGGATCTCAATGCTCTGGCTCCTCAGTAACGTTTTAAGTGGGTAAGCTTTGTCTCGAAGCAGTCATCCAGTACATCAGCTTTCGTGCACATGGATTTCAGTAAGGCATTTGATAAAGTTCCCCATGGTAGGCTTATGCAGAAAGTAAGGAGGCATGGGATAGTGGGGAATTTGGCCAGTTGGATAACAAACTGGCTAACCGATAGAAGTCAGAGAGTGGTGGTGGATGGCAAAAGTTCAGCCTGGAGCCCAGTTACCAGTGGCGTACCGCAGGGATCAGTTCTGGGTCCTCTGCTGTTTGTGATTTTCATTAATGACTTGGATGAGGGAGTTGAAGGGTGGGTCAGTAAATTTGCAGGCGATACGAAGATTGGTGGAGTTGTGGACAGTGAGGAGGGCTGTTGTCAGCTGCAAAGAGACATAGATAGGATGCAGAGCTTGGCTGAGAAGTGGGAGATGGAGTTTAACCCTGAAAAGTGTGAGGTTGTCCATTTTGGAAGGACAAATATGAATGCGGAATACAGGGTTAACGGTAGAGTTCTTGGCAATGTGGAGGAGCAGAGAGATCTTGGGGTCTATGTTCATAGATCTTTGAAAGTTGCCACTCAAGTGGATAGAGCTGTACAGACGGTCTATGGCGAGCGTTCATTAGCAGAGGAATTGAATTTAAGAGCCGTGAGGTGATGATGCAGCTGTACAAAATCTTGGTAAGGCCACATTTGGAGTACTGTGTGCAATTCTGGTCACCTTATTTTAGGAAGGATTTGGAAGATTTGGAAAAGGTGCAAAGGAGATTTACGAGAAATGGAGAGTAGATTTTAGGAGGAAAGGTTGAGGGTGCTAGGCCTTTTCTCATTAGAACGGAGAAGGATGAGGGGCGACTTGAGATGATCAGAGGAATAGATAGAGCAGATAGTCAGAGACTTTTTCCTCGGGTGGAACAAACCATTCCAAGGGGACATAAATTTAAGGTGAATGGTGGAAGATCTAGGGGGGATGTCAGAGGTAGGTTCTTTACGCAGAGAGTAGTGGGGGTATGGAATGCACTGCCTGTGGAAGTAGTTGAGTCGGAAACATTAGGGACCTTCAAGCGGCTATTGGATAGGTACATGGATTACGGTAGAATGATGGTGTGTAGATTGCTTTGTTCTTAATCTAGGACAAAAGTTCGGCACAACATCGTGGGGCCGAACGGCCTGTCCTATGCTGTATTTTCTATGTTCTATGATGTGAAGACATTATGGAAGATGGACTGCCGCAGGTTGAAAACATCATGGCAGCTGCCCAAGAATCTTATGCACATCTTGATCAAGTTTATTTGTGGCTGCACACCCAGCTGTGCAGCACAGTGCTGCTATTTTATAATCTCAGTTAACTCCTTTCCGCCTCAGTTTTACCCTAGTGTTCGCTTATTGTGAGCAGGAAATAGTCACATCTGTTTTACTCTTTGCTATCAAACCCATTAGTGAAATATCTGAACTTGCCTGCAGTATTAAATATGACATCAGCATCCACTGATTTTTGTGCAACCAGATTCCAAATTTCCACTGAAATGAAAACAACATGCTACAGGTTTTGGAAATCTAAAAATAAAATCAGAAATGCTGGATAAACTCAACAGGTCTGGCAGCGTCTGTGTTCTGAGTCCGTATGATTCTTCTTCAGAGCTGAAGACAGGTAGAAATGTGCTGGGTTTTATCCTGTTGAAGAGAGGGGTTTGGAGCAATGTGGAAGGTCAGGGATAGGTAGGAGTTCAGGAGAGATTTAACTAAGATGTCATGAACACAAGACAAAGTGAGTGGTAATAATTGTGTTCATACTATCCATAACAACGTGTTGATTAGTGCTGCAGCTACCGGTGGTTTTTAAGAATAAGGGAACGTGCATATAGCCCCCTTCACATATCTAGGACGTCTCAAAACACTTTCCAGTTCATGAATTACTTTTGAAATGTAGTCACTGTTTTCATGTAGGCAAACACAGAGGTAATTTTTCATATATCAAGTCCAACAAACAACAATTGATATCGACATTATGTATTTTAGCGGTGCTGGTTGTGAGATGCACAGGACGCCTTCCCTGTTTGTTTTTAAAGGATCCTTTATCTATTCCTGAACACTAATATGGTGCCTCATTTCGATGTCTCATTCAAAAGATGGGGCTCAGAGATAAGAGCACTACCAGTGAGCTAAAGCTATCCCTTTCCAATACTCTATGGAGCAGAGTAGTACACCCCTATTTTAGAATTTCACTTTCCCAATATCAGCTGTACCTCTATCATGGGTAGGTTGGTTTATTGTCAGCAGTAAATAACCGCATATGATTCTCAAACTACCATGGTAAGATTTTCATTCATATTTAGTGCAGACCTATGGATTACAAGTACAATAACACAATTACTATTCCACCATACCAGAATATTGAAATAGCAGGAGATATATAGATATAGAGAACAAATTAAAGCTGTTAGTGAGCCTCTCTTATGCAGTGATTTCTCTGTCTTACTGGAGGTTTACTCAGTTGGTGAAGCAACTCTGGAATTCTCTGCCGAAACCGCTGTGACCCTCTCACCCCCTTTAAGACCCACCATTAAACCTATCTCTTTGATCAATCGATAGGCATCCCTTTTTAATGGGCCCAAAACGCGAAGCAGCCGGTAGATGCCGGGAGATCCCTCTTCTAGGATCTACCCGGCATACCACGCCCTGCGAGATCTAACACGATCGGGCAAGATGTCGCTTTTTCAATCCTGCCCATTGTGGGTGGGATCAATATCTGGCAAACCTCCATATTAGAGTGAGACAGCTAGTCGCACTCTAATATACACTTGGCAGATCTACTGAGGCCCTGGGATCTAACCCCTTCGCCTTGGAGACCTCGGGTGAGGGCAGCTCAGTGTTGGTTCCCACAAATGGGAACCAGATGGAACGACACTTGTGGGTGGGGGTCTCCCAGAGGATTTGAGTCTCCCAGGTGGTTGCCCACTGCACAGGATGACACCCTGGCACTGCTGGTGCCACCTGAGCATCTTCGCACTTCCAGCATAGCAGTGCCACCTGGGTGCTGGCCTGGCACTGCCAAGGTGCTCACATGGTACTGGCAGGGGCAGTGACAATCTGGATTTTTTCCCATGATGGGGAAGGGCATGGGGATACCCTGTGTGTGTGAGGTGGGTTGTGGGAGAGGATGAGGATCCCCCCTATAGGTAGATTGCGGGTTTGGGGTTCGATGAGCGGAGCTCCTCAGTGCAGGAAATGGAACTAAGTACTGCCTCGCTGGGGAGCTCCCCACTGAGGCCCGGAAATGCAACAGAGTCCTGATAGATAGCGTGCAGTTCCTCAGCGCTGCGAGCACTGGGAAACACCCGGCGAAACGCGCTCGTCACGGGACGCTGTTCCAATTTGGTTAGATCACGTCTAATATCTCTAATGGCCTGGGTGTCTGCGGTGGTCACCACTGTTGTATAATACGTGTATTAGAGGTAATACGGTAAGGCTCCTGTACTACAGGTATGGGGGTAGATCCCTGCCTGCTGGCTCCGCCCAGTAGGCGGAGTATAAATGTGTGTGCTCACCGAGCTGCAACCATTTCTAGTAACAGCTGCAGGAGACAACACATCTCTGCGTAATAAAGCCTCGATTACTCTCTACTCTTGTCTCGTCGTAATTGATAGTGCATCAATTTATTAAGCAGAGATATTACAGTGATGGAACTACACATCAAGCCTGATCGCCTACAGCTGCACCCGTAAGCAGCCAACGCCGCTTCGGCCTTCGACCACTGGCTCGCTTGTTTCGAGAGCTACCTCCGATCCACGACGGACCAACCCTCGGAAGAACAGAAACTCCAGGTCCTCTACTCATGGGTGAGCTCCAATACTTTCCCCCTTATCCGGGATGCGCCTACTTACACGGAAGCAATGGTGCTCCTGAAAGGACATTATATCCGCCCAATCAACAAATGTACGCCAGGCACCTCCTGTCCAATAGACAGCAACTCCCTGGTGAGTCTTTAGATGATTTCTGGCATGCCCTGCACATCCTGGTGAGGAACTGTGACTGCCAGGCAGTTTCGGCAGTCGAACATACTGAACTTTTAATCCGGGACGCTTTTGTTACGGGCATGGGGTCACCGTACGTCCGCCAGCGCCTATTAGAAGGGGGTATACGCGACCTTGCGGCAACCAGGCAACTCGCAAACTCACTGACTGTTGCCTCCCGTAACGTACAGTCGTACACCCCCGACCGCACGGCGCCCTCATGGACATCGTGGGCCCCACTAGCGGCCGCCCCCAGCCAACTCCAAGCCTGCGCCACGTGGCAGCCAGCCAAAGCCGGGGGGCCCAAATGCTACTTCTGCGGCCAGACAAAGCACCCCGGCAGTGCTGCCTGGCGCGGAGAGCAATCTGCAAGGCCTGCAGGAAGAAGGGACATTTCGCTGCCGTGTGCCAGGCCTGGTCGGTCGCCGCTGTATCCAGGCCCATTGTTCCCGCACCCCCCATGTGCAACCCGTGGGCGCCGCCATTTTCGTCCCCACAGCCCACGTGCGGCCTGTTGGCGCCGCCATCTTCCTCCCATCAGACCACGTGCGGCCTGTGGCCGCCACCATCTTCCTCCCATCAGACTACGTGCGGCCCATGGGCACCGCCTCTTTACCGCTGCCCACCGCTTGCGCCCCGTGGGCGCCGCCATCTTCGGCACCATTTTGGACGGCGCATCAGGACCCCTGCTCATTGAACACCTCATCTGGCTGCTCATCGCCTGCCACCGTCGCCGACCAGCCCGGGGCCTACCAACACCAGCCACAGCTCGTCTCCATCACGCTCGACCAGGCCCGGCCGCACAACCTTGCAACCGCGACGACAACGGTGAAAGTCGATGGGCACGATACATCCTGCATTCTGGACTCTGGGAGCACGGAAAGCTTCACCCACACCTCTACGGTAAGGCGCTGCTCCCTCCCAGTACACCCTGTTACCCAAAGAATGCCCCTGGTCTCCGGATCCCACTCCGTGGAAATCCGGGGGCACTGTATTGCCACCCTCACCGTCCAGGGCGTAGAGTTCAGCAACTTCTGATTCTACGTCCTCCCCAACCTCTGCGCTGTGTGTTACTCGGCCTGGACTTCCAGTGCAACCTCCAAAGCCTAACACTAAAATTCGGCGGGCCCCTACCACCCCTCACCGTTTGCGGCCTCACAACCCTTAAGGTTGACCCACCTTCCCTGTTTACAAACTTCACCCCCGATTGCAAACCCATCGCCACCAGGAGCAGACGATACAGTGCCCAGGACAGGACCTTCATCAGGTCGGAGGTCCAGCGGCTGCTACGGGAAGGCATCATTGAGGCCAGTAACAACCCCTGGAAAGCCCGAGTGGTAGTAGTTAAGACTGGGGAGAAACACAGGATGGTCATTGACTACAGTCAGACCATCAATCGGTACATGCAGCTCGACGCGTACCCCCTCCCACACATATCTGATATGGTCAATCAGATTGCACAGTACTGGGTCTTTTCTGCCATGGACCTGAAATCTGCCTCCCACCAGCTCCCCATCCGCAAGGCGGACCGCCCGTACACTGCATTCGGCCACCTTTACCATTTCCTTAGGGTTCCCTTCGGCATCACTAATGGGGTCTTGGTCTTCCAACGGGAGATGGACTGAATGGTTGACCGGCACGGGCTGCAGGCCACCTTACCCGTACCGAGATAACGTCACCATCTGCAGCCACGATCAGCAGGACCACGACGCTAACCTTTTCAAATTTCTCCACACCACCTAACTCCTGAACCTCACGTACAAAAGGAGAAGTGCTTGTTTTGCACCAACCGCCTCGTCATCCTTGGCTATGTGGACCAGAATGGAGTTCTAGGGCTCGACCCCGACCGCATGCACCCCCTCATGGAACTCCTCCTCCCCCACTGCTCCAAGGCCCTGATGCCTGGGGTTTTTCTCCTATTACGCCCAGTAGGTCCCTAACTCTGCGGACAAGGCCCGCCCACTCATTCACTCCACAGTTTCCCCCCGACGGCTGAGGCTAGCCAGGCCTTCAACCGTATCAAGGCTGACATCGCCAAGGCCATGATGCACGCGGTTGACGAGAACCTCCCCTTTCAGTTCGAGAGCAATGCATCGGACGTCACTCTGGCTGCCACTCTCAACCGTGGCATTCTTTTCCCGCACCCTCCATGTCTCCGAAATCCGGCACTCCTCTATTGAAAAAGAGGCCCAAGCCATCGTAGAAGCTGTGCGGCATTGGAGGCATTACCTGGCCGGCAGGAGATTCACTTTCCTCACTGACCAACGGTCGGTTGCCTTCATGTTTAATAATACACAGCGGGGCAAGATCAAAAATGATAAAATCTTAAGGTGGAGGATCGAGCTCTCCACCTGCAATTACAAGATTTTGTATCGCCCCGGTAAACTCAATGAGCCCCCCGATGCCCTATCCCGAGGTACATGTGCCAGCGCACAAGTGGACCGACTCCGGGCCCTACACGATGGTCTCTGTCACCCAGGGTTCACCCGGTTCTTTCACTTCATAAAGGCCCACAACTTGCCCTACTCCCATTGTGGAGGTCAGGGCTGTCACCAGAGACTGCCAGGTCTGCGCGGAGTGCAAACCGCACTTCTACCAGCCAGATCGAGCACACCTGGTGAAGGCCTCCCGCCCCTTTGAACGCCTCAGCATGGACTTCAAAGGGCCCCTCCCCTCCACCGAACTCCATAGTACACTCGGACCACAGAGCCAGACAGAGAAAGGAGACCCCCCCCCCCCATCCCATCGATTGGCCGCACGCGCGAGCCTGAAACCGCGCAGATCTAATCCCTGGACTGAGTCCACAGCTACAAAATTGCCCTTAGTGTTGGGTGGGGTTACTGGGTTATGGGGCTGGGGTGGAGGTGATGACCTTGGGTAGGGTGCTCTTTCCAAGAGCCGGTGCAGACTCGATGGCTGAATGGCCTCCTTCTGCACTGTAAATTCTATGATGGTATCAGAAACAAAAACAATACTGGATGCGGCACATCAGAAACAATAAACACAATACTGGATGCTGCATATCAGAAAAAAAACACAATATTGGATGGTGCATATCAGAAACAAAAACACAATACTGGATGCTGCATATTAGAAACAAAAACACAATACTGCATGTTGCATATCAGAAACAAAAACACAATAGGGTGGAGGTATGAGCTTGGGTAGGGTGCTCTTTCCAAGAGCTGGTGCAGACTCGATGGGCTGAATGGCCTCCTTCTGCACTGTAAATTCTATGTAAACATCTCCATTTCTCCACCACTTGCCTCTCCTTTAAAAGGCACATTTTCCTCACATAGCCCTGTTGGTCTTGAAGCTGTATAAGGTTTGTGTGTATTAGTGGATTATTTGTCTCTTGAAGGCATCACAACAAATGTTGGTGTTGATCTCACTCTGACATCTACACACGTGGCCATTTCCAGAAGGGGAGACATTGGGTAATGATCGGGAACCCAATGTGATCTCTCATCCCTTCCATCAACAGAGCAGTGCTCCAATCGTCTTCCCCAGATCTGGATGTGAAATAAATACCTTCCGACATCGCGCACTGAATATATTGATAAATAGCTAGGAAATATATAGAACATAGAACATAGAACAGTACAGCACAGAACAGGCCCTTCGGCCCTCGATGTTTGCCGAGCAATGATCACCCTACGCAAACCCACGTATCCACCCTATACCCGTAACCCAACAACTCCCCCCCTTAACCTTACTATTAGGACACTACGGGCAATTTAGCATGGCCAATCCACCTAACCCGCACATCTTTGGACTGTGGGAGGAAACCGGAGCACCCGGAGGAAACCCACGCACACACGGGGAGGACGTGCAGACTCCACACAGACAGTGACCCAGCCGGGAATCGAACCTGGGACCCTGGAGCTGTGAAGCATTTATGCTAACCACCATGCTACCGTGCTGCCCCTACAAACAAAAGATTTTGCACTATAAACTTGGAAGCATTAGGGATTTCACCCAGCAACCTTTCGTGATCCAAAAAGATGTTTGATTACTTCATGTTATAAGCACATTAGATTAGTGATCACAAGAGTTAGCATGGAAAAAATGGACCTATTAGTTTTGAGCTGTGGCATTAAAATGTATTTGCAGAAAGGTTTCAAATGTGCAGTATTCTTGAAGCAGTGCAAGTGAACCCACAAAGTTTATTGGCACAGCAAATTAGCTCTCAGGGCAACAAATCACTCCTCCTCTGCTGTGCAGTGTGAATTAGGTATCTGTAAGTTAAGAGTGAACTTCTATAGAACCAGTAGCCGTTCATCATTTGTTGCTTTTGGGAACAGTTAAATAAAATTGCTCTGCTTGTTAAAACAATAACATTCACTGCATTTCAAAAGCAATTATTTGGCTGTAAAATAATATGGAACATCCTAATGCTCTCTATAAACTTGAAAGCTTGTTTTCAAAATGCATAGGAAATTGATGTTTTGGTTAAAAAAATTCTTCAAATAATTTCAAGCCCTGTTAAAAAGATTTTTTTGACAAATTAATGGTGGTCTAATAAGTGTTTACATCCGAAACACTAACCTATTGTGGTGATGTTGTGTCTCATTGCTCTGGAGGTGCCTCAGTGAGGAGACCTTGAGACCTGTATATTTAAACATGAACCATATTTTACTAATCTTTAACTATTCACCAGATCCAAGGTATGGTCATGCATGGTGCTGCCACTGTCATGCAGATAGGCTGCTTAGAGTATTCTTCTAGAGTATTCTTTCAGCGTCTCTTACCTTGTGACTCCATACATCATACCATGGTTGGTGCTATTCTCCAATCTCATGTTAATGCTGGCTCTGCCAAGCACCACAACATTATAATGGAATGCAGACAATATCGTACCACCTACCTTTCCTTTAGACATGCTGATTTTGCTGATATGCATTTCCAGATTTTCTATGGTTATATATGAAAATCCAACATTTACAGTTGTCTTTTTTGTCTGCATTTGATGAGTTGTGATTTTGTTCCTCTCATTTGGAGCATAGCTTAAAAATGAGTGTAAAAGATCTGTAGGTATATCTGTTTCATATTTTCCAAAGGCGTTTTTGATAGCCCAACATTACTAAAAGATCAAGATTAATGAAATAGGAAGAAATGCCACAGAAAATAAGGGGGGAAATATCCACCTGTCTACCTCACTTCCCTCCTGTAAGATGCTCCTTAAAACTTAGCGCACGCTTTTGATCATTTGCCTGAATATCACTTCATGTGACTTGGTGTCATAGTTTGTTTCTGACAGTCTGTGATGCACTTTGGGCCTTTATTTTACATTAAATGTGCTGCACAAGTACAAGTAATTTTTATTGTTGATGCAACATATTGGCAAACTAAATCAACAGAAGGTAAAACTCTAAGGGAGGATTTAATTCAGATGACAGAGAACCCTGCACCGCCTATATTTGTATGAAGTACCAATCAGGCATGTGGCTGGGACGCAGTGAGCCCTCCCAAAGATCGAGGAACCTGGTACGGGGACATTATTTAGCAACATGTGTTCATGAATATACGAACATATGAGATACTGGCAAAAGTACGCCATTCAGCCCCTTGAGATTGTTCCGCCATTTGATATGACCATGGCTGATCTGTTTGTATTTCAAGCACATTCCCATCTACCCCCCGATAACCTTTCATTCTCTTGCCTAACAAGAATCTGTCTATCTCTGATTAAGAACATTCAATGATCTGCCTCCCCTTGCTCTTTTTTGAGGTAGAGAGTTCCAAAATCACAACCCACTGAGGGAAAAGGTTTTTCCCCCCCTGTAAGAGTACGATGTGTTTCACACCTCTTCTGTTTGCCTCAGTAGGAAAAGAGGGCGCATAATTCCAGGTCTTGGCTGAGTTATACAACAGCATGTTTTTATTGATGGGAATGATGGTGTTAAGTGCTGGAGGGAGGGCTGTGCAGAAGATGATGTTGGCAAGTGGAGGAAGTGGATTGGGGGCCAGCTGAGGGGGTATACAAGAGTGTCTGCAGGCTATGGGCTTGAGGTGAGTATTACATCATTGAATGGCGAGCACCGGGAGGGTGGTCTGGATGGTGACATGTTCCTATTGCCATTCGCCTGTCAATGGTAAACCCGCTTTCTCACAGAAGCGGTGTGCATCCCCCCATCCCCAACAAGCCAGGTCATCCCTTTGACATGAGGAGGAATAAATGGTAAGAAGCCAGAGATCCAAGGTGACCAGATGGTTGGTGACTCCTTATTATAGGCCTATGAAGCAGTGGTGTTCTGTTGGCCCGGCTGGGAGTCTGGGAGATTGTGTGGAAGGCGAAGCTTGAATGCACGAGGCGTACCAGAAGGAGATGTTGAACCCCTGGAGGTGGCTCGCATTCCAAGCATTGCCTTGCATCTTTGACTTTGCCTATATATATGTTTCTGAAATCTATCTCTTCATTCACCTGAGGAAGGAGCAGTGCTCCAAAAGCTAGTGATTCGAAACAAACCTGTTGGACTTTAACCTGGTGTTGTAAGACTTCTTATTGTAATTTTGGATAGACACTCTAAAAATGGGCACTCTTTGCTCTAATGGTTTTTACTGTTAATTCAATTGGCAGGTCAGGTTGATGATCTCTCTTCAATGACGAAGGGCAACCATTTGGCGCCGGGAAGAGAGGCGTGAACCGCTCCAGCGCTGTGCTGGCCCCCTAAGTGGGCCAGAATCGGTTGTCCCTGTGCCCGTTTCGCGCCATCGTGAAACGCGACAGGGCTCACGGTGGCTCGAACACTTCGGGCACGATTCGCCGAAATGGAGACTAATTTTTTAAAAATTCATTAATGGGATGTGGGCGGTGCTGGCTGGGTCAGCATTTATTGCCCATCCCTGAGGACATTTTAGCGTCAACCACATTGCTGTGGGTCTGGAGTCGCATGTCGGCCAGACCAGGTATGGTTAGAAGATTTCCTTCCATAAAGGACGTTAGTGAACCAGATGAGGTTTTACGGCAATCGACAATGGTTTCCTGGTCGCCATTAGACTTTTAATTAGATTTTTATTGAATTCAAATTAAAAAAAAAATTAGAGTACCCAATTCATTTCTTCCAATTAAGGGGCAATTTAGCATGGCCAATCCACCTACCTTGCACATCATTGGGTTGTGGGGGCGAAACCCACACAAACATGGGGAGAATGTGCAAGCTCCACACGGACAGTGAGCCAGAGCCAGGATCGAACCTGGGACCTCGGCGCCGTGATGCTGCAGGGCTAACCCAGTGCACCACCGTGCTGTCCTGAATTCAAATGTAACCATCTGCCAGGGTGGGATTTGAACCCAGGTCCTACAGATCATTATCCTGGGTCTTTGGATTATTAGTCCAGAGACAATTCCTCTTCGCCATTGCCTCCCCTTACTAAGACAGTAGACTGTAGTCTATCTCTCAGTAATGGTAAGACTGTGAAGGATGATGGTATGGATGACCTCCATTGGAAGGTTCAGGCTTGGTTCATTGCCAGGCACGTTGTGCTGTGAGTTCTTCACAATCATTCAGGTGAATCGCTGCTGTGTTAAGCCCCTGCAAACAATAGCATCTGGCATGGAACCCAATAACCACCTCTGGGAAAGCCATCCACCAATCCTTTCCTCACCACTCCCTGTTTCTGATTGTTCACCCTCTGATTTCCCTGGCTGTTCCTCTCCCTCCTCTTGCTCCTCCTCTTCCTCCTCATCTTCCAATGACATGGGTCCTTCCTCAAGTTGCGTCCCCTTATCTGTCTCATATTGTGCAGGATGCAGCATGCAACCACTAACGTGATTAACATTACGGTGCACCACCAGAGCAGTCAAAACACCAAAAGCACATCTTCACCTGCTCAGCGATGGTCTGTGTCTGAATAAGGCCCATATTATAATGCTGTACGGCTTCAGTGTGGGCATTTCTGAGGAGAGTGAAGATGGCCTTTGTTACTGAATGGCCAGCTATGCACTGGGGAAATAGTGCGGAATAATTGAGGCACGCATGACTCCCGCAGGATGAAGGCAATGTGACACCTGCCTGGAAATTGAGCACACGTGTGCAGAAACATCTTCCTGTGCTCGCATACCACCTGTACACTGATAGAATGGAAAGCCTCCCGCTTTTCTTCAGCCTGTCAGTGGGTACCTTGATGGCCAAGTGTGTGTAATCGATTATCCATTGCATTGGGTGAATCGTCTTTCTTGGCAGAGGTCATTGTCCTTTGAGCCAGGGAATCTGCCTTTAGGAAAGGTGATGAAATCCTCCACCAGTGCAAACAGAGCACTTGTATAACAGTGACCATCTCTCTGGACATTCCCACCCTTCTCCTACACTGACTCTCTGACATGTCCAGATAACTGCATGAAACATGATACACCCAATGCTCAGGGTGTCCTCTTGAAGCTCTGCCTCCTAATGCCCGGGGAGCATTGCTCTTGTGGCATGCACTTGCTCATGTCCTGGTTCGATTCTGGATGTGTGATTGATGCACTATTAGTTACTACAAAGACGAGAGTAGAGAATAATCGAGGCTTTATTGAGCAGAGATGTGTGGCCTCCTGCAGCTGCTGCCAGAATGGGAGCAGCTCGGGTGTGCACACACATTTATACTCCGCCTACTGGGCGGAGCCAGCAGGCAGGGATTTACCCCATACCTCTAGTACAGGAGCCTTACCGTACTACATCTAATATACAGTTACTACATCTAATATACAGTTAGTGGTAACTACCACATTCACCCCCTGTTAAAAAAAGAGTCCAGCGGGGGTGATGGAAAAATTTACAGTTCAGGCAAAATTTACAAGTTCAGGCAAAATCTACAGGTTCAGTTGGTCGGGTGCCTTGATCCTCCGCTGTGATCGCCTCGGTCCCGGTGGTGATGCGGGCGCCGACTTAGTCGCCTGTGACTCTGGGAGCGTGTTGTCCTCGTCTTCATCCCCGAGTGGAACCAGTGTGAGGACGGATCGTCCTGGGGTGGGGGCTGTGGTGAAGTGGGCTGGGGGAGGGTGAGTGGTGGCAGGGCAATTGGAGGGGGGGTGTCGGGTGGTGGACCGTGGGTGGGGATGCAGCTGGTGCCAGGTCTCGGAGGGAGACTGTGTCCTGGCCCCCATCGGGGTGCGCCACGTAGGTGTACTGCGGGTTCGCGTGCGGTAGTTGTACTCTTTCAACCAACGGGTCCGCACGTGCTTGCGGAGGAGAACGGGTCCAGGAGCTGCCAGCCATGTTGGGAGCGAAACCCTGGAGGTGGACTTCCTAGTGAAGGCAAGGAGACGTTCCTGGGGGGTTTCATTAGTTGCAGTGCAGAGTAATGATCAGATGGAGTGAAGCGTGTTGGGGAGGATATCCTGCCAGCGGGAGACCGGGAGATTTCTAGACCATAGGGCCAGTAGGACGGCCTTCCAGACCGTACCGTTCTCCCTCTCCACCTGCCCGTTTCCCCGGGGGTTGTAGCTGGTCGTCCTGCTTGAGGCAATGCCCTTGCTGAGCAGGAATTGATGCAGCTCATCGCTCATAAAGGAGGATCCCTGGTCGCTGTGGACGTAAGCGGGGAAACCAAACAGAGCGAAGATGCTGTTGAGCGCTTTAATGACCGTGGCAGAAGTCATATCAGGGCATGGGATTGCGAAGGGAATGCGGGAGAATTCATCGACCACATTCAGGAAGTACGTGTTTCGGTCGGTGGAGGGGAGGGGCCCTTTGAAGTCCATGCTGAGGCGTTCAAAGGGGCGGGAGGCCTTCATCAGTTGCGCTCGGTCTGGCTGGTAGAAGTGCGGTTAGCACTCCGCGCAGATATGACAATCTCTGGTGACAGCCCTGACCGCAATGGAGTAGGGCAGGTTGTGGGCCTTTATGAAGTGAAAGAACCGGGTGACCCCCCCGGGTGACAGAGACTATCGTGTAGGGCCCGGAGTCGGTCCACTTGTGCGCTGGCACATGTACCTCGGGATAGGGCATCGGGGGGCTCGTTGAGCTTACCGGGGCGATACAAAATCTTGTAATTGTAGGTGGAGAGCTCGATTCTCCACCTTAAGATTTTATAATTTTTGATCTTGCCCCGCTGTGTGTTATTGAACATGAAGGCAACCAATCTGGCACACAGCAGCAAAATGGCCCTTCTTTCTGCAGGTCTTGGAGGTTGCGCTCCGCGCCGGGCAGTGCTGCTGGGGGTATTCGGTCTGCCCACAGAAGTAGCATTTGAGCCCCCCAGGGTTGGTTTGCTGCCGTGTGGCTCAGGCTTGGGATGGGCTGTGGGCGGTAGCTGGTGGGGCCCACGATGTCCATGAGGGTGTTGTGTGGTCGGAGGCTACTGTTAGCGAATTCGCAAGCTGTCTGGTTGCTGCAAGGTCAAGCGTACCCCCTTCCAATAGGTGCTGGCGGATGTACGCCGACCCCAGGCCCGTAACAAAAGCGCCTCTGATTAAAAGTTCGGTATGCTCAACTGCCGAAACTGCCTGGCAGTCACAGTTCCTCACCAGGATGTGCAGGGCATCCGAGGACTCCCCGGGGAGTTGCTGTCTCATGGACAGGAGGTGACTGGTGTAGAGTTTGTTAACCGGCCGAACGTAATGTCCTTTTCAGGAGCTCCATTGCTTCAGCGTAAGTGGACACATCCCGGATAAGGGGAAAAATATCTGAGCTCACGTGTGAATAAGGATCTGGAGCTTCTGTGCGTCCAAGGGTTGTTCAGCCGATGATCGGAGGTAGGTTTCGAAGCAGGTTAGCCAGTGGTCGAAGGCCAACATGGCATTGGCTGCTTGAGGGTGCAGCTGCAGGCGATCAACCTTGATATGAAGTTCCATCGCTGTAAAATCTCTGCTCTATAAATTGAGGCACTATCAATTACTACAAAGACGAGAGTAGAGAATAATCGAGGCTTTATTGAGCAGAGATGTGTGGCCTCCTGCAGCTGCTGCCAGAATGGGAGCAGCTCCGGTGTGCACACACATTTATACTCCGCCTACTGGGCGGAGCCAGCAGGCCGGGATTTACCCCTGTACCTCTAGTACAGGAGCCTTACCGTACTACATCTGATATATAGTTACTACATCTAATATACTGTTCGTGGTGACTACCACAGTGAGAGACCTGCACCCATTTTATAATTGGAAGCTTCCTTCAGAAAGTCACACTTTGCTGTCAGGTATCGTTGCAGCACTTGAGGTGATCCAACATTATTCCCTCCTATTTCCCCTTCTCAGATGTAAGGACAGGGAACTGTAATAAACTAAGAACAGTTTGGGATAACGTTGAATGAAGTTTCTCCAGACTGCCTTTAACAGCATTTACAGCTCCTTGTGAAGGACGTACTTCCGAAGCACTTCACTGCAGCTTTGGGAACAATGGGACTCAGGTCTGCCAACCTTTTCCACTAGAGGTACTGGCTCCACTGCCTTCTCCCCAAGCTTGTAGGCGAAGCACGCTCTGCCACCTTTTTTCCACTCAGATGAAAACACACAGAGCCAGAAATGGGGGTGGGACTTCTGTGTTCGGGTCCGATCCGCCATTTTTCTTTGGCTCACCTTCATTCTGGCTCGGATTGAGGTATGAAAATCTGGGCCCCTGGACTCCTAACTGGAGGACGTCTTCCATTGTCTGAAAATTCTTCTCGTGGAGAACAAAAATGAAAACAAAAAGAAAAAGAACAGAGGTCGGTGCCACCAAAAGATGAAGTAGATTCGAGAAGAAATCTGGATCAGATTTAGAAGTAAGGACAATCTATCTAGATCAAGCAGGAGCATTTCAGCAATTGTATCTTTTCAGATCTGAAAACTGTCGACATGAGGGCAGACAGTTAAGATGTCTACGAGAGATAAATATAAACAGCAAAGCATAGTGATTCTATGCCAAAGCCTAAAGCAAGAACAAGTCATTATTAGAAGTCAGAAAACAAACGAGCAAGAATAATAGAGTAAAACAGAAGGGGCAGAAATTCTTTATTTTCATTTAGTTGGCTTCAGATTGAGCATTCCTTGGAAATATATAGAAGGCCTTCCAGATCCACATCCTGCTTTGTGAGCTGGTAACAGAATTGCAAATTATTTGTTTTACCCAGACCTCAAAAAAATAGCAGAGTGAAAAGGGGCGCGATTCTCTGATCCTGGGGCTAAGTGTTGACGCCGTCGTAAACGCCGAAGCATTTTACGCCGCCGTCAACAGGCCCCTAGGAGCAGCGATCCTGCGCCGTACAGGGGGCAAGCACGGCACTGGAAAGCCACACACTGCTCCATTTGCCAATCCCTGCGTCAGAACGGGTGCCGCAGGTCCACGTATGCGCGCTATGGCCGGCAAGAGTTTGTGCATGCGCATGGGTTGCCTTCTCCGCGCCGGCCCCGACACAACACGGTGGAGAGCTACAGCGGCCCGGCGCGGAGTAACATAGGCCTCCACCAGGATAAACCTGCCCGCTGATCGGTAGGCCCCGATCGCGGGCCAGGCCACCGTGCAGGCCCCCCCGGGGTCGGGTGCCCCGTCCTCCCCGCAACGCCGCCTCCCACAACATGAATGCCGAGGTCCCACAGGGCAAACACATCTGTAGTAAGGGGGCTGGATTCTCCATTTTTGGGACAAAGTCCCCACGCCATCGGAAAAACTGTGGTCTTTTACACCAGGAAAACTGCTGTCAAAAGGCCACAGATTTCCCGTTTTGCTGGGGGCTAGCAGGCAGCTGTTGTAAAGCTCGCAGTTGTATCTGCCGATACGCCCCCCCCCCCCTCCCCCCCACACACCTCCGGGTCAGAGGGCGCGCATGCGCACGGTGGCAGCCTGCAGCGGCCACGCCGTGCTCCATGGCGGACTCAGCCCACGGACCTGGACTGGCAAAATAGTGCCCCGCATCCGCCAATCGCCCGTCCTGGACCACCCGCCCACATTGCCCCCAGACCTGAATGAAGCCCCCCCCCCCCCCCCCCCCCCCCCCGCTGTTCGGCCCACCCCCGACTGTGGCGGTCCCTGACTGAGTAAGCCGGGCGGGGACGGAGCATCGCGGGGCGTGCCTCAGGCAATGGCCTGAGGCGGTGGCTACTCGGCGCAGCGTACTCCATGAGTATGCTGATTTTCAGGGGGCGGAGAATTTATAAACCGGCGCCGCTCCCGATTGCGGCGCTAAAACAGATTCTCCGCCTTGTTGCCGAATGTGATTTTGGTGTCGGGGAACGGAGAAACTAGCGCAGTGTTTCGGCTGGAGGGTCTTTAGTCATTGAGTTATTGAGCTTGAGGCCGAATTACAGACACTGTGGACTATCAGTGGACTATTACTTCAATGGACAACGACTGCAGAATGCTGAGGCGCAGAGGGATCTAGGTTTTCTCACGCATGAGTCACAACAAGTCTTTATGCAGGTAGAGCAATGATCAAGACGGCTAATAGAATACTATCCGAAATTAATTGAAGATAAAAGTAAAGATGTTGGGTGCGAGTTAACGGAAAGGAAACAAGGTGCCTTGTCGGGCGGGTTTAGCCGGATGGTTCCCGGTGCTGGCAGCGCTGGGACCGATACCGCTATTAAACAGGACGCTGCTTCATTTTGGCGAGCAATGCCCTGCTGCGGCCACACTAACTTTCTCCGCTCACCAGTGCAGGAAGAGACCAGGGCACCAAAATAGCACCCGATATCTAAACCCCCTAACTGCAGCCTCTGGACCCCCCCCCCCCCCCCCCCCCACACAGGCTGGCAGTGTGTCCAGGTGCCATCAGGGGTGCTTAGAGTACCACCATGTCCAGAGCCCAACCACCCAGGGGCCCTCGATCGCCTAGGGGACCCCTACCAAGTGCCGGCAAACCAGGTCCACACCTATGGAAAACCAGGGGTAAATGGCGCCCGCTCGGGGTCTCTGAGGCGAGGTTGTTCGATCTCGGGGGCTGGGTAGATCTGGCATTGACATGTTCAAGTGAGACTAACCACTCACTTGAATATGCAAATCTGGATCCGGATTTCAATGGGTAGGATCGATATCGCAATGCTTCGCGAGGCCTCTGGCGAGATTTACGGGCCTTGTCAAGTCCTGAATCGGGCGGGATGAGGCCAATAGGTCGCGCCCGTTATACTTTAGTTATAAAGGGCTTTGGTGAGACCACATCTCGAATACGGTGTGCAGTTTTGGAAAGCTTATTTAAGGAAGGATGTAAATGGAGGCTGTTCAGAGGAGGTTTATTAGATTGATTCTTAGAATGAGCAAGTTTGGGGACTTCCGGTGACGGCATGTGGGTGAAGGTCGCACTTCGTGTGGCTCCTGCACGAGGCTTTGGTTTTGGACTTTAGTGCCCGATTTCAGGGACAGTTTTTGAATGAGCTGGTGCAGGAAGGTATAAGTAAGGTGGGAGGTGGCGAAGACCCAGAAGAAGGGCACTGGAAAGAAGGGGGTGAGCAAAACACCGCCGTCGAGTGAACGGGTGAGTCCGGCAGGCAGAATGATGGCGGAAGGTCGATCCCTGGGTGGGGTCGCGCCCTTCACAGTAAAGACTTTGACCGAGGGGAGTTTGAAAGGCAGTTCACTAAGCAGATGGAGGTGTTGCGGAGGGAGATGATGGCTGCAATGAAGGCGTGGGTGGAGGAAGCGATTTCCCCAGTAAAGGCGGAGTGTCAAAGACGTCGGCCTAGGTATGGGGGCAAGGAGAGATGTTGATGGGGGTGGAGAAGGCTTGGTCGCAAAACACAGTGGCCAATTCACCTCGATGGGTGAGGAGCTGTGGAGGGTGGCCCCAAAGGGCTCAGAGCCAAGGTGGAGGACCAGGAGAACAGGTCATGGCAGCAAAACCTATGGATCATCGGCCTGCCTGAGGGGGTGGAGGGCCCGAGGCTGACCGAGTGCTTCGCAAAGATGCTGGCAGAGCTGCTGGGGGAGGGGGAAGAACCCTCCCAAAGTGAGTTGGACAGGGCACATCAGTCATTCAGGCCGAAGCCAAAAGCAAATGGGCCACTAAGGACAGTTATAATTTGCTTCCATAAGTTTTACTTCAAGGAAAAGCTCCTGAGTTGGGCGAAGCAAAGGCGTGAGGTGCAGTGGGAAGGCATTGGTATTTGTATGTACTAAGGTTTGAAGGTGGAATTGGTGGGAAGGCAGGTGGCCTTCGGACGGGTGAAGGAGGAACTGTACAGCAAAGGTGTGAGGTTTGGAGTGGTCTATCCGACAAAGCTGAGGGTGACATACAACTCGAGCGATTTCTACATTGAGACGGTGGAGCTGGCCGAGACATTCGTGAAGGCCGAAGGATTGGGACTGAAATGAGATTGGGACTTGTTTGAGCTGATGGGGACTGTGCTTTGTCTTTATCTCTCGTTTTGGGTGGTTTCTTGTTTTGTATTTGTTGGGGGAATTTCTGCACTGGTTTTGTTTGTTTTGTTTTTTTGGGACTAGGTTGTGGGGGGGGGGGGGGGGGGGGGGGGGGGGATGGATTGGGAGGAGGGGGGCCTGGGCCTAGTTTGGTGGGGAGGGTGAAGGCTGATTTTTCGAGGTGGGACAATCTCCCTCTGTCGTTGGTGGGCCAGGTGCAGGCAGTCAAAATGAATGTTTTCCTGCGATTCCTGTTTTTATTTCAATGTCTGCCAGTCTTTTTAACTAAGTCCTTCTTCAGCCGGGTGGACAAGTTGATCTCTTCATTTAGGTGTGGGGGGGGGGGGGGGGTTTGCAGTTTGCAGAGGGGACAACAGTCAGGGGGGTGGCCTCCCAAACGTGCTGTATTATTATTGGGTGACGGAGAATGTGCGGGGCTGGAGCAAGGAGGGAGTGGGGGACTCTGTGGTAAAGATGGAGGCGGGCTCGTGTAGGGGGTCAGGATTACGAGCACTGGCAATGGCACCGCTCCCGATGGCCCCAGGGAAGTACTTGGCGAGTCTCGTGGTGGTGGCCACATTGAAGATTTGGCGGTAATTTAAGCAGCTCTTTAAGGTGGGGGCCGTGTCAGGCAGTTGTGGATCAGGGAGAATCTTGGGTTAGAGCCGAGGAGGATGGATGCGAGGTTTCAGTGTTGGGGCAAGAGGGGCATTAAGGAAATGAAGGATTGGTTCCTTGGGGAGCGATTCAAGAGCTTAGAGGAGCTGGGAGAGAAGTATGAGCTGGCGCAGGGATAAGGGTTTAGGCACATAAAGGTGCAAGACTTTGCAAGAAAGGTTTCCCTGACCTTCCCGATAGCACTGGCTCCCTCATTGCTGGAGGTGGTGCTGTCAGTGGGGGTGTTGGAGAGGGGGGTTGTTTCGGCGATCTACAGGAGGATCATGGAGGAGGATAGGGTGTCCATGGAGGGGATTAAGGCGAAGTGGGAGGAGGAGCTGGGTGGGGGAGGTCGCTGGACGAGGGGTTATGGTGTGAGGTGCTGCGGAGGGTAAATGCCTCGACTTTGTGCGCGAGGTTGGGGCTGATACAGCTGAAGGTAGTGTACAGAGTGGCCTCTCAAAGGATGAGCCGGCTGTTTGAGGGGGTGAAGGATGTGGGAGGGGCCCTGTGAACCATGTGCATATGTTTTGTTTCTGCCCAAAGCTGGAAAGGTTTTGGAGGATGGTGTTCAGCACAATCTCAGGGTTCTTACATATGGATGAGGAGCCTGGTCCCCTAGAAGCCATATTCAGGGTGTCAGACCGGCCGGAGCTGCAGGTGGGTGCTGGGGTGGACATTTTAGCCTTTGCCTTGCTGATTGCTCGTAGGCGGGTCTTGTTGGGGTGGAGGCCAGCTTTTCCACCCTGTGCTGCGGCATGGTGGGGGGTCCTGCTGGAGTCTTGACCCTGGAGAAGGTGAAGTTCGAGATGAGGGGTGTGATGATATGATCTGCATACTCGTCTGCCATTGGGCCAGAACGTCGGCTTACCATTGGCCCTGGTCGGTCATGTGCCTCTCGACCGATTGGCCGAGAGGCTGAGTTAACCACGCCTCTATCAACGAGGTATAAATGCTCAGAAGCCTGACGATCGTCCCTTTCCACTGTAGACGATCGCCAGGCTGTGTTCTAGTTAATTAAAGCCTGACATTGGTAAATCACTCGCCTCGCGTGCAATCGATGGTGCATCAAGGGGGTGAAGGAGGGTTCTATAATTGTTGGGGTTTGTTCATCATGTACTTTCGGGAGTTGGTTACTGTTGATTGTTGAGGAAGGGGTTTGGGGTGGGGGTTGATGGGGTTTTCTGTATTTGGTGGGGATTGCTTTTGTATTGCTGGGGTTGTTTTTTTTGTTGTACGACAAAAATGATGAAAATCTATTGAATAAAAATATTTAAGCAAAAAGAATGAGCAGGTTGTCCTAAGAGGATATGTTGGACAGGCAGGGCTTGTTTCCACTGGAATTTAGAAGAGTGAGGGGGTGACTTGATTGATGTATATAAGGTCCTGAATTATCTTGACAAGGTGGACATGGGGAGGATGTTTCCTCTGGTGGTGGGTCCAGAACTAGGGGTCACTGTTTTAAAATTAGGGGTCACCCTGATAGGACAGAGATGACGAGAAATGTTTTCTCTCAGAAGGTTGTACGACTTTGGAACTCTCTGTCTCAGAAGGCGGTGGAGGTGGAAAAGGTCACTGAATATTTTTAAGAGGGAGACAGATAGATTCCTATGAGGCAAGGGAATTAAAGAATGTCGGGAGGAAGATGGGAATGTGGAACTTGCAACATAAACAGATCAGCCAAGGTCTTATTGAATGGTGAAGCAGGCTCAAGGGGCCGCAGGCCTATTTCTACTTCTGTTTTGTATGTTCATATGTACCCACCTGAGGATCCCTGCCATTTACCTGTGCTCAGGTTCCTGGGCCAAACAGTTCCCTGCAATGCCTCTTCTGGCCACTGCAGCGCTGTGATGGTGGGGCTGGAGAGCTGTGGGCCAATCTGATTGGCTGGCAGCCCTTCAACGCAGGGCTTCACCCGATTGAGGGGCTGTCATAATCCGACCCATGGTCACATGAGGTTCCCTGTGACCTGGCCTGAGTATGATTTCCCCAGATAAGGGGGCGGAGCTACACCCTTAACCTAGTGGACATAGAATTTACAGTGCAGAAGGAGGCCATTCGGCCCATTGAGTCTGCACCAGCTCTTGGAAAGAGCATCCTACCCAAGGTCAACACCTCCACCCTATCCCCATAACCCAGTAACCCCACCCAACATTAAGGGCAATTTTGGACACTAAGGGCAATTTATCATGGCCAATCCACCCAACCTGCACATCTTTGGACTGTGGGAGGAAACCGGAGTACCCGGAGGAAACCCACGCACACATGGGGAGGATGTGCAGACTCCGCACAGACAGTGACCCAAGCCGGAATCGAACCTGGGACCCTGGAACTGTGAAGCGATTGTGCTATCCACAATGCTACCGTGCTGGACCTTGGGACATAAATACCCTGGCATGAGTGTGGCCCGGGGATGGGAGACCCTTCGGGGAGTAGAAGTGTATTGGGTAGGTGAATAAATATAGAGTTTTTCTAATCTGTCATCGCTTCCTTGTGGTTGCCCACCTGGAACTTTACAGGGGCGAAGTCCCACTTTATGTTCTTTGGAGCACAATATGCCATTGTGACTGCTGGGGTCGATGGGGATGCATTTCATGCTGACCCTATGGATGGGAGGGACAGAACACCCCATCGTTCTGAAAATTCAGGCCTTGAGCATGCTTTTATTGTCATGGTCCTCCCAGGTTGCAAGAAGCCCGGACAATCTTATTGCCCGTGAGGCATGGGCCCAGTCTGAAGAATTACTTTAATCAATTTATGCAAAGGCAGAAGAATAGTTAAATTTCTTCCAAATTTGATATAATTCAATGTGTGGGAAGAAGGCTGTGTGCTTACCTCTTTAGCTCTGCTGTTTCCTGACTGGAGGGGGTGAGTTCACTCACAGGTTTGCTGACATTAATTAAATTGATGCGAACATGTCAACATCCACCGAGCTGGGTCTTTTTATGCGCGCACTGATTGTAAATGCACTAATCAATCTGATTAGGATGTGATTCAGAGATTTGATTGTGGCTTATTACAGGTCTGAAATGAAATATGATCAGCATATAAAAGACGCATTTTTGGATAAATTAACGGTTTCTCATAGTAGACCCTGTAAAAGATGCAAATGTTTGTCACCGTCTCAACATTTTCAAAGATTCTCCTCCCTTTCATTCGTTTCAGTGTCCAGTTGCCCTGGAATATCCCTGGTGTGAGGAGAGTTGAGGAGCAAGGAAAGACTGCAGGAATGTAAGAGCACTGATTTTAGTCTGATCCTCCCCTCATCTGCAATGATTTAGACGGGGGGGGGAGCTTTGAGCAATACATCAGGCCCTCGCCACAGGTAGCTCTGCTGATGTCACTCAGGCATCAACACTATTTTAACTGCTTTTCAGTGAGATTGACACCTGGTGCCAGACTCTCCAGCATCAAGAGACAACTGGCAGCCCAAAAGAGGGACTGTTTCCATAGGGCCATAATCCGCCCCCTCCCCCCCACACCCTCTCCCCCACACAGAATTCAGGTTATTAATCATCTCAAAGCCACTCTTTGATTTTTGATTTGATTTATTGTCACATAGAACATAGAACATAGAACAGTATAGCACAGAACAGGCCCTTCGGCCCTCGATGTTGTACTCAAACCCACGTATCCACCCTATACCCGTAACCCAACAACCCCCCACCCCTTAACCTTACTTTTTAGGACACTACGGGCAATTTAGCATGGCCAATCCACCTAACCCGCACATCTTTGGACTGTGGGAGGAAACCGGAGCACCCGGAGGAAACCCACGCACACACGGGGAGGACGTGCAGACTCCGCACAGACAGTGACCCAGCCGGGAATCGAACCTGGGACCCTGGAGCTGTGAAGCATTTATGCTAACCACCATGCTACCGTGCTGCCCAAAGGCCACATGTACCGAAGTACAGTGAAAAGTATTTTTCTGCGGCCGAGGGAACTTACACAGTACGACATGGTAGACAAAAAGAATAATTGACAGAGAACATTGACAAATGGTACATCGACAAACTGTGATTGGTTACAGTGCGGATCAAGGGGCCAAACAAAGCAAATACATGAGCAAGAGCAGCTTAGGGCGTCGTGAACAGTGTTCTTACAGGTAACAGATCAGTCCGAGGGGGAGTCGTTGAGGAGTCTTGTAGCTGTGGGGAAGAAGCTGTTCCTATGTCTGGATGTGCGGGTCTTCAGACTTCTGTACCTTCTGCCTGATGGAAAGGTCTGGAAGAAGGCAATACCTGGGTGGGAGGGGTCTCTGATAATGCTGTCTGCCTTCCTGAGGCAGCGGGACCAACATAAGGCTTAAAAACTGAGTTTGGAATTTTGTTAATTCAGTTTTAAATACTTTAAATCTTGCCCAGTGGAAAGGGTAGCATGCATCTTCAAGACATGGCAATTAAACCGTGAGAAACCTCCATCTCATCCATCTGCCAGAGAAAAACAATTAAAGCAAAGTTAATGAGTAATAATGGTATAATTCTACTACTTGAGTTTATAGTCTCTTATCTCTTCAAAGCACTTCAGGTAATGAATTACCTGTCAAATACAGAAAGCATTATCTCGGCAAAAGGAACAGCCAACCGCGACCAACAATATGGATTGGATTGGATTGATTGGATTTGTTTATTGTCACGTGTACCGAGGTACAGTGAAAAGTATCTTTCTGCGAGCAACTCAACAGATCATTAAGTACATGGGAAGAAAAGGGAATAAAAGAAAATACATAATAGGGCAACACAAGATATACAATGTAACTACATAAGCTGGAAGGCGTGTGTACAGTACTATGCTTCCTGACGTCAATGACCAGCTCTTTAGTTTTGCCGGCATTGAGGGAGAGATTGTTGTCGTTACACCACTCCACTAGGTTCTCTATCTCCCTCCTGTATTCTAACTCGTCGTTATTCGAGATCCGGCCCACAAGCTCACAAGCAGTAAATAAATAATTCAATCTATTCTTTCAATGCTATTGTTTGTTGGGATAATGCTCTTCTTTTCTTTGAAAAATGCTGTGGAATCTCTTTGCACAGGCATCGGCCCCAGGATAATAAATGTGTAATGCCATGGAATCGTTCTGCACAGGGCACAGTGTATAATGGGCGCAATCCAACCAAAATGTTTCTGGGGGCGCGATTCTCCCAAAAGGGAACAAAGTCTCCCAGCGAGGGCGTTTAGCCTCGTGTTTCCCGGCGCTCCCAGTGCCGAGAAACACATGGCTATTCAACATGGCTTGCATTGAATAAAAAGTGGTGGAGGCTGCATATAGTCCCGTTTTGTCCAGCGGGGAGCTCCACTCGCTAGAACTCCCCATTGTAGTGAGAGATCGGGACGCATTTGTAAAAGACGTTCCAATCTCCGAGACTCCCATAACAATCCCGACCTCCACTCCCCAGCCCAAACTTACTTGGGAGGACCATGACCCTCCCCCCTACTGCATACCCCCAATACCCACACCAGCAACCCCAACCTGATGGCGCGCGTGCACAAAATGCCAGCTTGGCACATTGACACAGCCAATCGGCACTCTGGCAGTGCACATGCCAACTGGTTGTGCCAACTGAGTGCCAGCTTGGTGGCACTTTCAGCTGGCTTGGCACTGCCAAGGTGCCAAGCTGGCATTTTTGTACAGGTGCGATTGGGTCGGGGCTGCCCTGCGTGAGTGTTAGGGGTGATGTGGGGGAGGGGGGGGGCGTTGTGTGTTGGGACCTGTGGGGAGTTTGTGGGTCGCTTCGGGGGCCTCGGAGTTAGGGACATCATTTTTAAATGGTGTTCCGATCTCTCGCTCCACCGAGCAGTTCCGGCAAACGGGGATATGTGCAACCTCGGCTACACGCTTCCCGTTGAGGCTACCTATCAAATGTGAGTCGTGTGGAATAGTCTTGTGTTTCTCAGCACTGTGATCGCCGGGAAATACGCTGCTAAACGCACTCGCTGTGGGATTTTGTTCTCATTTAGTAAAATCGCGCCAATGTCATGTAATATCATGTAACCTACTGGACACAACACTGACTGAATTCAGCAATTTCAGACCTTCTCGTGGGCCCTCGCAATCACTCCTTTTCCCACCTTCCCCTTTTCACTTGCCTGAAACCTATTACCCTCCAACTTTCCCCAGTTCTGATGAAAGGACTTGAAAGGTTAACTTTGTTCCTCGCTCAGTGGATGCTGCCTGATCTGCTGAGCATTTTCAATTTTTCATTATGTTTCACTTAAACGTCCTCTATTATGAGGTGAGGGGGGGGGGGGGGGGGGGAGTGGAGAAAAGCAAAAAGTGAGGCTATAAAAGTACAAGAAAGGCATACAGAACAAACTTTCCTCAAATCCACCTTGTTCATAAAGCACTGCAACCCAAGCCTTTCCTTCAAGAATGGTTTAATTAATACATAAATCTTCACGTGTGACTGATAAATGAAAATTGTACATTTTGGAAGCAGAAAACATCTGGCTCTAAAATCTTACAAAAATTCGTATTGCAGGCTCTCATGAGCTTGTCCCTTTTAAATTGTTTCAGTTCACGTTAAAGCAACTGTAGTACACTTCAGGAAAGTAATTCCTTGCTTGTGGATCAATCTGTGTGCTTGGAGCGCCCTCTTGTGACCGTCCATATTTGTCTTTCCCAAACCGACAACCAACATAATAGTCTGGCTGCACTGAATTATTCCACCCCACGGATTTAAGTGATCCCACTGGGCTTGATGTGGATGACTGCAACTCATCCGCTTCATTCTGAATCACAAGTCTTAACCTTCGACAACAAGTTCTTCATCCAGATGCACGGAACAGCCATGGGGACCAAATTCGCACCTCAATACGCCAACATCTTCATGCACAAGTTTGAACAAGACCTCCTCACTGCACAGGACCTTCAACCGATACGCCAGATACATCGATGACATTTTTTTCCTTTGGACCCACGGCGAAGAATCACTGAAACGACTACACGATGGCATCAATAAGTTCCATCCCACCATCAGACTCACCATGGACTACTCTCCGAAATCAGTTGCATTCTTGGACACACTCATCTCCATCAAGGATGGTCATCAGCACTTTGCTTTACCGCAAGCCCACGGATAACCTCATGATGCTCCACTTCTCCAGCTTCCACCCTAAACACATTAAAGAAGCTATCCCCTGGACAAGCCCTCCGTATACACAGGATCTGCTCAGACGAGGAAGAGCGTAACAGACATCTACAGATGCTGAAAGACGCTCTCGTACGAATGGTGCTCGACGCATCGATCGATAGTTCCAATGCGCCACAGCAAAAAACCGCACCGACCTCCTCAGAAGACAAACACGGGACACAACCGACAGAGTACCCTTCGTCGTCCAGTACTTTCCCGGAGCGGAGAAACTACGACATCTTCTTCGCAGCCTTCAACACGTCATCGATGAAGATGAACATCTTGCCAAGGTCATCCCCACACCCCCACTACTTGCCTTCAAACAACCGCGCAACCTCAAACAAACCATTGTTTGCAGCAAACTCCCCAGCCTTCAGAACAGCGACCACGACGCCACACAACCCTGCTATGGCAATCTCTGCAAGACATGCCAGATCATCGACATGGGTACCACCATTACACGTGAGAACACCACCCACCAGGTACGTGGTACATACTCATGCAACTCTGCCATCGTTGTCTACCTCACACGCTGCAGGAAAGGATGTCCCGAAGCGTGGTACATTGGTGAGACCATGCAGACGCTGCGACAACGAATGAACGGACATCACGCGACAATCGCCAGGCAGGAATGTTCCCTTCCAGTCTGGGAACACGTCAGCAGTCAAGGGCATTCAGCCTCTGATCTGCGGGTAAGTGTTCTCCAAGGCGGCTTTCAGGACACGCGACAACGCAAAATCACCGAGCAGAAACTTATAGTCAAGTTCCGCACACTTGAAGGCGGCCTCAACCGGGACCTGGGATTCATGTCGCATTACATTCATCCCCCACCATCTGGCCTGGGCTTGCGAAATCCTACCAACTGTCCTGGCTTGAGACAATTCACACCTCTTAAACCTGGGGTTCCCAAATCTCTGGATCTGTGAAGACTTAATTACCTGCAAATGCTCGCTTTCTAAGCATTGTCTGGCATCTTTGAATTTGCCTATATATATGTTTCTGGAACATACCTCGCCATTCACCTGAGGAAGGAGCCGCGCTCCGAAAGCTAGTGTTTGAAACAAACATGTTGGACTTTAACCTGTTGTGGTAAGACTTCTTACTGGGCTTACACTCAGAAAGAATTGCGGACATTGCAACATCATTGGGTACATTTTTTACAATACTGTTAGAAGTGAGTGACTATAATTGTATTGTACTCCAGACACCGGCTGTGAAACATGTGGATGGGGTGGGTTGGTGAGGGAGCTTTAGCAGTTTACATTCCCTGTCAGCTCTGATGTAGAAAAAGAATTGTTCTGAAGTTTGTAACATAAACAGAAAATACTGGAGAAAACCTCAGCCGGTCTGGAGAAATAAGAGTAAATGTGTGAAGTCCTCAGAGTGAGGAAGAGGCATACGGCCTCGAAACATTGGGCGCAATTCTCCAGCCTTGCTACGCTCTCGTTCGAGCGAAACGAGGCCGATGAATAGTGGGAGAGGCCGAAACCAAGAACAGCGCCAGGCGGCAAACAGTTTGTGATGCAACCGGCCGGCTCCTCTAGGCGAAACCGGGATCCTGCCCCAGCATAGCAAGAAACCAATTATCGCCACTTAAGCCCTATTTCCATACAATTAATGGGAGCCACCCCTTATCTAACAGCTTCCTGTGATTCAGTGGTCTCCCCAGCAAGTGGTCCTGCTGACTCCGATTAGTACTCCTTTTGAAAAATGGGAATCTGGTGAAAGGGCTTCTGTGGGGAGCTGAGGAGATGAGCAGCCATCTTTGCTCACAGGCAGATAACCCAGGAGTGCTGGGCTCGCTCCTCCAGTGCTCCCCGGGCGGGGTGGGGTCGCTGACCCTCAGCTGGGGCAGGGCGCACCGTCCATGGAAGGCGGGGAATGGGAGGGGGGAAGCACTGGGAGGGGGGGGGGGCAACCGCTTGCGGCACCTCCATGCCAACCCTTAGTCCCTGTCATAATATCTACTCATGTATATCATGAGATGCAGACAGGCAGTGATTGACACACAGGATAACCAATGAACACACACGACACAGAACAACCAATCACCAGACAGGACACCACCACTATAAAGCCCACAGGGCATTAAGGCTCTCCCTCTCTCACAGGATACGGCTAGGGAGATAGTCGCAGTGCACAGGCCAATGAACATCATCACCATGTGATAGAGAGCTAGTCTGGTCAAGCCAGGAGGAGGTTATCTGTTAGGTTAATAGAGTGTCACCCCACAGCAGATTATGTACAGCAATCAACAGGTTCAATAAAAGAGTGTTGGACCATCTCCTGTGTCGGAAGCCTGTTTCTCGTTTTACTGCATCTAGTTGCAGTCGATGTTAGACCAACACAGATAACACATCAGGTAGGACAGTGGTACCAGAGAGCTATTAACTCTAACAAACCTACCTCGAGTGAATCTGCAATGACCAGCAAGCAGCCATCCAACGGCATGGAAAAGATCCAACCTCCTCCGCAACTCCGGATCTCCGGCAACCTCGGCGCCAACTGGAAAGTCTTCAAACAGAAGTTCCTCCTGTATATCGAGGCCTCCAACCTCGAGGCAGCATCGGATGCCCGAAAGATCGCGCTGTTCTTGTCGACTGTGGTTACCACGCCATCCACATCTATAACTCGCTCACGTTTGCCAATGGCGAAGACAAGACGAATTTCAAGACAGTTCTGCTGAAATTCAACAACCACTGCGACATTGAGGTGAATGAGAGCTTTGAACAGTACATTTTCCAACAGAGGCTTCAGGGTAAGGATGAACCTTTTCAGTCCATCTTGACCCATCTCTCCATCCTAGCGCAGTCATGTAATTATGACTCGAGGGCTGATTCCATGATCCGGGATCAGATCGTTTTCAGGGTCCAGTCCAACTCCCTGCGGGAACAGCTCCTCAAAGTCAAACAGTTTTTTTTTATTTTTTTATTTTTTATTTTTTTTTTTTAATTTAGATTAGCCAATTATTTTTTCCAATTAAGGGGCAATTTAGCGTGGCCAATCCACCTACTCTGCACATTTTTGGGTTGTGGGGGCGAAACCCACGCAGACACGGGGAGAATGTGCAAACTCCACACGGACAGTGACCCAGAGCCGGGATCGAACCTGGGACCTCAGCGCCGTGAGGCGGTTGTGCTAACCACTAGGCCACCGTGCTGCCCTAAAGTCAAACAGTTGACCCTCTCCGTCGCCATCGAAACGTATGTTGTCCATGAGCATGCCAGGAATCGTTACTCCCGCATCAGGGCGGCAGAAAATGCAAAACTAGTCTCCCACGAGGCAGACAGGGTGCAGGCCATTGCAAAAATGCAAGGCCTGAGCATCGAGGAGAGTGGCCGTTTTGTGCGCTTTTCCCGGGTTCCGAGGCATGCGTGCCACGACCGGGTGGACGACAAGGCCGAAGACCCCGATGCACATGTGCGAAAGTCGGCCGACCGCACTGCGCATGCGCGATGGCGCATGGAACGCGCTGACATCAGCGTCATGACGTGTCTAAATTGTGGCTCCGCCCATTTAAAGCAGCAATGTCCTGCCAAAGGAAGCTGATGTCTACAGTGTGGAAAGCCTGGGCATTACGCGGCCTTATGCAGGTCCGCTCCACTGACCAACAGCCAGCGATCCCGGCTGCAGCGCAGACGTGTCCGCTGCGTACAACAAGGCATGCAGGATTCGGATCCCGACTGCCATACGGACCCCGATGTTGACAGCCTCGAGTCTCCATCTCGGGTGGGCATAATCACCACGTGCGAGCTGGCCTCCACCGTGCCTGCAAACCTCCTTTCAATCCTCACTGTGGATCGTGACGACGAGTGGTATGCTGTTGTCACGGTTAACCAGTCTCGCATCCGATTTAAATTGGACACTGGCGCATCTGCAAACCTCATATCACAGTCGGACCTCGACAGCATCCGAGACCAACCTAGCATTCTTCTACCAGCCTGCCAGCTCCTTGACTACAATGGCAATGCCATAGCTGCCAGTGGATCGTGCCAGCTAGGTGTATCTCACAAGGCAATCAAAGTGACATTACGATTCGAGATCGTCCGGCCTGAGAAGGCATCCCTGCTCGGTGCTCACGCATGCCAACTCCTAAATCTGGTCCAGCGTGTCCATGCCATGTCCTCGGCACCGGCGACTGCCACGCCCCATGTAAATCTCCACGCTGAGATAGACGGCATTCTCACGCAATACCACAACGTGTTTGATGGAATGGGCACGCTCCCATATCGTTACAAGATATTGCTCAAACCGAATGCCATCCCAGTCATCCATGCACCGCGCTGGGTACCAGCTCCTCTCAAGGATCGTCTGAAAACACAGCTACGAGAGCTCCAAGACCAGGGTATCATCTCAAAGGTCACGGAACCAACAGGCTGGGTCAGCTCCATGGTCTGCGTCAAGAAGCCCTCTGGTGAACTCCGCATTTGCATTGATCCCAAAGACCTGAATCGCAACATCATGCGCGAGCACTACCTAATCCCAAAGCGTGAAGAGTTAACCTGTGAGATGGCTCATGCCAAATTCTTTACCAAGCTGGACGCCTCCCGTGGGTTCTGGCAGATACAGCTGGATGAGTCCAGTCGGAAGCTATGCACATTTAACACTCCGTTCGGCAGGTATTGCTACAACCGCATGCCTTTTGGTATCATATCAGCTTCCGAAGTATTTAATCGCATAATGGAGCAAATGTTGGAGGGGATCGAGGGGGTGCGAGTCTATGTGGACGACGTGATCATCTGGTCCACGAAGCCCGAGGGTCACATCGCTCGCCTCAAACAAGTTTTCCAGAGGATTCATGAAAACGGCCTCCAGCTCAACAGGGCCAAATGCTCATTTGGTAGGTCCGCTATCAAGTTTCTGGGTGACCACATTTCACAGCAGGGTGTGTAACCTGGCGCTGACAAGGTGCTGGCAATCAATGCCATGAAGACCCCAGAGGACAAAAAGACGGTCCTCCGTTTCCTCGGGATGGTGAATTTTCTCGGGAAATTCATTCCCAACATGGCATCCCACACCACAGCCCTCCGGCATCTCATAAAAAAGTCGACGGGTTTCCAGTGGCTTCCCGCACATCAAGCGGAGTGGCTTGAGCTGAAGGCGAAGCTCACCACAGCCCCAGTACTGGCATTCTTTGACCCAACCAAGGATACCAAGATATCCACAGACGCAAGCCAGGATGGCATTGGGGCGGTGCTCCACCAGCGAGACGACTCCTCGTCCTGGGCTCCAGTGGCATATGCCTCCAGGGTCATGACTCCGACCGAACAACGGTATGCCCAGATCGAAAAGGAGAGCTTGGGTCTCCTGACAGGAATAGTCAAGTTTCATGACTACGTATACGGCCTGCCAAAGTTCACGGTGGAAACAGACCACAGGCCTTTAGTCCACATTATCCAAAAGGATTTAAGTGACATGACACCTTGGCTGCAGCAAATTCTTCTTCGTCTCCGCCGATATGACTTTGAACTCGTCTACGCACTGGGTAAGGAGCTGATCATCACGGATGCCGTTCCCCGATCCATCACCACGCCGTGTGAACAGGGCAACTTCATTCGCCACATTGAAGCACAGGTGCAGCTATGTGCCAGCAACCTCCCAGCCACTAATGAACAAGTTATACAAGTGCACAAAGAAACTGCCAAAGATCTCCTACTGCAGCACGTGATGAAGCACCTCGCCCATGGCTGGTAAAAGGGGCAGTGCCCCCAGTTCTTCAACGTTAAGGATGAGCTGACAGTTGTTGAGGGGATCCATCTTAAACTAGATAGAATCGTCATTCCCCAAAGCATGCAAAACATGGTGCTCAGACAGATCCATGAGGGTCACCTGGGGTTCGGGAAATGTTGATGCAGAGCTCAGCAGGCAGTTTACTGGCCTGGCATCAGCCAGGACATTGCCAACACAGTCCTCAGCTGCATAACATACCAGAAGTTTCAACCAGCTCAGCCCAAGGAAATGCTGCAACAGCACGAGATTGTGACCTCTCCGTGGTCCAAGGTGGGGATAGACCTCTTCCGCGCCAATGGGCGTGATTACGTGCTCCTGGTCGACTACTTCTCCAGCTACCCGGAAGTGGTGAAACTGTCGGACCTCACGTCAAAGTCCGTCATCAAAGCCTGCAAAGAGATGTTTGCCAGGCATGGGATACCACTCACGGTAATGAGTGACAACGGTCTATGTTTCTACAGCCAAGAGTGGTCTGACTTTGCACGATCCTACCACTTTAGTCACATCGCATCCAGTCACCATTACCCGCAATCAAACGGAAAGGCCGAGAAAGGGGTCCACATTGTCAAGCAGTTGCTGTGTAAGGCTGCAGACTCAGCCTCGGATTTCAACCTGGCGCTATTGGCATACAGGGCAACCCCTCTGTCGACTGGTTTGTCTCCGGCACAGTTGCTCATGAACCGCAACTTGAGGACGAATGTTCCAGCCATCCATGTTCCAGACCATGACCACCTCACGGTGCTGCAGAAGGTGCAGCGGTCCAGGGACCAGCAAAAGATCACGTATGATGCTCATGCCACGGATCTGCCTGCGCTGGCTCCAGATGATGTTGTTCGCGTTCAGCTGCATAAGGGAGGTTGGTCAGCCCCAGCTGTTGTCATCAGACAGGCTGCTCCCAGGTCTTTCGTTGTCCAAATGGCTGATGTCTCTATTTTACGGCGCAACAGGAGGGCGCTGCGTAAAGTTCCTTGTCCATCACCCGACCGACTTCTGCGCATGTCATCATGCCTCCTCCGGACGTCTTGCACCACGAGGCCACCAATCTGGCAGCAATCCCGTCTGTCCACAAGGCCACCGAGATGGCAGCCATCCTGCCTGTCCAGGTGCTGGCGTCCCCCCTCCACCTCTGCGGCGATCGACAAGAATTCATCGCCCATCACAAAGACTGAATGTATGGCTTAAATCTTGTAAATTTTGTTCAGTTTGCTCTGTATCTGTACGACAGACAGCTTCCCATGTACATATGTTCACTCATTCCCCACTTGTACATAGTTATGCATATATATACAGCCACGTTCCAAAATTTATTTTAAAAGGGGGAGATGTCATAATATCCACTCATGTATATCATGAGATGCAGACAGGCAGTGATTGACACACAGGATAACCAATGAACACACACGACACAGAACAACCAATCACCAGACAGGACACCACCACTATAAAGCCCACAGGGCATTAAGGCTCTCTCTCTCTCACAGGACACGGCCAGGGAGATAGTCACAGCGCACAGGCCAATGAACATCATCACCATGTGATAGAGAGCTAGTCTGGTCAAGCCAGGAGGAGGTTGTCCGTTAGGTTTATAGAGTGTCAACCCACAGCAGATTATGTACAGCAATCAACAGGTTCAATAAAACAGTGTTGGACCATCTCCTGTGTCGGAAGCCTGTTTCTTGTTTTATTGCATCCAGTTGCAGTCGATGTTAGACCAACACAGATAACACATCAGTCCCAACCCCATTCTGGGGCAACCGTAGCCCCTGTCCGTCTGCCCCACCAACCACTCATAACCCCCACAAACTGCTGAGGCCTCCTGCCGTGCAGCTGAAGGCTATTGCTCATAGGGAATTGGCAAGTGTGGTTAAGTGAGCACTTTATGCAACCCAAGTAGATTCAGGTGGGTGGGTGGGCCATGTAGCCTGTGGGAGTCATTGTCTAGCATCCCAATTACACCTTGCTTGAACACTGCAGGAGGCAAAACCACACTTGCAACAGCCAACATCGGAACACCCAGGGGATGGGACGCAGCTCCGGGGACATGTGCACAGCCGGAGGATTGGTGAGTGCTACGGGAAAGGGGAGATCCCTGCAGAGATGGGCCAAGGGTTCGGAGGTCGGCCCGCATTGCGGTAGAAAGAGACAGAGGCAGCATACTGGTTGTGGTCAACACCGGAACTCTTGTTTCTCCCTCCTCAGATACTGCTGAGATTTTTTCCCTCAGCATTTTCTGATTTCAGATTTCCAGCATCCACAGTATTTTGCTTTCACTTTTGTTCTGAAGGTTGCATTGGGGTGGAGGGTCTTCTTTATGTTTAGGCCGATGAGGAGGTACAATGGCTGTCTGATTTAATCTCTTCAATGCTTTTCTCTCAATATTGGTCAGTGCCTGGGTAGCAGGTCCTGTAAAGGGGTTTCTCCAGTCTTGAAATCACTGCACATTATTGGGAAGACAAACCTGAAATGCCCAATCACTGGACAAAATATCTAGAATCTATGGACACGATGTAATGAAAAAAGAAAAGTCCCATTTTGGGCACATTGAGCAGGGTGTTTCTCAGCACACAACCCCGTTATCAAGCAGGACTCTTTATTGGCCTCAGTGTGGAACGCCGCGCCTAGGCCACACTGAGCTCAGCAGCGCAGGAAGATATCGGGACTCCATTTTTAAATGCCGCCCCGATCACTGAACCCCCTCCCCCCGTCCCTCCCTCAGACTCCCCGCCACGGCCTCCCGACCGCCCCACCTTACCTGTTAGGGCTTCCTCGAGGCCCTCCTCACCCCATGAGGGCGAGACACCGCTGGACCCGATCCCTGGCACAGGCAAACTGGCACTTGGGAACCTGGCACTTCCATCCTGACACTCTGGCAGTGGCCTGCCAGCCTGGCAGTGCCAGCGTGCCCAGGTGGCAATGCCAAGGTTCCAGCCTGGCAGTGCCAGGGTGCCCAGGTGGCAATGCCAAGGTTCCAGCCTGGCAGTGCCAGGGTGCCCAGGTGGCAATGCCAAGGTTCCAGCCTGGCAGTGCCAGGGCGTTATCAGGAGTGCCAGGGTATCAACTTGACCAGAGCCCGGACACCAGGGGGCCATCGATGGCCTGGGACATGTTTGCGGGGACCAGTGCTGAACACCTCCATCGTGAGGTCTGCCTAGTGCGGGCTTTCGTTCCCGGGCTTCAGGAGGATCGGGTGGCAACGTGCTTAATGAGCCTAACTGCTCATTTAAATACGTATATCTGGAACACTCCCAGAAGCAAGTAGATCTTGCAAGGCGTTCCGAGCGTCACAAATCTCGCGAGATTTAACGGCCTCGTTGCGTCACCGAGCCGGGCGAGATGAGGCCGTTCGATTGTGCCTCATATTGCATTCACAGTGAGGTGAACAGCAGGTGCTAAATTACTGACTGCCACTAGGGGGTGCTGTTACACAATGCAGGAAGATTGGATTGGATTGGATTGGATTTGTTTATTGTCACGTGTACCGAGGTACAGTGAAAAGTATTTTTCTGCAAGCAGCTCAACAGATCATTCAGTACATTGGAAGAAAGGGAATTGAACAGAATTCAAGAAAGTACATGAGAATACATAATAGGGCTACACAATATATACAATGTAACTACATAAGCATTGGCATCGGATGAAGCAGACATGGGTGTAGTATTAATGAGGACAGTCCATAAAAGGGTCGTTTAGGAGTCTGGTGACAGTGGGGAAGAAGCTGTTTTTGAGTCTGTTCATCCGTGTTCTCAGACTTCTGAATCTCCTGCCCGATGGAAGAAGTTGGAAAAGTGAGTAAGCCGGGTGGGAGGGATCCTTGATTATGCTGCCTGCTTTCCCCCGGCAGCGGGAGGTGTAGATGGAATCGATGGATGGGAGGCAGGTTCGTGTGATGGACTGGGCGGTATTCACGACTCTCTGAAGTTCCTTGCGGTCCTGGGCCGAGCAGTTGCCATACCAGGCTGTGATGCAGCCCGAGAGGATGCTCTCTATAGTGCATCTGTAAAAGTTGGTAAGGGTTAATGTGGACATGCCAAATTTCCTTAGTTAACATGTTAACTAATCAGGCACCTCCAGTTAACCAGGCAAACTATTCATTTGGCGTGCAAAAGTAATGAATAATATTGTCTGTACATCTGATAAGCAGGTGATTGGTGAGTCGATGCCACTTGTTGGCACAATTCGTAACTTCTTCCATTATTTGACGAATGATTGGGCAGAGACAGATTGGGCAATTGGACAGGTTCGATTGCTCTATTTATGGAAAGGATATAGAACATAGAACAGTACAGCACAGAACAGGCCCTTCGGCCCTCGATGTTGTGCCGAGCAATGCTCACCCTACTTAACCCACGTAACCTGTATACCCGTAACCCAACAATCCCCCCATTAACCTTACACTACGGGCAATTTAGCATGGCCAATCCACCTAACCCGCACATCTTTGGACTGTGGGAGGAAACCGGAGCACCCGGAGGAAACCCACGCACACACGGGGAGGACGTGCAGACTCCACACAGACAGTGACCCAGCCGGGAATCGAACCTGGGACCCTGGAACTGTGAAGCATTGATGCTAACCACCATGCTACCGTGAGGCCCCAAAAAAATACAAAAAAATCACTTTATTGTGACGAGTAGGCTTCAATGAAGTTACTGTGAAAAGCCCCTAGTCGCCACATTCCGGCGCCTGTTTGGGGAGGCTGGTGCGGGAATCGAACCGTGCTGCTGGCCTGCTTGGTCTGCTTTAAAAGCCAGCGATTTAACCCAGTGAGCTAAACCAGCCCCTGTAGATATAGTTAGGCAATTGTTCACCCGGTTGCCCAGATACCAGTGTAATAGCTGCCCTGAACCAGCTTGTCGGGTAGGCTGGTTTGCAGGTCACCACTATGTCCGGTGGAGGGCAATTAGGGATGGGCAATACATGCTGGCCCATCAATGAATTAAAAGAAAAACGCTTGGTGTGGGTAGACAAGACTGGAATGGACCAAGACTGAAACAACTCTTAATGGTCCAGACTTCAATACTTCAATTTAAATGTATTAGATTTGTGTTGCACCATGTTTAACATGTAAAATTTGGCATTGAAAATTCATTGTAAGTACTTGCAAGGATATCCATGGGAACACCACTATGTTGCAAGTTCCCCTCCAAATCACGCACCATCCTGACTTGGAAATATAACGCTGTTCCTTCACTGTCACTGAGGCAATATCCTGGAACTCCAGGCGTGATTCTCTGATCGCGGGTCAGAGTATCCGCGCCTTTGTGAATGCCGTTGCGTTTCATGACACCGTGAAACGGGAAACGGGCGCGGGCACTAGCAATTCTGGCCCCCTGCACGGCACTGGAGCGGTTCATGCTGCTCCAGCCTCACTTCCTGGCACACACTGGAGGCGGCGGCAACCTGCACATGCGCAGTGTCGACACGCCAACCCGCGCATGCCACGACGCAACATGGCGTGGGGGTTCTGGGGCCGGACGCGCAACAAATTGGCCCGGGGGGAGAGGCCGGCCTGCCGATTGGTGGGCCCCGATCGCTGGCCAGACCCCATCAGAGCCCCCCCCCCCCAGGGAAGGAGCCCCCCTCCTCCCCCCGCCACAGGCTGCCCCCGACCCTTCGCGCAGAGTTCCCGCCGGCAGTGACCAGGTGTGGACAGCGCCGGCGGGAATCTACTTTTTCCGCGCGGCTGCTCGGCCCATCCGGGCTGGAGAATCAGCGGCCCAGCCTCGTACAGCGGCCCGCGATCGGCGGCGCGCCAAATGCGCCGGCGCAAATGGCACCTCGGAGAATCGCGTTCTGGCATCGGGGCGGCGTGGCGCGGTAGCGATGATTCTCCGGCCCGAAGCAGGGCTGGGAGAATCGCGCCCCCCATTCCTAATAGCACTGTGGGTGTACCTACAGCACATGGACTGCAGGGGTCAAGAAGGTAGATCACCACCACCTTCTCACCGGCAGATAGATGGGCAATGAATCCTGGCCTAGTCAGTGATGCCCACATGCCATGAATGAATATTTTTTTTAAAGGCTGGTCTCACAGCCAACTGCTGCTGTTTTGTGGTGAGTGTCAATGGTTAAAGTGCTCCTTTCAATCTATACGCAGTTAGGGTGGGCGGCCACCGGGTGGCAGCATCAGAGGCTGATTTCTGAAATGTTTCTGTCTGTTGGGATACTGTGTTGTTTTGTTTGTTCTCAGTAAATGTTTATGCAATGGGACCATATTCTCCAGACGGAATCTGGGGGACTCTGGCCGACACTCACCACATCGTACAACAAACACGGGCCTGTCTTTTCTGTCGGTCGGCCCTGCGCACTCAGTGGAAGAGGTCGCAAAACATGTTTCTAATGTGCTCCCTCAGAGGGACAGCCACTGTGGAGCTGTCTCAGAGAGCCGCAGACCCACAAAAAATTAACTGTGATCGAAAAAGAGAGAGTAGGCGGCACGGTGTCACAGTGGTTAGCACTGTTGCCTCATGCAGCTGAGGACCCTTGTTCAATCCCAGCCCCGGGTCACTGTCTGTGTGGAGTTTGCACTTTCTCCCCGTGTCTGCGTGGGCTTCACCCCCACAACCCAAAGATGGGCAGAGTAGGTGGATTGGCCACGCTAAATTGCCCCATAATTGGAAAAAAATAATTGGCTGAATTTATTTTCAAAAAAGAACAAAAGAGAGAAGGAGACAGAGAGGAAGCAAGTGGGAAGGTTGGGGAGAGGAAAGGCAGTGAGTGGGAGGGTCAGGGAGGAGTATGGACCTGAGTGGAGGGTCGGGGAGGGGTATGGACTGCGAGTGAGAAGGTGGGGGAGGAGTATGGACTGCAAACGGGAGGGTGGGGGAGGGGTATGGACCCCGAGCAGGAGGGTGGGGGAGGGGTATGGACTCCGAGTGGGAGGGTGGGAGACGGGTATGGACTGCGAGCGGGAGGGTGGGGGAAGGGTATGGACTGCGAGCGGGAGGGTGGGTGAGGAGTATGGACTCCGAGCGGGAGGGTGGGGGAAGGGTATGGACTGCAAGTGGGAGCGTGGGGGAGGGGTATGGACTGCAAGCGGGAGGGTGGGGGGTGGGTATGGACTCCGAGCGGGAGGGTGGGGGAGGGGTATGGACTCCGAGCAGGAGGGTGGGGGATGGGTATGGACTCCGAGCGGGAGGGTGGGGGAGGGGTATGAGCTTTCAAGGCTCGTAGAGAGAGGGAAGAGAGGGCGGCTAGGCAGCAACTGATCGACCATCCTGGAGATCGACAGAAGATACTCCGGGGCCCCGACCGTAGAGCTTCTGACGGAGAGGAAAAAGCTACAAATGGACTTTAACCTGCTGTCCACCAGGAAATCAGTGCACCAACCCTGCCAGAAGGGGCCTTTTATGAACGTGGAGAGAAGGCTGGACGCCTGCTGTCGCACCAGCTGAGAAAGCAGGCAGCCAAGAGGGAAGTATCCCAGGTAAAGGATAGCAGAGGCAGAATGGTAGCCAAACCGAAAAAGACGTCAACCAAGCTTTTGAGGCCTTCTACCGGGGACTGTACACCTCTGAGCCCCCTGACGGGGACTCGGGGATGAAATGGTTCCTCGATGTACTGGATATGCCAGTCATGGGGGACGATAGACAGAGGGAGCTGGAAGCACAACTAGGACTGGGGAATCAGGCTGGGAAGGCGCCAGGACCCCATGGGTTCCCGGCGGACTTCTATAAAGAATTTGCTCCAGTATTGGCCCTGCACCTCATGGAGATTTTCACAGACTCGTCAGCAAGGGGCACTTTGCCTCCTACGCTAACACAAGCCACCATTTCACTGATTCCCAAGAAAGAGAAATACCCGACGGAGGACTGTGTACTAGAACTGGTCGCAGAGGACCAGATGGGCTTTGTCAAGGGTAGGCAGCTAACTGCGAACATCAGATGCTGCTAAATGTGATACTGACACCACCCGGGTAGAGAGCACCAGAGGTGATCATCTCCCTGGATGCAGAAAAGGCCTTTAAAAAAGTGGATTGGGAATACCTCATGGAGGTACTGGAGTGGTTTGGGCTTGGGACGGGGTTCACCTTGTGGGGGAAACTCCTGTACAACGCCACCAAGGCAAGAATAGGGACCAACACCACCAGCTCTGAATATTTACAGCTACACAGAGGCACCAGACAGTGATGCCCATTGTCTCCGCTTCTGTTCGCCCTGGCAATCGAACCCCTGGCGATTGCTCTGTAAGACCTGAGAGGTTGGAAGGGTATTTGAAGAGGAGGCAGAGAACACAGAGTCTATGTGGATGACCGGCTCTACATCTCAGACCTGCAGAACAGCTTGAAGGAAATCACAAAGCTCCTGGAAGGGTTTGGAGCCTTCTCGGGCTACAAACACAACCTGGGAAAAAGTGAGGTATTCCCAGTGAACCCGAATGGAGGGAATGACGGAGCAAATTCCACCACCTGGGGATGCAGATAACCCACCACTGGACACGGATCCACAAGTGGAACCTGACCAGTCTGGGAGAGGAAGTTAAAAAGGACCTACAGAGATAGGATACACTCCCCCTTTCTCTGGTAGGGAGGGTGCAAATGATCAAGCTGAACGTTCTGCCAAGGATCCACTTCCTGTTTAGATCCATACCAATCTACATCCCCAAGGCCTTTTCCCAAGGAATAGATAAAATGATTATGGCGTTAGTGTGTGTGTGTGTGTGTGTGTGGGGGGGGTGGGGGGGGTGGGGGGGGGGGTAATAATCTGAGAATCACCAAGACAACACTGCAGAGGAGAAGAAACTGGGCAGCACGGTAGCATTGTGGATAGCACAATCGCTTCACAGCTCCAGGGTCCCAGGTTCAATTCCGGCTCAGGTCACTGTCTGTGCGGAGTCTGCACATCTTCCCCGTGTGTGTGTGGGTTTCCTCCGGGTGCTCCGGTTTCCTCCCGCAGTCCAAAGATGTGCGGGTTAGGTGGATTGGCCATGATAAATTACCCTTAGTGTCCAAAATTGCCCTTAGTGTTGGGTGGGGTTACTGGGTTATGGGGATAGGGTGGAGGTGTTGACCTTGGGTAGGGGGTAGGGTGCTCTTTCCAAGAGCCGGTGCAGACTCGATGGGCTGAATGGCCTCCTTCTGCACTGTAAATTCTATGTAAAATCTATGTAAACAAGGGCAGCTTGGCCTTTCTGAATTTGTAACACTACATTGGACAGCCACAGCCGAGAGAGTGAGGGATGGGTAAGGGAGCCGAGCAAGAAATAGGGAAAAATGGAGGAGTCCTCCTGCACTGGAGCGATCCTCCGAGTCCTAGCCACGGCAATGCCCCCCCCATCCCCCCCCATCCCCCCCCCCATCCCCCCCCCCCCCAATCCCCCCCCCCCCCCCCCCCCCCCCCGCCCGGCATTGTACGCATCCAGTGGTGGTAGTTACGCTAAAAACCTGGAACCAGATGAGACAGCTCTTGGGCTTAACTGAGGTGTCCACCATGACCCCCATCTATGGTAACCACAAATTCCCACCAGCCACGCTGGATGCCACTTTAAGAAGTGGAGACAGGATGGGGGACACTAGCGATTAGGGACTTTTACATGGGGAACAGATTCACAACCCCGGACTGGCTGATGGAAAGATTGGAGCTACCCAACAGACAGGAGCTCTGACATTTACAAATTATAAACTTTCTCCGCAAGGAGTCGATGAGGTATCCTAGGGCCCCGAGAGACACAATGTTGGAGGAATTGCTGGTTGCAGACAGTATGGAGAAAGAGAACTGTGGGGACATTTAAGGCCGACTTTTAGAAAGGGCAAAAACACCACTAGACTGAGCAAGACAGAAATGGGAGGACGAACTAAGGACGGAAGTAGGGTGAGGATTCTAGAGTGAAGCACTGAGCAGGGCCAACTCCATCTCCCCCTGCGCTAGACTAAATCTCATGCAGTTTAAAGTGGTGCACAGAGCACACCTGACAAGAACCCGGATGAACAGGTTTTTCCTACAGGTGGAGGACAAGTGTAAACGGTGCCAGGGAGGTGCAGTGAACCACACCAACATGTTCTGAACCTGCACCAGACTTGTGTTCTGGACATCCTTCTTCGAGGCGATGTCTAAGGTTGTGGGTGTGAGGGTGGAGCCATGCCCGAGAGTGGCAGTCTTCAGTGTATAGGACCAGCCAGATCTTCATATGGGGAAGAGGGTCGATGTCTTTGCCCCTATGTTCAGCAGCACCACCCACAGCTGCAGACTGGCTGCCAGACCTGTCAGAATTTCTCTATCGGGGGAAGATCAAATACAACGTCCGAGGATCGGACGAGGGCTTCCACAAAGCAAGGGGGCAATTCATCAGCCTCTTCCAAGACCTGTTCGAGGCCAATAGCGGGAAGGAAGGGAGGGGCGGGGGGACCAATGGGGTTGGACAGGGCCACACGGAGCAGACAGGAACAAAGTGGAGGGGGCAGAAAAGAAGGAACCTAGGGAAATATCAGCAGGGGACATGGGAAAAAAGCGAAGAGGGGTCCAAAGGCCCCCCCCCCCCCCCCAACAAAGCCATGGGGCAAAAAACAACAAATACAGGATGAAAGGTAGAGTATCACATCTACGATGGAACAGAGGGCCTAACATAGCACCCGAATAACAAAAAGGGAAGGAGGGGGAGAAGGGGGATGGGGGAAAGGGGGGGGGGGGCAAGGGAAGGGGGGGGGGGCGATGAAAGAAAAACATGTAAATTGGACAACATAACCGTCACAATCACCTACAATATACAGCTGTAAAATTCAATAAAAAATATTATTTTTAAAGGTGGAGATAGTAGATTCTGTAATGTTGGAGATGGTCATTACCTGTCATTTGTGTGGCATGACTTGCCAATTTTCAGTCCAAGCATGAATTTTGTTTAGGTCTTGCTAGACAAGGGACTATTGCCAGGAACTATCTGAGGAGTTGCAAGTGGTACCAAACATTGTTCAATCATCAGTGAGCTACCCCACTTCTGACCTTATGATGGAAGGAAGGTCATTGACGAAGCAGTTAAAGATGGCTGGGCCTGGGACACTGCCCTTACGAACTCCTGCAGTGATGTCCTGGAGCTGAGATCATTGACCTCCAACCATCGTTTTGTGCTAAGTGTGACTCTAAATGGTGGAGAGTTTCCCGTTGACTTCAGTTTTGAGCAGGTTCCTTGATGCCACACTCAGTCAAACGCTGCATTATCGTCTAGGGCAGACATTCACCTCTTAAAGGTCAGCTCTTTTGCTCATGTTTGAACCAAAGCTGTAATGAAGACAGGAGTGGTCCTGGTCCATCAGTGAGGCAGGATATTGCTGCTTGACAGGACTGTTGCTGGCACCTTCCATTACTTTGCTGATGATCGAGAGTTGACTGATTGAGGTAGAACCCAAACTGAGCGTTAGTGAGCAGATTATTGGCGAGTGATCATTCACATCGAGCCATTAAAAGTTTCATTGAGCCCACTGTATTATAAATTAATACTTCTCAAACAAAGCTAATTGTTCTTTATCAAAGGATCCTGACAGGTTTGGCAGGGCATCCAGGGAAAGTTCAAATGATAGTTCACGCTATTGTTGAAGTACATTTCAGTAGCAGCACGGCAGCACGGTAGCATTGTGGATAGCACAATCGCTTCACAGCTCCAGGGTCCCAGGTTCGATTCCGGCTTAGGTCACTGTCTGTGCGGAGTCTGCACATCCTCCCCGTGTGTGCGTGGGTTTCCTCCGGGTGCTCCGGTTTCCTCCCACAGTCCAAAGATGTGCAGGTTAGGTGGATTGGACATGATAAATTGCCCTTAGTGTCCAAAATTGCCCTTAGTGTTGGGTGTGGTTACTGGGTTATGGGGATAGGGTGGAGGTGTTGCCCTTGGGTAGGGTGCTCTTTCCAGGAGCCGGTGCAGACTCGATGGGCCGAATGGCCTCCTTCTGCACTGTAAATTCTATGAAGTATCTGATCCAGTGAGTTCAAGAGACTTTTGTAAATATGAAAATTAATTGCTTGTTCATAGACACCACGGTGTCAAATGCCTTGGCTCAATCATTGAAATGGTCCCGAAGGACCACAATAACCATCAACAGATAAACACTGCAAAGTATACATGACTATCGGGGCCTTTTATGTGCGTAACAGGAGAAGACACAGTGCAAACTAAACAGATCACCCTCCCCACACTCACAGAAAGTATCACTTACATCAAATAGGTTTTTTTCAACTGATTTTAAAATTTATATTTGCTCCTTATGACCTCTGACTTATTTGATAATAAATTATAGGGACCCATTTTTCACTTGAGCAGCATGTGTGTGTGGGTTTGGATTGATCTATGTAGGGACTGAGACAATGGTGATAAGGGAATACCACTCAAACAAGATTAAATTACATCAGCAGTGTCATCTCTGGGGCTGGTCTGATCATTATGGCAGGAGTTCACATAAAATGAATTGCAGATGCACACAATGCTCAGAACTCTTATCAAAACATGTACTTATATATGTGCATGTGCGTGTCTATCATAAAAATTGTCATCACATTAATATCAGGGGCTTTGTGTGAGGTCTGATAAAAAAATAATTTATTCAATAACAGAAAAGTTAGAAAATGGCTATTTATTCATGTAGTGGTACTTTTGGATGAAAACAGCAATGAATGAATCTATCATTGGAGGAAATATATTCAGTTATTAATAATTTCATATTTCACTTCTATGTTGTGACTTCCTTTAGCAGCTAGAAGATCGCATTCTGATTACACAAGCTCAGTTCTGTGGTAGATTGCACATGAACAACTTATATTTGGGAGAAGTCTTTCTGAAGGAAGAATCCACTTTAAAAATCTAAACGTAGGGCAGCACGATGGCGCAGTGGGTTAGCCCTGCAGCCTCATGGCGCCGAGGTCCCAGGTTCGATCCCGGCTCTGGGTCACTGTCTGTGTAGAGTTTGCACATTTTCCCCATGTTTGCGTGGGTTTCACCCCCACAGCCCAAAAGATGTACGGAGTAGGTGGATTAGTCACACAAAATTGCCCCTTAATTGGGAAAAAAAAATGAATTGGGTACTCTAAATTTATTTTAAAAAAGAAAATCTAAACGTACCGGCAAATAGAAAGGTGGGTTGAAGTGTGTCTACTTCAATGAAAGGAGCATCCAGAATAAGGTAGGTGAATTTGGAGTGTGGATTGGTACTTGGGGCTACGATGTTGTGGCCATTACAGAGACATGGTTAGAACAGGGACAGGAATGGTTGTTGGAAGTTCCGGGGTATAGATGTTTCAGTAAGAGTAGGGAAGGTGGTAAAAGAGGTGGAGGTGTAGCATTGTTAACCGAGGATAGTTTAATGGCTGCAGAAAGGCAGTTCGAGGGGATCTGCCTACTGAGGTAATATGGGCTGAAGTTAGAAATAGGAAAGGAGGGGTCACATTGTTAGGAGTTTTCTATAGGCCCCCAAATAGTAATAGAGATGTGGAGGAAGAAATTGCAAAACAGATTATGGATAGGTGTGGAGGTCTCAGGGTAGTTGTCATGGGTGACTTTAACTTTCCAAATATTGATATATAGGTCGAACAGTTCGGATGGGGCAGTTTTTGTACAGTGTGTGCAGGAGGGTTTCCTGACACAAAATGTGGATAGGCCGACAAGAGGTGGGGCCACATTGGATTTGGTACTGGGTAATGAACCGGGCCAAGTGTTAGATTTGTTTGTGGGAGAGCACTTTGGAGATAGTGACCACAATTCGGTGTCTTTCACTATTGCAATGGAGAGGGATAGGGCCAAACGGCAGGGCAAGGTTTATAATGTGGGAGGGGTAATTATGATTCGATTAGGCATGAATTAGGGAGCATAAGATGGGAAAAGAAACTATCACGGAAAGGCACAAATGAAAAGTGGAAGTTGTTCAAGGAACAAATACTGCGTGTCCTTGATAGGTATGTCCCTGTCAGGCAGGGAGGAAATGGCCGTATGAGGGAACCATGGTTTACAGAAGAGGTTGAATGTCTTGTCAAGAGGAAAAAGGAAGCGTATGTAAGGATGAGAAAACAAGGTTCAGTTGGGTCGCTTGAGGGTTACAAGGTAGCAAGGAATGAGCTAAAAAAAAGGGCTTAGGAAAGCTCGGAGGGGGCATGAGAAGTCCTTGGTGGGTCGGATCAAGGAAAACACTAAAGCTTTTTACTCTTATGGGAGAAATAAAAGAATGACCAGGGTGAGGTTGGGCCGGTCAAGGACAGTAGTGGGAACTTGTGCATGGAGTCAGAAGAAATAGGAGAGCCGTTGAATGAATACTTTTCTTCAGTGTTCACCAAGGAGAGGGACCATGTTTTTGAGGATGAGAGTGTGATACAGGCGGGTAGGCTGCAGGAGGTAGATGTTCTGAGGAAGGATGTATTAGCAGTTTTGAAAAACCTGAGGATCGACAAGTCCCCTGGGCCAGATGAGATATATCCAAGGATTCTTTAGAGGCAAGGGATGAGATTGCAGAGCCTTTGGCTTTGATCTTTGGGTCCTCGCTGTCCATGGGGATAGGGCCAGAGGACTGGAGAGTGGCGAATGTTGTTCCTCTGTTCAAGAAAGGGAATAGGAATGACCCTGGTAATTATAGGCCGGTTAGTCTTACTTCGGTGGTCGGTAAGTTAATGGAAAAGATCCTGAAGGGTTGGATTTATGACCATTTGGAAAGATGCAGCTTAATCCGTGATAGTCAACACAGATTTGTGAAGGGTAAGTCTTGCCTCACAAATTTGATTGAATTCTTTGAGGAGGTAACTAAGTGTATAGATGAAGGTAGAGCAGTTGATGTCGTATATGTGGATTTTAGTAAGGCATTTGATAAGGTTCCCCACGGTCGGCTCATGAAGAAAGTAAGGAGGTGTAGGATAGAGGGAAATTTGGCCAATTGGATAAGTAACTGGCTATCACATAGAAGACAGAGGGTGGTGGTGGATGGAAAATTTTCAGACTGGAGACCAGTTCCCAGCGGTGTACCACAGGGATCAGTGCTGGGTCCCCTGCTATTTGTGATTTTTATCAATGACTTGGAGGAGGGGGCTGAAGGGTGGGTCAGTAAATTTGCTGATGACACCAAGATTGGTGGAGTAGTGGATGAGGTGGAGGGCTGTTGTAGGCTTCAAAGAGACATTGATAGGATGCAGAGCTGGGCCGAAAAATGGCAGATAGAGTTTAACCCTGATAAGTGTGAGGTGATTCATTTTGGTAGGAAAAATTTGAATGCGGATTACAGGGTCAACGGCAGGGTTCTGTGGAATGTGGAGGAACAGAGAGATCTTGGGGTTCATGTCCACAGATCTCTGAAGGTTGCCACTCAAGTGGATAGAGCCGTGAAGAAGGCCCGAAGTGTGTTTGCGTTTATTAACAGGGGGCTTGAGTTTAAGAGCCGCGGGGCTATGCTGCAACTATACATGACCCTGGTGAGACCACATTTGGAGTAGTGTGTGCAGTTCTGGTCACCTCACTATAGGAAGGATGTGGAAGCATTGGAAAGGGTACAAAGGAGATTTGCCAGGATGCTGCCTGGATTGGAGGGTAGGTCTTATGAGGAAAGGTTGAGGGAGCTAGGGCTTTTCTCTTTGGAGCAGAGGAGGTTGAGAGGTGACTTAATAGAGGTTTATAAGATGATAAGGGGGATAGATAGAGTGGCCGTTCAGAGACTATTTCCTCGGGTGGATGTAGCTGTTATAAGGGGGCATAACTATAAGGTTCAGGGTGGGAGATATAGGAGGGATGTCCGAGGTAGGTTCTTTACTCAGAGAGTGGTTAGGGTGTGGAATGGACTGCCTGCTGTGATAGTGGAGTCGGACACTTTAGGAACTTTCAAGCGGTTATTGGTTAGGCACATGGAGCACACCAGAATGACAGGGAGTGGGATAGTTTGATCTTGGTTTCGGACAAAGCTTGGCACAACATCGAGGGCCGAAGGGCCTGTTCTGTGCTGTACTGTTCTATGTTCTATGTTTGCATATAATAATAAATAATAATAATAATAATCCTTATTGTCACAAGTAGGCTTACATTAGCACTGCCATGAAGTTACTGTGAAAAGCCCCTAGTCGCCTCATTCCGACGCCTGTTCGGGTACACAGAGGGAGAATTCAGAATGTACAAATTACCTAACAGCAAGTGTTTCAGGACTTGTGGGAGGAAACCGGAGCACCCGGAGGAAACCCACGCAGACACAGGGAGAACATGCAGACTCCGCACAGACAGTGACCCAAGCTGGGAATTGAACTTTGGACCCTGGTGCTGTGAAGCAACAGTGCTACCCACTGTGCTACCCTGCCGCCCATATCATTTATTGCTTCCCTCACACCCCAGCTATCGTTCCCGATGATTGTAAGTAACACTGGAAAAAACGATTACCTGCCTCTGGTGTCTTTGACAAAGTAACCATCATTCAAGGACGAGTTCATGCACTGTATCAGCAAGGTATTTGAAGTTTCACAACCAAGGATCCACGTATATGCACTTAACAGCAGCGGTGGGGGTAAGGGGGGGGGGGGGGAGGGGTGGAGGCGGCGGAGGGGAGGGGGGTCACTAGATCACAATTGGGAACACGACTACCAGGAATCTTCCTGATCTTTATTGCTCCCCTATCTTAGTGCAAGTTTGCTCAGCCAGGATCTAGTTCCCATATCACTGGCTTGGCTGAGATTAACGAACCAAGTGTGAGCATCACATCTTCATGGTTCACTTCTGCGTATCATTTCTTCATAGTTTATTTGCCTGTCATGTTGTTAAGCACCAGTCGCTCACAAGGGATTGTGTAAACATGTTGAGGGACCATCTACTTAGACTAGACACATGGGAGTTTTTAGACATAGGTAGAAAGCTTGAAGACATCAGTAGCAGAACTGTGTGCTGTGTTCTGCTCATAGGCCAAAGTGAAAGTAAGACACATGACACACTTCCCTTTTAGTGATGGCATGCTGCTTCCCTTAAAAGCAAATAACAACATGCCCACTGACTGCACATGCATCAGTTGATCCATCAGGCCAACCGTGGACATGAAAGAGGTTCCATTTGACTTTGGAACAAAGATGGGGAGGCAATTCATGTGGAATCAGTGGTTCTTTGAACTGACATTGGCATAAGCTTTTGGCATGTCTTTTACTTCTTGATTATGATTTCATAGAATACCAATCAATATGCTGTCTCTCTTGCGAGTCTCCCAATCCTATCTATGCCCATGTGTGAGTGATGAAATTGTTGAAGAATATCAGGGCGGAAAGATTCCAGTATGATAACCTCCCTGCCTTTAAAAATGACTCCCCGGGAAATGTCTATTGCTAATCCCCATAAAGTCAAAATGGTCTCACATGTTTTGTAGACATACTGAACTCAATGAGGCCATCCTTCAATTTGGTTTTTCAAAGTTTCTGTATTGTAGAATCTTTTACCGTTTGTTCTTGTAGCTGCTGTCATTTGCGTTGCACAAAATGAATCAGGTTTGTTGTCAGACTTGCATTCTCCTGCAAGCGTCATGTTGCAGCTCACTTGAAACTTCCAATTTTGTTGAAATATTCTGGATTTTTTGATGTTATGTCATATACTGAGGTGATAGGAGTTGTTTCTGAGATTAATCTGACGTGTGGGGTCCAATTGATTCCATAGATTGCCACTCGTGCAAGGTCACGGCATGTTGATAGAGCTCTGATTGCCTGGCCTTAAATGTCCATGATGTAGAACATCTGTGGCACTCGGAGGATTGATTGTACCAGCATTCCAGGACAATGGATCCTATGCATGGAATCATTGAGCTGTTGTACGCTGAAAGTTGCCTCCCACTAGATTTCGCCACGGCCTTCCATGTCTGTGGATACATGTCTGGCACTTGCTCCCATGTCACCACTCTTTGTCTTGTGTACATTTTTGTCATTTTCTGGTTTGTCAGTCACCTCATTCACATGTCTCTGACGGGATACTGGATGGTTGCTCTTATTGCCTGGAGGTACTCCTTGTGTGCGACCTATTTGGATCAGTACACAGTTCTTTGTACCTGCATCAGTCTTTGTGCTGGTACACCTCTGCTGCTTCTGGCCTTTGCTGCCCCATGCTTTGTAGAAGTGATGGAATTGATGGAAATCTGAGCAATTTCTTGGTGCATGCAGAAGGCCACACTTTCTATATTGCTGGATATGTTAGGATGTTCGAGTGAGTGCATCAAAAATTGGTGTGGTACTTACGGCTTGTCAAGCTGCCTCGCATCGCACCACTCCCTTAACCACATCACTGGCAACTGGGACTTCAGTCCAGGCCCTAATCTCTGGAATCCCCTACTTGGACCTCTCTTTCTTCGTAACACTCCTTCTTCTTTGACTACGCTTTAAGCCAACCACCTTTTTATCTCCCTTTTTGGCTCAATCTCAGATTTTGTCTGATCTTGACCTGTAAAGATTGGGCCGTTTGTTACATTAACAATGCGATGTAAATGTAGATTGTTGTAGGTCAAGGGAACACTGGGATACATATATATTTGGAGTTTTACGTAGAAAAAAATGAAAATGATCTATTTAGCCAAAAAAAGTCACAATAATATGCCTGATTGATTGGGGAAGGATGTTATGATATACTTGCCTCCAAACGTAAAGCAGAGTTGGGAGAATGTTGTTAGTTGGCTGTCCAATGATGAAACTTGGGGAAGATGTGGAACTGATCATCCATCTCCATCTCCAACTCTTTACATTTCCTCGATTCTTGTTTGTTGGATCTGATCCCCTGAGAGTTGTTACATCTCTAACCTTTCACATTAGCTCACCATCTGTTCAAAGATTTGTTTTATTCCTTTTTTGGTTAAACTGAAGTATCATTTCTGAGTGAGTCAAAGTTTATTGGAGGCGGGCTCCTAAGAGATTCTTCATTGCCAAGTGGTGAGTAACGTTTAAAATATTTATCCATGTGGGCTCAAAACTTGGTAATCGCACCAACTCAATGCCCTCTATCTCCTGACCTCCTGCACAAAGTTGAGAACTGATTAGGATTCTTCGTCCTCCTCCTTACCTTCAAGAAATTGAACCTGAGAAGCAATCATAAGAAATAATGTGGAAAGGAAAATGTGATTATCATAGAGCAGGAGATAAACATACAGCCTGCCAAACTCATTAGAACCAAAGGTAAAATGTTGCGATGGCTGTCAGTTTGCACCAAGGCTGTAAAATTCCAACCTTTACGATGCTAGATGTGTTCTCCATTGTTTAGAATGGAGACCACCTCTCTGTGCACTGCTCAGCGAAGAGTGAGTATTTAGTCTGCAAAGTTCATCCCCATAGTTGGTTAAATGACTTGCTGCTTAAAGACAGTCTCTAAATGACTGCCTCCGTCTACAGATCTGGACACTTTCCAACATTGCCAGCCTGTTACTTCACCAGCAGTACAATCTTTTGTCCCAGCATTTTATCCTGGTTATCAATCTTTTCAGTCAGGCTAATATCCATTCTGACAACTAACCAATGTAAATGTCACACGGTTCCAGAGGCACACCTCTCCTTTGAGAGAGAGAGCTGACTGGTGGTGATTTAACCTAAGGGTCACCACACCTCAGACAAGGGGCAAGGAACGGGAATTGAAACCCTGCTGACGGCGTTGCTCTGCATCATGAACCAGCCGTTCAGCCAACTGAGCTAACCAACCCCCAGCTAACTAAAACTGCCTGTTCCACTCACCCAGAGTTGTACTTGGACCCTTTCCGAGATCTGAATATAGACACAGTTAAAAGGAAACCATAATTGAGAATACATTTTAGTTCAGCCTGAATTGGCGAATCATTATATATCTTGATCGATAAGTAACTGGATGGTGGGACATTGTGAGTAGGATTCTTTATTTATTTAACTGGAATTTATCCATTTCTATAATTCATTATATTCGATTACATTTTCATATTGAGAAACCTGTGCTTGCTGATCTGTTGAGACATTTCTTTACACCTCAGTCCTATTTCACAAAGGAATGGGTGGTGTAGCTTCATGCAATTCCAAGAAAGTGTCGCTTTAAAAATCTTTGATATGTTCAAGGTTGCATGACACCAAAACAAGACACACAATGTCCTGGCTTTTTCCAGTCTGGTGGAGGCTGGGTCCAGAGCTGGGTGGGATAGTCCAGACATTAATGTTGGGCACAGCATCCCAATGTCATCCCCTTCTCTGCTGGAGTTTGTCATAATATACACACAAGTATGGTGCATAGACAAGACACTGACTGACACACTGGGTGACCAATCAACACACTGAACACAGCAGCCAATCACCAGACAGGACACGGCCACAATAAAGCCAAAGGGCACTAGTTTTCCCACTCTCTTGGGATGCAGCCTCTGAGACAGCCAGAGCCCGTGATCAGCAACACGAACATCCACCATGTGCTAGCAGGATAGTCTGGTCAGGTTAGCCTCAGGTCTCCAGTCAACTCAACATAGTGTCAACCCACAGTGCAAGTATGTTTAACAGCTCATAGTTCAATAAAATAGAGTTGTACTTCTACAAGTGTTGGTAGCCTGTCTCTCTCACTGCTATGGTAAACGCAGTCCTCGCAGACCCAGCATACCCAACACATCAGAGTTCTCCAGGATGGGATAGCAGGCAAGCAGGGAGTCCCCTTGGATCATTTGGGTAAGTAATCAAGGAACGGTTGAGGTTGTTAATAAGACTATTAAGACCTGATTTAACCCTGAATTCTGGCTTTCCCAACCACGGGAACTGTTACCCGAGCTGACAGCAACTTGTCAGGGTCACCGAAGTGAATGCACTGTGGGAGGAGATTATTCAGCGAAACGAGCAAGTTGGACAGGTTCAGATCACTTAGACTTAAAGGGCTGCAGCCATGGCCAGGTGGGAGGTTACAGTTCTTCTCTGAGTGAGTGCTGTTGCTGCTTGAGAGGTGATTGCCAACTGCCTCACCTTTCCAGCTATTAACTCACAATCAGCTGCATCGCCCTGTCACCAGCTTTCATCACAGCAGGCCAACCTTCCAGCTCCTGAGGGGCAAGGGCAGAGGTCACGCTGCTGCCAACAATTTCAGGAGCAACACCAACAGCCCTCTCCTCAGCTGCATTCCCCTTTACAGGGCAGAGGGGATGGACACCAAGATTCAGCTGCAAGGAAGTGAAAACCCAACACCCCCCCCCCCCCCCACCCCCCGCCCCGCCCCCACGTCACCAACCCCCACAGAATAAGGGTCTATAGGTAGAGGATCATCTCCTTTGACATGTCTGAGCACCAGTACCTCAGAGTCTCCTGGCAGCTCACTACAACACTTGTAACCTCCTGAAATAAGACCTCCTTCCCAATGGGCTAGGTAAGCGTGTGAAAGTCTGTTGCTGGAAAACTGATCACAAATCAGAAATGTTGAGCTGGATTTTTCCGGAGTTGGAGAAACTCCACAGATCTTTAAAAATAGCAGACAGGACCAATTACGCTATTCCCGCCCCTATTCCCAGAAAGCCCACACCCTGGACCACCGACCTTGCTGGCTCCATTGCGGGGGTAGGCATCATATGGACCCCTGCAATTTTCACACAGTCAGGCCAGCTTTACAAGGACTTGCAGTTCATGGTCTCTCAGAGCTATGTTCTGGATAAGGGAACATTTTGAAAAATGACTTCAAAAGATCTCACCTATGCTTCCCAGGCCAAACCATTGCTCTCCACCACCCCCAGTGCCCCTAGTGTCTGTGGCTTTCTCCTCAAAATGCCCCCAGATGATTTTCACATGACAATTTGCAAACTCCCCTCCCCAAAACACACTTTAATATCTTCTCTCAGAAAATTGTTTTCACTTGGCGGTTTGCATTCTGAAATCCAATCCAGGTTTTACAAATGACACTTTCAATCAAAGCTTCCCCTCCACTTTTAACAGCGAATGCATTCCAGGATTTTACACTACCCCTTTTTTGGATCGTTATTTTAACTCACATTCCACAGACTGTAGTAAAATCTCACAAAGCTGAAAATCACTTCAGATGTCTTCCTGGCATCTCAGACTTCCTCTCAACTCTGTCTGTCTTTTCTGAACAGATCTCTTTAACAGTACCTTTAAGCTCAGTTTTCTTGAAAACTTTGCTTAATTTCTTTAGTTCCCTGAACCAGCTGCTCATTTCTCCATGGTATGAGTTTTCTTTTGCAAAGCTGAGAGAAATGTTCCCTCTCTTTAGCCTTCTAAACCCATTGCTTCCAGTTAAACTGTGGGAGCGGGTTTCTCGTTCTCGACATAGCTCCAACTGTTCAGGCTTCCAGGTAAAAAGAGGAAAGCCGCTCCCTCTGGAAAGTGGCTTCCTGTTGCTTAGCAACTCTCTGCTACTGCTCTTCATTCTCCACGTCGCAGCCCTCACGAAGCACAATAGGAACAAAGTTGAAACTTAACCAATCCCCACACTTCAGCCCAGCATGAATCTAATCAAAGGTTTTACCCTTCCAGGCACAGAAACGTGGGGCAGGCCCCCGAGATTCTCCGTCTCGTCAGCCGGCCAATGGGCTTTCCCATTCTGGGCAGCCCCACGCCATTGGGAAATCTCCTGGCTGCCGGAGGAACGGAGAATCCCGACAGCGGAGAATTCAGCCCATTAAGTTAAACACACCTAAAACTCTACCTTATTTCTAATGTTTACCAATAGAAATAGAAATCCCTTAAAACTACCTTTGTTCTCCTAACAATGGACATTCACCTGGTATACATTCTGTACAGCACCAATGAACCCTGTGGAACAAAGGCATTTGGGAAAAAGGTTAGAAACAGCCACTTGCAACTTCCTGATACAAAACCATATAAAATTATTAATCAACTAGACCTTTAACTTATCAATAGCAGAAACTATAATCACTTGACACTTCTTTGTCTTGTATTAATAAACATTGAGCCATTGACAAAATAGATCTAAGAAAAATAGCCATCAGTCAAGCAATAGTTTTCCTTGTGTGCACCTGTCTCAACAGACTAATTGAAGTCTCGGGTCTTGGCCAAGAATATATAATGAGCGTATAATGAATGCACCCACAATGCCTTGACCAATCACATTTAACCTGCCTGGTTCGAATTGAAATGAAAGCTTGGCAGTTAACTGTTCTCTGGTTTATTCTTCATGGCAGTCCATTTGACAACCAATCAGCACTCCCTTTTTATAAAATATAATATATTGTCCACTTTACAATTGGTATTCTTGAAAATCTGTCCTGATGAGTGCAAGAAGAAAAGCTTTGACAGCATGTTTCTTTTTTAAAAATTAATTTAGAGCACCCAATTATTTTATTTTCTAGTTAAGGGGCAATTTAGAGTGGCCAATCCACCTAACCTGCACATCTTTGGGTTGGGGGCTGAAACCCACACAGACATGGGGAAAATGTGCAAACTCCACATGGACAGTGACTTGGGCAGGGATCAAACCTGGGTCATCAGCACTGTGGACAGCAGTGCTAACCACTGGGTTCTTCTTTTTTCAGCAATACTCAAGTTATTTCTATGAAAAGGCTAAATGATTCTCAGAAAGAGCACAAACAACCAAACAAAATAAAGAGCCATTTCAAGTTGGTTTCTTCTATGGATTCTTCTGCTCGCTCTTCTGACTACACCCAGCTGGATGAAAGATCCCAAGCTTCAAAACCCATCTACTCTGATCTACTCGATGGTAACACCTTGCATCTCTCAACTCTCTCACAGGTCTTGGTCTTCTGCACCTACTGTCTCCCACATATCAACCACAGATCCACTTCTTATAGCTTCATCCTGGCTCTTCCCAGCCTGAATCTTTAGCTCTATACTTTCTCTCTCATTTTCAAATTTTCCACAAGGGTCAATACCTTTGTGCTTTGTTGCTGATTGAAGCCTCCTACCGGTACACAGCACCTCCCCACCTTGTTTATTCGGTCTCTGCTAATCCGTGATCCTGATAATATATTAATATATTTTATGCAACATTGGGCGTGATTTAACTAAATGGAAACAAAGTCCCATAGTGAGCGCGTTTAGCCACAAGGCTATAAAATGCGACTCGCGTTTGATAAGGGGCCTCAACGAGGAACACGTGACTGAGGCCGCACATAGCCCCGTTTTGTACGCTGAGGAGCTCCGCTCCGAGGCCCCCACTGCGACCCCGCATCATCAGCATGGATGGGACGGGGACCGTGTAAAGGTCCATTTTCCCTGGGCGGGAATTTCTGGTCGCCAAAAACTGGCTGTGGGGGTCGCCCGTTTTTTATTGGCCATGCTGTGCCGCGGCGCGCTGCTTTCTGGGTGCAGCGTGGCCATTAAATCGCGCCCATTGCACCAACATTGTGTCGTTTTAAAGTATCTGACTGCTCAGGGACAACCTGGAGGATATACACTGGTATTTAACTGTAACTTTCTGAGTTCAGTTCTGTAACAAAGGTTATTAACTAAACATGAAACATTAATTAAACAATGATTATATACACTGGGTCCAGAAAAACTGGAATACTAAAGTGGCCTAATGATATATTAATGATGCCAGGAAATTTAAGCTGCCAATTTGGTTATTCACTGACAAATGAGAAATGACTTTCATTAGTTTTGCATTAATATTGACTGTGATGTGTCACATAAATCTTTTCCAATGACTAAGATGTAAAAATTAAGAAATGGACCTTGGTAATGAGATGATGAATTCTCAGTGGACCTGAAAATTGCTCAGCTTGGCTGCAATTTTAACAAAACACCAATAGATCCCCTGTCCCATTGCTCACACTTCGAGCCCGATTTAATGGCTGCATTGCACTTAAGTGAGAGCGCGTCGAGGCTGATAGGTCACGGGAGAAGCCAAAAACAAGAACCGTGCTGAGCGCTGATCAGTTTGCAGTCTAACGGCAAAATCATGAACCCGCTGTAGCATGTCGAGAAACCAATAGTCACCACTTATGGCCAACCTCCATACAATTAATGGTAATGACCCCCTATCTAATGGCCTCCCGTGATCTAACCGGCAAGTGGTCACGCAGGTGCCGATCAGTACAGCTTTTTAAAAATGTGAAGCAGGCAAAATGGCTGCTGTGGGGACTCGAGGAGGTGAGTAACCATCTTCACTCCCGGGCAATGAGCCGGGGGCACTGGGGTTGCTGCCCCGGTGTTTGAAGGGGGGTGGAGGGGGGGGGGGGGGGGGGGGGGGGGAATCTTGGTCGAGGTGGCCTGCCATCTGTTGGGGGAGGGGGTTATTACAGGGCAAGGGGATGGCATCCCATGACCTGGGGAGAAGGGAGGGTGGGAATGGGTGCCTCAGTGCCCATGGGTCCGCCATGCCAACCCCTGATCATGTGCCCATTCCGGGGCCAGGCCAGTCTGTGCCACCGACCACCCATAACTCCCACTGACCACAGAGACCTCTGGCCATGCGGCTGGATGCTATTGCTAATTGGGAATCAGCAATAGTCATTAGGTGAGTACTATACACATCCCAAATGGATCCCCATGGGTGGGGGGGGGGGGGGGCATGTAGCATGTAGGAGTTATTGCCTAGCATCCCAATCAGACCGTGAAGCCTGGACACTGCATCTGGACACTGCGGGAGGCTACACCACGGACACAGCAGCCAACATTCGAACACCCAGGAGCTGGGCACCAGCACAGGGGACATATCGGCCACCAGAGGGTGGGTGTGTGCACCAAGGAAGGGCCCAGGATCCAGATAACATTACAAGTGTGTGTCTGGGGTACAGGGTGTGGGGCCCGGTGAGCAGGGGCCCGTGCGTGGGCAGGGCAGGTTGGATGGCAGGGAAGGGGTGGGGGAAATGGGGGAATGGAGGGTCCTGGGGAAGAAGACACCACTGATTGTCTGTCTTAGACGTTCTCCAATTCCTTACAGATATTACATAGAATGGATGATATATTGGACCTCGGCAGAAGCTGCCCTTATGGTGCTGCTGGCAGGCCAGGTGACAGATGCCAAATGGGGCGATGGCAGCAGTGCAGAAGCTCGAAGCAGCGGCCCATGTTCAGGGCCCTACTCCACACCGTGAGGACCCTGCTGCACATCAGGACAGGGAGGGACCTGTTATATTTTAATAATGACTTATCTAAAATATATATATTACTCTTGAATCCACCAGGATGATAAAATGACCAATAGTCTTCTTGTTAAAAGATGAACTATTTAATAAGTAATAAAATAATAAACTGTGAGAGTCCTTTTACTCAACACTAAACTAACACTAAAGAATTAAATTACAATACAGATAACTATATAAGTATGCACTATTATAATAAACTAGTTCTAACTTCTCTCACTCCAGTTATTCTATGTCTTGCTTGCTCACTGTTCTGAATCACTTCTTCAAGTCATCTGACTTAGAAAAGGCGGGAAATCAGTTCTTACAGAATCTGACTGTGAACCATCTAGTGTAATGACTGTATTACATTTACATACATTGATCATGTATATTGATATCTGAATATCACTACACGACCCAAAGGGAGAGGCTGGTGACAGCCCAAGGTGTGCAGGCGCTGCTGGTCTGTCGAACAAATGCCAGACAGCCTGTGCCTCCTTTGCCTCAACGAGGAGATGGTGTGGTACCTGTGCCATGTCCTTCTGGACTTGGCACCAGGTGGAGGAGGAGGATACCTGCTCCAGGTGGCCGTCAAGTTCACCGCAGCCCTGAACTTCCGTGAGGTCACGGATGCACTGTTTGCCCGGGCAGTGAACTATGTGAACTTTGACATGGACCAGGCCCAACAGGATGCCTGGGGCAGCAGGATTCTCAACCATCGCCGGGATGCCCCAAATCCAGGGTCTAAGAGGTGGCATGCAACTTACCTTTCACTCATCAGGCTGCCTGCAAGTGCCCAGGGGTTCCTCTACCCAGAGAGATTCTGTCCTTGACCCCCCGGGACATCTTCTCTCTTCATTGGAGTAATACCACCTTGAATTAATACTACCACTTCCCCCCCATTTTCTTCCTTACCTGTCTCTCCTAATTACCTTGTACCCAGGAATATTTAACGCCCAGTCCTGCCCTTCTTTGAGCTAGGTCTCTGTTATAGCAATAATATCAGAGTTCCCTTTGTTAACCTGTGGCTGTAGTTCATCAATCTTATTAATCCACACTCCGTGCAGTCACATACATACACATTAAATCTGATTTAGGCTCCAGTTCTATCAAACTCTCCAAGTACTTTATTTACCTTGATACTGCTCTGATATATCCTCCTCATCAGTTAATTGTTCTCTACTTCACACTGCCAGTTTATCTCCTCTCCTCTCTAATTTCAGCTCCGCTTCCCACCCCCCTGCCAATTTAGTTTAAACCCTCCACGAAACCACTAACGTCCCTTTGAGTTAGTCCCAGTCCTGTTAAGGTGTAATTCGTCCTCGTTATACAGGTCCCACCTACCACAGGACTGGTCCCAATGCCTCAGAAATCTAAAGCCCTTCCTCTTTGTCCAATTCTCCAGTCAGGTACTGTTTAACCTTCCTATTCTTATACTCACTAGTACGTAGCACTGGGAGTAATCCTGAGATTGCTGCTCTTGAAATCCTACTTTTCAATTTCCTTCCTAACTCCCGAAAATCTGCTTTCAGAAACTCGTCCCTTTTCCTGCCTCTGCCACTGTTGGATGACTCCGGGAGTGTGCCGAAATCCTCTTCATCCTCTGGCTTGGGCAGGGGAAGGAGGGTTGGTCCTGGGGGTTAATGATGGGAGCACCGGGGGAGGGGAGGGTGGCGCCGGGCCAGACAAGTGTGTATGGGTGGAACCTGCTGGTACCAGGTCCCTGAGGGAGACAGTATCTTGGCGGCCGTCGGGGTACTGGGGGTTGGCATGGAGCAAGTGCACCCTATCCACCAACGGGTCTGCCTTGTGGAGTCGGACGTGCCTACGGAGCAGGACCGGTCCTGGAGCTGCGAGCCAAGTGGGGAGCGACACCCCAGGTGTTATTCATAGCGGTGCACAGTAGTGACCGGATGGAGTGTAGTGCTTCAGGGAGGGCCTCCTGCCAGCGAGAGGCTGGGAGGTTCCTGGACAGTAGGGCCAGTTGGACGGCCCTCCATACCATCCCATTCTCCCTCTCTACCTGCCCGTTTCCCCAAGGATTATAGCTGGTCGTCCTGCTGGAGGCGATACCCCTGCTGAGCAGGAACTGACACAGTTCCTCACTCATGAATGAGGATCCCCTGTCACTGTGGATGTAGGCGGGGAAACTGAACAGAGAGAAGATTGTGTTTAGGGCTTTGATGACGGTAGCAGACGTCATATCGGGGCATGGGATGGCGAAGGGGATTCTGGAGTACTCATCGACCACACTGAGAATATACCTGTTTTGGCCGGTGGAGGGGAGGGGCCCTTTGAAATCCACGCTGAGGCGTTCAAAGGGGCGGGAGACCTTCACCAGCCGGGGGCGGTCTACTTGTGCACTGGCACATGTACCTCAGGATAGGGCGTCTGGGGGCTCGTTGAGCTTGCCGGGGCGATACAAGATCTCGTAATTATAGGTGGAGAGCTCGATTCTCCACCGCAAGATTTTATCGTTTCGATCTTGCCCCGCTGCGTGTTGTTAAACATGAAGGCTACCGACCGCTGGTCAGTGAGGAGAGTGAATCTCCTGCCGGCCAGGTAATGCCTCCAATGTCGCACAGCTTCAACGATAGCTTGGGCCTCTTTTTTGACGGACGAGTGCCAAATTTCTGAGGGATGAAGGGTGCGGGAAAAGAATGCCACGGGTCTGCCTGCCTAATTGAGGGTGGCGGCAAGTGCGACGTCTGATGCATCGCTTTCTACTTGGAAGGGCAGTGTCCCGTCTACTGTGTGCATCCCGGCCTTGGCTACATCAGCTCTGATAGTGGGGGAAGGCCTGTTGTGCCTCGGCCGTAAGGGAAAAGTGGATGGACTGAATGAGTGGGCGGGCCTTGTCCGCATAGTTTGGGACCCACTGGGCGTAGTAGGAGAAGAACCCCAGGCAGCGTTTGAGGGCCTTGGGGCAGTGGAGGAGGGGAAGCTCCATGAGGGGGCGCATGCGGTCGGGATCGGGCCCCAGAACTCCGTTCTGGACCATATAGCCGAGGATGGCTAAGCGGGTTGTGCTGAACACGCACTTCTCCTTGTTGTAGGTGAGGTTGAGGAGAGTGGCAGTGTGGAGGAATTTGGCAAGGTTGGCGTTGTGGTCCTGCTGATCATGGCCGCAGATGGTGATGTTGTCTAGGTATGGGAAGGTGGCCCGCAAACCGTACCGGTCGACCATTCGGTCCATCTCCCTTTGGAAGATCGAGACCCCGTTAGTGACGCCGAAGGGAACCCTGAGGAAGTGATAGAGACGACTGTCCATCTCGAAAGCAGTGTATGGACGGTTCAATTTATGAATGCGGAGCTGGTGGTAGGCGGATTTGAGGTTTATCTTTGAGAAGATCCGGTACTGCGAAATCTGATTGACCATATCAGATATGCGTGGGAGGGGGTACTCATCGAGCTGTGTGTACCGATTGATGGTCTGGCTGTAGTCCACGACCATTCTGTGTTTCTCCCCACTTTTAACGGCGACCACTTGGGCCCTCCAGAGGCTGTTGCTGGCCTCGATGATGCCTTCCCGAAGCAACCGCTGGACCTCCGACCTGATGAAGGTCTTGTCCTGGGTGCTGTACCGTCTGCTCCTGGTGGCAATGGGTTTGCAATGCGGAGTTAGATTGGCAAAGAGGGAGGGTGGGTCGACCTTTAGGGTCGCAAGATTGCACACAGTGAGGGGTGGTAGGGGCCTGCCGAATTTGAGGGTAAGGCTCTGGAGATTGCACTGGACGTCCAGGCCTAGTAGTAGTGCAGCGCAGAGATTTGGAAGGACGTACAGGCGGAAGCCCCTGAATTCTACACCCTGGACCGTGAGAGTGACCGTGCAGAGCCCCCGGATCGTGACGGAATGGGATCCGGAGGCCAGGGAGATTCTTTGATTGGTGGGGTGGACCGTGAGGGAGCAGCACCTTACCATATCCGGGTGGATGAAGCTTTCGGTGCTCCCGGAGTCCAGCAGGCAAGAGGTCACGTGACCGTTGATTCTCACACTGGTCAAAGCGGTGGCCAGGTTGTGCGGACGAGACTGGTCGATCGCTACTGAGGCGAGCTGCGGTCAGTCGTCGCTGGCGTCAGAAGATGGAGAGCATGGGGGGCCCAGGTCGTGGAATGCTATTGGCGTCCATGTCCCGTAGGGACGACAGGATGGCAGCGCCTAAAGTTCCTGCGGGGGACAAAATGGAGGCACCCATGGGTCGCACGTTGCGGGGGCTGGACAATATGGCGGGACCCATGGGCTGCACGTGGTCTGGGGGGGCAAGATGGCGGCGCCCACTGACTGGGCGTGGCCCCGGGAGGTGAAGATGGCGGCACCCACTGGCTGCGCGTGGTCCGGGGAGGTGAAGATGGCGGCGCCCACTGGCCGCGTGTGGTCTGGGACGAAGATGGCGGTGCCTATTGTGTGTAGGTCAGGGGTGAGGGGCCAATAGCGGCGACTGCGCGGGCCTGGCACACCACGGCAAAGTGCCCCTTTCTGCCGCAAGTCTTGCAAATGGCAGTGTGGGTCAGGCAGCATTGGCGGGGGTGCTTCTGCTGCCCGCAGAAGTAACATTGGGGACCCCCGGGGTGCGCGGGTTGGCGTGTGGCGCAGGTGTACTGGCTGGGTAAAGCCCCGGCTGGGGCGGCTGTCTGTGGGGTCCACGAGGGATAGGAGGGGTGGGCTGCACGGCTCGGGGTGTAGGCCTGAGCATTACGTGAGGCGACCGTCATGGAGAGCACTAGCTTTTTAGTCTCAGCTAGGTAGAGCGTGGCCCCTTCTAGCAGTGTTTGGCGAATGAGGTCCGACCCAATCCCCGTTACAAACGCATCGCGCATAAGAAGGTTGGAATGTTCAGTGGCCATAACGGCCTGACAGTCACAGTCCCGGATGAGTGGGATTAGGGCCCGCCAGAAGTCTTCTATGGACTCACCAGGGAGTTGAGAGCGAGTGGCGAGTACGTGCCTGGCGAAGAGTGTGTTCGCTTTCTGTGTGTAGTTTTCTTTGTGGACCCCATGGCGTCTGCGTAATTCGGGGCGTCCTGGATCAGCGGAAACATGCTGGAGCTCAACCTTGAGTACAGGATCTGTATCATCTGAGCCTCCATCGGAGGGCTGGTCGCTGAGTTGATATAGGCCTCGAAGCAAGCTAGCCAGTGATTAAAGTCCTTTTTGGCGTTGCTTGATTGAGGATCCAGCTGCAGGCGATGTGGTTTGATTCGGAGGCCCATCTTTTAGAAAATCTTACTGCAATAAATTGATGCACGATCAGTTGTACAAAGGGGTTGGAAACAACTATGGCTTTACTGCAGTAAGATGTGTGGCCTCCCACAGCAGTTGGCGAAATGGCTGCTGAATAGAGGACACGCTCCTCCTACTGGGCGGGGCCAGCAGGGCAGGGGCTACCGGCGAACCTGTAGTACAGGTCCTACCTTACATCACCTAATACAGGTGTAACAGTGGTTTACCACACCGACCTAACACCCTTCCGAGAATGGAGCACCAAGTGGGACACAATGAAGTGGTCATCAGCAGTCAGCACTCTGCTATACCTTTGGTGCTTCTGTGCCAATGGCACCAGTGATGCTGCAGAGCCCAATTTCATGGCCTTTGCACCCCCCCTCTTTCAATGGCAACGGACAATAATTTGCAGTTTTACAGTATTCCTCATGCAAAAACATGGGTGACAGTGTTTAGTGTCGAGTGCCAAACCGTCGATGCTGAACAGGAGAACAAGTGGCAACAGAAAGCAGAGGTTGAGAAATAAAAGACACAATTGAAGAAAAGTGTTTCAGGGAGTTGTTTTTTTTAAAAGCAAAGTAGGTGGAAAGAACTGGAGAGGCGGGACTGTTGTATCAATAGTGCAGAAGGGAAAACAGTAAGTGTGATGTTAGAGTGGAGGGGTTTTGCAGGAATTTTAAAATTAGACTAAAAATCAAAGTCAACTGTTCTAAACAAGAAAGAAAGAGTAAGAGAGAGAGTGTGTCAGAGAGTGAGAGAGAGATGGAGAGAGATGGAGAGAGAGAGTATGTCAGAGAGTGAGAGAGAGAGATGGAGAGAGAGGGAGAGAGAGAGTGTGTGAGAGAGTGAGAGAGAGTGAGAGTGAGAGAGAGAGATGGAGAGAGAGAGAGAGAGTGTGTCAGAGAGTGAGAGAGAGAGATGGAGAGAGAGGGAGAGAGAGTGTGTGAGAGAGTGAGAGTGAGAGAGAGAGAGAGTGTGTGTGTGAGAGAGAGAGATGGAGAGAGATGGAGAGAGAGAGTATGTCAGAGAGTGAGAGAGAGAGATGGAGAGAGAGGGAGAGAGAGAGTGTGTGAGAGAGTGAGAGAGAGTGAGAGCGAGAGAGAGAGATGGAGAGAGAGAGAGAGAGAGAGTGTGTGTGAGAGAGTGAGAGAGAGAGAGATGGAGAGAGAGGGAGAGAGAGAGTGTGTGAGAGAGTGAGAGAGAGTGAGTGAGAGAGAGAGATGGAGAGAGAGAGAGTGTGTCAGAGAGTGAGAGAGAGAGATGGAGAGAGAGGGCGAGAGAGAGTATGTCAGAGAGTGAGAGAGAGAGATGGAGAGAGAGGGAGAGAGAGAGTGTGTGAGAGAGTGAGAGAGAGTGAGAGTGAGAGAGAGAGATGGAGAGAGAGAGAGAGAGTGTGTCAGAGAGTGAGAGAGAGAGATGGAGAGAGAGGGAGAGAGAGAGTGTGTGAGAGAGTGAGAGAGAGTGAGAGTGAGAGAGAGAGATGGAGAGAGAGAGAGAGAGTGTGTCAGAGAGTGAGAGAGAGAGATGGAGAGAGAGGGAGAGAGAGTGTGTGAGAGAGTGAGAGTGAGAGAGAGAGAGAGTGTGTGTGTGAGAGAGAGAGATGGAGAGAGATGGAGAGAGAGAGTATGTCAGAGAGTGAGAGAGAGAGATGGAGAGAGAGGGAGAGAGAGAGTGTGTGAGAGAGTGAGAGAGAGTGAGAGCGAGAGAGAGAGATGGAGAGAGAGAGAGAGAGAGAGTGTGTGTGAGAGAGTGAGAGAGAGAGAGATGGAGAGAGAGGGAGAGAGAGAGTGTGTGAGAGAGTGAGAGAGAGTGAGTGAGAGAGAGAGATGGAGAGAGAGAGAGTGTGTCAGAGAGTGAGAGAGAGAGATGGAGAGAGAGGGCGAGAGCGAGTGTGTGAGAGAGAGAGAGAGGGAGAAAGAGAGAGAGAGAGAGCAAGTGTGTGAGAGAGTGAGAGATAGGGAGAAAGAGAGAGAGAGAGAGAGAGAGAGCAAGTGTGTGAGAGAGTGAGAGTGAGAGAGAGCAAGTGTGTGAGAGAGTGAGAGAGAGGGAGAAAGAGAGAGAGAGAGAGCAAGTGTGTGAGAGAGAGGGAGAAAGAGAGAGAGAGAGAGCAAGTGTGTGAGAGAGTGAGAGAAAGAGAGAGAGAGCAAGTGTGTGAGAGAGAGAGAGAGAGAGGGAGAGCGTGAGAGCGAGTGTGTGAGAGAGTGAGAGGGAGAAAGAGAGAGAGAGAGCAAGTGTGTGAGAGAGTGAGAGAGAGGGAGAAAGAGAGAGCGAGAGAGAGAGAGAGAGAGAGCGCAAGTGTGTGAGAGAGTGAGAGAGAGAGAGGGATAGCGTGAGAGCGAGTGTGTGAGAGAGTGAGAGGGAGAAAGAGAGAGAGAGAGAGCAAGTGTGTGAGAGAGTGAGAGAGAGGGAGAAAGAGAGAGAGAGAGAGAGAGAGAGAGCACAAGTGTGTGAGAGAGTGAGAGAGAGGGAGAGAGAGAGAGAGTGTGTCAGAGAGTGAGAGAGAGAGATGGAGAGAGAAGGAGAGAGAGAGTGTGTGAGAGAGTGAGAGAGAGAGATGGAGAGAGAGAGTGTGTGAGAGAGTGAGAGAGAAAGATGGAGAGAGAGGGAGAGCATGAGAGCGAGTGTGTGAGAGAGTGAGAGAGAGGGAGAAAGAGAGAGAGAGATAGCAAGTGTGTGAGAGAGTGAGAGAGAGAGAGAGAGTGTGTGAGAGAGTGAGAGAGAGAGATGGAGAGAGATGGAGAGAGAGAGTGTGGGAGAGAGAGAGAGAGAGAGAGAAGGAGAGAGGGAAAGGCAGTACTGGAACACTAACATCCCTTGCCAAGGCGAAATATCCCCAGTTCTTACTCTGTGGAATGCCTACGTATTTAACGAGATCAGTGTTGTTTTGTCGAAAGCGGTTGCTGAGCACATAATAAACAAAAGAAACGGCAGCTTTGGCGCCTTGCACAGCCGATCTCTGTAACCTGCTTGGAAAACTCAATTGTTAGAATTGTAAATTAAATCTCACTTCCTGATGCCTCTTCTCAAATACACTTCAGTCATCATCGGTACCAAAGCAATACATTTCTAAAAGAAATAAACTAATCTTAAATAGGAATGTATTATCACTGCTGAGGGCTTTGCTTCATTTCCCAATATTCTCACTGGATGTTCGTTCAGACTTCAGTAATAAGTTGTGCATTTTCGCTCATATTTCAATAATTCTGCCCAGTGTATCAAAGCTTTAAGGAGATAAAGTGCCCTTTCATTGGTTGATCCCCGGGGGCAATCTGTCCAAACTTTTAAAAATGCAATTAGAGTTAGATAGATTTTGAAAGAACATCCTGGCTGGATTCTCCACAGCTTCGCGTCGAAATCGCATTTGACGCAGGGGCGGAGAATCCATCTTCACGACGAAATTGGGCCTGGCGCCAGTGAGCATGCGCGGACTCGAAACCGGAAGTGCGGGGCCCCGTATCTGCAGCTAAAGCTGCGTGAATCACTCTGGGTCCCTGTTAGCTCCCTGAAGGTGAGTGAATTCGCTGATTTTTTTAAATCGGAAACTCGGGAGTGAAACGCCAGTACTTTTACCCAGCGTAAGGACATAGTCCCATTTTGGGAGAATCCAGCCCAGGTCAAAGTTCATGTTCATCCTGATAACTCTGGGCAGGATTCTCTGGTCCTCCAGTGTTTCTCGATTGCGCACCATTTGCTGGTGGCAGGATTCTATCTTCCCACCGCTTGTCAATGGGATTTCCCATTGAAGCTATCCCATACTCCCGGGAAACCCCCGGGTGGGGGTATGCTGCCAGCGGGACAAGTAAATCGTAACGATCGGGAGAATTTTGGCCTCTGTTAACTCTAAAAATGGAGAATTGAAAATGACAATGCTTTTTTTGGAAGATGACCTACATGTTGTGTTTGATCTTTTCTACTTTTCGAAAGAATCCACCAAACACCTGGACTTGTCCAAACCTGATTCTTTATTGAGTCTCATGTGATCAGATAGCAATCTGTTACAGAGCACGTTATCATGGAGTCTGCTTATTACTCCTCTGGAATCTGTACCTCATACCGACCATTCACTTGTATGACTTATTACCCTCTCAAAATTCTTCCGAAGATGGTCGGATGTGTCTCCCCTTATATGGGAGTCACTGGTCACATGACCTTGGTCTTGAGACTACATGGTGTGTCTGCACCGCCACCTGCTGGTTGGAGGTCACACACCTATATCATCTATGATATAGCCCATAGGCATATCACCACACTACAGAGACAAGAGAAAAGCAAATTAAAGTGCACGCCAATTATGATATTGTTGCTCAGCAGACGCACACTCAGCAGTCCAATCCAAACCTGGCTCCTTGAGCAAATGGCCGCAACAGGAAACTCTGAGATTTCACAGTCCTCTCGCCTGACAGAGGCTGAATTTGACTGAGAACTCAAGTAACTCAGGATCAATTTGCAAGGTGTTACACATGTGATATGCAGTTGCTTCTGGAACAATCTCAGGGATATTTTCCACACTACCTGACTTTGAAGTTAATTTTACATATAGAATTGTGTGGGGGTGGGGGGGGGGGGGGGGGGGGGGTGTCATGGGTAGAGGGCAGTGTCAGAAGAAGTGACTGACATTTTGTAAAAGAGAGTTGAAAATCTGCCCCCACTGATGCTGAGCGCAATAAGATAGGGATGTCCAAGGATGTCTGACTTGCTCCATCCTGTGGATCTTAAGGCCAGTATTTTACCAATCCTTTCGGAGGATCATCACCTTGCTGCGGAGGAGAGGCTTGCTTGAACCCGAGAGTGACGCCATCTGGAGATCACACTCCTGGTAGTGCCCGCCATGGTGTTAAGGTTGACGGGGAGCTTCCAGGCAAAGAAAGATCCACAAATACCTCAATGGCAGGACAGGCAGAGGACAGCAGCCACCCCAATGGCCGCAAAGGTGGAAGAAGGCTACAAATCGGAAGTGACCCAGTCGGCATGGCCTACAGTGCCAGTGAATCCGGCTGTGCACCGGTCCCCAGGCCTCCTTCTGGCAACAGCAAAGACCCCGTGGCAATAGACAATTGGCGACAGGGGCAGAGGCTGTGATACCTGTAAGCCCCCAGCCAAGATTCCGCACACAGGAAGTGGATGCGTGGTGGTCAATGGGCACCTGTGTATATTTCCAACATTTACATTTCTGGGAAACCAGGAAGTAGGAGCCATGGAAATTTCTATGAACTGGTTGTTCTCGGCTTTGCTTTCCTCCAGATATCATCGGCTTAATGGGACAAATAGAACGCCTGCCTGCCTTGAATCCCTTCAGATCCTATCCTGACTAAAGTGTCTTCCAGCCAACACTCAATTCCTCAAACTGGCCATTTTACAACAGGACAGTTCCCAACCCTTGAGGAAATTCAGGGTTCTCATCTCAAGCGATAGTGTAAAGTCAGAATTTTTATTAAACATCTTAAGTTATATAAATGAGGACTTTTTTTGATTATTATGATATCTTCTCCACGAGCACCTTGCTTGTACGTGTCCATTTATTTTGATTTGGTTGCCATGTGAAATAGTTTTTCGCAGTGCTTTCTATGCATTATGGTTGCACACATTTTATTCAGAAGCCATCAATGAAAATTATTTGATTCAGAGTTAAGAGTCACATCGTAGTTATTCTGACTCAGTATCAGGTTAAACCCTACACAATAGCGGATCAGCACTGCTAGAAATACAGGCTGCTGTCAGTGGGAATTAAAGGGTTACACACAGTACATTAGAACACAGGGGCTGGACTGGAGAAGGAGCAAGTTGAGAATTAATCATTTATGCACATCCTGTAATCCTAGTACAGTTTATTTTTCTAGCTGTTTTGCTTGGGCCAGTGTTAACAAAGAAGCATTAAGTGCCAGCACAAAAACAGGCTTGTTACATCATTATTCATTTTCAGTGGAAACAAGAAAATGTGCAATTATTCCTTGCTTTTATTGAAGGAAAACATCCCAAGGTGTTTCAAAGAACCGGGACAAAATGGAGACTGGGCCAAATGTGGAGCTATTTGGAGATGTGATCAAAGGCTAGGTTAAAGAGGTGGGTGATATGGAGGGCCTTAAAGAAAAGAGGCAAAATAGAAGGGTTGGGAGGGAATTCCAGAGCAGGAAGCCGAAAGAAAGCCTTGCATTCAGCATGGCTAGTTTAGCACATTGAGCTAAATCGCTGGCTTTGAAAGCAGACCAAGGCAGGCCTGCTGCATGGTTCAATTCCCGTACCGGCCTCCCCAAACAGGCACCGGAATGTGGCGACTGGGGGCTTTCCACAGTAACTTAATTTGAAGCCTACTTGTGACAATAAGCGATTTTCATTTCATTTCATGTTGACAAATGTCCCAGAGCACTTTATGAAACTACCATTGCTACTGTCGGAAACATGCTAGACGATTTGTACAAGCAGGTCCCACGCATAGCATTGCATTGACCAGATCATTTGTTTTAGTGACATTGAGTAGGAGTTAAACAACATCCAGGACACCAGGAAGAAGTTCCCTGTTCTTCCGTAAGACATGCCATGGGATCGCATGTAGATCTGAGAGGATAGACACGTCTATCTGAATTGAGCATGTCACCTGAAAGATGACACTGCGCTCCCAGTGCCTCTCTGGAGTGTCAGCCTGGATTATGTGCTGAAGTCTCTGGAGTGAGCACTCAGAAGCAAGTGTGCAGCCACGGCTGACCCAAGTTGCCTAGGCAACTGAAAGCAGGGCTGTCGATGGTGGGGTGACGCGGTGGTGAAAAATGAAGCCAGAAGGAAGAATAATGGGTATACAGTTGGAGGAGCTTACAGAGTTCAGGAGGGAAAAGCTATTAAGAGATTTAATTGCAAGGACAATAGTTTTAATTTGGAGGAATGCTTGTCCATAGGCAGAAGAATAAGTGGAGCATTGGTGTGGCATAGGATAGAGGCAGCAGAATTCTGGATGTGGTGAAGTTTGAAGCCAGTCAGGAGGGCATTGGAATATTTAAGTCTGGAAGCATGGATGCGAGTTTCAAATGCCGGTGTTTTTTTTTGATGTGTTAACTATTTTACTAAGCTTACCCCTTTCAAAAAGGAATTGGCTGAGAGGAAAAATGTGCAGGGCTCCAGCTGGGAGTGGGGCTAGCTGAATTGCTTTTGCAGAGCATTGCAAGTACACAAGAAGTCAAATGGTCTCCTGATGTGCTGTAACCATGCTATGATTTTATGATTCTTTGACCAGTTCTAGGAATTAAGATCACAAACAAATGCTCCTCCTCCTCCATGTCCTCCTGTAGTAGAGAACATTTCTATTGTTTTCACATCCTAGAGTAACATTTTTCCCAAGACATCTGTCCTGTTTGTACAATGTGAATGGAATGCTCAAGGTGGCATTCAGCAATGGAAGAGATGCCACTAACCCAGTTGATGTTGGTGATTAGAAAGGTCATCCGTGTTGCGCATGTTCATTTAGTCCTGTACATCTGTGTTAGAAAATACAAAGATTGTGTATAAGGCCATGAAGGAGTCCACATCGAGTAGTTCACAGAAACTTAGATTATTTATGATAACTATTATATACATCACAGGGTAGCTCCCACCAGGGTCTGCCTTGCTGGTGTCCAACTGACAGGCTCTATATGTCATACAACTAGACATTGTTTAGAGGTTCCACGCCCCCTTAACTGGGGAGCTCGTATTCTGCAAGGTTCATGGGGAAGTCAATTGATCCCACTCTGTAAGATACTTGTGGGTTATAGCAGTAATGTTGTTTGATTAATCACAACAGACTTTGTTTAAGGAAAGTGATACTACTTAATGCGATTAATGTTGCATGCTGTCGGAAAGCCGCATTAGAAATTGAATAGATGGATATATTTGACATATAAAAATAAAAAGAGGATTGCAATTAGAAAAGGGCTGGAAATCAAGGCAATAATAGACAGCAGTCAATATGAAAGTATCTCTGTTCATTGGTGTCACTGCCTGTTACAGCAGCAGTGGAGGGATTGTAAGCAGACAATGTCTTCATTATAGCAGATGGTGTAGTCATGATTGTTCTGAATTCCAGCAAAACAATTCAACAGACTCTCTCTGTTGTTTGCTCAGGAGCCATACACAGCACCTTGTAATTGAGAACAATATTTTACACAGCTATGTTTATTTGAGTGCCCAATTAAGCTGGCACTGCGCGAAAAACATTCATAGCTCTCAGCTCGGTAAATTAAGCAAGTGATTTTTTGATGCCTATATGAGGAATTTTGTCTGAGTTCATGACCAAGGAAACATGAGCTTCGAGGTTAGGAAATGGTCCTTACATTTTTTTGCAGGCCCTTATTGATCTGTGCGGCCTTCAGCGAAGCTCAAGTTCAGCGTACCTCATTTTTTGTGATAACTTATTGATGCTGTCTGTGTTCTAGGAGTCTCTTTTCTATTTAGTGCAGTAGTTTTCAGGTGTGTCTGTGGTTATGGATGGGTCTCAGTGGCTTGAAGGTCACAAAATAACATTTTTCAGATTATAAATATAAACTCAAAACGCTGGACAGACTCACCACTGATCCCGTTCTGTTGGCATGACCCTTACTACAGCATGTTGATGTTGTTTTGTCTAACCTTGAACCAACAGGAACCAACAGGACAGTAGCCAATGAGTAGGACATTAGCTGGGAATGAAAGTTTGAAAGGTGCAGTGGTACATTTACATGTAACCCAGATTAGATTTCCATTGGTTACTCTTCTTGTGGCATGCTTTTGCTTCTAGGGTTACTGAGACATCACTGTGTTCCATTGTTTCTTTGAATCTTTCCAATTAAGGGACAATTTAGCGTGGCCAATCCACTTACCCTTGGGTTGTGGGTTGAGACCCACGCAGACATGAGGAAAATGTACAAATTCCACATGGACAGTGACCCTGGACTGGGATCGAACCTGGGTCCTTGGCGCTGTGAGGCAGCAGTGCTAACCACTCTGTGTTCCACGGTAACACTGATTTATTCTTGCTGTTATCTCAGTATGTATATTTTTATTTAATGTCTCATACAATGATGCTTTCAAAACCAATTTTCTAAAAATTGCAATTGTTTTGTTTAGAATATACTTTCCACCTTTATTGGAAAGAAAGTGATACCTTGCCCTGGCTTGGATTTTGCAATCGAAATGGCTGTGAGGTCATCAGCGCTGACTTTTATTAAAAGTAAACAAGACAACAACGTCGTCTGCTTGCTGTGTATGCGCAGTTAAATGCAGAAATTAGCAAGTTGCTCCTCCTGAAGCTTTGCTACGGTGATATCTCCCTGAGAGGCTTGGCATTGAAACAAATGAAGGAAGTAAGTTGCTGTATTATGCCGGACTTTGTAGTTACTGGTGAATTGATGACGCCAGTTGTTCATTACCGTTCACTTGCCTATGGACTTTCTACAGACCTTTACACTGGAACCTGTGGGGAATAGAAACCCATTTTAGCATGGTGGGCGAAATTCTCCGCATCGGCCGACGCCGGAGTGAAATCCGGAGTGTTTCACTCCGGCATCGAAGGCCGCTCCTCGCCCCCTATTCTCTCCCCCCCCCCCCCCCCCTTTCCGGGGTCCAGGAGCGGCGTTGCGGGAAACTCGGCCGCCGGGCCTTGACGCTTGCGTCAAAGCGGCGCGCCGAGAATGACGCGGCCGGTGGCGCCTAGGTGACGTCAGCCGGCTCCAACCTGCGCATGCACGGTTGCCGTCTTCCCCTCCGCTGCCCCGCAAGACGTGGCAGCTTGATCTTGTGGGGGTGGCGGAGGGGAAAGAGTGCATCGTTTACAGACGCCGGCCCGACGATCGGTGGGCACCGATTGTGGGCCAGTCACCTCCTGAGCACGGCCATAGTGCTCGATCCCCTCTCCGCCCCCCACAGGCCCCACACCTACCTGTCGCGCGCTGTTCATGCCGGCAGCGACCAGGTATGGTTGGCGCCGGCGTGAACCCGTCGGGGTCGGCAGGCCGCTCGGCCCATCCGGGCCTGGGAGAATCGCCGCGAAAAATGTTTTGGGGGGGGGTGGGAGAATCGTGGGGGGTTCCAGAGCGGCTCTCCCACGATTCTTCCACCCGGCGTGGGGAGCGGAGAATCGCGCCCGGTGTGCATCCACTTCATTATGTTCATTAAGCATAGGCAGAAAGGTTAGGACTTGTCCATTCCAATGCAATTATTTTTTTCTGGTGTGACACATTTCAATTACTGCCAAGAAACCTCTCTGGCACTGAAAATTTACATTCACTGCTGAGGAATCTCATCCCTTCAGATTGTAATTAATGTTCAAAATGTAAAAAATATATATATTTTTTCTAAACTTATTTTTGTTTCTTCTCTTTCAATCTCATTTGCGTTTACTTCTCTTTGCTTTCTGTATGAAATGAAATGAAATGAAAATCGCTTATTATCACGAGTAGGTTTCAATGAAGTTACTGTGAAAAGCCCCTAGTCGCCACATTCCGGCGCCTGTCCGGGGAGGCTCGTACGGGAATCGAACCGTGCTGCTGGCCTGCTTGGTCTGCTTTAAAAGCCAGCGATTTAGCCCAGTGAGCTAAACAGGATTTGGCATTGAATTAAATCTTCAGAGTTACACTCCCTGGTGTAAATGCGACATGGATGCCTCAATCTGACTGATTCAGGATATTCACACTGCTCTTGGATCCTCCCTGGAGAGCACTGAGCTGAAATGGATTTCTAACAACCTCAGCTTTCTGGTGCAAATCCCTACATCAAGTCTGTGGCCAAATGTGGGTACGATGAACGGCTGATACAGCCCGTTCATCACCGACTTCCAAACTCTGCATTTAAAACTGCATTGAACCATTGAGCTGTCGGAGGTGGGATTGGCATAAAATATAATTGATTGGAATTTCCATGGCCTCTGTCCTGATGTCCTGTTGTCACTTCAGCAGAAGAAACTCTGGAACTATGGAATTAAATATCCAGTGTGTTATTTGACCTGCTGGAAATTAAGGCGCCCTTGGAGAGATTCTATCCCCGTGGACTCTGAGTGGGAAGCTGACAGTTTTGAATAAAGCTCAAAAGTTTCTGGACACAAACTCTTGAGGAGTTTTATTTTGTTGGAATAAAGTGTAAATCATTCATGTGATATGTTTTCCACCTCAATCTATCAGGACCCAATTTTGCAAATTGCAGGGCGGCAGAGTAAAGGTTGGCATGGTACCACCGAGCCTTCTGCATCGTGGACTTGGTGCATTTTTTTTGTTTACAATCGGGTACAATGATCCTCTTTGTTGGGACACCTCCTGTACATAAACATCTGCCTGTAAGTGGCAGGAAGTGGCAGGGTTAGCCATAGTGTGAAGCTAGTCCAAGATTTCTGTCTTGCTGCCATGTCCAAACACTATTTTGGCAGTATTAGAACAGTGAGTTGATATTAGTGAGTTATAATTTGCCAAAAGCCTCCCCGGAGTCACATTTATGAATCATTTGGCTAACATTTTATGTTGGAAACTCAAAGTACAAAATTAGCCATAAAAGCTACAAATTGTTTCTGGGAAAAGAAGGCCTACATACCATTTTTATTTTTCTATATGTTTCTAACACTTAGATCATACCATTGATTTTCACAGCTGGCGAGACTTTTTGGTCATTTATTTGGGAGATGTGGGCGTCACTGACAAGGTCAGCACTTATTGCCCTGGCCACTGTATCAGGTTGAATCCAGCTGTTTGCAACAAAGACATCAACTATGATCTAATCAACTGGTAGAAACTGATTGTTTTCCTGCTATATGATGCTATATATGCAAACTGTTCTTCTTGTCCACAAATCAAAATTTTGATGATCCCCTTTCAGCTAAACTTTTAACACTGCACATGCTGAGGGTGAAGAAACCATTGCCAATTATGTCGATTAAATTCCAATTCAATTACTTGATAAATATGGTCAGATGTCTTACAACACCAGGATTTCAGCAGCTCAAGGAAAAACCAACTGGATGGGCAATAAATGCAGCCTCGTCAATATTGTCTTCACCTCAAACAAAATACAAAAAGCAAATTGGATTGCTCAGTTACATGTAAGACGTTGCATGGTGCGAGTTTGGTGCCGATGATGCTCGAAGAATGCTGAATCAAATTTTAGTTCACTGCTTGGCAGTAGTGCTTTTTCAAGAGAGGTGGTCTGCAATGCAGAAGTTTGTAAGGCTCTGTTTTAGTGTTTCCTTGTATCATCTTTACTGGCCACCTTGATGTTGTTCACCTTGAGACAATTCCCCATAGCCGAGATGCTTGGCCATGTGGTGCAATGGGCAGGATCCCTGCCTCTGAGTCAGAAGCTCCGAGCTCGACTCCCACCCCAGGACATGATGGCCAAGGAAGGTGTGTTCATGACATGGCCATACAGGTTGTTTGTTCAACGTACAAATCCTCCCAAACACAATGGCTGGTGGTAAGAGCGGGAGAGACTCCTGGTCAGCCACGCTTGATGAGGAGTGGTGCCCCTCCAGCTATAAGCCCCTGGCGACAGACTAGCGACCTCTTCCGGGAATTACTAGCTATGCAAACATATGAAAGCCTGCCTTAGTGCACCACTTCCCACCTTTGAAGGTCGACTGCAGGGAACTGCAGAAGAGGAAGAGCGCGAGAGAGGCAAATTGATCCAAATGCAGCTGCAGCTGCCTGGAGGCTGTGTGGCTGTTTGCTACCACCTATTTTGCTTCTGTGACCTGGAGTAAGAAAATGGAGGGGGTAGGAAGACCAACTGCTGGTGCTGGAGAAAGGGTAGGAGTGATGGATCAATTCAACGGAGCAGTTTGATGAAGGTATTGAAGATCTGTTTTTGCAGATTGCTGGTGACCTTATTATACTGTTGACTCTTCAATGTTTAATGTCTGAAAGCCATGTGTCTGTTTGCTGCCACCCCTTTTGCTTCTGTGGCCAGGAGAGAGGAAAGGGAGGAAGTAAAATGGCCCACGACCAGTGCTAGTGGGGAGGGGGTGACAAATTGATGAGGCCACAACTTGAGTACTGTGTACAATTCTGGTCGGCACATTATCGGAAGGATGTGATTGCACTGGAGGGGGTGCAGAGATGATTCACCAGGATGTTACCTGGGATTGAACGCTTTAGTTATGAAGAGAGGTTGGATAAGCTTAGGTTGTTTTTGCTGAAGTAGAGAAGACTGAGAGGTGACCTGATCAAGGTGTAAAAGATTATGAGGGGCATGGATAGGGTGGATAGGGAGCAGTTGTTCCCCTTAATTGAAGGGTCAGTTATGAGGGGACACAAGTTCAATGTGAGGGGCAGGAGATTTAGGTGGGATTTGAGGAAAAACATTTTTACCCAGAGGGTGCTGACAGTCTGGAATTCACTGCCAGGGTGGTAGTGGTGGGTTGCCTCACATCCTTTAAAAAGTACCTTGACGAGCACTTGGCACGTCATAATATTCAAGGCTAGGGCCAAGTGCTGGCAAATGGGATTAGGTATGCAGGTCAGGTATCTCTCATGTGTCGGTGCAGACTTGATGGGCCTCTTCTGCACTGTATTATTCTGTGATTCATGTCTCTGTGACTGAGCAACTTGATGAAAGTATTGGAAAAATGCTTTTGCAGATTGCTGGTGACTTTATTGTACTGTTGACTGTTTGATGTTTAATGTCTGGAAGCCATGTGTCTGTCTGCTGTCACCACTTTTGCTTCTATGGCCCAGGAAAGTGAGGGAGTAAGATGGCCCATTACCAGTGCTGGAGGCGGGCAAGAGGGGCAAACCAATTCAACTATACAATTTGCTGAATGTATTGAAGAAATGCTTTTGAAGATTGCTGGTGACTTTATTGTACTGTTGACTGTTCAAGTTTAATGTCTGGAAGTCGTATGTCTGTTTGCTGCCACGCCTTTTGCTTCCATGGCCTCAAGCGAGGAGAGGGAGGAAGTAAGGTAATCCACTACCAGTGCTGGAGAGGGTGACGGGATGGCGGACCGATTTCACTGCACAACTTGATGAAGGTATGAAATACTTTTACAGCTTTCTGGTGACCTTATTGTACTGTTGACTGTTTGATGTTTAATGTCTGGAAGCTGCATGTCTGTTTTCTGCCACCTCTTTTGCTTCTATGGCCTGGAGCGAGGAAAGAGAGGAAGTAAGATGACCTACTACCCGTACTAGGAAGGAAAGGGGTGATCTTTCACTCTTCTGATGTGCTGTGCATCGGTGTGACTTTGCTGTGTATTGTTATGTTGCCCCTAACAACTTTCCACTGATGCAAGACAACTGCTGAGAGCTGTGGGAGGGTGACAGCGTTATTGTACTGTTGACTGATTAATGTTTCATGCCTAGAGGTTGTGTGTTTGGCTGCTGCACCCCCTTTTTGCTTCTGTGGCATGGAGCAAGGGAAAGGGAGGCAGTAGGATGACCTATCACCAGTGCTGGAGTGTGGGAAGAGGTGCTCTTTCACTCTTCTGGGGCGAAATTCTCCGACCCCACGCAGGGTCGGAGAATAGGCGGGAAGCGGCGTTATTTCCGCTCCCGCAGGTTTTTCAATTCTCCCGCCGGTCATAAACCGGCGTTGTGCAAATCCCGCCGGCAGCCTGTGAAAACAGCTGGCGCCGGCGGGATTTCATTTTAAAAAAAACTTACCTCAAATCTCCGGCCCGGATGGGCCGAAGTCCCGCCGCTGGGAGGCCTTCTCCCGCCGCCAAGGTTTAAACCACCTCTGAAACGGCGGGCTCAGCGGCGCGAGCGGGCCCCCGGGGTCCTGGGGGGGCGGGGGGCGATCGGACCCGGGGGGTTGCCCCCACGGAGGCCTGGCCCGCAATCGGGGCCCCCCGCTCACTCCGCGGGGCAGTGCCGTGGGGGCACTCTTTCTCCTTCCGCTCCGCCACGGCCTCCGCCATGGCGGACGCGGAGGAGAACCCCGCATCGCGCATGCGCCGGCAGGCTGACGTCACTGCCGGCGCATGCGTCGACCGCCGAAAGCCTTTAGGCCAGCCCGCTTCCAACGGCGCCGGGTGTTTGCGCCAGTCTTCTGGTGCAAACTGCTCCGGCGCGGGGTTGGCCCCCAAAGGTGGGGAGAATTCCCCACCTTTGGGGAGGTGCGACCCCTGAGTGGTTGGCGCCACTCCCCTACGCCGGCACCCTCCGTCACGCCGGGTAGGGGAGAATCCAGCCCCTGATGTGCTCCGCGTCAATGTGACTTTCCGGTGCATTGCATTCGAGTGACTTTCACTGATGCAAGTCTATTGCTGGTGAGGGGAGGGGGGGGGGGGGGGGGTTGGGGGGGGGGGGGGGGAAGAGATATTGTACTGTTGACTGTGTGATCTTTAATGCTTGGCAACTGTGTGTTTGTCTGCTGCAGCCCCTTTTGCTTCTGTGACCTGGAGTAAGGAAACTACTGCCAGTGCTGGAGAGGGGGAAGTGGTACTCTCCCGCTCTTCTGCTGTGGTCTGCATCAGTGTGGCTTTCTGGTGTATTGTTAAGCTACCCCTGAGCAGCTTTCCACTGATGCGAGCCTACTGCTGGGAGCTGCGGGAGGGGGAGAGAGGGTGAGTTGATTCAGATGCTGATGACTTCATTGTACTGTTGACTGTTTAATGTTTAAAGTGTAGTTGGTTTTATTTGTATAAGTGTAGTTTTGTGTTTGTACCAATATCCGTTAGTGAAGGATGCTTGTGCATATGCAGCATGATGCCTTCTCGTGTTGGTTGATGGTGAATGCAATATAAGAACTGTTAAGTAGTTATAAAAGGTATTGTTGACTGTTTAAATGTTGGTGTTGCAGCTTGTGTTTGCTGTCATCCGTAGCTGCAAATGCCTGGAGGCAGCTGCTGCTGTTTCCTTCTTTTTCTGTAGCCTGAAAAAAGAACAATTTTTCTAAGGTACCTGGAGCACTGGAGATGTACGAATCCAAATTGCAATCAGGTTTGAAGCAAGTGGACGCTGTGGGTCCTGGTGCATGACATTGATCCAAATGAGCAACCTGATGAAGATGTTGATGAAATGCTTCGCAGGTTGCTGATGCTTTAGTTGCTGGTGTGGTGAGGCTGCATTTAAGTAGCACGTGGCCACGGATCAAACATGTTGGAAGTCAAGGATGTTCAACTGCACCTTGAATGCCAGTGGAATATGTGGATGCCAGGATTTGGTTCCAGTGAGATTGGGCCATGTGAGAGGGTCTGCAGAGCTACGGCTTCTGGACAGAGAATGGCACTGATACATGGAGCAACCAAGGAGTAACACGTTGTTGGATAGCTCATTTCAGAAACAAAGGGTGATATTCTCCCCTACCCGGCGGGGCGGGGGGTCCCGGCGTAGCGGAGTGGCACCAACCACTCCGGCGTCGGGCCTCCCCAAAGGTGCGGAATTCTCCGCACCTTTAGGGACTAGGCCCACGCCAGAGTGGCTCTCGCTCTCGTGATTATGCCAAAACTGGCGCCAACGGCCTTTGGCGCTACGCCGGAGCGTCAGCAGCCGCTGATGTCAGCACCGGCACATGCGCAGTAGAGGGGGTCTCTTCCGCCTCCGCCATGGGCCCCGATCGCAGACCAGGCCACCGTGGGGGCACCCCCCGGGGTCCGATTGCCCCGGCCCCCCCCCCCCCCCAGGAACCCGGGAGCCCACTCGCGCTGCCAATCCCGCCTGCACAGAGGTGGTTTAAACCACATCGGCGGGATTGGCCTGTCAGCGGCGGGACTTCGGCCCATCACGGGCCAGAGAATCGCTGCGGGGGGCAAGCCGATCGGCAGGGAATGATTCCCGCTCCCGCCGATTCCCAGGTGGCAGAGAATTCCGGCCACGGCGGGGGTGGGATTTACGCCGGCCCCGGGCGATTCCCCGACCCTGTGGGGGGTCGGAGAATTCCGCCCAAAGTTCTGGACATGATAAAACATTCTCAGGCTTATCCTCTGTTTCTCTTGAGGAACCTGCGAGGGATGATACTGTGTGTTTGTTTGTTTTTCAGGATAGAGCCTTGTTTTGGTACCAATATGGAACGGTGAAGTTGAAATGAATTGAAATGAAATGAAAATCATTTATTGTCACAAGTAGGCTTCAAATGAAGTTAGTGAAGAAAAGCCCCTAGTTGCCACATTCCAGCGCCTGTTTTGGGAGGCTGGTACGGGAATTGAACCGTGCTGATGGCCTGCCTTGGTCTGCTTTCAAAGCCAGCGATTTAGCCCTGTGCTAGTGTTCTTGTTGATGAATGGTTAGTGTGATATGCGGAATGTAACATAGTTGATTTTCAGATCTTTGCTAATGTTGACCGTTTTTGCCAATAAAATATGACCCAAGTGGCTTCTCGTGGGTACACGTGTCATGTCTCAGATGATTATTGCATCGCATTTCAATCAAACTTTGAAGCCTGAACAGTGTGTTTGAACTCGAGAAGTGTCAGCACCATAGAGGCAGGAGCCAACAATCAAACACTCAAGAGTTGGGCTTCTTCACTGGGGATATCCTTGCAACCAAAAGGTAAGTGTGTAGATCAGTGGAGGGTACCTGGGCATGTTCTCCCTAATGTTCCCATCATGGGTCTGTGGTCTGGAGTCTAGGGGTACCTGCTTTGGCCAGAGGTGTGTACAGAGCAAGGTTTTCCAGCAGAACTGGTTCAGTGGATGGCACTCTGAGAGAAGGCGGGTCACCTCAGGGTGGGGGAGGCTGGGGGGATTTGAGGGTCCCGGGGTGGAAGCCCTAACTGATTGTCAGTCTCTCTTCCTCTTCGACTCCTCACAGATGTAACAATATGGCTGGTGCTGTCGCGGTGCTGGTCACAGCTGAGGCAGGCAGACGCTGGAGAAGGCCGCAGCAGCATTGATGCCACCCCATGTGCATGAGGCTGATGCACACCTGAAGTCCCAGCTGCCCATCAAGCCAAGGAGGAACCCAGAGGAGGATGCCAGCGATGGCCCAAGGTGTATAGATGTCATTTATCTTTTGAGGAGATGAACATGGAGGTCGGCTCTCAGGTGAACTTGCAAGTGGAACGGTTTGGAGGGAGATTCTTCCTCCCTCTTTCAAGGAATAGTTGTTCTGCTTTGGTTGCATGTCTTTCAGCTGGTTTGATGGCTTGTTAGGTGTTTTTCAGACGGACGCTCTCTTGGTGTTTCTCTGATTCGAACAGTTTCTGTTGTAACTTTTTAAAAGCAAGTACACGTCTGTCTTAACCATGTGACCTACACAAATCTGAAGAGCTTTCCCAAATAAAGCATTGGGTTAAACTGATGCACATCTTGTGTTGTGGCCTTTTATACTTAGTGTTTTGGATGAGGGGCCAACATAATACAATGAAACACCGATGCGAGTCATCTTATATTTGTCGAACAAATTCGGCTTTGTTGTCTCTGTTGTCCGTGGTGAGGCAGGACAATGAATTGGCTGGAATCTCATAGTCCTGTTTGTTCACACTTCCCACTTAACCAAAAGACTTGTGAGTGTCACAACTGGCTGAGGTTGTTCATATTTTAATGAGGTATTTGCTTGAGTTTTAGGTCTTGTCTGGAACCAATATTGCCAAAGTCACATTGTCAACCATTTTGCTATTGTTGGGTGTATTTTTAAAAAGTGGCGTTAAAATTTGTAATACTTCCAGTCGGGACTGGGTGTGAAATTAGTGCAACTAATCAGCCAACTCGCAATATTGGCGTCACGTTTTGTTTCTCTGCCTTACTTTCACCATCGCCATCACTATCATCGGAATTGGAAAAGAAAATCAGTATGGTGGCTTCAACGGAAGTGGGATTCCTCAAATATGTGTATGAAACAGGCATCGGTTGTTGCTGGCTGAAATAATAATAATCGCTTATTGTCTCAAGTGGGCTTCAATGAAGTTACTGCGAAAAGCCCCTAGTCACCACATTCCGGCGCCTGTTTGGGGAGGCCGGTATGGGAATCGAACCCGCGCTGCTGGCCTTGTTCTGCATTACAAGCCAGCTGTTTAGACCACTGTGCGTGGACAGTGGGCTAAATGGAAAAGGTAAAGGGCTATAACAAGTCCATAAAGACTGCTTGTGGATGCATTATCTTCAAACAGTTTTTTGCACTGCTGACTAGCGTTTTGTCAATGGAAACAGGGAAGAATTCTGTGCCAGGAGGGCTAGGCCACTGGCGGCAGTGGTTAGCACTGCTGCCTCACGGCGCCAAGAATCCAGGTGTGATCCGGGCCTTGGGTCACTGTCCGTGTGGAGTTTGCACATTGTCCCCGTGTCTGCGTGGGTCTCACCCCCACAACCCAAATATGTGCAGGTTAGGTGGGTTTGACATGCTAAATTGCCTTTTAACTGGAAAACAAGAATTGGGCACACAAATTTTTAAAAAAAGAATGGGTAAGCCTAAGATGCACTCAAAGCTCAGCCTGAAGGCTCATTAACTGTCCTGAATACATTGTAGAAATTCAATCTCCTTATTATTTGATCTGTTCTGCTTCTTCCGTCATTGCGACAATTAAAATCCCCCATTGTAGCCACATTGTTTTTGCGCCATGTTTTCCTGAACTCCGTAGTTACATACCTACCCCCACCACATGCCTATTGTCACACTGTCCACATACAACAGCCACACAAAATATATATGGAAATTAAAATTCTTCAAAATACAATTTTTAAAAATGTCGAAGAAAGCGGCAACAGAAACAAATAGAAATACAATTTTCCAAGTGATGTTTTAAGTGAAACATTCAACCATTTCAGATTGGCTGCACACGCCTCATCCCCTGTCAATATTCTATACGCTGTCTATCATCTCAAATTCTGTTGCAAAAACCTGCCAATTTTCAGCAGAATAATTGCCTCTGGTCAGTCTCGTTGTTTTGAAATTATTTTATTCCATTTCTAAGCCTGGCTGGGGATTAACTGGCTGCGCAGGTGTGTGTTGCGATGGAAGATGGTTATTTGTTACTCTTTGAAATATTATATTTGTTCATCGATTATGTTTGCTACCATGAAGCAGACACATTTATTTTTGTTTGGGCAGAGCTATGACAGCAACAATCTCATTAACTGGTTATAGTCAGAAAGTACACTGTGGGATATCAAGTCTACTGGTAAACGTGCAAAAAAAAAGAAAGACACTTTGAAACACCTTTTGGACCTCACAATGTCCCAAAAGGCTTCACAGCCGATGAAGTTCTTTTGAAGAATAGAGCGCGATCCAGCGGCCGTGTTACGTTCTCCCTTGTGTGCGGTGTGGCCGGTGAATGCCGGGGGAATCCTCTCGTGGACTTCCCGACAGTCCGGCGAGGTGTTGGAATCTGAAACACGCCCACAAGGAGTATGAGCAAACGGCGTGCATCAAAACCGGTTTTAAACCGGCTTCGGTGATCTTACCCAGTATCCACCGGCAATGCAGGATCCACCAGCCTCCCCAGCGAGGCTACAGCCAGGCGCTGACCAGCACTGGTCCACACAAACGTGGACCAGGCGGAACGGCACCCAGGGGGTCTCCCGGGTTATCGGAGACCCCCTTGGTGGTCAGGGAGAGTGAAGTGTGGTTCCCTGGCCCTTACCCTGGAATGCAGGCACCTTGGCACTGCTACCCTGGCACTGACAAGGTGCCCAGGTGGCACTGCCAAGCTGGCATAAGCACTGCATGAGTGCCAGGGTGGTTGTATAAGGGTGCCCAGGTGTCTGGGTGGCACTGCCAAAGATCCAGGCCCAAGGGGGCCATGTCCATAAAAGGAAAGTGGAGGGGGGTTTGAAGGGTGGGGGTGTGCAGGGCAGGTACGTAGGGGCCTTTGGGAGGTTGGGGGGGGGGGGGGTGACGGTGGCGGTCCTGGAAGGGGAGGGGCCTATAATTGGGCATGGGGGTGCCTGAAAATGGGGGGGAACCCCACAGGGACCCAATAGCGGGGTGTCCCCACTTGGGATGGTATAGGGTAATGCCCATGTGTGTGGGGGCTGATTTTGCCCATGGGTGGAGGGTGGAGGACCTCACAAGCTCAAAATGGCAGCCCCATCTCTGAGTTCAGCTCCCCTGTGCTAAAAATATTCTAAGGGCGCGATTCTCCAGAAAGATTTCTAAGTGTTGTAGCGAGCGGGAATTTCAGCGAGCTTCCGGCGCTCGGCCCAGCGAGAAAGGCAATTCTATTCAATGTTAATTGATCCACTTAACAAGGCCTCATGGACTTCTCGCCGCAAATGATGGCTCACCAGCTGATTTGCTGACACCGCGCTCGCCAGCCCCCCCATTAACAAGGTCAAGCAGCACTTGCTCAGCCAACTCGCAATATTGGCATCAAGGAGGCCAGCCCAAGATTCGGGGAAGCTGACCTGGGGAGCCTGCTAGATGCCGTGGAAGCCAGGAGGGATGTTCTGGTCCCCTGAGATCCAGAAGGGACAGCCACAGGGCAGCCAGTGCAGCCTGGGCAAGGTGGCAGCATCTGTAAATGCCGGGAGTGTGACCAAAAGACCATAAGACACAGGAGCAGAATTAGGCTACTCGTCCCATCGAGTCTGCTCTGCCATTCAATCATGGCCAGGGGGACTGGCCTCCAGTGCAGGAAGAAGGTCAATGACCTACACCAGGCAGCATGAGTGAGTAGACACTCTCCCCGCCTAGAGCAAGGCTACCTTCCTGGCATCAGACGCTGAGGTTAGAACCTGAGCTTCTAGATATATTTTGAACTGTTGTATAAAAAGTTTCCAATTGGAATGCATATTACCTCCATTACCAGCAGGCGTGGAGGTTGGATTGGGTCCATCGTGCCGATTGGTATCTGAAGGGTCTGAATGCTGCGAGGCCTTCCGTGGTCGAATGTCTGGTTTAAGTCCTCTTCTCTTGCTGGTGTCTAGCTAGCTTGCTGAAATCACGCCTGGTACCATATGTTATTCTCTCAGTCTGAATGAAGACTGTAGACTTACAGTTAACACAAACACTTTATTCAAAGGGTTCGTTCTGCTTCCAGAGCTCAACTAGATGTAAAACACTCAAGAGGTATGACCAGTGAGACTAAGGTAAACTGCCTATGCTGAGCTGTCTCTGTGTGCTGCTGCTCACTAGCTCTGTGCTTCTTGATGTACCATCAATTGGACGCGAGACACGATAAAGATCCAAACTGTGGCTTTAATCAGCTAGTTGTTAGCCCCAGTGGTCGACTACAGAGAAAGGCCGACCGCCGGGAAACCTGGGTACTTATACCCCGCCTCGGAGGCGGGTTTTACTTGCCTCTCGACCAATTGGTGAGCAGTCACATGACTAGTCCCAGCCAATCAGACGAGAGGCACATGACCAGCCAGAGCCAATGGGAAACCAATACTCTGCACCAATGGCAGTGCTCCCACTCATATCACCACACTTCTCAAAGTGGCCGATCCTACCTTGGGCTGGACCCTTTATACCTGTCTCTGATGCTGTCCTCTAGTGGTGCTGTGGCTGTTACATCTGTGCTGCAGTCCCTGGTGTATGTGCAGATGTATGTACAGATGTACAGATCACTATAGGCCCGGGTGTCTGGCTCCCAGTGCAGGAAGAAGGTCAATAACCTACACCGGGCAGCATGAGTGAATAGACACACTCCCCGTCGAGACCTCTCCACCCCCATGGGAGCATCTACACCCCTCCCCCTTCAACCCTCCAACCCATCCTTCACACACCCCTTCCACTACTGTGAACCACGCGTGTGGTTAATGATGCCCCCTCTGTGTCTCCTCAGGAAAAGCTCACCCACAATAGGCAGGAGAGGGCTCAGACTGGCTCAGGGGAGACATCATCACTTGCGAGGTGTGTGCCCTGGAGGTGGCCAGTGCGGCCAAGGACAGGGCGGTCACCAACGTGGTGGCTGACAGACGCCGCAGAGGTGAAAAACCACCGGGTCTCACCCAGTGGACCTGTCAAACGTGAGTTGTTGCTGCCTTTCTGACTGACCCACCCCTCCCACTGACCAGATGTCCATTCCCCGCAAGTCCTCCAGCTGACGACGCCGGCACATCCCAGCTGGTCCCCTCTCCAGTCTCCCATGAGACCACCTTGGAGGAGAGCTCCGAGGATGCCACCGTCATAGTCACATCACAGCTGTCATCCCCACCCACCAGCGCAGGTACACGCACTCGGTGGGAAATGTTAATGGTCAGGCTGTGAGCACCCCACTGCTGCTGATGCACATCAGGTGGAGGCCGGAACCTCCAGGCGAGACAGCAGTCAGAGGTCTGCTGAATCCCAAGACCCAGCTGGGTCCCAGCCTGATGCTGAGCCTGTGGACAAGGGTTACCTGGAGCTGATGGAGACATCAGGGAGCTGCCGGGACATTCAGTGGGAGATGTCGGCGACACTCCGGCAGATCCATAGCCGATTGGAGCAGTCCCAGAGGCTTTGAGCACAGGAGACATTGCTGACAATGCATGCTCCGAGGTAGGGGGTGAGGGGGCTTGGAGTAGGGGTGGGGGTGGGAAAGCACCATTGGGATGGTGGGGAATTGTCAAACACAATAACACCTTTGTGCACAATCAGTATGATGCCTCTGTCACTTTCTTCTGCAATGCGTGGGGGGCGCTGGGGGGGAATTGGGGTTGGGGGGGTGTTGATGGAAGAGGAGAGGGCCGCACGCCGGCGGGTGCCAGGTCCCGAAGTGAGACCGTATCCTGCCGACCGTCGGGATACTCCACGTACGCATACTGCGGGTTGGGGTGGAGTAACTGGACTCGCTCAACCAACGGGTCGGACTTGTGCGCCCGCACATGCTTCCGGAGCAAGATGGGCCTGGGAGTGGCCAGCCAGGTCGGGAGAAGGGATCCTGAGGACGACTTCCTGGGGAAAACAAGAAGCCGTTCATGAGGTGTTTGATTAGTGGTAGTACAGAGGAGAGACCGGATTGAGTGAAGGGCATCGGGGATGACCTCTTGCCAACAGGGGAATCGGGAGATCTCTGGACCATAGGGCCAACAGGATGGTCTTCCAAATGGTGCCATTCTCCCGCTCGACCTGACCGTTACCCCGGGGGTTATAATTGGTCGTCCTGCTAGAGGCTATGCCCCTGCTGAGCAGGAATTGACGCAGTTCGTCACTCATAAAGGAGGACCCCCGGTCGCTGTGGATGTACGCGGGGTAACCGAGCAGGGAGAAGATGGATAGGAGGGCCTTTATGATGGTTGTTGTGGTCATGTCGGGACAGGGAATGGCGAAAGGGAATACGGGGGAGAGGGTACGCGTCCAGCTGCGTAGACCTGTTGATGGTCTGACTGTAATCAATGACCGTCCAGTTTTTCTCCCCAGTCCGAACTACCAGCACTTGGGCTCGCCAGGGACTGTTGCTGGCCTCGATAACTCCTTCCTTGGACCTCGGACCCGATGAAGGTCCGGTCCTGGGCACTGTATCGTCTACTCCGAGTGACGACAGGTTTACAATCTGGGGCGAGATTAGAAAACAAGGAAGGTGGGTCCACTTTGAGGGACGCGAGGCTGGAGACAGTAAGGGGGGGAATAGGACCGCCGAATTGGAAGGTTAAGCTCTGCAGGTTGCACTGGAAATCCAGGCCCAAAAGTGCTGGAGCGCATAGACGGGGAGGATGAGGAGTTTGAAGTTTTTGAAAACCCTCCCCTGGACCGTGAGGTCCGCTATGCAGCACCCGGTGATTTGGACGGAGTGTGAACCCGAGGCCAATTCGATTTTATGCTTAACTGGATGGATGGGGTGCGTGCAGCGTCTTACCGTGTCGGGGTGGACGAAACTTTCCGTGCTCCCGGAGTCCAGTAGGCATTTCGTCTTGTGTCCGTTGAGCTGGATCGTTGTCGTAGTCTTGCCGAGCGAGCGTGGTCGCGACTGGTCGCGAGTGATGGAAGGGTTCGGGGGTTATGGGTGGTTGGTGGGGCAGACGGGCAGGGACAAGGGTTGCCCCTGGAATAGGTACACATGATCCAGCAGTTGGCATGGTGGTGTCACGTGTGGTTGCCCCCCCCGCACCCAGCCCCCACCCTCCCAGGGCGGCCCACGTCTGCGGAGGGTCCACCACCCCCAGATGAAGGTCCCCCACCCCGCACTGAGCCCAGCACCCCTGGACTCTTTGCCTGTGAGCAAAGATGGCTCCTCACCTCCTCGGCTCCCCACAGAAGCCCTTCCGCCAGGTACACTAATCGGCGCCAGCGTGACCACTTGATGGGGATGCCGCTGGATGACAGGAGGCTGTTGGATATGAGATGGCTCTCGTTAATTGTATACAAATAGGACTTAAGTGGTGATAATTGGTTTCTGTCCACGCTATGGTGAGATCCCGATTTCGCTCACGGGAGCGGGCCGGTTGCATCGCAAACTGTTTGGCGCCTGGAGCGGTTCTCATTTTCAGCCTCGCTGCTATTCACCGGCCGCATTTCGCTTAAGCGAGAGCGTAACAAGGCCGGAGACTTGCACCCTGAGTGTGGGCTAAACTAGTGAGAAGCTTCCCATGGTCCAGAAAAATGACTAAGTGTCATTGACTGAGGTAGGGAACTCACCGGCAGAGCTGGTGGGAAACTCCCTGGAAAACCTGTCACCAATGAACTTAGAAACCTTTTGGGAAAATCGCACCCTCTGTCTTGCCAGACATAAAGGGCGGGATTCTGTGATCCTGAAGTTAAGAGTTGACGCCATCAGCAACACCGTCTTGTTTCTCAATGGCGTCAACACGGCCTCAGGATCAGCAATTCTGGCCCCTACAGAGGGCCAGCACGGCACTGGAGCGGACCATGGTGCTCCAGCTGCTGATCCTGGCATGAACTGAGCGGCGTAGGGTCCGCGCATGCGCAGTGGCACCGGCACCAACGGGCGTATGCGCAGTGGCACCGGCACCAACGGGCGTATGCGCAGTGGCACCGGCTCCAACGGGTGCATGCGCAGTGACACCGGTGCCAACACGCACATGCGCAGTGGCTCTCTTCTCCGCACCGGGCCCGATGCAATATTGCACAGGGCTACAGGGGCCGGCGCAGAAGAAAGGAGGCCCCCAGCCAGAGAGGCCAGCCCGCTGATCGGTGGGTCCCGATCATGGGCCAGGCCACATTGGAGGCCCCCCCGGGGCTAATCCTCCCCTCCCCCCACCACAGACCGCCCCTGGACCCTTCCACGCCGAGGTCCCGTCGACTATGAGCAGGATTGAACCGTTGCCGCTGGTTCCACTGCGCATGCGCGGACCCCATGCCGCTCAGTTCATGCCAGGATCAGCAGCTGGAGCGCCGGCAGGACTCGGGTTTTTTTGCGACGGCCGCTCGGCCCATCCCGGGCCGAGAATCGGCGGGGGGCCGCTGTCGTCGCGCCAACCACGCCAGCGCCAATGGCGCCGATTCTCCGCTCTGTGGTGACTCGCGTCCTGGTGTCGGGCAGCATGGTGCGATTTGCGCTGGTCGCGGGGATTCTCTGGCCCGGCCCCGGGCTGAGAGATTCCCGCTCAAATTATTTGTCAAACTGCAAATTACAGACAGATCTGGCTCCTCCCATTATTTACATCATCTGCGTCCCAAGCATAATGCATTCTCCACTCTCCTCCTATTAAGATGCCCCGTGACCTGCTTAGCTAGGACTAAGCAAAATCCCTCATAAATTGTTTACACCCCAACGAACCTCCTAAATATAAACAATATTTAATTGGCCACTTATATGTAAACAAGTAAATGGTTGAAATCAATGATGACCTCACCTTTATGATACCTTAATCACAGCTTTAGCAGACATACTGCCTGTATGTATTTGAACCCAGGGGTTTTAATAACATTACTACAACCAGATATAATATATAACAATTTCCTGCATTTGTCACAACGCAGCTGGAGAGGGTGTAAGCAGGGCGCATGCCAGGCCAGATGATAAGGATGCCTGGCATGTGTGGGTGGTGAGTGGGCCCATAGACAGGATAAGGACATGGTCCACGGGGAGATGATGGTACGCGTGGGAACGTGTCCCTGGAGCTGACATTAAGTGAGATCCCTCTGGATGTGTGACTTGAGAGAGTTGAGAAGAGTTACTTACCCCGGTGGAATGGAGGAGATCATGCACCCTCTTCCTGCACTGGGTGGCTATCTTCATTTGAAGGGCTTTTGCACTGACCACCACCACCACCACTACCGCCTCCCATGCTGGATTGGTGTTCCTGCTGGCAGGTCTTCACACAGATCGCGGGGACACATCGTGGCAGATGTCCGCAGTGTCCAGGGGGCCACTCAAGGGAGGCATCGGTGAACCTTAGTGCCGCATGCTTCCTCGGTTTGGCAGCCATGACTTCCAGTGAACTCCAAAGCGTGCTAGCTGTGCGCTGGGGTGGCCTTTAAATATGGCACCTGGTTCACTGAAGTTCTGAGCTGACAGCGGGACGGGCAAATCAGAGGCGATGCAGGGTGGAACCCGTGCCTCACAATTGTTTCTTCTAAGTGCCGCACAATACACTGGAAAATTATCCCGCCTGACAACAAATTTTGCCGGTTTCTGAGGCAATTCGGCCACTCGCCTGAACTACCAATCCTTCTTCCACAAGCATCCAATATTTAGAGTAGTTTCTTACTTCAAGCTAAAACAGATGGGCGTTATGCAGTTCACCATTTTGAGTTTGTGCGAGCATTGAGTTCAGAATTTTCACAAACATTGGGGCGGAAAAGCAAGGAAGAGAGTTCGATTCTCATTCACCTCCAGGGCGATGGTCCAGTGGGAAACTTGGCCTCCCCCGCAGACTGATTTCTGGTCATACTCGAGTTAGCAAATATTAAACAATGCACACCAAATATGCTCATGTACATAAAAAGGAACCGGGGCCTTCCAACAGGATTTGGAAGGGACTGTAAACAGGATCAGGGAATTGGAGGACTGCCAAGATGAAGCAGAGTGTAAACTGGCTCACGCCCTAAAAACTATCAGTGAGCTACAAACCAGGCCATCCCTACTCGAGAATTAACAGAACAGCCAGAAAAAGGATTTTGGCCCAGAAAATTGATTGTGCAGCATCCATTTTTTGGGGGGCATTGGAATAGGGCACAGAATGGTCCAACATGGCGTGCAACATTTGCACACTCAGTCTGCACCAGAGTATGTACCATGTTGATCATCCTGTAGGTGTCCAGGACGACTGCCTGCAACTGGCTCAAAGCCAATTCCTTCTGCAGATCAGGAACCAAACAGCTGTTTTGCTTCTTGGAGAAGTGCTGCGATTTTATCTCAGGCAAACATCAACCAAACTAACCTGAAGGGTGGGAGCTGCTATGCCAAAAGCAAATTCGAAGTTTTTTACTTATCTGACTCCGAAACATGGGGGCTGGATGTTCCAAGCGAGCTTGGAGGCCAGACATCTCGATGAATTGCAAATCCAATGGTTAAATGTAAAAGTGGGCTGAGGTGAAGTGAACTCAATGCCAAATTTCAGGTGCAGAGCACCTCCAGGAGGCAGGAGCTGCCTGCCTGGTCCCATTGGCAAAGGCAGGCGGCAGCCATGTTTGGCATTGTCTCTGTCGCACTGAGGAGAGTAGGCAGCTTGTTAAAAAGACCAGAAGGATAAAGATGTCACAAAGTGGCCATGAATGCCAAGTGACAGTATAAAACTCAGCCTGGCACTAATTAACCCCTCAAATTTCACGAAAAAAAACACAGAAACAAATTTTCTTTTGCCCTGCAGTAACCCCAACAGCTGTGAACTGATGTGCACCAGATTGTTCAGCTTCATCCATATAAAAGATTGAAAATTCCATTCAGTTATGGACAGGCTTCTTTTTTTTTAGTGGCCAATTTAGCATGGCCAATCCACCTACCCGCACATCTTTGGGTTGTGGGAGCGAAACCCATGCATACATGGGGAGAATGTGCAAGCTCCACACGGACAGTGACCCAGAGCCAGGATCGAACCTGGTACCCCAACGCCGTGAGGCAGCAGTGCTACTCACTGTGCCACCGTGCTGCCCCTTGGACAGGGTTCTTAACGAGATTCTTTTGGAGGTTAATGGGTTGCTATGAGCAGGTTTCCCATTCCCTCAACGCTGCAATCAATCGCAAATTGTCCTGAAGGGCAAGGTCCAGTTCTTCCCTCTGGTAAAGCAGTTTCCAAATCACGATCACACCCGTTCCCGTCTCCCAGTGGCAATTGAAAACCAAGCCCTGGGAAGGTGCCCCCTAGCTGATGGCCTAGATTTCAGTGCAGGTTCCCGGCTGATGCACTATCAATTACGACAAGACGAGAGTAGAGAGTAATCGAGGCTTTATTACGCAGAGATGTGTAGCCTCCCGCAGCTGCTGCCGAAATGGCTGCAGCTCGGAGAGCACACACATTTATACTCCGCCTATTGGGCGGAGCCAGCAGGCAGGGATATACCCCCGTACCTGTAGTACAGGAGCCTTACCGTAATACCCTTGTATGCAGTATATAATACAACAGTGACTACCACATTCACCCCCTGTTAAAAAGGAGTCCAGTGGGGGTGGTGGAAACTATTTACATACAGGTTGTTAAAGAATTTATAGTTGTTTAAAATTTAAGAAAGAGTCTACAAATTTAGACGGTCGGGCGCCTTGATCCGTCGTTGTGAGCGCCGCAGGTGTGGTGTTGATTCAGGCGTCGGTTCGGTCGTCGGTGACTCTGGGAGCATGTCGGCCTCATCTTCATCCAAGTGTGGGACCAAGGGGAGGGCAGATTGTCCTGGAGCGGGGGCTGTGGCCGGGTGCGCCAGGGGAAGGGAGGGTGGTGCCGGGGTGGAGGAGGGGGCGGTGTGCGTGGACCCAGCTGGTGCCAGGTCCCGGAGGGAGACTGTGTCTTGGCGGCCGTCAGGGTGCGCTACGTAGGCATACTGCGGATTCGCGTGGAGTAGCTGTACCCTCTCAACCAACGGGTCCAACTTGTGTAGCCGCACGTGCTTGCGGAGGAGAACGATCCTGGAGCTGCCAGCCATGTTGGGAGCGAAACCCCAGAGGGAAGGCAGAGACGTTCATGGGGAGTTTCATTAGTCGCAGTGCATAGGAGCGACCGAATGGAATGAAGGGGGTCGGGGAGGACCGCAACAGCCATTCCTCGCCCTGCTCTACCCATGTCTCCGAAATGGGAGTATGTGGTGACCACGGGCACCATCGAGGCCTTCCATGTCCGGTGAGCACCGCAGGGTTTGAGGTGCGTCACTGACCCCTTTAATTGCACTCTTACCTGATATTGTTTAGTTTCCATTGACCAAACAATGTTCGGGAAGTGCCCCTATTAGGAGTGGCCCTTTATTGCTTTATCCCTAAGGAAACAAATTTAGGGATGAAGCAATAAAGGGCCACTCCTGGTAGGGGCACTTCCCGAACATTGTTTGGTCAATGGAAACTAAAAAATATCAGGTAAGAGTGCAATTAAAGGGGTCAGTGACGCACCCCACACCCTACGGTGCTCACCGGACATGGAAGGCCTCGATGGTGCCCGTGGTCACCACATACTCCCTTTCTAGGGACACCCGGCTGCGAATATAGTCGCGGAGGAGGGGCAGGCAGTCTGGTCGGACGACCCCCTCAGTCGCCCGCTGCCTGAACCTATAATTGCCAGGCCCAGAAGCAGGTTCACAAGGAGGTGTCAGCAGCCCATCCAATGTCAATTAAAGGGCTAATTAATTCAGGCAATTAAATCGGCAAAGCACTTCAATTTTAAGAGGCCCGAACAATTTTACGGTCAATGCATGAGCCGAAGGGGTAGGTGAGGGATGCACAATTTGCACTTTCTAAATCCAGGCTGGGGTATAAGGCTAAGGAGGAAGCAAGGAGTTTGGATATAGGAGCAAACATTTCTTTTGTAAGTCTGGACTGTCTTGTTTTCTCAATTGCTGATATCTTATGTGGTTAGCATTGTTGCTTCACAGCGCCAGGGACCCAGGTTTGACTCTCGACTTGGGTAACTGTCTGTGTGGAGTCTGCACGTTCTCCCCGTGTCTGCGTGGGTTTCCTTCGGGTGCTCCGGTTTCCTTCCACAGGTCCTGAAAGACGTGCAGGTTAGGTGAATTGGACATTCTGAATTCCACCTCAGTGTACCCGAACAGGCGTCAGAGTGTGGTGGCTAGGTGATTTTCACAGTAACTTCATTGCAGTGTTAATGTAAGCCTACATGTGACACTAATAAGGATTATTAATTATTATTATATATGTAAGGGGGTTTCCATCCTTAAAGAGGTATTTACAGATTTGCCTCAGCACCACCTGCCAAATGCCTCTCCAGAACCTTCATTGTGTCTTTCCTTCTATTATACCCGCTGCCCACAGCTGATGCCGGGAAGGCGTCTGCCTTGTTCCCCAGTTCGGTCCCCACACCGCCCCCCCCAGCAGCGCTGACCCTCCCAGAGAGCGGGTTTCATGCTGGGTGGCTGCTCATTGGCTACTTCCAGGCCCAACAGTCACGCCATCGCGCACGAGGGAAAAATTCAGGCCCACATTAAAACTGTAGGCCTCTTCTGACCTGTGCTCATGCCTCACCCTCCTGATTGTCACCCCACCCCCACCTTGGGCTAACGTTCGACCCTCGGTCGACTTCCCAACCAGCCGGTCGACCTTCTCCTCATCCCACCACCACACCTCCTAAAACCTTCCTCTTTGTCGCTTTGCGTGGGAAAAGGCCATGATCATTTGGGCCGTGAATGGATGCGAGTATGGGGGTCTTTGCTCGTGTTGCCGTTTCACCACAGCAAATCATAATTGTGCCAAGATAGGTGGGAACAGTGAGCATGCCTACTACTTGCTACTCTGTTGACCAGTTAACAGAAGAATCAAACGAAAATCCATGAAGCATATCGATAGCACTGGGAGTTAAAGATTCATATACCAGCCACTTTACTCTCATTTTTAAATGGCGTTTCTGATGGGGAGACAAAGTGGTGAAACGTGGTATGAAAGGTACAACTCGGTAAGGATTAATAAACTGATCTGAGGGCTCCCATATTATTTGCATCGGGTCATTTTATTATAAACAAAGAGAGTGCCTTGGTGACAATAGGCCTGTGAACTGCACCTGAGCTCCCTGTCAAACTGACACTGCTTATTCTTGCTTCCACCACAGTTACCATCTTAAACCAAGCCGGGAGAAGGAATCATGTAATATTACATCCTAGCCCCAATATCTAAAATAACAATAATATCAATAGAATATTCGTAATATTGATTAATAGGGAGGTCAGATAGCTCAGTTGGCTAGACGGCTAGTATAAGGTTCAGAATAACACCACCAGCGTGGATTTGATTCCCGTTGAGGTAGATTTGGGACCGATCTCCTCATCCTGCCCCTGAGAGTGGAAAACAACAGCAAACCACCAGCGACAAAAAACTGCTGAGAAAGGCGGTTTGGGGTGAAGCATCAGCAGCCAACGAGCTGTGTTTGAGCAGTGCGCTCGCCGAATGGAATATTGATCGATGTCTGTCAACATTTCTCTCACCCTGTCTGCTATTTTACAATCAGCGAGGTGTTACAGTAAAGAAATATTTGGGAGAGAAACGGTAGAAGATAAGGCAAAATATGGTTAGGTGGATAATGGGAACATCGCCACCATTCCCCCTCCATTAAGCTACAGGTGTGAGCGAAAAGGGACACAAAAATGTGACAATGTTCTTTATTTAAGTATTAGAGGGGGATATTCATTCGTGCCATGCAGCTTCTCACATCGCTTTGGACGCCTATCTTTGTTTCCCAAGGGGCAGGATATGCCACTGGTCACTTGCTGCACATCCTATTCAATGCTGTATGTGGGATACCGGAATATGTAGGCATCTGCATGTGCTGGAAATGCTGATTTGGCGTGAAGTTGATATAACGCATCACCTGACAGGATCCCAGATTTAAATAACGAATGTCCAGGCAGCATCTGCATTGTTTGGTCTAGGAAAAGCAGCCTGAAGATTGAAGTTGAGCTCCTCGGTACCTTTATTTAAAAGAATAGACACCCTGATTGCATGCAAGGTCTTTTTTTTTTCCAACTGTGTCTATTGCAGGTGCCTGGTAGCCATCTGGAGTAGTTTTGGAGGTGATTGGGTGAGTTCCTTTTTGCCTGAGAGCATTGCCTCATCCTCACAGAGATGGCAGAGGTGTAGACGCATGAGTGCACAAAGGGTGCGATCGAATGGCCACGCTGCGCCCGAAGAGCTGTGGCTCAACGTGGCTGATAAAAGCCGGGCGACCCCGCCCTCGGGATCTACCCGGCCCGCAATGCCTCATGGAATCTAACACAAATCTGCATATTAAAGAGAGACAGCTAGTCTCACTCTCATATGTAGTTTGCCAAGGCACCCGAGGCATTAAGATATATCCCCTTTGCCCCGGAGACCTTGGGCAAACGCTCTTCAGCGCTGGTCTCTACAGTTGGAATGGCACTCGTGGGGGTCTCCCAGGGGATCGGAGGCCCCCAGGTGCATGTCCTGTGGGCAGGGTGGTACCCTGCCACTGCTGGTGCCACTCAGGCCCACCTGGCAGTGCTATATGGGTGACATCCTGGCACTGCCAAGGTTCCCAGGTGGCACTGCCAGCAGGTAGGGACACTGGCAAGGTGCCAAGCTGGCATTTTCCATGTGGTGGCAATCAGGCCAGGGGTACCCTGCTCGGGTGTCTGCAGTAGAGGTTCAGGGAGGGCCCAGGGACCTCCTCATAGTGAGTTGGGGCTGGAGAGGGGGGAGGGGGGTCAGGATTGCGTTGGGCGCTCCAGAGATTGGGACACTGAGGCACTATCAGACACCATTTTAAAATGGCATCCTGATTTCTCGCTACACTGTGGATTTCCGGCGAGCGAGGATCTTCAGGACAGAAATTGGGCCTAGTGCCCCCTATCTAATCCGAGTGACATTTGATAGCGGTGTGTTTCTCGGTGTGAGCACCGGGAAACACGCGGCTAAAAGCGTTCACGATGGGACTTTGCTCCCGTTTGGTTCAATCACATCCAAAGTCTGCAGCAAGCATGGGTGCAGTGGGGCGGTGTCAGATCTGCTGCACGACAGGGAGATGCAGCAGAGTCAGTGATCAGGGCAAACTCTGAACCATCCCATCGCCAATTTGAAGCCTAATTCCTGGACAATGGCAGGGGTCTGGCAGAGCAGCCAATGCACTCTGCATCTGGGGTATGTGGTCATTCGGTGCCACTTGTTATGGACAAGGGTGAGATCGTAAGATGGTTTCCACCCCTCAACTGACGGAATATATAGGTGTTTTAAAGGAAACGCATTATAACCCTCTGAGTGCTGACACTCTCAAAGCAGACAAATCACAAACTTTCTCACACTACTTTGAAAAGGATAAATGTTTATTGCCCAACTCTCAAAATGGCAACAACATGCATACGCACACGGGTGATTCTGATTCCTCTTTGTCATTTGTTTATGTTAACATGCGGGCTAATATTTGGGGTTTGGTGGGTGGATGGGATCGTTGTTATTGATATGGGGATTGACATTACATTCGTTACTGATTATTGTTTATTGTGGGTGTAAATTTGGGAGAAAATGTGAAAAAGGAGAATAAAGAAATATTTTGAAAAATCATGCATACGCACACACATACATACACATGTATGCAAACACACACACACACTAGCATGCACATATGTGTTAAAATTCCCTGTCACACTAGCTTCTTTCAAAATAAAATCCTGTAACGTTGTAGGCCTGTGAATCCCTCCTCACTAATGCAGTACAGTTGCTCTCTCTCCTCCCCCTAGGGCCTCTCAGGCCTGGGAAGGTGCCAGTTCCTGAGTGTCTGAAAGCAGAATCATGGAAAGGGAGGTTTGGTGTAAGGCTAGGGGGATGGAGTGCAAAGTAAGGGTAGATCATGGGCAGCATGTTCATTTTGCCAGATAGCAGGACGAGGCTGAACAGGGAACTGTTATCCTCAATATTCTCAGTGATGTCAGATGCTGTGGACCTGTCACAATCAACTCCATGATGCAGAGAACTGTCTTCTCCATAGGGTTCAGGAGATAGACATCCTTGTCGCCTGCCACTTCTGCTCTGCTTCCTTCGACTGAGTACCACCCTGTCCGGCAAGAGAGAAGACAGAATTCCGTCATTTTTTTCAATTTTACTCATTCATTGGATCTCTGCGTCATTGGCTTGACCAGTATTTCTTGCCCATCCCTAATTGTCCTTGAGAAGGTGGTGGTTAGCTGATTTACATGTATTATAGGAAACCCCACAGTGCTGTTGAAAAATGAAATGAAATGAAAATCGCTTATTGTCACGAGTAGACTTCAATGAAGTTACTGTGAAAAGCCCCTAGTCGCCACATTCCGCTGCCTGTCCGGGGAGGCTGGTACGGGAATTGAACCGTGCTGCTGGCCTGCTTGGTCTGCTTTAGAAGCCAGCGATTTAGCCCAGTGAGCCAAACCAGCCCCTTAGCTCCAGGATTTTGGCCCAGCGATAGAGAAGGAACGGTGATATATTTACAAGTCAGGATGGTGAGTATTTTGGAGGGGAACTTGCAGGTGGTGGTGTTCCCATGCAGCTTCTTGCCCTTCTATGTGATAGAGGTTGCCGGTTCGGAAGGTGCTGTCAAAGGAGTCTTGGTGAGTTGCTGCACTGCATCTTGTAGACGTTACACACTGCTGCCACTGTGCGTCAGTGGTGGAAGCAGCGAATGTTGAAGGTGGAGGATGGGGTGCCAATCGAGCGGGCTGCTTTGTCCTGGATGATGTTAAGCTTTGTGAGTCTTGTTAGAGCTGCACTCATTCAGGCAAGTGGAGAGTATTCCATCACACTCCTGATTTGTGCTTTGTAGATGGCTTTGGGGGGGTCTGGAGGTGAGTTACTGTCCACACAATTCCCAGTCTCTGACTCTTGTAGCCATAATATTAATATGGCTAGCCCAGTTCAGTTTCTGATCAATGGTAATACCCAAGATGTTGATAGTGGGGATTCAGCGATGGTAATGCCATTAAATGTTACGAGGAGATGGTTAGATTCTCTCCTGTTGGAGATAGTCATTGTCTGGCACTGGTGCGGTGCACATGTTACTTGCTACTTGCCAGCCCAAGCCTGAATATTGTCACGGTCATTTTGCATTTGAACATGGACTGCTTCAGTATTTGAGAAGTTACGAATGGTGCTGAACATTGTGTCATCATCAGCAAACGTCACCACTTCTTTTTTTCAAATAAATTTAGAGTACCCAATTCACTATTTTTTCCAATTAAGGGGCAATTTAGCATGGCCAATCCACCTACCCTGCACATCTTTGAGTTGTGGGGGCGAAACCCACGCAGACACAGGGAGAATGTGCAAACTCCACACAGACAGTGACCCAGAGCCGGGATCGAACCTGGGACCTCGGCGCCGTGGGGCAACAGGGCTAACCCACTGTGCCACCGTGCTGCCCAAACATCACCACTTCTGACCTTCTGTTGGAAGAAAGGCCATTGATGAAGCAGCTGAAAATGGCTGGTCCTAGGACATTTTTGCGTGATGTGCCTGCCATAACTGAACAGCTGGAGTATGTGCAGGCAGTGTGAGGCGAGCAGTATTCATAGGTGTGTGAGTGTGAGGTGGAGTATTTAAATGTTAGGCACGAACCTTGTGGGTCAGGGAGTGCCGCTGAGTGGATGATTGGCAGGTGATGCCTTGAGTAATGTGAGGATTTGGTGCAGTTGTGAGTGAGAGATACCATGTGAAGATATATTCATTGACCTTGGCTAGCTGTGGGAGGTCACTAACCTTCTTGTGACACTGCTGCCAGGTCCTCAGGTCCAGACTCTTGAAGTTGGTCATCCTGGCCTCCTGCTCCCCTCACTTCTGAGAAATTATTTGAGGGTGTCCGATGGAACCAGGGAGTTTCTTGACCTGCCAACCTGCACCACCACAGGGCAGCACGGTAGCACACGTGGATAGCACTGTGGCTTTACAGCGCCAGGGTCCTAGATTTGATTCCCTGCTGGGTCACTGTCTGTGCGGAGTCTGCAAGTTCTCCCCGTGTCTGCGTGGGTTTCGTCCAGGTGCTCCGGTTTCCTCCCACAGTCTAAAGATGTGCAGGTTAGGTGGATTGGCCATGATAAATTGCCCCTAGTGACCAAAAAGGTTCAGAGGGGTTATTGGGTTATGGGGATACTGTGGAAATGAGGGCTTATGTGGGTTGGTGCAGACTCGATGGGCCAAATGGCCTCCTTCTGCACTGTATGTTCTACGTCGAATGTCCCCTGTACTGCTTCTGTCACTGCCCGCAAGTTCACTTTGCATGAGTTGACATTAAAGCAATCTTTTAGCGCAGCCTGGCTAGAAAAACAGCCTGACTGTATCATGGGGTCTACGAACAATACATCTGGGGCCTCAGCTGTGTGCAGAGCTCGCTGGTAACATTCAAGAGGAGTACTGGCTAAGGTTGAACTCATACAGATGAGGGGGATAGACATAATATTGTGTTTCCCACCCTGGCTTGAACGGATGTGAACAGGTTGCAAATTGATTTCTGTGTCCAAACAAAAGTGTTACCCATTATCTAAGCTTTTAGTTTTAATACTTGCTTACTGTAACAGTGAGTGATTGTGGGCTTCTGTTCATTATTTCTATACCACTAAGATAAGGCGTGACAGAACTCTGCCCAGACTGATTGGAGTCAAAGTTGAATATCCAAGACTCATCTCTTGGGTGGGGCTGGACAAGGAGCACTAGGTCTGAATACTTGTCAGATTTGGAGCTAATCAACCATTATATTCTCTGTCATTTTATTCTGGAAAGACTGTCTAGCATTTCTGTAAGCTGCACCGCATTTAATTCACCATTATCCCCTTATTTCATTTGCCTCTTTTTAAAACCAAATCTTTGCTCTACCGCCAGTGGAAAGCTTGCCTTCAACATACTCTCACTCCTTGTTTGAATGTATTTAGCCTGTACTTCAATTGTGTTTCTAAAGCTAATGGGCAAATAATTGATTGAACCAATTTTTTTTAATGACCCCCCCACAAAGCAATTAGATACCAAGAAAAGGAATAGTGCCAGTGAGGAACAAATTCAGACTAGCATCGCGTCTCTTACTGCTCTCATTTGTTAGCAAACTACACCTCACATTGTCTTCCAGTATCTTGCCATGCAATTTAATGTAATGCGATACAATTATAAGTATAACCCACCACACTTAGTGATTTCAGTAAGGATAATTAAGGTTGTCATATTTAAATCAATGAATGAACTAGATTATAAGGAGAAATGTGCCATAGAATTACACGCAGAAAGCACTTACTGATATTGATCCATATTGCACTTTATGAGTAAACTGTTTTGTTGTTTTGTTGTGGAAACCTATTCTCCAAGCTGAGTTTCTAACTCATATCCTCTGCGTCAAACATAGTTGCTTAGCTGCTTCTCAACACTTTCAGCAACTACCCCAAACCCTCATCTACTAAAACCCTCATGCATGTTTTTGTCACCTCCAGACATTAAGGGCGGGATTCTCCCGTACCCGGCGGGGCGGGGGGGTCCTGGCGGGACGGAGTGGCGTGAACCACTCCGGCGTCTGCCCGCCCCAAAGGTGTGGGATCCGCCGCACCTTTAGTGGCTAGGCCGGCGCCGGAGTGGTCCTTCCAGGTGCCGACTGGGGGATATTGGGGGGGGGGTTGGAAAATCCCGCCCTATTAATCCCATACTCCATAGGTAGACTGCCCCTCGTCCACCCTCAGTGAATTTCAACTCATCCGAATTGTTGAGTCAAGTCTTACTCATCACTTATTTTGCGCACTGACATTGGCTCCTATTCCCTCAGCAACTCGATGCTTAAATTCTTAACTTCTCTAATTTTGCCCCTCACTGTTATTGTACTCTTCTCTATAGAACATAGAACAGTACAGCACAGAACAGGCCCTTCGGCCCTCAATGTTGTGCCGAGCCATGATCACCCTACTCAAACCCACGTATCCACCCTATACCCGTAACCCAACAACCTCCCCCTTAACCTTACTTTTATTAGGACACTACGGGCAATTTAGCATGGCCAATCCACCTAACCCGCACATCTTTGGACTGTGGGAGGAAACCGGAGCACCCGGAGGAAACCCACGCACACACGGGGAGGACGTGCAGATTCCACACAGACAGTGACCCAGCCGGGAATCGAACCTGGGACCCTGGAGCTGTGAAGCATTTATGCTAACCACCGTGCTACCCTCCAGCTCTACAACTCTCCCCATAGCTCTCCATTCTTCTCACTCTGGTCTCTTGTGTATCACCTCTGCTCTTTGCCCCATTGTCTTCAGCCTTGTCACCCAGGTTAATGCTCTGGAATCCCTTCACTCCAGCACCCTCTCCTCCTCCAATGCCCACCTGAATATCCACTTCTTTGACCCAGCTGTTCACCAACTCTACAAATATCTTGGGCGGGATTCTCCATCGGCTGACGTGGAAATCGGGAAACGCGATTGGGCGGAGAATCGGTTCCGATGCTGAAATCACTGCGGGAGCTGATTTCATGCCAAATTGCAATCGTTCGTTGCCTCGACAGGGGTGTCATGCTGTACCAGAACGCATGTACAGTAAACACCATTTGTATGTCATTAGCGGGCCAGACCCAATATTCTCCGGGACCTCCGCAATTCTCTGCTTCCAATGGGCTGAATTCCCAAAGGCGCAGATCACTTGTGCTTTGAAAAATTGTAAAACTGGCATCATGGCTGATGAGGAGAGAGAGAGGAGATAGGACACACACAGGCGCGACCGTGGGCTGCCGGGCCGATCACTGGCTGGGCTCACTTGAGTGCCAAGGCGGGGTGATGCGGGGTGACGGGGAACGAGCCATGTGGCTGGGGTGACCCCCACGGGACTGCGGCGGTGTCCAAGCACAGACTACCATTACCACGGCCTGCAAGACAGTCACCTTGCTGCATATTCCACTGACCACCCACCTTGGCCTTGATTCTGCAGAGTGACACCTGCCGTATGGGTGCCCCCACCCTCCCACCCTCTGCCATAGCACCCACCACCCAACCAGCTGCCACCCACCGGCAGGTCTTCAGGCGGCCCACCCAGGTCAACACCCACTGTAGCCCAATGGGAGTGCCGGACGGGGGGCCTCGGAGCGTACCACTGGCAAGGACAGTACCAGCAGATGGTACCCCTGGCAGCAGGGATGGGCACCAGGGCCTGAGTCCCCATGGTGCTGGGCACAGACAGGGCCAGGGGTGCGGGGATGGGGAAAGGGACATGAGAGGGCAGGGTCCGCAGTGCAAACGGGGGCTACCATGTACCCCGTTGGACCTGGTTGGGCTGGGGGGGAGGGGGGGGGGGGTGACGGGGGTACATACCATGCTAACATGTCGGCCTTTCTCCTGCAGAAAATGGATATTGGAAGTCAACCAGCAATGGTGGCCATCCTCCTAGTCACTGCAGCCCTGCGGGATGCACTGCAGGTGAACGAGCTGGAGCTGCTCGAGGAGGAGGAAGCTGCAGCAGCAGAGCCTGCCCCGGAGTAACAGGAAGCAGCTGCCCAGGATGGAGAGCCGACCGCTCAACAGGTCGAGGAGGAGAAGGACGTGCCAAGGAGATGCCGCATGAGGCCTCGTGTGTACCGGAAGCGCCTGTCATTTGAGGACCTGCCGGCCCGGACCTACCGTCATGGACTCCGGCTGAGCAGGGAGGCAGTGTAACATATCTACCCGATCATGGCGCACCTGGCACTGCAGGGAAATGGGGAGGACACTCGTTACCGGTGGCCATCAAGGAGATGGTCGCACTGAAATTCTACACAAGAGGGTCCTTCCAGGTGCCGACTGGGAACCTGCACAGAGCTCGGTGTACAGGTGCATCCGCGCTGTCACGGAAGCCCTATATGCCCAGTTGGCACAATATATCCATTTCAATGTGGACTGAGCCACCAGGATGCCCGGGCAGTGGGGTTCGCCACCATAGACAGGATGCCCGAGTCCAGGGGGTGATTGATGGGATGCATGTCGCCCTACGAGCACCTGCAGATGACAGGCTGCTCTGCACAAACCGAAAGGGGTTCCACTCGCCGATCATGCAGCTGATAAGTAACCATGAGCTGCTCATCATACGCATCTGTGTCCGATACCCGGGCAGTGCACACAACACCTTACCCAGGCAGACGCGACGATTCCTGACATGTCCGCGATGTCCCCCTCCCCCGGCTAGAGCGTTGGTTCCTGGGTGACAGGGGTTACCAACTGCAGTCATGGCTGATGACACCTATCCGGAGGCCACAGACCGACGCAGAGACCCGCTACAATGACGCCCATAGAGCGACCAGAAATGCGATTGAGTGGTGCTTTGGACCTGGAGATGTGGTTCAGTTGCCTGGACGGCTGAGAGGGTTGCTTGCATCGTGGTGGCCTGCTGTGTCCTCCACAATATCGGCAGCATAGGGACGACGTGTTGGAGGGGAAGGATGAAGCCCAGGCCACCTCCGATGAGGAGGATGTGGGGGAGGGCGATGATGGGTAGGACATGGGGCGCAGGCAGGCACAGGAGGACAAACGACATGTGCGGCAGCGCTAACATGCACGGGATGCTCGGATCACATCCAGTTTTACCGGCTGCGCAGGGGTGGCCAGGGACCACCGCATCTCACCCTCACCGGGACCCCCCCCCCCCCCCCCCCCCCCCAGCCTCCTCCCTGCCTGCAACCCCCTCTGTGATACATACCTGCCGCATACAGGGTGCGGACCCTGTGTTTGCAGTAACTCCGGGTCTGGTAGATGGAGGATGATGACAACCACCTCTGAGATGAGCCCTGATGCTCCGCCAAGTGTCCTTTTCTTTGTTGCCAATACACAATGAGCTGCAAGAACACTGAACTAATCTTCATGTCTGCACAAATCTTGACAAAGTCATTAAAATGCAAATAATCATTGTGAGCATATCTTTGAGAAATTATCAAAATGCAAACAAACCTTTCTATGATTCATGGCTGCACTTCCGCAACTAATGAAAAAGACTGGTTTCACAATACTGTTTCTGACACTTAAAATCCAGAAAATAGAGATTAAAAAACTCTATTTATCAAGCTTGTATTGTATGTGGATGAGTGATCCCTGAACTCCATTGTTTGACAATGGCCTACTCGTCAGAAACTATTTATGAGGACAATGGAAAGAGATGCTGGGAGGTCATATGACCGAAACTAGGTTTCTGGTAGGGAGGTTTAAGGGTCGATTCTCCGCCACCCGCCACCAGTAACAGGGGTTCCGGCATAGAATCGAGCTAAAAATAGGATCGGCACTCAGCACCTGGCGCCGATACCGTTCTGATGCTCTGGATCCTCGCTGGTGGTCGCAGCGAGCTATATGTCCTACGCTGGTAGGAGAATGCAAATGAGTCATTTAAACCTATTTGCATCTTATTAATGGCCTGGAGGCCCAATTCTCCACGCCTCCTTGATGCTCTGGCTCTCATTTAACTATCATCACATCACAAGTAGTTAAGTGCTTTCTGCTGAGAAAAAGAGGATGTGAAAGCACTTATCTCCCAGATGTTTAAACATTGTGGTCGGGTCCACATAAGGGTGCTTGACATACATTCAAGCATGAAGGGAGATGAAAATAAACAATCCTGACACCTGGCTGTCTAGAAATTGTCAATTACAACTTACTAAAAGCTTTTTCCCTTTGAATGTGAATATAAACATCACAGGTCAAAGGATCTGAGAGGGTGTGAGACCTTGTGATTTGGTTTGGATTTCTATGAAGTAAAAGCTGCTGCTTTCTACACATTTTTCTACATGGATATTGAGATGGGTAGAAAACTAGTTGACAGAGAGGAAATAAAGAGTAGAAATTAAGGGATCTTTTTCAAATTGGAAGGCAGCAATAGTGGGGTACCACAGCGATTGGTGCTGGAACCCCAGCTATTCACAACATATATTAATGATATAGATGAGGGAACAAAATGTAATATCTCCAAATCTGCAGATGACACCAAGTTGGGTGGGAGGGTGAGCTGTGAGGAGGTGCAGAGATCCTTCAGTGTGATTTGAATAAGTTGAGTGAGTCGGCAAATGAATGGCAGGTGCAATATAATTTATATAAATTGAGGTTATCCACTTTGGTAGCAAAAACAGGAAGACTATTGTCTTAATGGTCATAAATTAGGAGAGGGGAATGTGCAACGAGATCTGGGTGTCCACCTACACCAGTCACTGAAGGTAAGCATGCAGGCACAGCAGGCAGCAAATGATATGCTAGCTTTCATTGCGAGAGGATTGGAATTCAGGAGCAGGGATGTGTTGCTGCAATTATACAGGGCCTTGGTGAGGCCACACCTAGAATATTGTGTGCAGCTTTGGTCTTCTTATCTGAGGAAGGATGGGCGGGATTGTCTCAGCCCACGCCAGGCCGGAGAATCGCGGGGCCAGGTGCGAATCGTGCGACACCGCCCCAATGCCGGTCCGCCGATTCTCCGGAGAGCGTAGAATCGGTGCCATTGGTGCAGACACGGTCGGCACGGCGCTGGTCGGGGGCCACTTTACGCCGCCCCCGGCGATTGTTCGCCCAGGATGGACCGAGCGGCCGCACAAAAGATCCGAGTCCCGCCGGCGCCATCCATGTGTGGTCTTACCCGGCGGGACTTCGGCGTGCAATGCATCCGGGGCGGCCTGGGGAGGGGGAGGGCGGTCCGACCCCAGAGGGGGCCTCCACTGTGGCCTGGTCCGCGATTGGGGCCTACCGATCAGCTGGGGGATCAGCTTCTCGGGCTGGGGGCCTATTTTGATCCGCGCCTGTCCCAACAGCCCTACGCCATGTTGTGTTGGAGCCGGCGCAATGAAGGGAGCCACTGCGCATGCACGCATTGCCGCCGGTCGCACTGCACATACGCGCATTGGCGCTGGTCGCAGTGCGCATGCGCAGACCCACGGTGCCCGTTTGACGCCAACATTGGCAGCTGGAGCGGCGTGGGTCACTCCAGTGCCGTGCTGCTCCCCTGTAGGGGTCAGAATCGCTGCTCCTGAGGGCATGTTGATGCCGTCGTAAAACGCGATGGCGTTTAAGACGGTGTCAACACTTAGCCTCAGGATCAGAGAATCCCGTCCGATGTTCTTGCTATAGAGTGAGGCAGCAAAGATTTACCAGACTGATTCCTGGGATGGCAGGATGGACGTATGAGGAGAGATTGAGTCAGGTAGGATTCTATACACTGGTGTTCAGAAGAATGAAGGGGGGGGATCTGATAGAAATCCTATTTCATCTTGACTGGAGTGGAATAAGACAAACCTGCCTCGGGGACAATAGATCAAAAGTGAATCTGTCCTTCTAAAGTTACCAGAGCTTTTTTGTTCGGTAGACAAAAAAAAATTACATGCCTGCACCGGTTTAAGTCGTCATCCTGGAGTAACGGATTGTGTGCATGTTTGTGCCTGTGTGCGTGCATGTGTGAGTGCACGTGTGCATGCAAGTTGTGTGAGTGTGCGTGGGTGTGTACATTCAGGTGTTGAATTACAACATTCATCTCTCTTTTAAAACTTACGAGAAAACCTGTCATTTGTCTGTTCCTGACAATTACAGCTCTCGAGGGTTAAAACATTAACACCGGCTGACATTGGTCAGTTGAAAGATGGAAAAAGGGGGAGGCAACCCCATCATCAGTGCGGCACAGTAGCACAGTTGTTGCTTCCCAGCTCCAGGATCCCAGGTTGCCTCCCACAGTCCAAAGATGTGCACGTTAGGTGAATTGGCCATTCTAAATTGCCCTTAGGTTAGGTGCGGTTACTGGGATACAGGGATAAGGTGATGGTGTAGACTTTGGTAGGGTGCTCTTTCCAAGGGCCGGTGCAGACTCGATGGACTGAATGGCCTTCTTCTGCACTGTAAATTCTATGATTCTGTGATCCTTGATCTCTCCCCTATCCATAACAATGATACCATGGTTTAAGAGAATGCTTTACTTCCCTTCGCAAATTACCTGATTCATTAACAGCATGAAAGAATGAAAAGCCTTTTGGGACATCTTGATGTCATGAAAGGCTCAATATAAAAACAAGTCTTTTTTCTTTATAACATGGAGATGCTGATTTTGGTATTGAAACCTGGGGTCACAATTTCAAAAGGCCACAGTGTTGGTGTGATTTGAAAATTGCAGGCCTAGAAATTGTCTCCGGGACAATTTCATATTTTCAAAGGTGGGGTGAAGGGAGTGGGAAATGCAATCACGGCCAGTTAACGGCCCGATGAGCTCGTTAAGGAGTTTGCTAAGGGACCTGTCTGGCAATGGAACTTACAGAGCTTGATTTGGTAAACCAGAACAGTCTGCCATAGTTTAGCGCACAGCTGCTGAGTTCGCTGTGCAGTCACCAGAAAGCTTTTCCACATTGATTTACAACCAACATTTCCTGGATCCCCTTGCGTCCCAGCACCTGCAGGACTGTTTTTACCATCATGGACATTGCCTGCTCTTTTCAGCAAAGCAGCAGCAGACCCCAACACGGCTGCTGCCTGCCTTTTCAATTGGCATCAGAACGGCAGCTCCTGCCTTCTGGAGGCACTTGGTGCCACTAACTGTGCGCCGAACGTACTTCTGGCCAATTAAGGCATTTGAATTTGAAAACAGTGTCCCAAGAGCTATGCAGCTTGCATGCAGGGTCAGGGTACGGAATTTATCTTAGTGTCGGGTTCCCCACCCCGCTTTGAAAGTCCAGTATCTGGTTTGGGAAAGGAAACTCTTTTTTTTAAATGTTTTTATTGAGCTTTCATATTTTATATATAGCAATTTATAAATTACAAAACCACTCCAAAAACCAACACATATATTTGTGGTGATTGTATATCTGTGTAGATGCAATACAACTGAGCAAGCACTAGAGGGAGCACAGGAGATATATAAATACACACGAACAGGAAGTCAGGACACACTTCACAGGAACGGGAGCTGGTAGCAAGACAGACTAGCAGCATAGATGTAACTTTAAGTTAGGCACTGAAGAGAGAACGAACTCACAATAAAGCATCTACTTCAACTTTAAGACTATGAGCTTTATTAAGACACAAGGAACAACACATGGTACCAGGCTTGGCTTCAGAACGCTTACTATAAGATTACACAAGCTGCAGACACAGAAAGACCAAAATGGCAAGGAAAACGCCTACCGGACATTCGACGTGGGAAGACTTCGCTAATTCGATGATATTGATTGGAACCCCACCTCAGCTGAACACAACCGGTAATTTAAGTAACGAATGGAAAATATTTAAACAAATGTTCGATATATATATCATAGCTAATGGTTTAAAAGCAGCCTCAGAAGAAATGAAAATAGCACTGCTCATCGCAGGACATGAAGCTAGAGAAATATATAATGGCTATAAATATTTGAAAGGTGAAGACAGAACCAAATTAGAAGTTATACAAAAAAAATTTGAACAGTACTGTATGCTCAGAGACCAAACTGCACAGGGACTGAGTGATGCAAAAGTCAAACAATCACTATCAGAACAGAAAGGGTTCAGTCCAGAAGTCGCGAGTGAAAAGTCCAGATCGAAAGGAAAAAGTAACTTGAACTTTTTACAAAGAAAAAACACTGAAATCCACTGTAAAATGGCGTCTGAGCACATTTTACAGTCTCCAGGGAACAAAAGATGAAAATCTGCGTCTACGCTGCACAGGAAACAGAAATGCGCAGTTAAAATCAGCTGTTTTGCATTCTGTGCATGTGCAAGCCATGCATGCGCAGTTAAACAAAGTTTGGTCACGGATCGTTCTGCACATGTGCAAGCCGCGCATGCCAGGTTGAAAGGAAAGATCGCACCATTCGAAGATGACAAAAAAAATGCACAGTAAAGGAAGATCGATTCCTACGCATGACGTCACGAGCGTCATGATGGCAGAGGACCCGGACCACGCCCACTTAAAGGGAAATTACCTAAAATTGAAAACAAGAAACTTAAAGCTGTAAAACCCAATTTTCTTACCTCAAAAGACCAAACAACGCCTGAACTTACACCAGCAGTTGACAATAACTCTCACAACACCCTAGAACAAGCAGTCTGCACCACCCAAAGTGAAGTGAACAATAACAATTCCAAAACAAAAAAAGATGAAGAAAACAATACCAAATCTGAAACAAAAAAAGATGATTTGTTTTTCGAACAATACTACTCAGACATGGCTGAGTTGGTTGAGTTATTCGGATATGCTGATCACAGCATCAGCAACACGGTTGCAAAGCTGAACACGACTCTACTCAAGGCAGATGAATCCAATACCATGGTGCCATGGCAGATCGTCGATACATTGGATGACAGCAATACCCAAGATGAAGACGACGCCACACAGAGAGCACAGAAAGACTCCACAGAGAGAGCGATGACAGGCTCCAGAGAGAGAGCGATGAAGGACTCCACAGAGTGAGCGATGAAAGACTCCACAAGAGAGCGACGCAAGTCTCCACAAAGAGAGTGACGCAAGCCTCCACAGACAGCTCATTGAAAGACTCCAAAATGGAAGCAAGCAAACACTCCATAGTGAACACCATGCATGAACAAGACCATGAAGGTCAACCCACCGTATCTGAGCAACCACAAGCAGACTATGAAAGTCTACCAAGCTCACATAATCAAGAAGAAGACAATGTAAATCTACCCACAGCATGCGAAAACAGTGTCAATGTGATCACACTCGACATACAGGAGGTGCAGGATCACAGCGCGACTGACAGATCTCAGCTTGTCTGTACAGAAGCACAGAGTAGGGCTACTCATGAGTCCAGAGAGACCACGTCAATTAAAATCTTGAAGATTTTGACTCCAGAAGAGGAGCACCAAGAGTCCAGAGCGGCCAGGTCAGTAGAAATCATGAAGATTTTGACTCCAGAAGAGGAGCACCAAGAGTCCAGAGCGGCCAGGTCAATAGAAATCGTGAAGATTTTGACTCCAGAAGAGGAGCACCAAGACCAACAAGAAAATAAAATTGTGAAGATTTTGACTCCAGAAGAGGAGCACCAAGACCAACAAGAAAATTAAATTGTGAAGATTTTGACTCCAGAAGAGGAGCACCAAGAAAGCAAAGAAGAGGAATTGAATCCACCACAAATGACTTTAAAAGAGGAGTAAAAAAAGGAAGCAAAGAAGAGGAATCAAATCCACCACAAATGACTGATGTCACCAACATCAATGCAACATCAGATCATTCTCACCATTCTCGAGATGAAACGTTCAATGTAACAGATACCACAAAGGACACTTGCACCAATAACTGTGACAATGACTCAAATTATCCACACGGGACACTCATTCAGCGCAACAAGAAAAACAAAAACCACAAGAAGCACAGCAGAAACAAGAACAACAGCAAGAACAAAAGCAACATGAAGCACAATAAGAACAACAAAAATCGCAAGAAGCACTGCAGAAACAAGAACAACAACAGCAACAACAAAAACTACAAGCACAACAACAAAAACTACAAGAAGAACAACAAAAACAACAATGAAAACAACAAAGACAGAAACGACAAAAACAGCAACAAGAACGACAATGAAACCAACAAAGACAGAAACGACAGAAACAACAACAATGAAACAACGACCTGTACAAAATGGTACAACTCTGCACATGAAGGACAATGCCACAGCACACTGCAAAACAATGACAAGACTACAAACATGCCATGGCAGGACAACGAATCTCACAAATTCACATCTGCTCCAGAACTAGCAAGCACACCAGCTTCAAGGCAGATGACACACTAAATCAATACCACAAGCACAGAAAAAAGTCCATGTCAGTCAACATCAATGGTTCAACCATTCAAACACCTCGGGATGACTTATTTGTTACTTAAAAAACAAGAACACCGACAACATTCACAACGGAGTTGCAATATCAATATCACCACATCAACAACGAAAAAGAAAAAAAACTCAACGAACAAATTCATTAAGTTTGGACTCATAAATGTTTTTATTAAGATTGGACTCATAAATATTAATTGGCTTTGTAAAATATCCAATATCATCATCACTTGTATAGATACACATATCATAAGTAATCTAACGGTTTTGTACAATTTTCTTTAACAATGTACAGAAAATATGTAAAGAAAAAAGGGGGGATGTGGTGATTCTATATCTGTGTAGATGCAATACAACTGAGCAAGCACTAGAGGGAGCACAGGAGAGATATAAATACACATGAACAGGAAGTCAGGACACACTTCCCAGGAACAGGAGCTGGTAGCAAGACAGACTAGCAGCATAGATGTAACTAAGTTAGGCACTGAAGAGAGAACAAACTCACAATAAAGCATCTACTTCAACTTTGAGACTATGAGCTTTATTAAGACACAAGGAACAACACAATATTCACAAGCATGTATCTTTACTACAACTTTGGCCATTACCCGTCCCTTTAGTCGGCATACATATTTTACATTCCCCAATACGGCCAGAACATGTATTTACAAGCATTTATTTACAGTTTGGTTTGGGTCTCAGCTTGCCCTCGGACTGGTCTCTTGCAGCTTTGTCCCTCCTGCTTGTCCCTTGCATTCTTTATGCGTGCCTTCACCCCCCCCCCCCCCGCTTCCTCCTCCCCGATCCCCCTTCCTCCTCCCCCCCCCCCCCCCGCTCCAGCCCCCCTTCCCTCCCCCCCACTTCCCTTTTCCTCTCTGTGTTGTGGCTTGCCCGTGTCTCCCCCACCTCCCCTTTACTCTACTGGTTGCTGGCAATGAACAGGTCCTGAAACAAGTTGGTGAACGGCTTTCACATCCCGTGGAAGTCTTCTGGCAACCCGTGGATGGCAAATTTTATTTTCTCCAGCATAAGAAATTCTGCCAAGTCAGACAGCCTTGGGTGGTTCTGCCGATCACCAGTCGAGCAGGATTCTCCAGCGGGTGATCGGGGATCAGGGATGCAAAGGCCACGGGATCAGCCCCCTCCCCATGAAGAGTTCTGTCTGACATGATACCCCGAAGGCCGCCACCTTTGGGCATGTCATCACCCTCACTCCCACAACCCTGGACATGGCCTCAAAGAAGGTTGTCCAGTACCCGACAAATCTGGGGCAGGCCCAGAACACATGGGTGTGGTTGACCGGGCCTTCCTAGCACCGTTCGCATTTGTTCTCCACCTCCAGGAAGAACCTACTCATTCTGGTTCTGGTTAGGTGCGCTCTGTGCACCACCTTCAGTTGCATTAGGTTCAGCCCTGCGCACATGGAGGTGAAGTTCTCCCTGTGCCGTTCTTCGGTCCAGAGTCCTCTCCCTATCTCCATGCCTAGCTCCTCCTCCCTTTTTTCCTTGTCTCATCCGGGGGGAGCGTACCTCCTCCAACAGTTTCCCATACAGATCCACACAGTTTCCCTTCCCTGTGTCGCCCGCGTCCAGCAGTTCTTCTACTTACAAGTGCCCTGGTATCTGGGGGTACGTTGTTGTTTCTTTATGGAGGAAACTTTTGACCTGAATGTATCTCAGGTCATTTCCTCTTGGTAACTGGAATCTGTCCGTGACTTCCCCCAGGATCGCTACTCTATTGTCCTTGTACCTGCCCCTACCCATCAGTGTCCCCTCGTCCTGTCTCCACCTTTTGAAGGTGGCGTCCATTATTGCGGGAGTGAACCTGTGGTTGTTGCAGATGGCGGCTATGGTGAACATTTTGGTCAGGCTGAAGTGTTGCCTCATTTGATACAATGTCCGGAGCGTGGTGACTACCACTGTGCTCCTCGAGTATTTGGCTGGCGGGATTGGGAAAGAGGTTGTGGCAAGGGCTTGGAGGGATATCCCCGTACAGGAACTCTCCTGCATCTTCACCCACACTGCTCCCAGTTCCTTAACCCATCCCCGTGCTCGTTCTGTGGTGGCCGCCCAGTGGTAGACTGTAGGTTCAGGAGGGTCAGGCCTCCCGCATTTCTTCTCCTTTGTAGGGCCTTCTTTTGGATTCTCGGGCTTTCCCTACCTCACCTCCCTCATTGTCCCCCACCCCTCACCTCTCTCCGCTCTCACTCCCTCCTTCCTGGGACTCAAAGCTAGGTTGAAAATAGGGCAAATGCCTTTTTATTTAAAATGAGTTTGCCTTCACTGCTGGCACTGTTGCTGATGCCTTCCAAGGTCGTGTCCTCGCACAAACTCGCCCGCATCGGCCATTGCAGTGAAGTAGAATTCCTTCCCCTGGAAGGTTATCCACAGTTTGACCGTGTCCAGCATATCGAACCACACTCCACTCTTCTACAAGGCTGCCTTGGCTGTGTTAAATTCAGCGTGATGCTTAGCCAGGTCTGCCCCAATGTCCTCGTAGACTCAGATTGAATGGCCTTCCCACTGGCAGGACTAAATGTTCCTTGCCCAGTTCAGGATCTTCTCCTGATTTAGGTATCGGTCCAGCTTCGCTGTTACAGCCCTTGGTTGCTCCCCCACTTTAGGTTTTGGCCAGAGTGACCTGTGGGCTCTGCCCATCTCCAGGGGTTTGGGAAAGCTCTCACTTCCAACCAGGTTACCTAGCATCAGGGCCACATATTCTGTGGGGTTCCTGCCCTCAATACCCTCTGGCTGATTCTCTTGGTCCTCCACCTTCCCCTTCATTGCCCCTTGCGTCGCTACCAATCTTGCCACTTCTGTTTCCAGGGAGACGATTCAGTCACTTTGGTCGGTCGGCGTTCTCTCGAGGTCCCTGATTGTTGCCTCCTGTGCCTCCAGACATCCCTCTGCCTTCTCCAACTCCACCTTGAAGGGGGCTAGGGCATCTGTGCCCACCGCCTTCACTGTCGCCATCATTTCCACGTTGATGGGATCTTTGTGTTTCTGGAGCTTCTGAGTCAAGAGGTCCATCCACCGGCTTAGCGATGGATCGTCTGGCTTGGGGCCCGGCGAGGCGGTCTGCTTGGGTGCGGCCGGCTCCACCTCCCTCCTCGTGTTCACCGTCGTCCCGTTCCTCCTCTCCAGGCTTTTGCTGGCCTGCCATCCTTTCGTGTCCTGGAGTTATTGCCGGGCATTTCTTGGTAGTTGCGGCTGTCGTGTGAGAGGGGGGTGTATTTGGTGGGCTATTTTCTGAGGTCCCGGGGGAGAGCCACCTTGCCAGTGTCCGCGAGCACATCCCCCTCACCGGAAGCCGAAAGCCAACTTCTTGTTGCAAACGTGAATGTAGTGTGTTGGGAAGATATTCAAAATGTAACAAAGATATTTTTAAAAATTGGTAGTGAGAAATTTGTTGTTGGTTACTGTATCAGAAAAGATGGTATAACAAATTCAGTTCAAAACAGCAGGCATGCAGTGTGTTACGACTGCGCCATTTACAAAAATGTGTTTTCAGGATGTGGACATCGATGGTGAGGCTAAGTTTATAACTCATCCTTCAGATGCTCTCACAACTTGCAAGGCCACATCAGAGGGTATTAAGAGTCAACCACAGTCGGCCAAACAGGGCACTGGTGTCAGGTTCCCTTTCTTGAAGGAAATTACTGAACAAGTTAAGTTGTTACAATTTAGCAATTTTCTTTCTGGTGGTAGTCAACAAATTATTTGATTTGCCTTGACAAGTTTGAGGGTATATAATCTTCAAATTGTTAAACCCCATAGATAAATCACTCCACTGCTATAAGGCTGAAATGATGCTGGAGTATAGTGTATAAATTACCCGCCTGTGATGTTATTGAAAGATTGCCATGTATTTATAAATAAATTCCTTTACCACCTAATTCAGGTCTCGCATCATCCTAAGTGTTGAAGGACGGTTATGTTTGAATGATCCAAACCACTCCGCCTCGCCATCTCTCTTTAATTCAACTGTGATGAATGTAGGAATTTCAGATATATTGTATTATATGTAGTTGATGCAGTAAGGGTTAAAAGCCCGGGTTAATCTGTGTATGACTGCTGCACTAGTGTTTTTTTAAATCCTGGTTTGAAAGACGGTTAGGCTTTTTGGAGCAAGCAGTGCAATTAAAGCATCGTAAAAGTTTGTGCTAATGGACTGTTATTAAGAGGGTTCCCTAAGGACTGAATAATTAGAGACATTGGGTGGAATCCTCCGCACTTCCGGGGGCTAGGCCAGTGCCTGAGGGGTTGGCGCCGCACCAACTGGCGGCGAAGGACCGCCGTGGTCCGCGCATGCGCAGAGCCACCAGCATGTTCTGGCACATGCACAGAACCACTGGCGTGTTTCATGCACATGCACAGTGGGGTTCTTCTCCGCGCCGGCCATGGCGGAGCCTACAGAGCCTACAGGCTGGAATGTGAGTGAAAAGAGGGCGGGATTCTTCGGAAACCGGCGAGGTGGGCAACTCTGGCGCGAAGGAATGGCATGAATCACTCCGACGTCGGGCCGCCCCGAAGGTGCGTAATCCTCCGCACTTTCAAGGGCTGGGCCAGTGGTTTGCGCTGCACCGGCCGGTGCGGATGGGGTTTGGCGCCATGCCAACCGGTGCTAAAGGGCCTCCGCCGGCTGGTGCTAGTTGGCGCATGCACAGGAGGGTTCATCTCCACGTCGGCCATCGCGGACCGGTACACCAACCATCGCGGAAAATAGAGTGCCCCCACGGCACAGGCCCACCCGCGGATCGGTGGGCTCCAATCACGGGCCAAGCCACCATGGGGGCACCCCCCCGGGGCCAGATCCCCCCGCGGCCCAACGAGGACCCTGGAGGCTGCCCGCGGAGCCAGGTCCCGCCGGTACATACCTGACGTAGCATACGCCGGCGGGACCCGCCGAAAGCGGGCTGCCACTCGGCCCATCGCGGGCCGGAGAATCGCCGGGGGGTGGGCCGCTGCCAGTGACTGCCAACCGGCATTGCGTGATTCCCACCCCCACCAAATCCCTGGCACCGGCGGAGGGTCGGAGAATCCCGCCCAAGGTTTCTGAAGAGTGCAGCCAGATAATCTGCATTATGCTGACAGGGTGTCAGGTCTCTTTCTTTAAAGCAGTCTCCAAAGATCTCTCTTTCTCAAAGTGAAGTATCAAAGGCTTCGCTTCACAGCAAGTATTCCAGAGCGCTAACAGTATTTAAAAGTGGATTATGACTAGAGATGGTTTTGTTGTTTGAAATAAAGATAGCCGTTAAGGGATATTGTGTCACTGTATTGATTAGCATTATTTAAGGGGTAATTGTAAGCTATAATATTGTGTGATGTTAAAAGATATTTTAACACTGTGTTGGTAATAAAGTTCGTTTTAATGTGCCATATCCCTATTTTGCATGAAATCACTTCTGGAGCGAGTTACCTTTCCTCACAGTCTTACAAAACTAAAATAAATTATTGGGGTTTCTGTCCAGTATTGTAGCTGCTGTTGGGGTCTGGGGCGAAATTCTCCGACCCCACGCAGGGTCGGAGAATTGGCGGGAAGCGGCGTTATTTCCGCTCCCGCAGGTTTTTGAATTCTCCCGCCGGTCATAAACCGGCGTTGTGCAAATCCCGCCGGCAGCCTGTGAAAACAGCTGGCGCCGGCGGGATTTCATTTTTTTTAAACTTACCTCAAATCTCCGGCCCGGATGGGCCGAAGTCCCGCCACTGGGAGGCCTTCTCCCGCCGCCGAGGTTTAAACCACCTCTGGAACGGCGGGCTCAGCGGCGCGAACAGGCCCCCGGGGTCCTGGGGGGGCGGGGGGAGATCGGACCCGGGGGGGGTGCCCCCACGGAGGCCTGGCCCGCGATCGGGGCCCCCGCTCACTCCGCGGGGCAGTGCCGTGGGGGCACTCTTTCTCCTTCCGTGCCGCCACGGCCTCCGCCATGGCGGACGCGGAGGAGAACCCCGCATCGCGCATGCGCCGGCAGTGACGTCAGCGGCCAGCTGCCGCTGACGTCACTGCCGGCGCATGCGCCGACCGCCGAAAGCCTTTCGGCCAGCCCCGCTTCCGACTGCGCCGGGTGTTTGCGCCAGTCTTCTGGTGCAAACTGCTCCGGCGCGGGGCTGGCCCCCAAAGGTGGGGAGAATTCCCCACCTTTGGGGAGGCGCGACCCCTGAGTGGTTGGCGCCACTCCCCTACGCCGGCACCCTCCGTCACGCCGGGTAGGGGAGAATCCAGCCCCTGGTCTGAGATCGTAATATAAATAAAGATTTCCTAAAAAGGGAGGGCCACATTAAGACATATAAATTGGGGCGGCACGGTGACACAATGGTTAGCACTGCTGCCTACGGTACTGAGGACCAGGATTCGATCCCGGCCCTCTGTGTGAAGTTTGCACATTCTCCCCGTGTCTGCGTGGGTCTCACCCCCATAGCCCAAAGATCTGCCGGTTAGGTGGATTGGCCATGCTAAATTGCCCCTTAATGGGACCAAAAATAATTGGGTACTCTAAACGAACAGGCGTCGGAATGTGGCGACTCGGGGCTTTTCACAGTAACTTCATTGCAGTGTCAATGTAAGCCTACTTTTGACAATATTAAAGATTATTATCATTAGGTCCATTATGTACATAGTAACCCAATGCAATTTGCAGCTACCAACATTTTGTTGTGGGATCAGTAGGAGCTTAATAGCGCCCCTGGTCTCACCAATATCTTCTTTCCTGTAGGCCCCTTGTGTGCCTCCCCTCCTCTCCACCTTACACACTCTGACCCGAGCAATGCTGAGCCTGCAGCCCCCAACCAAAGCTGCGACCTGTTAACTCAGCTTTGCGGCTGGACAGCCAGATTTCCTATTTCTCCCCCCCCCCCCCCCCCCCCCCCCCACCTGCCAAATTGGTCAGCTTGTTTGTGGTGCAGCACTCACAGCCTGCCAATCGGATGCCAACTGAGGCCTGGCCATCAAAATGGCTTTTGCCTATTGCTGAGGACATATGGCAAGCAGGGCTGCGCTACCCCACCCACCAATAATGCACAATGGTATCTGTAATCAGTCACAATAAGGGACAAAGTTACACAGAACGATAGTCAGCCAGTACTTTCCGGCCTCAGTAAAAGTAAACAGATCCCTTATCTATTGCTTTAATGTCAAATGAGGAAAAAGATCAAAATGATTCCTTGAACCAAGCAATTGCTATTTTTGTGATTACAAAATACGAACAGACCACAAGTAAAGCTGAGGCTGCATTCTGGCTGATGCTTGCCCTGTATTTTTAAATGACCGTCACCTTATTTAATTTGTGGGCTTCCTAGTGTAGTTTACTGAGTGACGGCTTGTTCCCTGTGGCCATACTGTGCAGAAAATGCTGCATTGTCTCTTACTGTAACATGACGTCAGCGGACACGGTGATTAGCACACTTTGAATCAGCCTGACCCTCTCCAGCCATCCTCAAACTGGATATGTACTTTCTTGCATCATTAATATTTCAATGGTAATTAAAATATCCACCATGACTCTGTGACCTTGGGTGGGAAATTTGATGGGAGTGGGCGGGACAAAGTAATTTTATCCACCAATAGGAATAGAGAGTTCTGGCACAGAAGTGCATTCTTTGCATCCCATAATGAGAAGCTGGACTGTTTGTTTCCATTAGCAGGGGTGGGGGACTGCTGTCAACTTGCAGCTGGGACCGATTACTGCTCACAGCGTGCACTGCAGTAGAAGACCTTAACTGTAGGTTTCTGCTGTGGGTTAGACATTAAAAGGAAGTGGGAAAGAAGGGAAGATTTTTTTTTTAAAACCTCTTTGTACGTGATGTCTGACTGTGAGGGATTAACCCTGGGTAAGTGCCAGCTTCAGTTTGTTGCTTCGTTCTCAGCCTGTGCTCTGTGGTACAGTTTTAAAAGCTGAACACTCTGCGGCGAATGCTCGCCTGCCATCAAGCTTCAGCAACTCAAGCTAAACTTGTTTTTACATTTTAAATGTGCAGCTAGGCCAAATGGATCATCTGCTGAGCTGATGATTCTGCACAACTACAAAATCTGTAAATATCCACAGGGTAACGGAGTTAAAATAAAAGACAGCAGAGGTCAGGAGATGGGTATATGAGACATTTAAATGTGTGAAAATAGTCACAGTGCCATTTTTAGAAAATTGCTGTCCTGCTGTCCTAATAATTCCTAATGTTAATAATTCTCTTCTGAAGGTAGTTCATTTACATCTTCTAAGCATGCATATTAAGGGCCGTCAGGTTAATGCATCAGATATTTGTGTTTTTTCTCACCTTTTTAAAAGGTATTAAGCAAGTTAACCAGAATATATAAGGTCCTGAGGCTCTTTGACTGACAGGAAAGAGCTTTAATGTTGTTTCAAATTGGATTGGATTGTTTAATTGCCAAATGGACAGTTTTGTATCAGTTGAGTAATATGCGCTGAACATTTGAAGTGTTGGGAGAATTCTTCCAATGGCCCAATGTGATATTCTAGCATCATCCAGATCAGAAAGACTCCAGATTCAGTTCCATGTCAATGCTGAGCTAGCACCAGCTGGGTGTGGGGTGGGTGGTCTTGTGGCTCAGCTCAGCTCTAGCTTCAAGTCCTACCCCAAGACTTGTATGCCATGGAAAGAGTGATGGAGCCAAACAGATTGATTATCGACCTGCTACTCCTTTCAACCCCGCCCCCCCCAATCAGGTGGTAGGAGTGGGCCGATTCCTAGTCAGCCATGCTTGATGTGGAGTGGCACCCTCATGCTCTAGCCATGCGTCCTCCTTTCTGAAATAACGAGTGATGCATCTGGTCCCTTGCAGATTATGGCTGATGACAAGTAGACATGGGGGCAACACAAGTTCTTCAATACAAAAGTACCATCTTGTGCCGTACAATGGCGGGTCCTTTAGTATTACTGCCTTCGGTAAGTCAGGGCATGTAAATAAACCTCAGCAGCAACAGTGCACTTTCTATGAAGGATTCTTTGAAATGAATAAACCCCAAATTGGGATGCTTGTTGATCTCATGAAAAAGAAACAGCCACAAACACAATGTGGCCAGCAACAACTTGCTGACCCCAGAAAGAGATGGAGGTTGTGAAACTTAACCCTCTCGTGGCCTTAACAGACACATCTAGATTAGATTGGGTGAATTTGGCTACCTGTCGTCAGACATTCCCACAGCAGGTATTGAAGGAAACTGGCAAAGGCTGAATCTGAATCCTGAAAACTGGCTGCAGAAATATTCCTCCACTTCTCAATGTTATACATTTGCTGGCCTGCCCCTTTAAGCTGCTGTAGCAAGTGAAATGCTGCCGCCCTGTAGGATGTCTTCCAAAATGCTCTCATCAAAACATAATTAACCCAAGTCAGGAAAATTGGAATCAGTCACTGCATGGGTGGTTGGAAATTTCACTAACAAGTACGGATACTAATGTCACAAGCGGGTACTGTGCTGGTGAAAATTATGCAAGCCTTAATAATCCTTTCAACAGGAATTGTCATTTTTTGAGTCCAAAGCATTATGTCCACTCGTACAAAGCTTTCTCAAAAGAAAGTAATTTGATATTGTGGTTTTATACTATCCTTTCTAATTAGTTATATTTTCTCTGGTGTGTGAGCTACTGAAGAAGGATCCATTGCCGTTCCTGTTGGACAAAATGGCCACACTGTACTCCTGAAGATTAACGGAGCATTTTCCTCCCTTACTGGCCTTGCCCCAGGCTTCAGGGTCCCCTTTTACGTCCTGCAACATGGCCGTCTGCCCAGAATATTCAACAGCTCCTATCACAGGAGTCAGGATTGGGTAGGCAGCTAGTCGCCATGACACACTGTGCCACACCGTGTCAGAGCCCACACGGGACTTATGAAGCTGAAATGATTAAACTCCCCATGAGCCTCGCTGAATATGAGCTTCTCTGTTAAAGCGGGTGTGGAACTCTAACAGTGAACAGATAAACTTCTGTATAAAGTCCGGCCAGTTTGGGTATCGACATCAGGAGAGACCCCGCTGGGATCTTTCGAACCGTGTAAATAATAATGTTGTAAAGAAAACTTTATTTCTTCTCGACTCGGTGTGACTACCTCACGGTCTATTAAACACCCCAAGCTGCTTCACCTGAATTATCTAAGTTTATGTCCCTTGGTTGGGGAGTCAGGGCAATAACTTGAAATAATCACAGAAAGATTGAGGGTGTACCTGAAATAAATTTCTTTCCACATAACGGTGGTTAGACCATGTTGCAAAGGTTTGTCCCAGGGAAGGGTTGAGGCAGACACCCTGCTATGGGAAGAGCAAAGCGTTTGAGGCAGAAAATGATACAGCACTAGAATGGACACCAGGGAGTAGGGATCCGTTTTAAATCACTGGGAAAGATGCAACACAAGCACCATGTAATCAGTGGGACATATGATGAAGGTAAGAATTCTTTGCTGTAAACCTGTACAGTTCAAAGTTCAAATGCCTAGATTATAAATGGATTTTATGAAAACGCTAGGCCAAGCAGCAACAAAGTTCATTACATCTCTTTGAGAAGCATGTTGTTAGCCTTTTATCATAGATCATAGAATTTACATAGAATTTACAGTGCAGAAGGAGGCCATTCGGCCCATCGAGTCTGCACCGGCTCTTGGAAAGAGCATCCTACCCAAGGTCAACACCTCCACCCTATCCCCATAACCCAATAACCCCACCCAACACTAAGGGCAATTTTGGACACTAAGGGCAATTTATCATGGCCAATCCACCTAACCTGCACATCTTTGTGACTGTGGGAGGAAACCGGAGCATCCGGAGGAAACCCACGCACACACGGGGAGGATGTGCAGACTCCGCACAGACAGTGACCCAAGCCGGAATCGAACCTGGGACCCTGGAGCTGTGAAGCCATTGTGCTATCCACAATGCTACCGTAGAAATATTATAATGTGCCATCGACTGGAGTTACAAGATGGTTTTCCCATCATTCCTGATTCATCCCTTCCTAAAAATAGTGATTTCATTTGGAATGCAGTTCTACTGAAATCTCTGGAGTATTACTCGGAACTGTTCTTTGCCTGTGGCCTGATTTAAAAGGCCTTTTTAAACGTAAGAGTCAGTACAACTGAGATCAATCACAGACAACGACTTCCAAGGTTATACAGAAATCAAGGTGCAGAAACCCTGGAGATTCCCTGCCATCTTCTACAGTGCAGCATTACATTACCATTTCCTCCCTGGTATGCAGGCATCGAGAGAACAGAAAATCATTTCAATAACTTCATGCATTTTAACCCTCTGCTGTACTGCACAGGGTAACAGTTTGAGGATGTTGGCTAACTATAAACATCAACATCCTGTAGCAGATATAAGAAGTGATGCAACTCTTTTTGTTACTCTTTCATGGGATGTGGGTGTCACTGACAAGGCCAGTGCATGTTGCCCATCCTCAGCTGACCTTGAGAAGGAGGTGGTGAACTGCCTGCTTCAACCTGCAGCCCATGTGTTGTAGGAATACCCATAGTTCCTGGAACAAGAACCAAGATGTTGACCCAGCAACAGTGAAGGAACGGTGATGTATTGCCAAGTGAGGATGGTGTGTGGCTTGGAGGGGAACTTGCAGGTGGTGGTGTTCCCATGCGCCTGCTGCCCTTGTCCTTCTAGCTGGTAGAGGTTGTGGGCTTGCAAGGTGCTGGCGAAGGAGCCTTTGGTGAGTTGCTGCTGCACATCTTGTCGATGTTCACACCACTGCCACTGTAATTCAGTGATGGATGGGGTGCCGATCAAGAGGGTTGCTTTGTTCTGGTTGCTGTTGAGTTTGAGTGTTGTTGGAGCCGCACTAATCCAGGCGAGTGGAGTGTATTCCTTCAGACTCCTGATTTATGCCTTTTGATGGGAAAAGGCTTTGGGGAGTCAGGAGATGAGTTACTCACCTTAGAATTCAAAGTTCTGACCTGTTGTTGTAGCCAATTTATTGATATGGCCGGTCCAGGTCAATTTCTGGTCAATGGTAATGCCCAGGATGTAGATAGTGGGGGATTCAGTGATGGTAATGCCATTGAATGTCATGGAGCGATGGTTAGATTCTCTCTTGTTGGAGATGGCCACTGTCTGTCAAATACTGCCTTGATGTCAAGGGCAATCAGTTTCATCTCACCTCTTAGTCCATGTTTGACTAGGGCTGTAATGAGGTCAGGATCTGAGTATCATCACACAAGTAAAGTGTCAGTTATCACTGTGTAAATGACACTTGATTTGAAAAAAAATAATTTAGAGTACCCAATTCTTTATTCTCCCAATTAAGGGGCAATTTAGCGTGGCCAATTCATCTACCTTGTACATCTTCTTGGGTTGTGGGGGCAAGACACATGCAGACACGGGGAGAATGTGCAAACTCCACACGGACAGTGGCCCGGGGCCGGGATCGAACCCTCGGCGCCGTGAGGCAGCAGTGCTGACCATTACGTCATCGTGCTGCCCATGAAAATAACACTTGATGACCCTCAATGGTACCTTCTATCACTTAACTGATGATGAAGATTAGATAGATGGGGCGGTAATTGACTGGTTTGGATTTGTCCTGTTTTTCGTGGATTGGACATACCTGGAAAATTTTCCACACTGCTGGATAGATGCCTGTGTTGTAGCTGAACTAGAACGGCTTGGCTAGGAGCATGGCTAGTTCTAAAGCACAAACTTCAGTACTATTGCCAAAATGTTAGCAGGGCCATAACGTTGTTATATTCAGTACCCTCAACCATTTTTTGTTATCATGTGGAGTGAATTGATATGGCTGAAGACTGGCATCTGTGAAGCTGGTGACTTGAAGAGGAGGCCAAAATGGGACATCCACTTGGCATGAAGATGGTTGTAAATGCTTTCGCCTTGTATTTGTCCTGCTTTGCGGGCTCCCCCATCATTGTGGATGGGAATATTTTCCTGTTATTTGCTTAATTGTTCGCCACCATTCATGACTGGATATGGTAAAACTCCAGAGATTTGATGTGAACCGTCAGTTGTGGGATTACTTAGCGCTGTCTATCACATGCAGTTTCTGTTCTACAGATCCCATGGAATTTGCAAATTCTCCCTGTGTCTGCATGGTTCTCATCTCCAAAGATGTGCAGGTTAGGTGGATTGGCCACATTAAATTGCCTAGTGTCCAAAAAAGGTTAGCTGGGGTTACTGGGTTATGGGGATAGAGTGGGGGTGTGGGCTAAAGTAGAGTGCTCTTTCCAAAAGCTGGTGCAGAGTCGCTGGGCTGAATTACGGTCAGCATTATGAGACAAGCTTTCAATTCCTAATTATTTAAAAATCATCAATGAGTTTAAATTCAACCAACTGCTGTGGTGGGATTTGAACCCTTTTTCCCAGGGCCTTTGGATTACTAGTCTGACATTGCCACTATGCCTCCATCTCCCAATACATACGTCACAGAGTGGGAGACTTGCTGTCAACTCCCAACCTTAGGCGCGATTTTCCGCAAATGCGGCGAGTCGTAAAGGCTGCCGTGAAACTGGCCGTGTTTCACGGCAGCCTCCGCGCCCCCTCCCGGGACCCGATTCTCCCCCCCGGGCGGGGCTAGCAGTGCGGCCCCGTGAAGCACGGCTTCGCGGGCTTAGCAACCGTCGCTAAGCCCGCTCGCCAAGCGTCACGGCGGCTGATGCGCACGATGACATCAGCCGTGCATGCCACTATGCGTGGGTTGGAGCCGTCCAACCCGCGCATGCGCGGATGACGTCATCACGCAGATGCGTCAAACACGCGCATGCGCGGGCCGTCATGCCCCTTAGCCGCCCCGCGGACTGATCCTGTGGGGCGGCGGAGGAACAAATAGTGCGCGGGTATCGGACCCGCTACCCGCGATCGGTGCCCACCGATCGCAGGCCCATGCCACCCTTGGCACAGCCATGCCAATCGGTGCCATGGTTGTCCGGGACGGCACTTTGCGGCCGTTTTCACGAACGGTGAGAGCAGGTGTGATTGCGTTCGTGAAAACGGCCGTAAATGCCTGGGAATTCGGCCCATCGGCCTGGGGAGAATCGCTGTTCGCCGTAAAAAACGGCGAGCAGCGATTCGTGTCGTGGGGCGGCCGTGGGGGGGGGGAGAATAGCGGGAGGGCGGGAAAAATGTCGGGAAGGCCCTCCCGCTATTCTCCCACCCGTCGTGGGCAGCGGAGAATCGCGCCCAAGTCTGTGGCTCAGATATCCTCCCAGGTAGCAGGTGCCAATCTTAGCCAAGCCATTGCTGTAGGATGTAGCACTGAGGGAAGCAGAGGGGGATTTACCTGAGGTCCCACATTGAGGGGACTTCAGTATTTCTGATCAGCTAAGCCCATATTGGTTTGGACGAAGTTGGACAGAAGTCCATTGGCACCATTTGGGCGAAGTCCTCGATGTGATGCCTGGCGAAGCCAGGAGGCTGGGGAAAATATAGTACATTTTAAATGTTCAAAACACAATCAGGCAGAGCTCTCTGTGACTGAAACCCATGAACAATATGACCTGGTTATGAAGCCAGCAATGTTACTGCTGCCAAGCTGTTTTCTACTCTATAATTTCAATGGAACACCTTTTGGAACAGGACAATAAGATGTACTGACTTACAGTTAATCACATAAACGGATCCAGATGTGAGACCACATTTATTTTAGATAATCTAAATTCCGTTCAAATACAATCGCCAGATGAATAATGTAATACTAGAATGTTAATATGTTTTAACTGGAGTTGTAGAAATTGAGGAATATCTACCCAATAATACCAGTGGCCATTGAGACAGAGGCAATATAATCGAAGAGGAAACTCATTGAGTATTTGAAAATGGGGAATATATCAGTCGTAGGCCAGAATGTAATGTGACCTGGATGGGTGGCAGGGATGGAAGGAAGTGGCGAAGTCCCTCGCACTCTCATCGCCACTCACATCACAATTGGCCACCAGCAGGTGGCAGTGACGACTGATCAGTATGCCGAGTCTGGAGGGTAGATTGGGGAAGGCTGTGAACTGGAAGAAGATGCTGGCAGCCTGATTAAAGGACTATCAGCATTCAATAGCTCTGTGGTGCAGGAGGGTTCTCCAACTCTGCCCCACCCCCTCCCCAGCTCTGCCCCACCCCCTCCCCTCCCCAGCTCTGCCCCACCCCCTCCCCAGCTCTGCCCCACCCCCTCCCCAGCTCTGCCCCACCCCATCTCCAGCTCTGCCCCACCCCCTCCCCAGATCTGCCCCACCCCCTCCACAGCTCTGCCCCAACCCCTCCCCAGCTCTGCCCCACCCCCCCAGCTCTCACCACCCCTCCCCAGCTCTGCCTCACCCCCTCCCCAGCTCTGCCCCACCCCCTCCCCGCCCCAGCTCTGCCCCACCCCCTCCCCAGCTCTGCCCCACCCCCTCCCCTCCCCAGCTCTGCCCCACCCCCTCCCCAGCTCTGCCCCACCCCCTCTCCAGCTCTGCCCCACCCCCTCCCCAGCTCTGCCCCACCCCCTCCCAGCTCTGCCCACCCCCCCCCCAGCTCTCACCACCCCTCCCCAGCTCTGCCCCACACCCCCTCCAGCTCTGCCTCACTCCTTCCCCAGCTCTGGACCACCCCCTCCCCCTGCCCCATCCCCTCCCCAGCTCTGCCCCACCCCTCTCCAGCTCCGGCCCACCCCCACCCCAGCTCTGCCCCACCCCCTCCCCAGCTCTGCCCCACCCCCACTCCAGCTCTGCCCCACCCCCTTCCCCAGCTCTGCCTCACACCCTCCCCAGCTCTGCCCCACCCCCTCCCCAGCTCTGCCCCACCCCCTCCCCAGCTCTGCCCCATCCCCTCCCCAGCTCTGCCCAACCCCCTCCCCCTGCCCCACCTCCTCCCCAGCTCTGCCCCACCCCTACTCCAGCCCTGCCCCACTCCCTCCCCAGCTCTGGACCACCCCCTCCCCCTGCCCCACTACCTCTCCAGCTCTGCCCCACCCCCTCCCCAGCTATGCCCCACCCCCTCCCCCTGTCCCACCCCCTCCCCAGCTGTGCCCCACCCCCTCCCCAGCTCTGTATCACCCCTCTCCAGCTCTGCCCCACCCCCTCCCCAGCTCTGGACCACTCCCTCCCCGGCTGACCCACCCCCTCCCCAGCTCTGCCCCACCCACTCCCCCAGCTCTGTACCACCCCCTCCCCCAGCTGTGCCCCACCCCCTCCCCAGCTCTGCCCCACCCCCCCAGCACTGCCCCACCCCCTCCAGCTCTGCCCCACCCCTCCCCAGCTCTGCCCCACCCCCTCCCGAGCTCTGTACCACCCCCTCCTCAGCTCTGCCCCACCCCCTCTCCAGCTCTGCCCCACCCCCTCCACAGCTCTGCCCCACCCCCTCCCTAGCTCTGTACCACCCCCTCCCCAGCTCTGGGCCACCCCCTCCCCAGCTCTGCCCCACCCCCTCTCCAACTCTGCCCCACCCCCTCCCCAGCTCTGCCCCACTCCCTCCCCAGCTCTGGACCACACCCTCCCCCTGCCCCATCCCCTCCCCAGCTCTGCCCAACCCCCTCCCCCTGCCCCACCTCCTCCCCAGCTCTGCCCCACACCCACTCCAGCTCTGCCCCACTCCCTCCCCAGCTCTGGACCACCCCCTCCCCCTGCCCCACCCCTTCTCCAGCTCTGCCCCACCCCCTCCCCAGCTATGCCACACCCCCTCCCCCTGTCCCACCCCCTCCCCAGCTGTGCCCCACCCCCTCCCCAGCTCTGTATCACCCCCTCTCCAGCTCTGCCCCACCCCCTCCCCAGCTCTGGACCACTCCCTCCCTGGCTGTGACCCACCCCCTCCCCAGCTCTGCCCCACCCACTCCCCCAGCTCTGTCCCGCCCCCTCCCCCAGCTGTGCCCCACCACCTCCCCAGCTCTGCCCCACCCCCTCCCCAGCTCTGCCCCACCCCCTCCCCAGCTCTGCCCCACCCCCTCCCCAGCTCTGCCCCATCCCCTCCCGAGCTCTGTACCACCTCCTCCCCAGCTCTGCCCCACCCCCACTCCAGCTCTGCCCCACTCCCTCCCCAGCTCTGGACCACCCCCTCCCCTTGCCCCACCCCCTCCCCAGCTCTGCCCCACCCCCTCCCTCTGCCCCACTCCCTCCCCAGCTGTGCCCCACCCCCTCTCCAGCTCTGGACCACTCCCTCCCCGGCTGTGCCCCACCCCCTCCCCAGCTCTGTACCACCCCCTCTCCAGCTCTGACCCACCCCCTCCCCAGCTCTGCTCCACTCCCCCCCCAGCTCTGCCCCACCCACTCCCCCAGCTCTGTACCACCCCCTCCCCCAGCTGTGCCCCACCCCCTCCCCAGCTGTGCCCCACCCCCTCCCCAGCTCTGCCCCACCCCCTCCCGAGCTCTGCCCCCTCCCCTCCCCAGCTCTGAGCCACCCCCTCCCCAGCTCTGCCCCACCCCCTCTCCAACTCTGCCCCACCCCCTCCCCAGCTCTGCCCCACCCACTCCCCAGCTCTGCCCCACCCCCTTTCTAGCTCTGACCCACCCCCTCTCCAACTCTGCCCCACCCATTTCTAGCTCTGCCCCACCTCTTCCCCAGCTCTGCCCCACCCCCTCTCCAGCTTTGCCCTCTTCCCTGTCCCCCTAGAGACGTTAGGCGGAGACCCACCTAACAAAGTATGTCTGGATGGAGGGGTGGAACAGCGATGGGATCGATTGGAGAACCTAGCTGCAGGGCCACAAGCAGATCAACGACCTTCTCCACTCTGCAAGTCTCTTCTGAGTGGTCAGCCAATGGCTGGGTGTGATGGGATGGCTGTTGGTGAGTGGGGGCCTACCAGTTGGAGGTGCAGGTGCCTGGCACAGCTGATCCATGCAAGCGTGCTGCCGAATGCCACGCTGCTGGGCCCCTACTCACCAACATCCAAACCATCACACCCAGCTGGGTGCCACACTGGAACTGACCCCAGAGCTGCAGCTGGAGTACAGAGTGATCATGTGTTCTAGACTCCACTGTCCTCCAATGAAACCATGCTCATATGTCTCCATGGGTGAAAAGGACACAGAATGCCAGGGGGAGAGCATGGACTGGTGGTAAAGTCCCATTGATCACCATGCTAATATCTATGGAGAAAGGCACTACAGCTATCCAGGTATATGCTGCCCCATTGCAGACAGTGGGTGCTGGAGCTCTTAATGAGGAGGGCAAGTCCTCAAATAATGAGCACATGGGTGAAGAGACAACCCCAGAGGGTGCAGCTTCACATTATTCCCCTGCACGCGCCACCAACTCAGATGCTGTCACCTCGTTGGGTATGCATTTATGTTCAGATTTAGGGTCATAACTAGTTCAACCACGGCACAAGCACTTGGCAAGCTGTTGGAGGCTGTGACAGTTGAGGCCACTTAAACGGAGAGTAGTGCTTAGCAGATGTTGCTTTTAGATTGATTGTTACAGTAAAAGTCTTAAATCTTGAATCTTGTCCACTTCCTTTAAGTTGGTCACTGGGGATTCAAATATCTGTTTTTAAAGTTATTTGTCTCCATGGGGATTGTAACAGAAGATCTGGCAGAGGTGCCAGCGGGTACCACTGTCTTGGCCCAGAGAGTGGCGGAGTCATCCAGGCCACGGGTGCTGCAATCTCTTACTCATCTGCACATGTGGCTTCCTCCATTGAGAGACTGTTGGTTGCTCACTCGGCTAAACCGCTGGCTTTTAAAGCAGGCCAAGCAAGCCAGCAGCACGGTTCAATTCCCGTACCAGCCTCCCCGGACAGGCGCCGGAATGTGGCGACTAGGGGCTTTTCACAGTAACTTAATTGAAGCCTACTCGTGACAATAAGCGATTTTCATTTTTGTTTTTTTGTTTTTTAACCCTCATGGAGGGCCAGATCCAGGATATTCAGTGTCGGTCGGACACTGGGGGTTCCTCTTTAGGGCCTCCTGCTGTAGAGTGTGGCTCCTTGGTGCCTCTGCCAACCACACCAGTGCTTCAGAGGACTGCAGTGTGAGCAGAGGCTCCTGACTCTGTGCAGAACCCCCTCTGCATGCCCGGACCCTCCCAACCTCAGGAAAGTAGAGTATGACTGCCAGGGCAGCACAGTTCACAGCCTCCCTCAACTGCAACTGGCAGCCAAAGGTGGGGGGGGGGGAGAACAAACTTGGGGCATGGGTAAAAGAATGAACAAAGCACCGTAACTGCACTTGGGTTTCACAGGCGTGAGATCAACATTCCTGTTGTGGAGATTTTCCAATGTCACTTTATTAAATGTCAATATTTGCCTACGACAGTCTCAGTGTAATGATTGTGAGATGCATGGGTAGGGTGGGTGAACCGGGGCTGCTTGGGGTTGACCACAGTGTATGTGTTAATCAGATGGACTATTGCAGAAGCACAAGACGCTGGTGGGCAAGTGGGTCTCGGCTTCCAGCGGGAGTGAGTGGCTGCAGTGAGCTTTGATGGATGATGGCTGAAGTGGTGAAGTTCAATAGTGATTCCCTTAGTATAAGAGCTCCCTGAGCTTCCCTCACACCTATATATTTTGCTTGATTGGTTTCAGCAACAGCCCTGAGAGAATGAGTAATATTTCCACCAATTCTCAAATGCTGAGGGCGACTCTCTGGCCGCGTTGTGCCCAGCTCAAATCCCACTGTCAGGAGAATTCTGGGAGAGGCCCAAAAAGGAATTTGCGCCGGCCACCATACTGTTTCCGATGCACCGGCCAGCTCAAGCTGGCATGATCGGTTCACCCCCTCTCTCCGCATGAACCAGATTAGCATATTTACAACTTCATTAAATATGCAGGATCGTTTTTTTAAGCCGGATTCTCCCGGCTCCTGCAATTCTCTCACTTGCTGGCGCGACATGAAGCGCCAAATGGAGACCATGGTGATGACCATACCAACGGGCTTGGAGGCCATTGTAGATCCAAGTGGTGGGGGTTACGGCAGCGACACCCTGGCACTGCCGGGTTGATACTGCTAGGTTGGCACTGCCATGTTGGTGCTGCCAAGGGGTGGGCGCTCACCGGTACTGGGAATTGTGGAGGGGCCTGATGCCGGCAATGGTGGGGGGGGGGGGCATCTTTGCGGGTGGGAAGTTGGGGTCGGGGGCAGCTGGAGCATTAGTCTGAGATCGGGACACACTTTAAAAATGGCACCCCGGTCTCTGAGGAGCCGGGCCAGTTGGCGTATTCAAGTCCCACACACCTCAAGACGCAGTTCACCCATATTCCAAAACAAATTTCCAAGTGTGGGTGGATTGCGCTCTGGATCGCACCAAACCACGCAGCGGGAATCGCGCCTCATTTCCAGCCGGAGATGACACTTTCTGGGAAGAATTGCGCTCACTGCCTGATAACATACTTGCCCCAGTAAATGGCAGGGGCAGGTAGCAAACAATACAGCTGTGGGCCAGTAAACTTTCTTCAATCCAGCCTTAACAATAGAAATGAATGTTTTAGATATTTTATTTCAATGCCAACAATCGACTATTTGGGGGTTTATGAAGGCAGTCTATTGTGTAAAATAACCTGACTAACCACAATGTTAATTATCCATCAAGTATGAATCATTCACTGAATCCGAACCGTCTTAGCCTTCAGTGTAGGGGGAATATTTCTCACTGTTCTTTTTATTCTTTGACCGCCACAATATAATGGACAATAGGAGATCTTTGAAAATCCCAACTCAACACATAGTTTGGGGGTCACATTCAAGGCGGAAGGGATGGAGGGAGCAACCACTGACTTTCTGTATAGTGTTTTAGTCATTTCTTCTCAGAGAATCTCATTCATTTAAAAATGCACATGTTTGGGAATGGAAAACGCTTCTCATCCTCAGACTTATTTCACTTTGTGTGCTAACTTTTTAAATCCATAATACATTGGCCAATAAACAGCTCATATTTGGCCAAAGCAGGATAACTTTTTTTTATAAACTTAAAGTGCCCGATTCATTATTTTCCAACTGAGGGGCAATTTAGGGTGGCCGATCCACCTACCCTGCACATCTTTGCGTTGTGTGGGACAAAACCCACGCAGACACGGGGAGAATGTGCATACTCCGCACGGACAGTGACCCGGGGCCAGGATCAAACCTGGGTCCTCGGAGCCGTGAGGCAGCAGTGCTAACCACTGTGCTCATGTGCCACCCCGAAAGAGAACTATTTTACTACTGAGGTCACTTTGGATGAAGGGATTTACTACTATATTTTAGAAAGTTAGCATGTATGTAGAATAAAATATACTGGCAACTATTATAATGAAGGAATGCATTAAGTGATTCAGGTGACATCAGGCTGGAGGCTTATCAATGTTATATGAACCCTGGATGTTTCACTCTTGTATGTGTCATTTTTTTTGTCCTAGAACAGTAAGTAGCTGTGAGTGAATCATTCAACTCAAACTACACCATTGCTGTACGTGGCTTTTCCTCCAGTATTATATACAATGATGTAGGACTAGATTGTATGCTCCTCCATGATGGGTTTGAAGGTCCACCACTCAGGATGCCTGGCAGCCCCTCCTGTCGGGCACCCAGGGCCAATCAGAGGCAGCCCATCCATGTCTTCCTCACCTTTAACCCTTCACCTGGCTCTCGAACTTGGGCCCCATGCCCCTCACTCTCTGGTTGGGGCCTTCCAACCTGTCCCCAGTGAGACCCCAGATCCCAGACTTACATGGGGTGTGGTGGGACTGCTTGTGGTCACAGCAGTGGGCAGCTCAAAATAGTTTTGAGATCAGTTGGCTATATTCAAAGCGCATTCTCAATGTGTTGGAAATAACCTCTTGGTATTTGTGAATCAAATTACTGGCCTAAGTTATTAACCAGTTATCATTTGGTACAACAAGAATCCCCTGAGCTTTTCTTCCTTCCAAGCTGTAACTGTGCCACCGATACTCGTCTTCATCCATGCACTACCCTCGACTGAAACTGAGACTCATTGTAGACCCTTACTCTCTTATTCTCTCCCAGACCTCCATATTTATTTCCCATAACGCAGGCAGCTTCGTTAACCAAAGTTAGACCTCCTTTAATCACCGCTTCCTAATTTATATCTAGTTATCTTTTAGTCTCTTTACCAGGAGTGCTCTTCATTGTGGGCCTTGGCCCCTCTGTGGCTTGTCAACATTAAAAATTCAAGCTTGTCAGATAGTATGAGGCAACAGAAATATTGGGCGCTATTCAATGGGACAGAAACAGAGTCCCATTTCGGGCATGTTAAGCGAGGTGTTTCTCAGCACCTGCAACACTGAGAAAGACCCTGGGCTGGATTCTCCACCACCCCAAAATCGCATTTAGCGCCAGGGCGGAGAATCCGTTTTAACGCCAATATTGGAGGTTTTCGTCGGTTTTCGTATTCTCTGCCTCCTGAAAATTTGCGTACCTTAGGAGTACGCTGTGCCAAGTATCCACGGCCTCAGGCCATTGCCTGAGGCCCACCCCCCACGATGCTCCCTCCCAGACCGGCCTGGTTCCCGACGGCGTGGGTTACATGTGCTCACACCGTCCGAGAACCTCACGTGGTGGCTGTGGACTCAGTCCTGCGCTGCCACAGTCGGGGGAGGGCTGATCCGCAGGCGGGGGGGGGGGGGGGGGGGGGGGGGGGGGGGGGGGCTTGATTCGGGACTGGGGGCACTGTAGCGGGCGGTCCGGGGTGCGCGAGCAGCCGAAGGGGGACACTAATTTTGCGGTGCAGGTCCGTGGGCTGAGTCCGCCATGAAGCACTGCGCGGCTGCTGCCCTGCGCATGCACGGCTATGGAATTGGAAATGCTCAGGACCGTAACAGCAGCTAGAGCTGCGAGCTCTATGCTGCCTCCTGCTGGCCCCCAGCAAAATAGGGAATCGGTGGCTGTTTAGCGCAGTTTTCCTGACATAAAAGACCACCAGTTGTCACGCAGGCGTGGGGCCTTCGTCTCCCAAACGGAGAATCCAGTCTCCTGTTTTCACCAGCACTTTGCCGTTTAATTTTGGCCTTGGTGTGGAGTGCCACGTCGAGGCCGCACTTATATCATTTCCTGCACTGACGAGCTCAGCTTGGCAGCTCAGGAAGATGGCCCGCGGATCGGGGCACCATTTTAAAAAGCTGCCCCCAGGATGGCACTGCCAAGGCGCCAGGCTGGCAGTGCCAAAATGCCCGAGTGCCAGAAGGAATGCCAGTGTGCCACCTTGTCCATGGGTCTGACCACCTGGGAGTCTCTAATGGTCTGGGTGATTTTATAAAACTCACGCGACGATTCCAGCATCGCGAATCTTGCGGGATTCAACGGCCTCATAGTGCCACCGAATCCAGCGTGATGGGGCCGGTAAATTGTGCCCATCATCATCCACAGTTGAGACAAAAAAGTATCATCCCACCGTCGCTTTAGACAAAAGCTTTTTAGAGTATTCGGAAAGTGAATTAATAAAGCAGAATCACATCTAACACCTTTAAAACCCAACCTCGATGCAACTACATAAGTACACATCTGAAGGAAAGCAAATTGCTCAATTATCGTTTTGAAGCTACAGTAACGCTCTGTCATTCCCAACCTGGTTTTAATGTTACTATTGTAATGCATTGACCCATTCAGCACTCAAAAGGTGATTCTGAAAATAGCCCAAAAGTGAAATAGACAACAATACGCACATTCACAGGCAAATAACAGCCCCTGCTGCCAGATTGATTAAGACAGTGATAACACAATTGTAGTGTTTGATGCCAGGCTGATGATGCCAGGCTAGGAATAGGCAATGGTTATTGTGTTTGTGGTAAAGGGTAGATTCAGCTTTCTTCTTAGATGCAGCCTCAGGAGAAACACTCTGCAGACAATATTCAGATTGGATCAGTCTGTCAATATGAACGAATGGGAACAGAGACAGCAACATGAAGACTCAGATAATTGACTGCAACATAAATTGATCCAGTTTAAAAATGGAGGTCTAAAGTCATTGTTAGAGTGAAAGCATTCAACTGAAAACTATCTAAACTACATCACTGCATTGGACTGAATATCCACTGGCTGTGCATTGTTATATGATCCTGATGAAACTATTACAGTTGGGGGCACCAGCATGTTCAGGTATTATCATGGGTTAGTGACTCAGTAGTTCTTGTGTAGACATCATAGCTTTTGTGTTGCATCAACCGGCTTTGTATCCATTTTAGGAAGTGGCTCCCCATTGGCTGCCAATGGGATCTTCCGGTCCCGCCGATGTCTGTGGCCCACCCCACCACCGGGGAACAGCAAGGGCTCACCTTTAGCAGGACCGGAACCTCCCACCATCGGGTAGGGCTGGAACTTCTTGGCCATCATGTCAAAGCACAGTAACGCCAAACGGTACAAAGTAACTTTTAAACGTTAGAAATCTTCAAATGCAAAGTCCGAGGCAGCTATCCCAACTCTTCTCTTAATTGTACAATCAACCAGCAATTAAACATTAAAGAGCAGAATTCAAGTGTTAGTATTCGCACAAATGCATCATTCTCTGTTTTGCCTGACAAAAGAAAGATGTGGAGTAAACAGCGTAACCACTCAGTCCTGCTTCAACCTGAAATGTCAACTGACTGGGGTGGTGTTCTCTATTTTGCTTTACCTGGATGGCTTGGATGCGTAGTGTTGAACAAAGAACACCAAGCTTTGTTGATGAACAAAACTAATTTATTAACACTACTAAATAAAATGGGTACGCATTTCTTAAAGTACAAGGTTACTATATTAACCTATGCTATCTCTAACTACAGAACTCTCAAATACACAACTGCTCCTAAGCCTCACCATCTTCAACTAGCTTCTAACTCCTACAAGGCTTAGCATCAATGTCTTGTATACATGTAACTCTAGCGCTCTCTAGTGGCTGATCTAGATATTTCATTAACCCTTGCAGTTCTTGCATTTATGATAAAACCATAACTGGGGCCTATCACGATTAAAAAACCTTATAGCACAGGAGGAAGCCATTCAGCCCATTATGCCGGGTTCTACTCTTTCAATCGTTCTCACTGACCTGTTCTTCCACAAATGTTCCTTATCAAGTATATATCAAATTCTCATTTGGAAGTTGCAAATGGATCTGCTTCACTACCCTTTCAAGCAGTGTGCTCCAGAACATAACAGTCACTTGTATATAAGAAAATAATTCTCCTTCTCTCCCCTTTCGTACTCTTGCAAATTATCCTAAATGTGTGTTCCCTGGGTTTGCAGCACTTTATCAAATGCTTTTGAAAGTTGATATGTAGAACATCAGTGTACAGTCCTCATCAACCCTCTCCCTGACTTTGTCAAAGAACTAAATCCAGTTTGTCAGTCAGGATTGATTTTTAACAAATCCATGCTGGCTGTCCTGCATTAATCCATGGTTCCTCCAATGCCAATACATTTTGGCCAGATTACGGTATGTCAAAGATTCCCTATCACTGACTTTAGACTGATTCGCTTGGTCTAGACTGAGAGGTCTAACCCTCTCCCCTGTTTTGAATGAGGGTGTAACATTTGCAGCCTTCCAGCTCTCTGGCGTCACTCCCATAACTAATGAAGATTGAAAGATTGCACCGCAGCCTTTCCCAAATCCACCCTGAAGATCCTTGAGCATCCCTATCCTGACTGGGTGGCTTTTCTGCTTTGAGTGCTGCCAATATTTAAGTACCTCCTGTTAATGTCTCTCATTGCATTTCTCTCTATCTCACTCCATGGGCGAAATTCTCCGCGGACCGTCGTGACGCCGATTTCCGGCGAACAAAAGTGGTGCAGATGACTCCGGCGTCGGGGCCTTCTTTTAGGCCGCTAATCTCCGCTCCCGGAGGGGCCAGCATCGGACCGACGCGATACGCGTCATTTTAATGCGCTGCAGAAGTGGCGCGTTGAGAGAGAGAGGACGGGTACCGGCGTGGGGAGAGGAGGAGGAAGGAAGGGGGGGGAGGGAGGAGGAGGAAGGGGGGGGGAGGAGGAGGAGGGGGGGGAGGAGAAGGAAGGGGGGGAAGGAGGGGGAGGAGGAGGAAGGGGGGGAGGAGGGGGAAGGGGGGAGGAAGGGGGGAGGAGGGGGGGGAGGGGAGGAGGGGGGAGGGGGGAGGAAGGGGGGAGGAGGGGGGGAGGAAGGGGGGGAGGAAGGGGGGGAGGAGGGGGAGGAGGGGGGAGGAAGGGGGGAGGAAGGGGGGAGGAGGGGGGGAGGAGGAGGGAGGGGGGGAGGAGGAGGAAGGGGAGGAGGAGGAGGAAGGGGGAGGAGGAGGAAGGGGGAGGAGGAGGAAGGGGGGAGGAGGAGGAAGGGGGAGGAGGAGGAAGGGGGGAGGAGGAGGAAGGGGGGGTGGAGGAGCAAGGAAGGACGGGGAGGAGGAAGAAGGAAGGAAGGGGGGAGGAGGAAGGAAGGGGGGGAGGAGGAAGGAGGGGGGAGGAGGAAGGAGGGGGGAGGAGGAAGGAAGGGGGGGAGGAGGAGAGAGGGGGGTGTGGGTACCGGCTTCAGCGGGAGGGGGGTGTGGGTACCGGCCTTCAGAGGGAGGGGGGGGTGTGGGTACCGGCCTTCAGAGGGAGGGGGGGTGGGTACCGGCCTTCAGAGGGAGGAGGGGGGTGTGTACCGTCCTTCAGAGGGAAGGGGGTGTGTGTGTACAGGCCTTCAGAGGGAGGGGGGTGTGTGTACCGGCCTTCAGAGGGAGGGGGTGTGGGTACCGGCGTTGAGAGGGGGGGGGGACACTGCGTTGAGAGGAGAGGGGGGACCCTGCGTTGAGAGGGGGGGACCCTGCGTGGAGAGGAGAGGGGGGGGGGCCCTGCGTTGAGAGGAGAGGGGGGACCCGCCGTTGAAAGGAGAGGGGGGACCCTGCGTTGAGAGGGGGGGACCCTGCGTGGAGAGGAGAGGGGGGGGGGGGACCCTGCGTTGAGAGGAGAGGGGGGACCCGCCGTTGAGAGGAGAGGGGGGGGGACCCTGCGTTGAGAGGAGAGGGGGGGGGGACCCTGCGTTGAGAGGAGAGGGGGGACCCTGCGTTGAGAGGAGAGGGGGGGGGCGGCGTTGAGAGGAGAGGGGGGACCCTGCGTTGAGAGGAGAGGGGGGGACCCTGCGTTGAGAGGAGAGGGGGGGACCCTGCGTTGAGAGGAGAGGATGTAGGACCCTGTGTTGAGAGGAGAGGGGGGGACCCTGCGTTGAGAGGAGAGGGGGGGACCCTACGTTGAGAGGAGAGGGGGGGACCCTGCGTTGAGAGGAGAGGGGGGACCCTGCGTTGAGAGGAGAGGATGTAGGACCCTGTGTTGAGAGGAGAGGGTGTGGGACCCTGCGTTGAGAGGAGAGGGGGGGACCCTGCATTGAGAGGAGAGGGGGGGACCCTGCATTGAGAGGAGAGGGGGGGACCCTGCGTTGAGAGGAGGGGGGCGGCGTTTGAGAGGAGGGGGGGACCCGTCGTGGGGGGGGGGGGGGGGACCCGTCATTGAGGAGGGGGGACCCGGTGTTGAGAGGGGCTGGGACCCGGCGTTGAGAGGGTGGGGGGTTGCGGCGATGAGGGGGGGGGTTGAGGGGAGAGGTTGCGGCATTGCGAGGGGGGGTTGCGGCGTTGCGAGGGGGGGTTGCGACGTTGAGAGGGTGGGGGGTTGCGGCGTTGAGGGTGGGGGGTTGCGGCGTTACGAGAGATGGGGGCGGCGTTGGAGGGGGTAGGGGTGGTGGGGAGGGGGGTAGGGGTGGTGAGGGGGTAGGGGCGGGAGGATCGGTAGGGTTGGTTAGCCGCGGGGTAGCGGGTGGTGAGGGGGGGTAGGGCGCGTTGGAGGGAGTTAGAGCGTTGGTGAGGGGGAGCCGTTGGAGTAGGGGGCTAGCGGCGTGACCAGAGGGGGGCGATGGTGCGTTGGCCTCGGGCATCCGTAGCCCCCCCCCTCTGCACCGCCGCTGCCTCCCAACCCCCCCACACCCCTACCCACTCCCCACCCCCCTACCCCCCTCCCACACCCCACCCCCCTCCCCACACCACCTACCCCCCTCCCAACGCCGCAACACCCCCCTCCAATGCCGCCAACCCCCCCTCCAACGCGCAACCCCCCCTCCAATGCCGCAACACCCCCTCCAACGCCGACAACCCCCCCCATCCAACACCGCAACCCACCCCCAATGCCACAACCCCCCCCCCAACGGCGCAAACCCCCCCCCCCCCCACGCCGCAACCCTCCCCCCAATGGCGCAACCACCCCCCCCCCCCCCCAACAGCCGGCAACCCCCCCCCCCCCCCCCCCCCCCCCCCCCCCCCCCCCCCCCCCCCCCCCCCCCCCCCCCTCGCCCCTCGGACACTGAACGGCGTCAACCATCATCAATGGAGATTTGTTGAAACTAAAAAATCAATGACATCCCGCCGGCACCAGATGTTTTCAGAGGCTGCCGGCGGGATTTGCACAACGCCGGTTTTTGGCCGCTCGGAGAATAAAAAACCCGGCGGGAGCGGGTATAACGCCGCCGCCGGCCGATTCTCCGACCCTGCGTGGGGTCGGAGAATTTCGCCCCATAACTGTGCAGAACCGCCTTCCTCCGTGAATGCCACTCATTTAGTACCGTAGATCTGTCCTCTGTTTTCACAAGAAGATTTTATTTGTGGTTGCTAATTGGCCTCACCCTTTCTTTAACATTCCTTTTATGTTTCATATGTTTATAAAGATTTATTATTCCTTTGTTTGTCACCTGCTCGTCTTTTTACAAATACTAACTTTGTCTCTCATTCGCTTCTTGAGTTCTCCCCTGCCATTCACACAAGTCTATTATGTCACACTTCATTAAATGCTATTTGAAAGTTCATATACACAACACCAACCTTCATAAATAATTCAATCAGGCTTGGCAGACACAACATGCCTTTGTTACAATTAAAAAGTTTAGAAGGTTGTTACGTTTTGTAACTGTCTCTTTAATTTAAGGTAAAATGGAGGAATGAAGGGGTATGTTACCTACTTTGAACTCTGCCCTTGTTGGCGTGGATGCTATGGGGGCAAGAGCAGCTGTTTACAGCTCTGACAATGGCAAGAGCATCTTTGCTGACTGTGGGAGGATTGATACTCTCCAAGCTTCAGTGGGTGACTGTTAGGAATGTCACTCTTTATAAACAGTTATACTTTAAACTTTGTTTGTTTAATTTCAAGGTAGAATGGATTGGAGGTCCAGAAGATAGCTAATTAGCATTTCTACCTGGGTACAGGGTCCATATGATTCACGCTACAATAGAAATGAGCTATGAGAAGGGAAAAGTCAATAGAAAGAAATCATAGAATTTACAGTGCCACCTGGCCCATCTAGTCTGCACCGGCCCCTGGAAAGAGCACCCTACTTTAGCCAAGCCTCCACCCATCCCTGTAACCCAGCAACCCTTTTGGACACTAAGGGGCAATTTAGCGTGGCCAATGTACCTAACCTGCACACCTTTGGACTGTGGGAGGAAACCGGAGCATCCAGAGGAAACCCACCCAGACACGGTGAAGAAGTGCAAACTCCACACAGACAGTTAGCCGAGGCCGGAATTGAACCTGGGCAACAGTGCTAACCACTGTATCAGGTCGTGAATTTCCTAAGATATTATTGAACCCCACAGAGACAAGTCAGTTTGCTGCTACCTAAGACATAAAGAGCAGGAGATAAAGGCAGCTAGTATGCCCCAGGGGCAAAGAAAATGCAAACCCTATTGCTCAATGACAGAATATGGTTGGGAGTTCATGCTAAGACTGAAGAGACTGAGTCTGTGAGGATTTAAAGGAGACTGGAAGATTAGCCTAACCTGGACTTGAGAAAAGGTATGTCCCATGCAATCCTCACAGTCAGATTGGGGAAGTTACCTTCCTGGGAAAGGAAGCCAGCCATCTGGAGCAGAGAATAGTTTTTACAGATTCTGGAAAAATAAAGGGACAGTGCAAAGTATACCACAGCTGTGCTGAAAGTTAAATGGGAAATTTCTTTTCTGTAATTTGAAATATAAATTGCCTGCAAAATAGCTTTTAGTCATTTTTGCTTTTAGTTTGTTTGTTACCATCAGAGTGTTAAAATTTGAAATGTGGGGCGGCATAGTGTCACAGAGGTTAGCAATGCTAACTCACGGCGCTGAGGAACTGGGTTCAATCCCGGTCCCAGGCCACTGTCTGTGTGGAGTCTGGACATTCTCCCCTTGTTTGCGTGCGTCTCACCCCCATAACCCGAAGGTGTGCAGGTTACATGGATTGGCCAGGTTAAATTGCTCCTTAATTGGACGGGAAAAAGAAGAATTAGGTACTCTAAATTTATTTATTTTTAAAAATTGAAATGTTATTAGGGTGTGGGTGGGGTGTGCCACCTAAGCTTGGCTGGCTCACCCCATAGTCATTTAACTGCCATCGGGTCATTAATTTACCTGACACAGGCCTTCCACACCATCTGGGGAGTAGACCACCTCCAAGAGCTACTGGCCAGTCAAGTGGCCAACTGTTTTCTGGTCCCAGCAACGCCACTGGGAGTGGTGGCCACTACTGGGACTGCAGCCAGGCCCAAAGAAGGTGTTCAATGAATGTTATGTCTGTGGTGTTACCGGGTCCAGGCTGGCAGACCTCATTGGGTGGGTATGGAGGGGGGGGGGGGAAAGAGGGGGGGTTTTGGACAGGGGGGAGTTGGCAGAAGGGGTGGGGGGTGAGAAGACCTTGGAGGGGGGGGGGGCTTCCATTGGCACATGGGACTCATAGATGAGGTACACACCCCCCCACCTTGACAAGCCATGAGCCAGAACAGTGCAAGGTGCCAGGCTGCACCTACCCCACCCCAATTGGGGGCCATAAAATCCAACCCTAAATAGATTCAAATAATTTTGTAGATCTAGTAATCCTAACAGATGTGTGAATGAATAGTACAAATGCTGGTAACTCAAAAAGCCATGTTTTCTATATCTCCTCTGCTGTTTTGCTAGAATTGGTTCACAATAGATTGCAGCAGGCATTCCCACCACGGTGCCATGGTGCAAACACAATGGGAATTCTAGGGGCTTTCCTGGGCTGTAAGTGACAGTTCTTGATTACTGCAGCCAGCATCGTGTACAGACTACAGAGTGCGCAGAGCAACTGGTTTCGCTCAAAAAAGCCCAAAGGACAGAAATTCTGATACAATTCCTTCTGAACAGAAATGACCCAAATTGATTGATGGCCCTTCTGAAATTACACAGGAAAACTAATACGCACAGGGAAAAGCTTCCATCCTGTTCCAAAATAATGCAGATACTTTTGGTTACTTGAGAGCTGGCAGAGCACGGCACCTGCAATCCATTAGGCAGAGTGTACGTTCACACAGGACTCACTTCAATAACAATGCTGTAAATATATATTATAAAAGAGTACAGCAAGAAGAATGAATACAAGAACCCAATCTTCGCTGGCTATAAAAATATAGGAGACATCTGAAATAGAGGATACAGATCTATGACTTGCCAGTCCGAGGGAAGTATTACTAATTGATAAAGAGTGATGACCGTACTGATATTGCAGTGGTACTGCTGAGCACCCTTCCGTCATTCAGAGAGCAGCCCCAGCTTCTGCAGGGTCGATATTCACATTTCCTCAGCAAGAATTTAAGAACACTGCTGGTTTGATCAACACTGTTCCACAGCCGCAGGGTTATTGTTGTCTGTTATCATTTGTTTTAACTCAGCTCTGTCAGGTAGCATGAATTTAAATCAAGTTGGGACAAGTTCACCTTGTGGCTTAGCTGAACTAGGCCTACACTACAGAAAAAGGAATCCACACTCCACTCTGTCTGTGCTGAGCTGCCTGAACCCTGCCTTGCTGATGGCAGGAACACCACACAATTGCATCAATGGCAGCTTGTATGTCCGTACTCCCTCATACCCACCCTGGCCTGGCTAAACCTGACTGTAGGTGGTAATTTACTCCTCAGCTGCTGTGTGCATTGGGGAATGCCTTTTTAACAAGCTGTCTCCCTCTGTGGCCTTCAGCTTCAACTGAATGATAAATCTAATGGATTATATGTCTTAAACCCCCAGGCACCAGACAGTCTCACCTTTCTCACAAACTCTCAGAGGATTTCAGTATACCTTCTAATCTTCCCGCTCCCAATTTAAACCTGTACAAGCCTAATGGGTATGTTGGCAATGGAACACTAGAGGGCTCTTGACTGGAACAAACATACTTTACAAAATTCACTTAAATTTACGGGGAGGACATTATGCTTCAGTTGTTCAGACTTCGGTTGGACCTTCTGTGGCATACTGACTCCAGGTTTTGGCACTGAACCTTAGCAAAAATATACTGGTCCTGAAGAAGCCCCAACGCAAATTCTACAGGCTTTAGAGGTAGACATACAGGGTGCCTGAACTTAATTTCTATTTCTTCCAGGGGTGATCTAATTGTAATATTTACAATGATAAAGGGACTAAACAGGGTTGACAGATAAACTATTCCTCCTGTAAGGGAATCGAGAGCAAGAGAACATCAGCACGGTAGCATTGCGGTTAGCACAATTGCTTCAGAGCTCCAGGGTCCCAGGCTCGATTCCCGGCTTGGGTCACTGTCTGTGCGGAGTCTGCACATCCTCCCCGTGTGTGCGTGGGTTTCCTCCGGGTGCTCCAGTTTCCTCCCACAGTCCAAGGATATGCCGGTTAGGTGGATTGGCCATGATAAATCACCCTTAGTGTCCAAAATTGTCCTTAGTATTGGGTGGGGTTACTGGGTTATGGGGATAGGGTGGAGGTGTTGACCTCGGGTAGGGTGCTCTTTCCAAGAGCAGGTGCAGACTCAATGGGCCGAATGGCCTCCTTCTGCACTGTAAATTCTATGATAACTGGACCATTAGGGGGTGAAATCAGGATGGATCCATTTCACGCACAAAGCACAGAGAGTAATCTGGAGCTCCATGTGGATACTGGGTCAACTGAAATTTTAACACTGAGATTGATCGAGTTGTACTGAGTAAGGATATCAAGTGAAAAGGACCAAATGCAGTCCTCTGGTCCTACACTCTCCCTTGAGTACATTTCAATCATATCACCTCTTAATCTTCTGAACTCCAGGAGTACAGACGCAACCTGTTTAATCTTTCCTTATAAAGCAGTCCCTCTATACCTGGGATCATCCTGTTAAACCTCGTCTGTACTGCCACTGTACCCGCTCAAATATATCTCCAAATCGTTTGGTCTTGTGTTTCATTTTTATAAAATCACTTTATTAGATGATGTAGTAGCAAATTATTTTGCTTAATGCTTTTTAGTTGTTAATCAGAGACATTCTTGAGGATGATTGTTGTCACCTTGAAATTCTGAAGGTGGAAGCTGAGGTATAATTGCATTTGCATTTTGGCAACTGGACACTAGAGGGCTCTTGATGAGAATAAGCGACGGCAGCAATTGCACTCCAGAAATTCTCGTTTTGAACGTACAATAGAGTCTGAAATAAAAGCAGCTATAACATTATCACATTAATTTTAATACTTTATTTGAACTAAGCATTTTAATCGGGGATGGAGTGGTTTGCTAAGCCCCGCAGCAGACAATGTCAAAAAAAAAGAAAGACTTGCACGTCTCACAGCCACGTAACATCTCAAAATGCTTCACAGAAAATTAAATACTTTTGAGGTGTAGTCACTGTTGTACTTGAGGAAACGTAGCAGACAATTTTCAAACAGCAAATTCCCACAAACAGCAATGCAATACTGAGCCAAGCATCTGCATTAATGATGTTCACTGAGGGATAAAAATTGGCCAGGACACTGGGGATAACCCTCCTGCTCTTCTTCAAAGTAGTGCAGTGGGGATCTTTTACGTCCGTCTGAACAGGGCGATGGAGGTCTCGTTTTAACTTCTTATCGGAAAGACAGCACCTCCGGCAGTGTAGTGCACTCCCCTGTCTAGGGGTATGTATGAAGGTCCGGCCTATCATAGCAGCAGGGCTCCGTGCATAGATGATTCTGCAATGCCCCCGACAGCAGATGGAGGCTTCAGTCAGAATCCCATTCGAATGATCCCTGGAAGACAGTGAGAGGAGGATCGGGATGTGAGGGGCTGGGCTTCCAGAGGGGTGGAGAGGTGGGCAGTGGTGGCTGGAAAGCCTAAGGCCTGACAGGAGCACTCCTGCTCCAAGAAGGGTTCCGACAGGAGTATGTTTTTCCAACCATGGCCTCTTGGGGCCTATGGATTCTCCTCGCTGTAGTCTGCTTTCAGGCTGCAGACAGGGCAGGACCTTTCGTTAAGTTCAATTGATAATTTTAGTTAGGATGTGACATTATCAGGTTGTGACTTTTGACAACTAAGTAGGGCCCCAGCTATCTGGAGCAGGATACTCATGATGCCATTATTCACCATCATTTTAATTCAGGCAGTTTGGAACATGGTGGGTTGGAACTGGAAGAAAGGGCTTCCAAGTTTTAATCCTTACCCAAACCTTTCCAGCCAGACAGAGAATGGAGCTGACTTCAAATCAGGACTTACACCAGACTGAATTATACTCCGTACAAAGTAACAAGGGATCAGCACCAGCAACGGGTTCAGAAAGTAAGTTTGAGGGAAATAGCTAGTGTCCCTTAAGGAGTGCAGGGACACCTGGCCACGAATTAAGTCACGGAAGAGGGGCAGACAGTCAGGTTGGATGATCCCCTCGATCGCCCGCTGCCTGGACCTATTTATGGCCAATTTTGCCAGGCCAAGGAGCAGGTTCATGAGCAGGTCCTCCTCCTTCCCTGCCCTTCTCTGCACTGGGTGACCATTTAGTCTCCTTACTGAAGGAATCTGCCTGCCCCATTTTCATGTTGATGAGGTGGGAGTAGGCTAGAAATGGGCCATCTTGCGGGATGGAAGGCCTAACTATTTGCTGGACCACTGCCAGGGTGTAAACATGGTTGTTAGGCCATCTAGCCTTCCCCCCTTACTCCACCCCCACTAACCCCATGTTCCCACCATATCCCCTTTATGCCCACTTACCGTGTATGTACTAGGTACTCAACCAATGAGCCACATAGTCTCACTGACATCTTTGGAATGCTCATGCGAAAGAACACAGCCATGCGTTCATGATGAGGTCATCTGGCAACTACATCAACAAACGCAGGTTGAGCAGATGGCCAGTTTTTGCAATGTCTATGTTTTGAACAATGTTCTTTTAAAATAAATTTAGAGTACCCAATTATTTTTTTCCAATTAAGGGGCAATTTAGTATGGCCAATCCACCTATCCTGCACATCTTTTTGGGTTGTGGGGATGGGTTGTGGGGGTGAGAACCATGCAGACATGGGGAGAATGTGCAAACTCCACACCGAAAGTGACCCAGGGCCGGGATTGAACCTGGGTCCTTGGCACCGACCGTGTGGCAGCAGTGCTAGCCACTGCACCACCATGCCACCCTCGCACAGTTAAGTGGTACGATTGAATGTTTCCTTATTTGGACTTTCACTGCCTGTGTTTGATTCACAAATTTATGAGAAGAGGGGAATGTTTCTCAAAGGGAATATTCAATGCCTCAAATGTTGTGATTCTCAACTTGACACTCGGTATTCCCCTGTGGTTCATGACTTGTCCGAGGTGTCATGACCCACATATCCGAACAAAAGGATTGTGACTCTATAAACATTGTGGGCGGTTTGAAATACCCACCCCTCCTGGAGACAGCAAAGGCGGGAGGGATGCATGTGGGCTTTCTTGCCTGCACATTTAACCCGAACTGCAAAAATAGCCAGGAATGGAAATGGGGACGCAAATCCCCAAATTGGGTCCTGTTTGCCATTTTTAAAGTCATTTGAACTTGGTCCGACTACACAAAGCTCCGGGCTGCTATATTCAGTGCTATTTTTGATTTGCCAGCTTTGCAGATGCGTACCAGCTTTTTTGAAATCAGCTTTTGCTCGATTGGCATGTGAGCACATTTATTTATTTTCTTTCCCACTCATTTGTATGGAATCACTTTCTTCACTTTTCCTCGTGTGTGTTTGAGTAAGGAAGCTGTTGTTTGGCCTCTGTCGTGTTGTATAGCTGCTTGCCAACAATTAAATAGGCATAGCCTGTGTCTTATAATTACATGGTTCATCTCTGCTCATTGACAGTTGTGACAGCTATCTGAAATCAGGAACTCATTCTTTATAAAGAAGAATTAAGCACAAAGCCCCATCCCATTGCTCCAAGATTGTTGGGGTACAAAAGCTTCATTATACTTGCGTTTCCAAAAATCATGTGAAAAAAATCAGATGTTAATGGTAGACACATGAATATTTTAACAAATGCAGTGACTCAACAAAGCTGTTTATATTTTAAGTCTGTACAATAAGCCCTTTATATTATTAAGTCCATGAAGATTTTATAGATACACACTGGTTTGCAATCATACTTTTGGGGCCTTGTAAAAATTAGTCAAATGGTGCACAATTCCCGTGAGGATTTATGGTTCCTCGGAGTCCGCAGAGAAAGGATGACGTGTATGTAGCACTACCCTGTTCCTTCTCTCTGAAAAGCAATGAAGGTGTGATGTTACTTGAAGCTTGTTTTAAAATGAGGAACTTGCTGTTCTCCTGAATTGCAGTCATTCACAGATATCACACCATTTTTGGTTTAAAACTTCTTGTGAGCAAGGGCAGCACTGTGGTGCAATGGTTAGCACTGCTGCCTCACGGTGCCGAGCTCCCAGGTTCGATCTGCCATCTGGGTCACTGCCCGCGTGGAGTTTGCACATTCTCCCCGTATTTGCGTGGGTTTCACCCCCACAACCTAAAGAGGTGCAGGGTATGTGGATTGGCCACGCTAAATTGCCCCTTAATTGGAATAAGTGAATTGGGTACTCTAAATCTATTTTTAAAAACTTCTTGTGAGTCATATAGCTTTCGTTGTCTTCACTATGACACAATTCTTTTTAGAAAGATAAAAGTGCACATACCTGAACATTTCATTGAACAACTTGATCTGATGTATACTATTGAAGTTGCCAAAATCAGAGAGGTATGTTCAGACTCTCCTCACAGAATTTTGAAAAAAAGAGGTTAATCTGTCATTTCTCCTGAAATAGATTTTAACTCATATTCCGGATGAGGGGGGCCGGGGGGGGGGAGCAGTTCAGTCATTTTCGCCCAGTCATTGCTCAGATAATGCAAACAGCTTTGTTGGGAGGTTATGCAAATTTCTATTCAAAGTTCAAAACTCTTTGACCAATACACATAACTCCTCCGCAAGGTGGATCTTTAATTGCAGCTTGGGCATTGAAGTGGCATTGTAGAATCTTTCCGATTCCTATTTGTTTTGATTTTTGATGGGAATGAGAGCTAGACAACTTCCCTAGTGGGTGGCTGATGGCCATGCCCATTTTATGTCTGGGCGGCACATTGACAATCTGCCCCCATCCCTTTGAAGCCAAGTCGATGATGGTTCTTGGGCAGCAGCCCATTTGAGAGGATTTGCTAAAGCCGTTTAACCAAATGATTCATTCCTGGTTATGCGATAAATTAGCATAATTCTATCGCATTTAACAATGGATGAGTCTGACAGCACCTGACAGAAAAGGAGAAAGTACTATTTGCATAGCACTTGTACAGCTCGCTCACATTTATCACCAAAGTTTCTCCCCGTCTCACAAGGTTTCACTCTTGAAACATTCAGTGATATGATGAGAATGCGTGGAAAAATGGAAACGTCCTTTAATAGACTGAACCTAAGGTTTGCCATTTGAATGAGAGAGAACTGCTTTGGCTGAAACCAACACAAAATTGGTCGAAGAGAACGAGAAAAGCCTTTTGACTGGGGTTGCCAAATCCCCCATCGTTGTCCTAGAGTCTCCACAAATGAAAGATCAATCATTTGCCAGTGACCTGGGGAATAAATCATAGGGCACAAAGCAAATACTGAAGGGAAGAAAAACCTTTTCTGACTGACAGTCAAGAATCATCCCATGTGAATGACACAGAGCCCGCCACTTCTAATTGACAATGGCGGGGTTGACAACAGCCAAATGGCAAAACCAATGAAAGAGCTTCGGATTAGGTGGTTAGAGGCAGGAGATCAAGTGATAAAGCCATCCTGGAACATATCCAATTCTATTTTTGACTGAACAAAAGTTCCATTAGAATGGAAATAATTCCTTGGCGTGCTTTTGTTTCATAATGCAGTTTATTTATTACAGATTTCTTTTTCCAATTAAGGGGCAATTTAGCGTGGCCAATCCACCTACCCTGCATATCTTTGGGTTGTGGGGGTGAGACCCACGCAGACATGGGGAGACCGTGCAAACTCCACACGGACAGTGACCTGGGATCGAACCCGGGTTCTCGGTGCCGTGAGGCAGCAGTGCTAACCACTGCGCCACCGTGCCCCCCTTATTACAGATAATTTTAAGGTACTGGAAAATGCTTTTAAACATTTTTCTTTGTCATTTGCGTCCAGTTTGAATTTTAGATGTACTAAAAGTGAAAAGCACAGTTTGACACTTCAGACAGTTTACGATAGCCTCAACACAGCCTGAGGCAGAGCAGGCAGTCACCACAACCACTTTGCATATTGATCGCTTCAAAGCTAGCTGGTTTCAATCTCTTTACAAACTGCAGGCTGCAGTGCACCAACAGTGTCAGCCTTTCCGTTCACATCCAATCTTTTTCTCGTCGAGGCAGTTCCCATTAAAGCACTAATCCATGGAGATTCGGAGATGTGATTGGAGAACGGGTGACATGTCCTGTACAGAGACATTTTCTGGGATTGTACTCTAATTTATTATAGGACAGAATGTAGCTCCTAGCCTGGGCGGGGAGATGAAACTTTGCCGTGATATTTGGAAATGTTGCGTGCTTTCGCATACTACGAGATAAAATGCCTCTGGCTATACCGCATTTAAACCTAGAAAAAAACAGTGAATGTTTTATTTACAAACAAGAGGGGCCATATTGTTGGAGAGGACAGCGTGAAGCAGACTGATAAGCTCGAGGAGATACTTGTCAGGAAGGAAGATGTGTTGCGCGTTTTGAAAAACTTGAGGATAGACAAGTCCCCCGGGCCTGACGGGATATATCCAAGGATTCTATGGGAAGCAAGAAATGAAATTGCAGAGCCGTTGGCAATGATCTTTTCGTCCTCACTGTCAACAGGGGTGGTACCAGGGGATTGGAGAGTGGCGAATGTCGTGCCCCTGTTCAAAAAAGGGAATAGGGATAACCCTGGGAATTACAGGCCAATTAGTCTTACTTCGGTGGTAGGCAAAGTAATGGAAAGGGTACTGAGGGATAGGATTTCTGAGCATCTGGAAAGGCATTGCTTGATTAGGGATAGTCAGCACGGATTTGTGAGGGGTAGGTCTTGCCTTACAAGTCTTATTGACTTCTTTGAGGAGGTGACCAAGCATGGGGATGAAGGTAAAGCAGTGGATGTAGTGTACATGGATTTTAGTAAGGCATTTGATAAGGTTCCCCATTGTAGGCTTGTGCAGAAAGTAAGGAGGCATGGGATAGTGGGAAATTTGACCAGTTGGATAACAAACTGGCTAACCGATAGAAGACAGAGAGTGGTGGTGGATGGCAAATATTCAGCCTAGAGCCCAGTTATCAGTGGCGTACCGCAGGGATCAGTTCTGGGTCCTCTGCTGTTTCTGATTTTCATTAACGACTTGGATGAGGGAGTTGAAGGGTGGGTCAGTAAATTTGCAGATGATACGAAGATTGGTGGAGTTGTGGATAGTGAAGAGGGCTGTTGTCGGCTTCAAAGAGACATAGATAGAATGCAGAGCTGGGCTGAGAAGTGGCAGATGGAGTTTAACCCTGACAAGTGTGAGGTTGTCCATTTTGGAAGGACAAATATGAATGCGGAATACAGGGTTAACGGTAGGGTTCTTGGCAATGTGGAGGAGCAGAGAGATCTTGGGGTCTATGCTCATAGATCTTTGAAAGTTGCCACTCAAGTGGATAGAGCTGTGAAGAAGGCCTATGGTGTGCTAGCATTCATTAGCAGAAGGATTGAATTTAAGAGCCGTGAGGTGATGATGCAGCTGTACAAAACCTTGGTCAGGCCACATTTGGAGTACTGTGTGCAGTTCTGGTCACCTCATTTTAGGAAGGATGTGGAAGCTTTGGAAAAGGTGCAAAGGAGATTTACCAGGATGTTGCCTGGAATGGAGAGTAGGTCATACGAGGAAAGGTTGAGGGTGCTAGGCCTTTTCTCATTAGAACGGAGAAGGATAAGGGGCGACTTGATAGAGGTTTATAAGATGATTAGGGGAATAGATAGAGAAGACAGTCAGAGACTTTTTCCCCGGGTGGAACACACCATTACAAGAGGACGTAAATTTAAGATAAATGGTGGAAGATATAGAGGGGATGTTAGAGGTAGGTTCTTTACCCAGAGAGTAGTGGGGGCATGGAATGCACTGCCTGTGGAAGTAGTTGAGTCAGAAACGTTAGGGATCTTCAAGCGGCTATTGGATAGGTACATGGATTAGGGTAGAATAATGGAGTGTAGGTTAACTTCTTAAGGGCAGCACGGTAGCATTGTGGATAGCACAATTGCTTCACAACTCCAGGGTCCCAAGTTCGATTTCGACTTGGGTCACTGTCTGTGTGGAGTCTGCGCATCCTCCCCGTGACTGCGTGGGTTTCCTCCGGGTACTCCGGTTTCCTCCCACAGTCCAAAGATGTGCAGGTTGGATGGATTGGCCATGAAAAATTGTCCAAAATTCTATGATTAACCTAGGACAAAAGTTCAGCGCAACATCGTGGGCCGAAGGGCCTGTTCTGTGCTGTATTTCTCTATTTCTATTTGTAACACCGTGGTTAAGAAATATTTGTGCATCAGTCATCTTGAATAAAGCTGTTGTTTGTCATTGGTTTATGGGAGTCCAAGCAGCAAATAAAACATCAGGTGACTACATTTGCAGAACCATCCGAGTTCAGGGTAGTCATGGAATAAACAGCTACCTCAAAATTTTAAAACTTTTGTCTTTTACCAGTGTAGGAAAGGTTTTCTTAACTCCAGCACACGTCTTTGCGATGCATTCTGCACAACCATTTAACTTTCAAAAATTTAAAACAAAATCTTTTCCAATTAAGGGGCATTTTTTCATGGCCAGTCCACCCACCATGCACATCTTTGGGTTGTGGGTGTGAGACCCACGCCGACGTGGGGAGGATGTGCAAACTCCACACAGACAGTGACCCAGGCAGGATCGAACCTGGGATCTCGGAGCCAAGAGGCAACAGTGCTAACCCCTGTGCCACCTTAGAACCATTTCACTTGTAACACAATACTTGCATGTCATTTCACCACAATCCTCCTCGGCTATGCCCACAGATTCCATTTGTACCTCTTTTGGCATTTACAGTGGCTGCCCCCTTGCAAGCAGTCACACCTAAATGTGCGGACTTCCTCTCACTCCTTCTTGTCTAACATAACCACAGAGCAGAAATCTCATTAACCTCCTTTCCAGCCAACTCACCCCATTGAACACTTCTCGCTTGGACTCCGTAATTAGATATCAACAATCACTGCAACTCTCTGCATTTCCCTTCGGAATGCCTGTTCAGTTGTGAAAAAGGACTTTAATAATCGCTTATTGTCACAAGTAAGCTTCAATGAAATTACTGTGAAAATCCCCTAGTCCCCACATTCCGGCGCCTGTTTGGGGAGGCTGGTACGGGAATTGAACCCGCGCTGCTGCCTTGTTCTGCATTACAAGCCAGCTATTTAGCCCACTGTGCTAAACCAGCCCCCCACTCTAAGCAGTACGTAATTCTGGAGGATTGCAATGCTACATGGCTTTTCACTGATATCGTGCTCAGTGGTGTTGAGGGCCAGAGTCCCAACTCTGCTCAACTCGAATTTGGATAAACACACATTTACTGGATCCACTAATAACGAGTATTTATTAATAAATTATAAGAATTAAGATTCAGTAGCTTTGGACTTAAGAATACGACACAATGAGGTGGACCTGATCAGGCTCTTCCTACGAAGGGTCTTCGCTGAGTCTCGGCTCATCGGCCATCTCACATGCCGAATCCTTCTGCAGGTTTCTCGGGGGGGGGGGGGGGGGGGGGGGGGGACTGGGTTTCCAGTCTGTTAATCAGATGGAAACGGATGCAAGTCGGAGCACGGGAACAGGTTTGCCATCTGGTGCCGATCCCATTTTTGGCCACTCCCTATTCTTTATCTGATCGGGAAATCCGCGGCTGGATTCTCTGCACCCCGCCGCTGAAATCGAGGCCGGCACCGAGGCGGAGAATCCGTTATGGCGCACGAGATCGGGACCGGCGCCAGTTCCCCGATTCTCCAGGCCCCGAAAAGTGGCATACTTACGCCGCGCCGCAAAGCACCTACCTGAGGTAATTGATGGAGGCCCTCCCCGCCATTCCCTCGGGGCACTAACCTGGCGGCTGCGGACTCAGTCTGCAACCGCCCTGGTCGGGGGCGTGCTGATCGGAGAGAGGGGGGGCCTTATACTTGGCCGGGCAATGTTCGGGCGGACCCGCGGCCTAACGGGGTGTCTAGTTTTCCTGTCCAGCTCCGCGGTCTGAGTCCACTATGGAGCACGGTGTGCCACTGGGGGCCACTGCTGTGCGCATACGCGGCCTCCGACCTGGAAGTGCATGTGCCCGTATCTGCAGCAAAAGCTGCGAGATTTACGCCGGGCCCCTGCTAGCCCCCTGTAGGGCTATGAATATATGACCCTTTCACACTAGTTTTTCTGACGACAGCGTGGGGACATAGTCCCAAAAACAGAGAATCCAGCTCCCGATACCGGTGTCTGGCAATGGGGAATCCACCCTATTATCTTGTCAGCCAGCAACTGCGGAGGATGTAGGCTCAGATAGTAATATTCAAAACGATAAGTCCATTGCAGCATCTAGAATAGAATTAAACATTAAAATAGAATGACTAACATGAAAGGATTGAACTTGCCTGCCTTATGTATAATAGTGTCGTAGTCAGCCACATTTAGTCGGGATTTACTGGAGTAATTTCCATCTGTCACTTTTATAATAGTCTACACAAGATAACAATCATTGTCATCATTATTTAGGCTAATTAAAGCTTCAATAAGATTAAATACAAATGAAAAAAGCCCATATGTGCAAGGTTTAAACCTGCTCCTTTGAGAATAGCTGTGTATTAATCACAGTTCCAAAGCTGCTGGGTGAGAATTTTGCAGGTGTCCACATGAAGTAAATTGACTGAACTGTTGACAAGACACAGACCTGTCAGCATGGCTGTGTAGCGAAGCTCTGTTTCTACCAGCAATAGTTCCTTGGCTAACACCATGACAAGAAATGAGAACCCTTCTTTACATGCAAAAACAACTTTTAGGTAAAAACTTTTGCATCAAAGGGGCAGAGGGTATTTAATATTGATTTGTTCCTCATAATAATGCAGTCAGCTCTCTTCCTTATGTTTACAATCACAAAGGGCAGTACGGTGGTGCAGTGGTTAGCACTGCTGCCTCACGGCACCGAGGTCCCAGGTTCGATTCTGGGCCACTGTCCGTGTGGAGTTTGCACATTCTCCCCGTGTTTGCGTGGGTTTTACCCCCCACAACCCAAAGATGTGCAGGGTAGGTGGATTGGCCACGCTAAATTGCCCCTTAATTGGAAAGAATGAATTGGGTACTCTAAATTTAAAAAAAAATGCCCTCAGACAGATAATGGGATCTCCTGGATAACCTGCCAACATTGCCATCTTTAAAAAAAAAATGTTTTTGTTATATGTTGCACAGTATAATACACACAGACTGATAAGACTTTAATGCTATTTCATTTTGGTTGTTTTTTGTTGTTTATTTACATGAGTTTAGACTTTGGACCGTTTGATTTTTTTCGTTCACAGGGCAGCACGATAGCACAAGTAGCTAGCACTGTGGCTTCACAGCTCCAGGGTCCCAGGTTCGATTCCCCGCTGGGTCACTGTCTGTGCGGAGTCTGCACGTTCTCCCCGTGTCTGTGTGGGTTTCCTCCGGGTGCTCCGGTTTCCTCCCACAGTCCAAAGACGTGCAGGTTAGGTGGATTGGCCATGATAAATTGCCCTTCGTGACCAAAACGGACAGGAGGGGTTATTGAGTTACGGGGATAGTGTGGAAGTGAGGGTGTAAGTGGGTCAATGCAGATTTGATGGGCCGAATGGCCTCCTTCTGCACTGTATGTTCTCTGTTCCTTTGTTTTCTTTCCGCCTTACTGCATTCGCTGTGGCTGTTGTATTCCCCTATGTTTCCTTTCCCGCTTGTGTTCCCCACTCTTTTCTCCCTCCTGGTTCTCCTCTGTTGTTACCCCCCCCCCCCCCACCCCCCCCCCCCCCACCCCTCCCCCTCCCTTCTCTCTCTCGCTGGGTTTGGTTACGCTTTCTTGTTTCCCCGAGTCTTTCCCCTTCGCCTTCTTTCCTATTGCATCTTGGCTACCTTATCTTAGTTGCTGGCCACAAACAGGTCCTGGAACAACCTAGTGAATGGCTCCCATGTGTTGTGGAAGCCGTCTTCCAACCCACGGATGGCGAATTTGATTTTCTCCGTTTGGAGAAATGCCGATAGGTTGGACAGCCGGTCTGCAGCTTTAGGTGGTGCTGCTAACTGCCAGCCAAGCAGGATTCTATGGCGGGCGATCAGGGAGGCAAAGGCAGGGGCGTCCACCCTCCTCCCCGTGAAGAGATCTGGCTGGTCTGATACCCCAAAGACCGCCACTTTTGGGCATGGATCCACCTTCATCCTCACCACCTTGGACATCGCCTCAAAGAAGGCTTCCAATACCCGGCAAGTCTAGGGCAAGCGGGTGTGGTTATACTGTTCACATTTATCCTCCACCCCTGGGAAGAACCTGCCCATTCGAGTTCTGGTCAAGTGGGCTCTATTTACCACTTTCAGTTGCATTAGGTTGAGTCTTGCGCATGTGGAGGTGGAGTTGACCCTGTCAGTGCTCTACTCCAGAATCCCCACCCTATTTCGCATCCCAAGTTTTCTCCCAATGCCTCCTTGTCGCATCCAGTTTGGTATCAGCCCTCTCTATCAGTCGTCCGTACAGTTCCCTCTGCCTAGAATATCTGCGTCCGGTAATTCCCCTAGTAGTGACTGTCGCGGCGGTCGTGGGTATGTGCTCGTTTCCTTTTGTAGGAAGGTTTTGAGTGACAGGTCCCTGTATTCATTGCCCTTTGCCAGATTAAATCTTTCCGTCAGTTTGTCCAGTGTTGTGACCCTACCGTCAGTGTATAGGTCTCTAGCTGTCAATGTCCCCATCATCCTGTCTCCACCATTTAAAGGTGGCGCCAGTGAGTGCTGGTGTGACCCTATGGTTGTTGCAGATGGGGCCCTTATCGAACATTTCGGTCAGGCCAACTTGCTGCTGTAACTGGTTCCAGGACTGGAGTGTTGCCACCACCACTGGGCTGCTTGAGTACTTCTTGGGTGGGGATGGGAATACCGCCGTGGCAAGGGCCCAGTGCGAGGTCCCCTTACAGGAGGCCTCCTCTGTGAAAACCCACTCGGCGCTGGCTCCTTTATCCATCCCATTATTCTTTCTGCTGTTCCTGCCCCAGTGATAGTGCTGCAGATTTGGGAGGGCTAGTCCCCCGCTGGATTTTGTTTTCTGTAGGACCTTCTTTGGGATCCTTGCATTCTCCGCCCCCCCCCCCCCCCCCTCCCCCCCAGCCCCTCCTTGGGGATATAGATCGGGATATATCTTAGTAGGAAGAGGTACCTGGGCAGTACATTCATTTTGATCGTCTGTACTCTCCCCGCCAGGGAGAGTGGGAGTGTGTTCCATATCGGTGCGTGCTTTTTTACTTCCTCTGTCAGACTGGTCAGGTTCCATTTGTGGACCCCCATCCAGTCGTGAACGATTTTGATCCCCAGGTAGCGGAATTTGTGTCGGGCTTGTTTAAATGGCAGTCCTGCCAGTGCTGCCCCTCCTCCTTGCGGGTTCACCGGGAAAATCTCGCTTTTGCTCATGTTGAGTTTATAGTCCGAGAAGGCACCAAACTCTTTCAGGAGCGCGATGATTCCTTCCATGCTGCTTTTTGGGTCTGAGATGTAGAGGAGCAGGTCATCCGCTAGAGCGAGACTCTATTCTCACACTGCCACTCTTCAGGCACTTGTACAATGTTGGAAACATGAACCTGGAACGTCACTCCCACGTACATTCACACCTCATGGTGTACCTGCTCCTGGGACCTACATTTCTTTCTCCAATCTGCACACATCCTCTCCTCACTGAGACACTTGCTCCTTGCCCTTGTGAGAGCGACATTGTCCAAATGGTTCAGGCTGCCATTGTTTAGGATTTCTTTGATCCGCTTTCTACATTGGACCCATTGAAACCGGGATCGGTGCCATTCCGATGCTCCTGACCCGAGCAAGGTTCGCTCCCTGCACCAGCAGGAGGATGTAAATGGGTTATTAAGACCCAGTTGCATCCAAATTTCCGGCCAGGCACTATATTCTCTAACATCGTGCTGACCTGCTGCGTCCCGCACAATATCGCGCAGCAGAGGAGGGAACATGCTAGAGGAGGAGGAAAACACCAGGCCTCATGAGGAGGATGAGGGGCATGGCCAAGAAGAACTGGGCATAGAGCCCAGGCAGGCCCGACAAGTTGCCCAACGTGTGTTCCAGGGTCACCACACACAGGACTACCTCACCACCTCCAGATTTGCCTAAGAGGTGTGGCCACCAGCATCTCTATCACCCTGTCCCATACTCTCCCCAAACCCCCCCCTTCCAAGTGCTGCCCCCTTCCCCTAGCTGCTCACATCCTCCGCTGTCCCTCCTCCCTTCACTGCACCACCCCTGTCCCTGCTCCCTTCACTCCATCCCACCACCTCACCTCCCCCTCCCCCCGCCGATGGTCCAACCAGCATCGCTGCACGATGTTGACCCTGGGCAGGAAGTATTCGTGGGTCTTGTCCATGGGACAGAGGATGATGACAACTCGCCATGAGATGCGGCGGCACGGTAGCACAATCGCTAGCACTGTTGCTTCACAGCGCCAGAGGCCCAGGCTCGATTCCCGGCTTGGGTCACTGTGCTGAGTCTGCACATTCTCCCGTGTCTGTGTGGGTTTCCTCCGGGTGCTCCGGTTTCCTCCCACAAATCCTGAAAGACATGCTGTTAGGTGAATTGGACATTCTGAATTCTCCCTCGGTGTACCCAAACAGGCGCCGGAATGTGACGACTAGGAGATTTTCACAGTCACTTCATTGCAGTGTTGATGTAAGCCTACTTGTGACACTAATAAAGATTATTATTATGAGCTCTGGTGCGCCTCATCCTTTGGCAAAGTCTGATTCTTGTCTTCAGGGTCACCTTGCACTGTCCGCCTGGGTGATCCCTGCATGTGTACTGGCAAATCCATCTCACCGGCCCATATATTCTTTGGGCTGGTGATAGGTCACTCGCTAAGTAAGCTGTTCTACAAGGACAGCCTCACACTTCTTGCCTCGTTCCCTGCCGCTCTGAGGGTCACCCCACGTGGAAGGTTCAATTTCCCTCGGGGCCCTGCCCTGTGCCATCCTCCAACACCCACAAACCCCCACCCTCTACACCCAGCCCAGTCCATCCCTCACAACCTTCAGACAGAGGATCGAGGCAGGCTTAAATGTTGGTGAAAAGGTGTTTGATAGTGACTACATGCATTTGTTGTGCCTGACATCTACCACTAACCTATATGCTGTACCCATGCCAACTTAACTGGTGTCTAACTTCCTTACATTACGCTCCTTCTAGGTGTGGCCCCAGACAACATATCAGACGTGGAGGCAGCTTGCTGCGGATCTTGCCCTCTGATTTGAGGGGCCTTTGGCAGCTGTTGTCCGGAGGGCCTGGACCTGGCCCAGTTCTCTCTTGGGTATCACAGGTGACGAGGTGCCTCCCTGTTCTGTCTGCTGCCCATCAGATGCGCCAGTGTCAGGTGGTGGGGATTCAGAAGCGCTGAGGTCTTCCAGCACCTCCCCTGCAGGAGACACTGGCATGGGCCCCATCACTTCCTCCTTCCTTGGGGTGCTCAATGGTCCCCGAGCTACTCCATGGGTCAGAGTGAGCTCCGAGTGCTCCACCATCACCTGGCACTGCCAGTCCTGGAGGCCCGCTCTCATCTCACCATGGAGCACAGAGACCGGGACACGTCTCTCAGCGAGTGAGTCTGCAGGTTCTCCCCGTGTCTGTGTGGGCTTCCTCCGGGTGCTCCGGTTTCCTCCCACAGTCCAAAGATGTGCAGGTTAGGGGGATTGGTCAGTGTCCAAAAGCTTAGTTGGGGTTACGGAGATAGGGTAGGTGGCATGGGCCTAGGGAGGGTACTCTTTGAGAGGGTCGGTGCAGATTCCTGGCTCTGCATCTCCACCAATGATGGGATCATACTTTACAGAAGCGAGATTCCTGTCTGGACTACAGCTGTTTCCTGGGATTGGGCAGCCCTCTGACCGCCCACTCTCTCGTGTGTCCCTACCTTCACATTATGTGCTGCAGCATGTCTGACGTGTCCATCGGAAGGTGACCCAGGAGCCCCCTTGGCCCACTGCGAGATTCACCAACCAGGGCCATGCTGGTAGAGCCCATCTGAGCCCATCCGTAAGCCACTCCCCACACACACACCCACAATGCACTGCCTCCCCATGTCTTCTCTACTAGACCCCCCCCCACCAACGCTCAGGAGCGGCTGTGATATGGGGACCCCCCGAGACATGCGGACCCCTGTCAGGGACCCCTGTGATAGGGGGACCCCCTGCAGGGTCCCCTGCAACAGAAAGACTCCCCCACATGGACCCCTGGAATAGAGAGACCCCCACATGGACCCCTGCAACAGAAAGACTTTCCCACATGGACCCCTGGAATAGAGAGACCCCCCACATGGACTCTGGGAAAAGAGTGACCCCCCCCAACACATGGGCCCCTGGAATAGAGAGACACCCACACATGGACCCCTGGAATAGAGAGACCCCCACATGAACCCCTGGAATAGAGAGACCCCCCCACATGGACCCCTGGAAAAGAGTGACCCCCCCCCAACACATGGACCCCTGGAATAGAGAGACACCCCAACATGGACCCCTGGAATGGAGAGACCCCCCACATGGACTCCTGGAATAGAGCGACCCCCCCCCCCCCCCCCCCCCCATCACACATGGATCCCTGGAATAGAGAAACCCCAACATGGACCCCTGGAATAGAGAAACCCCAACATGGACCCCTGGAATAGAGAGACCCCCAACATGGACCGCTGGAATAGAGTGACCCCCCCCCCCCCCCCCCCCCACACCACACATGGATCCCTGGAATAGAGAGACACCCCACAGGGACTCCTGCATCAGGGGGATACCCAGACTGGGACCCTTGTAATAGGGAGATCCCCCCCACAGGGACCCCAGGGACCACCCACATGGCCAATCCACCTAACCTGCACATCTTTGGACAGTGGAATGAAACCGGGACACGAGGAGGAAAGGCACTTAGGCACGGGGAGATCGTGCAAATTCCACACAGCCAAACCCCAAGGCTGGAATCGAACCCAGGTAACTGGCACTGTGAGGCAGCAGTGTTAACCACCGTGCCACCATGCCACCCATTATGATTATCAACATCTTACTCAGCTGCATCATAGTGCTCTAGCAGATTGCTCCAGGCATCTAAAATGAAACTTCCCAGTTCCGATGGTTTGCTCCATGATGATGCTTATCTGTAACCTCGGTCTGGTTATAGTTGGCCTCTTCTGTTGAAGTTTTATTGGAATCATAAGGGCAGAGTTCTGATCACCAATTAAACATCCAGCCACACGGATTCAAGGCATAAGACTAACATAACACATTGTCATATGATGTTAATGACATGGCAGCTTCCCAGGAATGTGGTCCTCCTGAACAACACACCAGCGATCATGTTGCAATGGTCAGCATCTGCCAGGTCACCACACATTTCCTGGAAGGATTCAGATACAAAGAAACTCGATCTTCTCCTGGGCAAAGCAGGCTGCAGATCTTCTGCCAGCATTTGGCATATTTAGCTAATGATCTGAGGGTTGGGTGAGGTAGGGGTAAGCATATCCCTCTGAGGTATTGACTGTCAGACAAATCTGTCAGCCTTGGGTCAATGGCAGAACCTTTACGCTCTGAACCAGATGATTGTTGGTTAAAGTAATAATAATCTTTATTAGTGTCACAAGTAGGCTTACATTAACACTGCACTGAGGTTACTGTGAAAATTCCCTCGTCGCCACACTCCGGCGCCTGTTCGGGTAGACAGAGGGAGAATTCAGAATGTCCAAAGTTCAGGAGCTTGAGCACATAATGCAGGCTAACACTCCAGTGTAGCACTGAGGGAGTGCTGGTCTGTTGGATCTGCTGTTGTCTGAATGATACATGTAATAACTCGCACAAGACCGACAGGGATGGCCCAACTAGCCTCCCCGTGAGCCTGATTGAATATGAGATTCCCCACTGTGGAAAGAGGGCCCATCAGTGGAGTAAATGGACGAGAATAAAAACCCCCAGCCCAGATGAGAGTTGAGCACGGATAGTCCCAGCTGGTACCTGAAGTATACTGTTATAGTCCGCTTCACATTTGGACTCCTCTGTGGCCACTAAAATACATTAAACCAATGCCGCCTCTGATCTCTCAGGTGAACATAAAAGATCCCATGGCACTGTTTTGAAAATGAACAGTGACTCCTCTCCAAGGTCCTGCCCAATATTTATTCCTGAACCAATACCTAGATCAGGTGATGTGGTCATTTATTCCATTGCTGGGAATTTGCTGTATGCTAATTGGCTGCCACATTTCCTGGGTGACTTTACTTCAAAAAACATTTCATTGGCTGCAAAGGGATTTTGAATGTTGTGAGGTTTTGAAAGGTGGTATACAAGTGCAAATCTTGCTTTTCTTACTTTTCACTGGTGCAGGCACCAGGGTCTGGAATGAGTGACAAACCCAGTCCTGGAAGCTGAGACCATCGATGAGGGTTTAATTTAGCAACATTGTGAGTTACTTAGAGGGAAGGCTCCTCGAGATTATAAATGACCAGAATAGCTCTGGGAAATTGCTGTTTTGTCTCTGTTTTCCAATTATAGTTAAATAGCTTGCCAATAGGGATCTATGTTCATATATGAAGGATATACATTTGGGTGCGGTACTAGAAGTTTTTTTAATGAGTTTAGCGTACACAATTCATTTTTTAATCCAATTAATCGGCAATTTAGAGTGGCCAATCCACCTACCCTGCACAACTTTGGGTTGTGATGGTGAAGCCCACACAAACACGGGGAGAATGTGCAAACTCCACACAGACAGTGACGGAGCCGGGGTCGAACCCGGGTCCTCAGCGCCGTAGGCAGCAGTGCTAACCAGTGCGTCACCATGCCACTAGAATTATTGCCCTAAATCCCAGCAGGAGACAACACCGTCAGAAAACTCTTTCCCCAGAAATTCTGCTAAAACTGGATCAGTTGGAAAGTTCAAATCTGAGGTTGCAAATTGGCTTGTCAGTCCCTCGGAGTGGCAAGTGGCGATGGTTTGTCACTCTGTAGCGATTTACCTGAACTTGACATGGCAAGAGCCTGTCTCACCCGACCTTCCTGACTCAGGCCAGGTGAGACTCAAGAAGCGCGGTGTGCCCCCGACTCCAGTGATGTAGTGCAAAAGGAGCAGAGCGAAGGAGGACACGCCCCCTTTGTACAGCACTAGCTGCCATAAAGCAGGTTAGTTTAAAGGCCCTTTGAAGGGTAAAGGGTAAGTTTCTAAGGTAAGTGAATGGGATGTGGGAGTGGGGATTCCGGACATCAGGACTGGGATGGGGTGACCGAAACATCGGCTGGGTTGTCTGGACATTGAGGGTGGTGTGGGGTGTCATTCAGGTCAAGCTGCAGAGGTTGAGTCGGGGGGTCGGGGGGGTTGGCGGAGGAAGGTGGGGTGCATACCATGCAGGTGGGGAATACTGTAGGGATGGGGGGGGGGGCTTAGTTGGGGGGATTCTCTGTGGGGGAGCTGGTCTGAGGTGTACCATGCGGGACTCGGTGTGGATATTTCAAATAGTTACTCTGAAGTTTGAAGTGCTTTTTTTTCTTCTAACTCTTTCAGAGTAACCATCAGGATAAAACTGACAGGGCCACCTGCAGTTAGCGATTTAAATAACTTTGTCAGGTAGTTCACAGCCCAGTGCAGTTGTCTAGGGATAGTTAGCCCTTCCGGACAATTGCCTAGTAAATGCTTATGTGAGAACTTCCAAGAGGGATTCCCCAGGACGTCTTTGGGTTACCCCCAAACATGACACTGGGGAGCCAAGAAGTTATGGTCAGCACATTATGGACCCAAGGCATGGAGCATTGAGTTCAGTTACAAATGCAGCCCTGATCTAGTTGAATGGCGCAACAGACTTGAGGGACAGAATTATAATAATTTTATAATAATTATAATAATCTTTATCTTTATTGTCACAAGTAGGCTTACATTAACACTGTAATGAAGTTACTGTGAGAATCCCCTAGTCCAAATGTCCAAATTAACTAACTTTCGGGAGGAAACCGGAGCACCCGGAGGAAATCCACGCAGACGCGGGGAGAACGTGCAAACTCCGCACAGGCAGTGAACCAAGCTGGGAATCGAACCTGGGACCCTGGTGCTGTGAAGCAACAATGCTAACCAGGTGCTACTGTGCCGTCCTCCTTGTTCCCATCTTCCTTTAAGATTAGGGGTAAAAAGAAGAGAAAGTAAAATGTTGCCATTCGCACAAAACAACACAAATACAATCTTGAGGAGTTGAAAACCTGCTTCTTTTTCCTTGTTGTAAAAGTGATGTAAACAAATTAGGCACAAAGTGCTTGGGATGAAAGGAGTGGACGCATTGTGGCAGCTGTGACATGCTAGCAGGATCTGTAATGATAACTAATGGACAATACCGTCTTGTTTCAGTCCCTGTAATGTTTTTGGAAACAATGGCCCATTGTGCTGTTTGTTTGATTCCTTTCTGGAGAGAAGCCTTGACCTTGCTGCTTGCAGGCGAGTTCTTCTTGTTGGGGATTAAGCTCTGTCTGTGGCAAGACTCCAATTTACACGATTATCTACGGTCTTCTGGCTATTCCATTTACACACACTTCAGCGGAGTAAATTTTATGATTGAACTATTCCACAAATGAAGCTTTTACCTGATATAACCAATAGGTTGTTAGTATCTTATACATTCGCTCTACTTTGGCTATTAAGCTGTAAAATTGATTTAAACAGTTTTCATTTGGAGCTGTCATTTTAAACTGGGTCTGAATGACATCAGCGAGATGTTAATACGACAGCTTAAAAAGAGATTATTCAGAGAACATGTCATTATTCTTCCTGCACTATTGCTGTTACCAACTAGTGACTGAAACATATCAGGCACAAAGCCCGATAATATGCAGAATCTTGTAGATTCCATACATTTGGCCCCTGCAGGACCTGATTTATGTTCAATGAACATGAAGTCTATACCGGAAGAACCATTTCAGCTGGATCAGCCTGCAGCTCCAGATACATGTCCAGGTTATTACAATTTAGCCCTGCTTACTTCTTTGGTCTGGGGTAGAATGGTTGAAATGTAAACAAGCGCATCTTCTGACTTTTGCATGCTTTTCGCACATATGAATTGTCACATTGTTACAAGGCTGTGTACGCCAGATTAGTTACTGTATTGTACCAATGTGGAACTAAATTTAAAATGTAAGGTATAAGTCGAAGTATTATCTATTGATGTTGGCCATAGTTGGACTCACGCACAACGCCGAGTGCACTGAATCTGCCGATTGTTCTTCGAGAGGAAATAATAAATGGATTCCATTTGTGGGTGGACTTGATTCACTGTCCGGGTGCACAAAAGAAGAGCATCTAAACCCACTTCTTAATGTTTGCGATGGGGGCCTGGAAAGCCGGTGTCACACTCTCCACCAACATTTATACCTTGATTAACACCAACAAACGGGCGATTTGATCATTTTATCTCATTGCCGTTTGTTGGGGCCTTGCTGTGTACAATTTGACTGCTGGTTTTCCTGCATTATAACAGTGACTATGCTTCACAAAGCCCTTTATTCGCTGTGAAGTACGTGAGACATTCTTGTAATATCCCACACAGGACTTAGGGGTCAGAAATGATGAATTCCCCGTGAGTACGAGCTCCCCCGCTGAGGGGCGGGAGAGCTCTATTAACCATTGAATAAAAGATTAGCCAGTCAGGCACCAACCAGAGAAAGAACCCGGGTAGTGAATTTATCATTATTTTTACAAATTTAGAGTAACCAATTCATTTTTCCAATTAAGGGTCAATTTAGCGAGGCCAATTCACCTACCCTGCACATCTTTATGGGTTGAGGGGTGGGTTGCGGGAGTGAGGCCCACGCAGACACGGGGTGAATGTGCAAACTCCACACGGCCAGTGACCCAGGGCCGGGATCGATCCTGGGTCCTCGGCGCCATGAGACAGCAGTTCTGACCACTGCACCACTGCGCTGCCCCCGTGTACATATCATTATTGTGAATAAATCTAAGTTCATAGAATTTACATTGCAGAAGGAGGCTATTCGGCCCATCGAGTCTGCACTGGCCCTTGGAAAGAGCACCCGACCCAAGCTCCACACCATCATTCTACCCCCGTAACCCAGTAACCCAACCCAACTTTTTTTTGGATTCCAAAGGCAATTTAGCATGGCCAATCCACCTAACCTGCATGTCTTTGGACTGTGGGAGGAACCGGAGCACCCGGAGGAAACCCATGCAGACACGGGGAGAACGTGCAGACTCTGCACAGTGACCCAAGCCAGGAATTGAACCTGGGACCCTGGAGCTGTGAAGCAACTGCACTAACCACTATGCTACCGTGCTGCCCTTCTTTATTTTCTTTGTTTTACTCAGTGTGAACTCCCCATGAACTTATTAAACTAGCGATGGGGAGTAAGCTGGTTTGCTGTCGCAGCTGCAATCTACTTGGCAGAGCCATATCCCTGATTTTCTGGACCCAGGTTGGAGTCATTTATTCCGCCATGCCTCTGTTTGGGCCATTAGATGCATTTGAAGGTGGTGCTGAAGACTGGAACCAGTACGCAGAAAGAATCGTTCTTCATCTGGGCCAACAACATCACAGAGAACGAGCGGCAGACAGTCATACTGTTAATGGCCTGCGTTTGGGGTGATCTGGTGTCTCACGTACCCGGCGGTGCCAAATACACACTGGTTCAACCAACTCGTGACACTTGTGGCACAACACTTTAACCCAATCCTGTAACTGATCATTCAAAGGTACCAATTTAATACAGCAGAGAGGACCCCAGTGAGTCCATCACCAACCAGGGATCTACCGGGGCAGTGTATATATATATCGTTATTGTGAATAAATCTAAGTTCTTTGTTTTATTCGGTATGGTCTCCCCATAACTTCATTAAAACTCTGATCTTATGAAATTTAAATGAATGAAATGAAAATTGCTTATTATCACAAGTAGACTTCAAATGAAGTTACTGTGAAAAGCCCCAAGTCACCACATTCCGGCGCCTGTTCAGGGAGGCTGGTATGAGAGGCGCTAGATAAAATCACAGAATCTCAAAATTGTTACAGTGCAGAAGGAGATCATTTGGCCCATTGTGTCTGTACCAGCTCTTTGAATGTATCATTCCCGTAGCACTTCCCACTCCTGTCCCGATCAGATGCGGGGCAGGAAGGTCCATAGACAACCTTCCCTCCCCAGCACCAGTGGAAACCCTTAAATGGGGAATTAATGCCCAGTCAAGGGCCAGATCTCACTGTGTGACAGGTGGGGCAGACACCACACAAGGGGCCCAAAAAGCAAACCCTCATTGGATTGTTACTTGTGGACTCCAATGGGGGACCTTTTGTTGTCAGGCACTCAGTGCCTGATTGAGGGACTGGCATCAGGGAGAGAGGGTGCCTGCTGAGAGCCACCCTCCTGCCCTTCCCTCTTTCCCCCCCAAACCCCCAGCCAACCAGCAACCCTCTCCCCCCAGCCGCCCCACTCCCCGCAACATCCATTCACCATCAGTAACTTGTGGCCTGAGTACTTTGCTGATTATGGGCCTCTAATTGGCTAGCTGTCCTCAGAAGAGCAGACTTTCTTCCCTGTGGGTGTCTTTAATCCCAGGGCAGGTTGTCCTTGGACCTTTGGTTGGTACTCAATAAGGTGCCCTTCCCCAAAGGAAGATGTGTCACCTGCTTTCCAGACCCCCAGCACAAACATTAAATTCCTCACAGTGCATGTCACCAGACATGATGAGCAGGATATACATTCAAGTGAGATTCCTTCTCAGCAAACCTCCAGGCCACCTTATTAACTGCTGGTCAGTTCATCTTGATGTCGCCTGCCTGGCAATCCAATGGACCAGGAGAAGTTTGGGCTGTGAGGAAACTTCATTGTTGAACCTGACGTCCAATGTTAGCATTCTTCCCCAAGATGTGATTGACTTTGATGGGACATACAGCAAGTTCTAATTAACAGTGATCAGTGCTTGCAGTACCAAATCACCTCCTTCAAGCAAGGAGCCGAGGGGAGGCAAACTGACAGGGGAAAATAATAGGCAAGTTTCTTATTTGCTTCACATACATTTTAAGGGAGCTTTGAAGGATATATCAGTACTTGTCCCAGAGCATTAAACTCTACTGGCAATTGCATCCCACTAAATTATTTCTAAATAAGTCAAAAATTACATTTCAAGGTAAAGTCATTTCTACTGAGTTAAAATGCTGCCACGTTGCAGAAAACGAGAACTTAGAATGTAAAGTAAAAGTCACATTAGTCCCATAATTTCCCCCTTTGAGGGTAGAGCTGACTGGTGGTGATTTAACCTGAGGTTCACCACACCTCAGATGAGGGGGAAAGGTTGAGAAGGTGGAGCCTTCATGAATAACCTCAGCCGGTACAGGAATTGAACCTGCTCTTGCTCTGCACCTCAACCCAGCTGTCCAGTCAACTGTGCTAAACCGGCTCCCCATTTAGGATGAACAAGGAAATGATAGGAGAAAATTATTATCATATAAAATGGTGCCTCTAATGTGACGTAGCGACACATGCCTAATCATCAAGGCTTCACTTTTTCGGACTGCAGAGTCTTATCAAGTTCTGCAAGTTCACACACTGCCTGAGATATAGTGATAGCATTTCTGTAGGGTTCCTACTGATTTTTCAAGAGCTGTTTATGTAATTTCTCCAGAGTTTGTGCCAATTTTCCATCAAAGTTACAATAGGAGACTGCATGAACAGCCACAGAAATTCCACCCCACGTCACTGTACTCATGTTGATGCCTCAGAACTCTAGTTCGAATTGTCAAAGTAAAAAAGCGGGGAAGTAGAAGATGGCAGGGAGTAAATCGAACATTTGAAGAAAAATCTCTCAATGAATTTTCCTCCATTTTTCATGGAATGTGGGCAATTGGCAAGTCCAGCATTTCGTGCCCATCATTAATGTCCCTGGAGAACTGCTGCACCTAAAAAAAAGACTAAGCCAAAAGGGCCAGAGGGACACCCAAACTGAGATTACTGAGCCCAGCCAGGCCAATGGTTGCAGTGCTACGATAGGCCTCTCTGACTATCCCACTTTTGATCAAGGGGTCATATAGAATTGGTTTTTGGAGCATGCAAAGAGATGGGTTAAGGGTTTGCCCTGTCCACTCCGCACATTGTCTTACACTGAGAAAGGAAAAAAGTTTATTAAACGTTCTTGAGAGACTGAGACATTAGACGATAAAGACTGAAGTTATCCAGTGATTTCCTAAAATGGGTTGTTGCAGCAAGTGGTAAAAGTCCAAGAAATTCATAAACCTGAGAGGAAGTACTGTGTCCTTTTTATATTTTACATTATTATTTTGTTTTTCGTAAAAACGTAGTGCAGTCAGACAACTTGTAACTTGAAGTAACCAGCTGTTGAAGGATGAACGGCTTCAAGGTTTATAGAAAGGAGAACTATTTTGTACACTCATTTTTGTACATGTAAACAGATCTTTGAAGTTACTAATCCAGTTTATGTGATTTACGTTGAAGTCACGTCTGTGCATGTTACATTGAGCACATATTGATCCAAATACCATAGTGTCATGGACAGAATTTACACCTGTGGTTAGTGTGTTTTGTATTTGAGAGGTGTGTGTTTATTTACTGCCTGTGTTCAGTGTGTTTTGTATTTGAGGGGTGTGTTTCTATTTACCGCCTGTGGTCACTGTGTTTTGTATTTGAGGGTTTTGTGTTTATTTGTTGCCTGTGTTCAGTGTGTTTTGTATTTGAGGGGTGTGTGTTTTCTTACTGTCTGTGGTCAGCGTGTTTTGTATTTGAGTATATTTGAATGCATTAATAATGTTAGTATTTGCAGCCTGGGCCTGCAGTAAACATTATCAAATTTATTTTTATTTTTAAAATGTCATTCTTTTTCTGCCAGGAGCATGACAGGAACAATGTGGGTCTTGATATTTGAGTAGCTTTATTACCGCAATCTTAGTGTTTCTTTCGGCTGCTGAATGCCTGCCCAAGGAGATTGTGACTTCCCTCGACCTGGTTCATGTGAATAATCCGGAAAATGTCTTTAGATCAGATGACCGGACCTTCAATTGCATCAGTTCACTTGGTTGAGAACCTAAAACTCAATCATAGCAAATAGTTAAATATAAATGTTGCAGGGTTCTTGGGTGGGATTCTCCGTCCCACCGCACCACTTTTCCGGACGGGCGCACCCTCGCCGGCAACGGGATTCTCCATCCTGCCGGCTGGCCAATGGGGTTTCCCATTGTGGGCAGCCCCACGCCGTCAGGAAATCCCCGGGCATGGGTGCGCTGCCAACGCAGCAGAGAATCCCGACAGCGGAGAATCCAGTTCCCTGTTCCCCCAATGGTATCATGGATGGGATTCTCTGACCCGCGATGGGCCAAAGTCCCGCTGGTTCTTTGCCAGACCCGCCGGCGTAGATTAGACTAGGTCCCTTACCGGCGGGACCTGACGGCGCGGTCGGGCTCCGGGGTCCTGGGGGGGGGGGGGGGGGGGGTGCGGGATGATCTGGCCCCGGGGGGTGCCCCCACGATCGGGGCCCACCGATCCACGGGCGGGCCTGTGCCGTGGGGGCACTCTTTTCCTACGCGTCGGCCGTGTCAGCCTCTGCGATGGCCGACACGTATGCACATGCACGGGGATGGTGTCAGCAGCCGCTGACGCTCCCGCACATGCGCAGACTCGTGCCGGCCGGTGGAGTCCCTTCGGCCCCGGCTGGCGTGGCGCCAAAGGCCTTCCAGCGCCGGCCTCGCCCCTGAAGGTGCGGAGGATTCCACAACTTTGGGGCGGGCCGACGCCGGAGTGGTTCACGCCACTCCGTCCCGCCGGGACCCCCCACCCTGCCGGGTGCGGAGAATCCCGCCCCATGTCTCACTTCACCCATTGGCCCCAAAGAAGGCCTGGGCTAAGAAGAAACCATCCGAGTCACGTTGTTGGGAGCATAATGCAAAATCTCTTGCTGCTTCCAGGAGATTAGGAAGTCTGCCAGGCCAATTAACACCTCTCGATACATGACTGGAGCCAGGGAAGACTTAACTAGAAATCCTGGAGGATTGTATTGACTTTGTACCACACTGAGATGATCTGAATGAGATCTATCTTATGCAGCAAATATAATTGGGGTTTTGGAGTTTGCAACCTTCTTCAGCTGGTTCCATGGAGACCAGATTAATAGGCCTCACTTATTCCTTTTAGGTCCGAGGGACCAAAATTCGATTGATGTTTGACCATTTGCTGTTATTTAGAACTCAGTGGGGAGCAGTAGTTCTGGCGTGTTACTCCCTAACTCTCTCAAATTAGGTCAGCTCCCAAACAATGGACAGATATAAATAATTGGCATCTGGAAGTTAACCAAGTGTGTTAGCAATCAGTGATAACCCACAATGTGAGCAGAAAGTAAATTGGCTTATATTCAGTTACTTTTGACACATCAGCTGATGTATGAATTCAGGACAGCATGAAGACTTTAGGAAATAGCACTTTTCAGTCAAGGTAATACTGCTAACTCTTGACGAACGCTAAATTGAATTATTTACGAGGAAAAATGCCCCTTGCAGATATGACGATACGTCACTAAATAACCCATCGTTTACACTTGAAGCCAGCTATTTATGGGAACAGATGTGCTGAATCATTTTCACTGCTTTTTAAAAATAAAATACAGCTTTAATTCTGAAACAAAGGGACATTGTGGCTTTGGGCTGTTACAACCCAGTATCTTGGAACCAGGTAGAATAAGATCTCTCCATCCTTTGTCCTCTGGTGTGATCTATGAGAGTAGCCCGCTGTGGCAACAACCTCGCATATGATGTTAGTGAAGAGAGTACAAAATTATTTTCCCTGTATTGTAGAAGTGAATTAATGTAGCTCTCAGAAAGCAGTGATGGAAAAGACAGTCCGATGTTCGGAGAAAAGACAGTTAGTCATAACCATAATTACAAAGTCTAATTTGCCCAAGCTGGAGCTGCAAGAAGAATATATTACAATATTTAGTATGGATATTGAGATTATGCCAATGTAATACAGTTTTAACCTCCATTATGTTTGCAAGAAAATAAACATACTTGTCTAAAGTAGAGTATTGTAACCTACACCTGATGTCAAATAAATTACTGCAAATAGAAATCTTTGAGGAAACCTAACCTAGATGGAAAAGACAAATTATCAATATACAAAACATTGAGGGTGGAATGTTCCAAGACTAAGTGTTGAAGCTGACGCAGAATTTGTGGACTTTCACGACAGTAAAACTTACGCCGAACCTGGATCGATTCAGCAACTGTGGAGGGGTTAGCACCGGCATCATGTGGAACACAATTGATTCCAATGAAAAATGGTGTGAGATTCGCCGGGTCCGTGATTGACACGTGGGAAGCTGACAAGCTGCAGCCACAGATACACACTTCACTCCCCACACACACTTATCCCAGCCAACAAGATGGCACTGGTTGTGCTGGAGCATATCCGTACAGCTAATTGGTCGGCTGGGGCACCTAGAGGGGTGGCCTGGGGGAAACCTATATGACCCGTGTTCATGATGGGCTGTTAGCGATGTGTACAGCTGCATGGCTGCCTTGCCAGCTGTGGCAATGGTGTTCCGTGCCCGTCCACCCCGATCCAACAGCCCACCCCCTGGCCACCCCCCGCTACAACCCGCTACTTGGCTCCTCACTCTGAAACTGGATCCTCGACTTTCTGACCCACAGACCACAATTAGTAAGAATAAACAACAACACCTCCTCCACAATAGTCTACAATACCAGGGCCCCACAAGGCTGCGTACTTAGCCCCCTGTACACACGACTGCGTGGCAAAATTTGGATCCAACTTCATCTGCAAGTTTTCTGCCGACATGGCCATGGTGGGTCGGATCTCGAATAATGATGAAACAGAATACAGGAGGGAGATAGAGAACCTAGTGGAGTGGTGCAGCGACAACAATCTCTCCCTCAATGTCAGCAAAACTAAAGAGCTGATCATTGACTTCAGGAAGCAATGTACTGTACACACCCCTGTCAGCATCAATGAGGCCAAGGGGGAGATGGTTAACAGCTTCAAAAATCTGTCCTGGTCCACCCACGTCGACGCTATTACCGAGAAAGCACAGAAGTGCGTATACTTCCTCAGGAAACTAAGGAAATACGTCATGTCCACACTAACTCTTACCAACTGTTACAGATGCACCAGAGAAAGCATCCTATCTGGCTGCATAGCAGCTGCTCGGCCCAAGACCAGAAGAAACTTTAGAGAGTCATGAACACAGCCCAGTCCATCACACGAACCTGCCTCCCATCCATTGACTCCATCTACATCTCCCGCTGCCTGGGGAAAGCGGGCAGTATAATCAAAGACCCCTCCCACCCGACTTACTTGCTCTTCCAACTTCTTCCATCAGGCAAGAGATACAAAAGTCTGAGAACATGCATGAACAGATTCAAAAACAGCTTCTTCCCCGCTGTTACCAGACTCCTAAATAACCCTCTTATGGACTGACCTGATAAACACTACACTCCTGTATGCTGCACCCAATGCCGGTGTCTATGTATTTACATTGTGTGCTTTGTGTTGCCCTATTATGTATTTTCGTTTTATTTTTTCTTTCTCATGTACTAAATGATCTGTTTGAGCTGCTCGCAGGAAAATACTTTTCACTGTACCTCGGTACACGTGACAATAAACAAATCCAATCCAATCCCCCAGCTCTGGCAGAAGCCCCCTGGCCAGCGGCACAACTGTGAGCACACTATGACAATGGTGGACACTTTCCGTACCCCCTTGCTCCCTCAGTAGCCATGACGCCGGTTTCATGATTTTTAAAAGCACAAGTGAACCGCGCCACCGGGAACTCGGCCCATCGAAGGCGGAGCATGACGCAGTCCCTGGAGAATACCGGGGCGGGTCCGCTAATGACATGCAAATGGTCTTTACTGTACGTGCGATCCGGACCGCATTGACACTGCTGGTGAGGTGACGGAAAATGACGATTTGGCGTCAAATCGGCGCCCGCCGCGATTTTAGCGTCGGAGCCTATTCTCCATCCATTCACGTTTCGCGATTTGCGGATCAGCCAATGGAGAATCCCGCTCAGAGTATTTTGTCATTGTCTATACATAGATACGTAATCATGTTTGTGGTCCATTTTTTTCAAATTTACACCATGGATATTTTAATTTTTGGTTATATGTGAGGGGTGTGTTTTGCCAAGCTCCGCCCAGTTGTTGAGTCGAACAGCTTGGTATCTTACATCTCTGATGGCCTCAAGTGCAGAAAACATAATCTACATTTGGAGAAGGGATTTTCATAAATGCAGAACAGAATTAGTAGGATGGGTATGGAAGAAAGTATGATTTTTCAATCAAAGATTGAAGCAGTAATATTTATGGGTTAAAATGTATAGGTAAATGGAATTTGAAATTTTGTGAATATTCAATGTTATTCCAAGATCGAGGGCCAGATTTTCACGGAGGTGGGCTGACTCCAGAACCCTTTACAAATAGTGGTGGAAACACCACTAAACAGAGCAAGACAGAAATGGGAGGACGAACCCGGGATGGAAGTAGGGTGTGGACTCTGGAGCAAAGCACTAAGCAGGGCCAACCCCACCTCCTCCTGCGCATGGCTAAACCTCATGCAGTTCAAAGTGTGAACAGAGCGCACCTAACCAGAACCCAAATGAACAGGTTCTTCCAGGAGGTGGAGGACAAATGTGAATGGTGCAAGGGAGGCCCGACCAACCACACCCACATGTTCTGGGCTTGCCCCACACTTGTCTGATTTCGAGGCAATGTCCAAGGTTGTGGGGTGAGGGTGGATACGTGCCCGAGGGTGCCAGTGTTTGGGGTATCGAACCAGCCAGAATGTTATATGGGGAAGAGGGCGGATGCCCTTGCTTTTGCTTCCTTAATCGCCCGCCGGAGAATCCTGCTCGGCTGGCGATCAGCAGCACCACCCACAGCTGCAGACTGGCTGGAAGACCTTTCGGAATTTCTCCATCTGGAGAAGATCAAATACACCCATCCGAGGGTCGGATGAGGGCTTCCACAAAGGATGTTCCAAGACTTATTCAAAGCCAATAGTGGATAGAAAGGGAGGGAGATGTGGGGGTGGGGGGGGGACAGTGAGGGCAGACAGGACCACACAGAGCAGATAGGAACAAGGGGGGAGGGGGGCAGCAAGGGAGGAGCCAGGGAAACATCAGGAGGGGACACAGGAAAAGACCGAGGAGGGGTGCCCCCCCCCCCCCCCAAACAAAGCCATAGGGGCAACAGTAACAAATCCAAAATGAAAGAGGGCCTACAGTATCTACGACAGAAGAAAGGGCCCAAGATGGAGTTCAAACAACCAAAAAGGGGGAGGGGGAAGGCCAATGAAAGGGGAACATGTAAATTGTACATACGAACCGTCTTGCTTACCGATTGTGTAGTGTACAGATGTAAAAATTCAATAAAAATATTTCAAAATTAAACAACAAGAAGGACAGGGGGTTTGTGTGTGTGTGTGTGTGTGTGGGGGGGGGGGGATGTTAAGGGGGTAGGGTCTTGGGGGTTATTTCCAACGATTGGCTTCTGTAAATTGTATTTGGTCTGCACAGACTTGTTTATTTTGTATTGTATAAAAAACATTCAAAACAAAATAATGGTGGGACATGGATGCGGAATCCCCCCCCCCCCCCCCCCCCCCCCCCACCCCCACCCCCATCCCCATTTTCATTAGAGTCAACAGTGTGGGAGTCACAAATTGATGAAGTAGATGTAAATGTTCTTGAAGGTCCCCTGAAGTATTTAAATCCCCAAAATTTTAAACATAGAAAATGTGTAATATGTCAGTGAGAATTAAAACAAAATCTCTTCTAAGCTGCAATTTACTGGGGCTAGTTTACCTCACTCGGCTAAATCGCTGGCTTTTAAAGCAGACCAAGCAGGCCAGCAGCATGGTTCGATTCCCGTACCAGCATCCCTGGACAGGCGCCGGAATGTGGCGACTAGGGGCTTTTCACAGTAACTTCATTGAAGCCTACTCGTGACAATAAGCGATTTTCATTTCATTTCATTATTTCGTTTGGAATGAATATCATCTGTTAATGCAGTTTCAGTGGAGGTTATACAACTGGGATGAAGTCCACCTACAATCTACCTTTGGGGGTTGGTAGATCCAACTGTATTCAACCCCCGCATCCCTGAAGTGAAAATTGGGTCCAATGAGGCTCTTTAACAGAGTCAGGGAATTTTCTAGCTTGAGCAACCAACCTCATTAGTGAACATCCGGCCTCACATCTGCAACTCGGTAGTGTTCAGTGTTTGACCATGCAGCTGCATGGAATATCCCATCATGGGCAACTTTTGCAAATCTCCAGACATTGAGTTTTTTTTCTCCGCTGACTCACCCAGCATTGAGGTGTACTGACCTGGGCGGGGAGGCAGAAATGTCAGATGCTCTGTCACTCTATGGACAGAGAATCTGGGGGTATGGTTTTCATTGTCACTCTGGCGAGGCATGATAGAGCTAGAAAGGCCAGCTCCACAGAGATTGGGACCCCATCTTTAAAGGGCGCCCTTCAACTCCCTTCAACAATCAACAAGCACTGGGAAGACCCCCTCCCCCCCCCCCCCCATCCCTCCACCCACCACAAGAACCAGAGTGACCCTCCCAACAAGCAATTCCCCCCCCCCCACCACCACAAATAAGAAGAATGCTCGGAATATAGCTCCGCAGAGGCGCACCTTGGCATTGCCACCCTGGCATTGGTCGACATTGCCAGGTTAGCACTACCAGGTTGGCACTGTCAGGGAGCAGGAGTCTTGTCCCTCTTCCCCAGGAGCCTATAATTACCCTGGCAACCCCGGTGGTTACCCTCAACCAATTCATGTTTTTATATAGCTTGTCAGTGTATTGCAGTGTAGAGTTATTGATAACATGTCACTGTAGTGTTAGTGATAACGTGTCAGTGCAGTGTTATTGATAATGTGTCAGTGTTGCGTTATTGATAATGTGTCAGTGCAGTGTTATTGATGATGTGTCGTTGTACTGTTATTGATAACGTGTCAGTGTCGTGTTATTGATAATGTGTCAGTGTAGTGTTTTTGATAATGTGTCAGTGTCGTGTTTTTGATAATGTGTCAGTGTAGTGTTATTGATAATGTGTCAGTGCAGTGTTATTGATAATGTGTCAGTGTAGTGTTATTGATAATGTGTCAGTGCAGTGTTATTGATAATTTGTCAGTGAAGTGTTATTGTTAATGTGTCGGTGTAGTGATATTGATAATTTGTCAGTGAAGTGTTATTGATAATGTGTCAGTGTTGTGTTATTGATAATGTGTCGGTGTAGTGATATTGATAATTTGTCAGTGAAGTGTTATTGTTAATGTGTCGGTGTAGTGATATTGATAATTTGTCAGTGAAGTGTTATTGATAATGTGTCAGTGTTGTGTTATTGATAATGTGTCAGTGTAGTGTTATTGATAATGTGTCAGTGTTGTGTTATTGATAATGTGTCAGTGTAGTGTTATTGATAATGTGTCAGTGCAGTGTTATTGATAATGTGTCAGTGTAGTGTTATTGATAATGTGTCAGTGTAGTGTTATTGATAATGTGTCAGTGTTCTGTTATTGATAATGTTTTCAGTGTAGTGTTATTGATAATGTGTCAGTGTTGTGTTATTGATAATGTGTCAGTGTAGAGTTATTGATAATGTGTCAGTGTCGTGTTATTGATAATGTGTCAGTGTCGTGTTATTGATAACGTGTCAGTGTAGTGTTATTGATAATGTGTCAGTGCAGTGTTATTGATAATGTGTCAGTGTAGTGATATTTTGAAATGTCTCAGTGCAGTGTTATTGATAATGTGTCAGTGCAGTGTTATTGATAATGTGTCAGTGTAGTGTCATTGATAATGTGTCAGTGTCATGTTATTGATAATGTGTCAGTGTAGTGTTATTGATAATGTGTCAGTGTAGTGTTTTTGATAATGTGTCAGTGTCGTGTTTTTGATAATGTGTCAGTGTAGTGTTATTGATAATGTGTCAGTGCAGTGTTATTGATAATGTGTCAGTGCAGTGTTATTGATAATATGTCAGTGTTGCGTTATTGATAATGTGTCAGTGTAGTGTTATTAATAATGTGTCAGTGTTGCGTTATTGATAATGTGTCAGTGCAGTGTTATTGATGATGTGTCGTTGTACTGTTATTGATAACGTGTCAGTGTCGTGTTATTGATAATGTGTCAGTGTTGTGTTACTGATAATGTGCCAGTGTTGTGTTATTGATAATGTGTCAGTGCAGTGTTATTGATAATGTGTCAGTGTAGTGATATTGATAACGTGTCAGTGTAGTGTTATTGATAATGTGTCAGTGTAGTGTTATTGATAATGTGTCAGTGTAGTGTTATTGATAATGTGTCAGTGTAGAGTTATTGATAACTTGTCAGTGTCGTGTTATTGTTGATGCGTCAGTGTAGAGTTATTGATAATGTGTCAGTGTAGTGTTATTGATAATGTGTCAGTGTCGTGTTATTGATAATGTGTCAGTGTAATGTTAATGATACCATGTCCATGCAGTGTTATTGATAATGCGTCAGTGTAGTGCTATTGATAATGTGTAAGTGTAGTGTTAATGATACCATGTCCCTGCAGTATTATGGGTATCATGTCCATGCAGTGTTATTGATAATGTGTCAGTGTAGGGTTAATGATACCATGCCCGTGCAGTGTTATTGATAATGTGTCCATGTAGCGTTATTGATAATGTGTCAGTGTAGTGTTAATGATACCATGCCCGTGCAGTGTTATTGATAATGTGTCCATGTAGCGTTATTGATAATGTGTCAGTGTAGTGTTAATGATACCATGCCCGTGCAGTGTTATTGATAATGTGTCCATGTAGCGTTATTGATAATGTGTCAGTGTAGTGTTATTGATAATGTGTCCGTGCAGTGTTATTGATAATGTGTCAGTGTAGTGTTAATGATACCATGTCCGTGCAGTGTTAATGATACCATGTCCGTGCAGTGTTATTGATAATGTGTCAGTGCAGTGTTAATGATACCATGTCCGTGCAGTGTTATTGATAATGTGTCAGTGCAGTGTTAATGATACCATGTCCGTGCAGTGTTATTGATAATGTGTCAGTGCAGTGTTAATGATACCATGTCCGTGCAGTGTTATTGATAATGTGTCAGTGCAGTGTTAATGATACCATGTCCGTGCAGTGTTATTGATAATGTGTCAGTGCAGTGTTAATGATACCATGTCCGTGCAGTGTTATTGATAATGTGTCAGTGCAGTGTTAATGATACCATGTCCGTGCAGTGTTATTGATAATGTGTCAGTGCAGTGTTAATGATACCATGTCCGTGCAGTGTTATTGATAATGTGTCAGTGCAGTGTTAACGATACCATGTCCGTGCAGTGTTATTGATAATGTGTCAGTGCTGTGTTAATGATACCATGTCCGTGCAGTGTTATTGATAATGTGCCAGTGTAGTGTTATTGATACCATGTTTGTGTAGTGTTATTGATACATGTCCAATCAGTATTATTGATACCGTGTCCATGTCGTGTTATTGATGCCATGTCATTTATACAGCAGCATGAACTGTCAGGTAACGACTTCGGATTTATATTTCCAGGTGTCAAATCTGACTCCCACGGACAGTTACAGCTAAATGTTCACATGGTGGAACAGATATCTGTACTTAACTGAGTGGATTAGTATCCTGGGCAAGAACACCCACCCTCAAAACATTTGGGAGTTCTGCTTTAGTTTAAGTAAACCGCAAGCTCACTTTGAAACTTCAATTTTAGTCTGGTGTGGTGGCCAATAGAAGGTTTGAGCGATGGCTCCCATTACCCAAAGTCAGGTGTGGAGTCCCTTCCCGGGTTCGACTATTATTTTTGCCTCATGTTCTGCTCTTTGGTTTTGGTGATACAAATATGTCACGATAACTATGCTAACTGAATGGAGTTTTGAAATCCTATTATAAAAGTGCATGGGCATGGACTGCAATTAGGCTTGGCAATCCTCCAGGATTTTCCTGCTGTTTACCGGGAATGAAGATTAATCATCCGGTCTCTGGTGTGAGCAACCGGGGAAAAACAAGTCATTGGGGCAGTTGAAAATTATTTTGCATTTCATTCACTTTCTTTGAATATTTGCATTTGTTGTAAAAGATACTCGCAATGGAAAAATATGTTTTTTTAACTAGACGGGGAATTCATAGAATCATTGAATAGTTACAGCACAGAAGGAGGTTATGTTGTCTGTTCTGGTTTTCTGTACGTGGAACGCGCCTCCTGCCATTTCCCTGCAATCTTTTCCTTTCGAGATGGGCAGTTGTGAAACCTCCAGGGATATGTCCATGACCCCAATTGCAGCCGGCATCAAAGTGACTTACATTAAATCTTGTTCTCTGTTACTGCTAGCTGCAGCCAGAGGCATGGATCTGCAGTTGTCAGCCAGGCGTTCATGGACTGCCTAGTCCCAGGAAAACTGTGAACTCTGATTCAATGAATTCCATGGATTAGCACTGGTAAACTCAGGGGAAAATGAGTCATTTGCAAAGTGTCTCCTGATCAATTCTCTCCTCAGCTTCAATAACATGATGATGCTTTGCTGAAGTAAGAGTGGGGGAAAGTTCCTCTCGTTCAGATAACTAAAATATGGTGAAAAGAGACATTACGCCACCACAAATAACTTTGTGCCAGGGCACAGTTTAACACTTATTTTGATAGTGAATTATCAGGGTAAAGAATCGGTTCCAAATGATTTTTTAAATTAGTAGGTTGCACAATAAATGAAGCCTAAGGCGTCTGTCACATGTTTTTATGTTTTGCAAGAAAATATTCATGCCACAAACGGGGAATCACAAATAGTTTGGCTTTTTGATTGAGTCCCCCCTTCAGCACTCCGCTTGTTGTGATTGTATCATAGCAACACCCTCCTTGTTGCTGCTGAATTTCTAAAATGCTGTGTTATGCAAAGTTATCACCATGGAAACAGACAGAAAAAAAACATAAACAGAAAGATATAGAGAACAGAGCATTATCAGCACATTTCTGGCTGTGGAGGTGGAATAACGATTGCTTCTTCATGTGCAATGTATTTTGTTCAATTGTCCATTGATGGTTATTTTGAGATCGGTGGTCAGTTAAATGTTGCAATGTTACAAACTGCGAGCACTGAAACGCGCAAGCTCCACACGGACAGTGACCGGGGTCAGGATCAAACTCGGGTCATCAGCGTCGTAGGCAGCAGTGCTAACCACTGTGCCACCGTACCAAAGTGTGGCTTATTATCATCCACTCACTGACCCATATTCATTCTCCTGCACTCACTCACTGCCACAATGAAACTTCTATGTTCATAAACTCACTATTCCAAATTCACGCTCACTCACTTCTCATATTCACTCATTCTCCCTCCATAACACTCTCACAGCACCTCTCTATTCCTATGTGCGTTCACTCTCTCGTTCGGTCTTTAACTCAATTTGCTACTTAGTCTTTTCTCACTCAGGGGCTCACACCGAGGCGGCACGTTGGTACAGTGGTTAGCACTGTTGCCTCACGTTGCTGAGGACCCGGGTTCGAACCCGGCCCCAGGTCACTGTCCGTGTGGAGTTTGCACATTCTCCCCATGCCTGCGTGGGTCTCACCTCCGTAACCCAAAGATGTGCAGGCTAGGTGGATTAGCCACACTAAATTGCCCCTTAATTGAAACATATATAAGAAAAAAGAAAATTTGAAGAATGGTTTGTGCTCTCAATCATTCACTCCTTTGCTCACTCAATAACTCACCACTTTTCCTTCTAATCGCTGATACTCTCACGCTCATGGGGCTGGGTGTTTTCCTGCACACCCTCAATGAGTTTGCTGGTGGGCCTGGAAGAATTCGGGATATAGGGTGGGATCTCTTGGTCGCATTGAACCTGAAAAGCACCAAGCTCATGGTCTCCAGAGCAGAAGGGATACTCACCCTCCTATATGGCTGGACTATGTACAGCAGGCACTTCAAAACCCTGAAGAAGTAACACCAGTGCTACCTCCGCAAGATCCTCCAAATCCATAGGCAGGATAGGCACATCAATGTCTGTATTCCAGCTCAGTCCAACATCTGCAGCACAAAGCATTGATCACACTTGGGCCACATCACCCACAAGCCTGACACAATTCTCCCAAAACAAGTACTCTGGGCTGGGCGGGATTCTCTCAGCCAGGGGCTGGGCCGGAGAATCCCTGTGACCAGAGCGAATCGCACCATGCCGCCCCGACACCGGCACACGATTCTCCACAAGAGCGGAGAATCGGCACCATTGGTGCCGGCGTGGTTGGTGCAGCACCAGTCGCGCGCTGCTCTAGGCGGCCGGCCCACCGATTCATGGGCTGGGATGGGCAAGTGACCATCGTGGAAACGCCGAGTCCCGCTGGCAGCGTCTACACCTGCTCTCAGCCGGCGGGAACTCGGCGTGGAAGGGTCGGGTGGTGGCCTGTCGGGGGGGAGGGGAGGGGGATTCTAACCCGGGGGGGGCCTCCGATGTGGCCTGGCCGAACGGGGCCCACCGATTGGCGGGCCGGCCTCTCTGTCTCCCTGTCTGCTTTCTTCCGCGCCGGCCCTCTAATCCTGCGCCATGTTGCGTCGGGGCCGGTGCGGAGAATGGAGACACCGCGCATGCGTGGAAATCGTGCCGGTGGGACTGCGCATGCGTGGGTTCACGCCGGACACACTGCGCATGCACATCCTCCGGAGCTCTTTCCACGGCCAGATGAGCAGCTGGAGCGGTGTGAACCGCTCCAGCACCGTGCTGGCCCCCTGTAGGGGCCAGAATTGCTGATCCTGGGGCCGTTTGACGCCATCGAGAAACGCGACGGCATTTCCGACGGCGTCAACACTTAGCCTCAGGATCAGCGAATCCCGCCCTCTATCCACATGTGTACCCTGCACCCAGCACCAGAGCAGATACACATGCCCCTCAGTCGGAAGTCAGTCAGGTGATGGCTCAGGACCACAACCTGCCGAATACCCCACAGTCATGCAGATGTGGGAGGCAGTGAGGGGGGGGGGGGCGAGGCCACTGCTTGTTGGAGGCATGTTGGAGGGCAGCCCCCCTGCTCTGCCCCAGGCTGATGAGGGGCCACCTTTCGCACTGGGCTGTGTGCCACTGTCCTTTAAATAGACAGACATCTCAAAGTTTGCCTGCTGCCTGCATTACTTTGAACCTGTGCATATTAACCATGTATCTCGATCCTCGTGCCTGTTTTCAAGGGCTATACAATCTTCAGCCCAGAATGTATTTGGGCGAAATCCACAGCACATTAGGATAGTGGAGTTGGCGAAGAAAAAAACTTTGTCCTTGGCCTGCAGAGCAAATATGACACGTGCAAAGCCTGGATAAAATGAAGTTAAAAATGGAACATGAGAAATTGGCAGTGTTGGATTTCCCATTGTACATTGCCTGACAAAAGCACCTCTGTTGTCTTCAGCAAAGGGTGGTGCGTAGCGAATGGCTCTGCATGAGGTGGCAGAAAGTTGGCATCTCTTCAGAGGAATCTGCAGGGAGGGAAGAAGAACTGACACTTCTGCATATCCCACAGTTCAGCCACCAGTGAAATCAGTCACTTGAAAATGTTCAGGAGCAGCTGGGAATGAGTTGTCCCTCATTCCCAATTCCCCCTGCCCAAACATGGAAAAGTGCTCAGCGGCCACTTGGCATGTCCCACAAGGTGGACAGTTGTGAGTGGCAGATGAGTGAGTGGAGGGTGCTGGGATACCCTGCCACTCCAGGGCACAGCGTGTTGAATCTCCTATGCATCTCAGTGCACATAAAAGACAGTTGGCAGAATAAACGTTGCTTGTGGTTTCTCTGCAAATCTCTCGATGGGGAGCATTCTGAAATGCCGCAGTTCGCTGACTCAGAAATCATTGAAGGAATATTGAGCAAAGTATGATCGTAGAGCTCAAAATGTTTAGCAGGTTGTGGCAGTATCTACGGAGAGAGAATCAGAGATAAATGTTTCCAGTCTGTAACCTTTCACCAGGACTGGATGTTGCCTGGCCCACTGAGTATTTCCAGCATTTTCCATTTTTAAGTTCAGACTTTAAGCACCCACAGTATTTTGTTTTTCTGGATGATTTTAGCCAGATAAGTGCTATTGACATTTTAATGGTGATGTTTGACATGTTGCTCTCTGGATAAGATTTCTGGTTTTTTTTCTAATTTCTATTAATTTTATTCATACATATTTTGATTTCTGGTGTTTTTATTTAATTTATTTTCGGTAATAAATGCAGAGAAAATCAAATGTTAGAATTGTTGAAATGACGGAGTGATTCAGACTATTCATCATGATCCGATCTGAGCTTTACTGAATTAAACGAAACTCCAGACCTGCAAAAGGTGCTGGATCAGAATTACCATCAAGATAATGTCCAGGAATAAGTCCAGGCTAAAAATATGAGATGATATAATACGATGAGTCAGCATCATCACTGTGAGCATTGGATTGTTATTAGCTTATATACGAGAAAAACTTAATTAAATAATCCAGTTGGTGAGTACATCATCTCCAATGTCATCATGTTAATTCTTCCTCTTATTTTGTGGTAGATTTGTATTGAATTGTGATAAGAAGATCTGTCTGAAAGGCACAATGCAGCCTGACTTCAATTATGATCAAATGCTTCACACAATACTCTCTTTATTTGGTCAGATCTGCTCCCTCAATAACTGCCCCATTTAGCAATGAGGAGAGATTCCTCAGTGTTTCCTGGCACTCACGTTGTATAAGGGGCCTGAACGGGGAACGCATAGCCGAGGCTGCACATAGCCCTGTTTTGTACAGTGGGAGCTCCGCTTGCCGGAACTCCCCATTGTGACAAGAGATCGGGACACCTCTGAAGCCCCTGAAACAATGCCCCCCCCCCTCCTCTCCCGCATCTCCCCAACACCTACGTTGGGCAACCCCAGTCTGATTGTGTGTGCGGAAAAGATGCCATTCTGGCACCTTGGCAATGCCACCCTGGCACCATGGCAGTGCCCATGCCTGCTGGCAGTGCCATCTGGACACCTTGGAAGTGCCAGGCTGACACTCGCCACCTGGATGCCTGCCTGGCACTGCCAAGTGGCATTGCTGGCTGGCAAAGACACTTCCAGGGTGCCAGGCTGGCATTGCCAGGGTACCCAGGTGACACCAGCAGTGCCAGGGCATCATCCTGCCCAAAGGGCATGCAGCTGGAGGCCTCCGATTCCCTGGGAGACCCTCAAGAGTGCTGTTCCATCTGGCCCCCATTTGTGGGGACCAGCGTTGATTGGCGCTCACCCGAAGTCTCCTCGGTGAAGAGGAAAGAGTAAGCGACCTCGGGAATCAGCACATTAGATTGAGGCCTACTGCGAGCTGGGTAGATCACAGGAACGGGGTCTCCCAGCTTTGAATGGCCACGCTGTTCTGGAGCGAGCTGCTTTTTGGGCACAATGTGGCCTTTGTATAGCGCCCCTGGTTACTGCCACTTGTATATGCACCACAGAAAATAATAAATATGAAGTTACTTTATTCCACACCGCCTGGTTCTTGCAGAAGACTTCAACGCCCAACTTGACATAACAACAGTCGGTCCAGAATTTGCGGTAAAGTAACAGTGAAGCTATCAGCACTCAGCATTATTCAGTAGTAAAGCCAGAAACCTCTGACATCCGTACGTGTACGGTTAAACATGGAAATCAGGACGTTCCTGTCCAAATCCTCTTGCTCCTCCAGAGGTTTTACTAATTTGATATTTTGCCCATAGTTTGCTTTGAAATACATGGATGGAGTGAGGTTGCAGTACAAATGTGATAAATTCCCACTAAAATTTGCAGGAAAAAGGTTCTGTCCATTCCAATGTAAATACGTTCTTAACAGCATAACTTAGCAATGTCTGGCACTGAAAATTCATTTTTACAAATCTGGAGTCTCAGTTCAAATTTGCACGGTGGTGCAGTGGGTTAGCACTGCCGCCTCATGGCGCCGAGATCCCAGGTTCGATCCCAGCTCTGGGTCACTGTCCGTGTGGAGTTTGCACATTCTCGACATGTTTGCGTGGGTTTTGCCCCCACAACACAAAAGATGTGCAGGCTAGATGGATTGGCCATGCTAAAATTGCCCCTTAATCGGAAAAAATTAATTGGGTACTCTCAATTTTTAAAATTTATTTAATTGTTGTTAGAATTTTTAAAAATTTAAATATTTAAATAGTATTTTAAAGATTTTTTTTCTTTCTGTCTCTTTAACCTCTTTGTCTTGATCCCATCTTTCCTTTTGCTCCCTTTATTTCACTTCTGTGCATGACCGGACAATGAATTTCAAATTTGACCTTGCACTTTGTAGCTCAGACCCCCACATGCCTCGGTAAGGATTTTTCAGTCCGACTGGTCGGGGAGACATTGCTTGTCCGATTTACGCAGATCCCAGATCCACTACAGAAGGTGCCAATTTCAAATAGATCCCTGCTCACCGCAGTTTCCAGTGTAAAAACACACAGAAAGAGCCAGATTCTCCGATTCTGAGGCTAAGTGCGGAGGATCCGTGACGTTTTACTTGGAAAAAATCGGTGGGGCCCCTTCACCACTGCTGCGACCGATGAGGGGCAAGCATCCTTGCCACGTAAAACATCCGGCCTCCATTAAATAAATGGCCTGAGAATTACCTAGTCCATAGCTGCGCATGCGCACGGCGACGACCTGCAACGGTCATGCTGTACAACATGGCGACGACTGTGTGGGGATCTAACCTGCTAGATAGTGCCCCCCCCCCCCCCCCCCCCGGACACCCCCTCGCCACCTCCTGGCCACCCCCCACCAGTCCTCCTAGCCCTCTCCGAAGCCCACCCCCAGACTAGCAGCATGGCTCCCGCCCGACTATGACGGCGATGGACACAGTCCATAACTGCCACGCTGGGTTCCCGCACGGCTGAGACCATGAGTGAATCGTGCGGTCATGAACTTGGCCCATCGGGGGCGGAGCATCAGGGGAGGGCTTCCAGGTGACGTCCTGTTGCCGTCCGAATGGCCTGCGGCATGTGCCGCGATGATGCCATTTTGGAGGGAGCAGAGCATGTGAAACCTGCGTAAAACAGACGTCACCCCCGATTCCGTCATTAAAAGGCATTCCCTGCCCGGTCGTTGATTCCGAAATTGGCGTTGGGAAACGGTGAATCCAGCCCAAAGTCTTTGGGCAAGTGTTAGTCTGATGAATGTTGACCACTGATCATAAAATCTGAACCCACGCATTTTAAGTTAAAGTACAAATGAAGCGAGACAGGAATATGTGCAAAAGGGACAATTGCAAGGCCCAAAGCAAAGGCTAATGGGTAGAGAGCGGGTATCAGTAGGTGAGACCCCTATGTCATTTTAACTGCCTGCCCACCAGACTTCTGTCAGGCAGGCAGAGTTTAAACAACGTCCATGAGTAGTGCGTCCCCAAAACCACCTTGAGGCTTCACCTGGAGTTGCGAATAATTGTTCAATCAGTTTAGATCAGAGAATTGGATGTTTGTTACACTGCAGCTCAGATGGATCTTTAAAAAAAGTGGCAGCTAATGAGTTATCAAAAGGAGTTATTATCTTGAATCATTGTTCTGCTGTTGTGAGCCTCAAGATACAACCTGGCATGATTGATCGCTTCACTGAGACTGCAGGACGGCTGAGAGAAGAAGCTGGAGAATTTGTTTTGATGCAGGAATCCATTCACGCTACTTCACATGGCCCATCAACATTGGAACAGGATTTACTCCAAATAACAGAGTCTACTCAAACATAACATTGCAAAAACTGTCATTTATAAACTTTGAAGTTGTAAATGTAAAGGGGGACAGCTAGATTTATGAAGCTGCATCCTTTACAATGGAAAAAGAATGTAAATTTAGACACAATTTGGGAGTGATTTGTACTCAATGCAAGATAAAATATTCCCTTTAATTGAACAAAAGACTACATTTCACTTGCTCATAACTGTAACATCTGGAAGTCTTGCATAGTTAGAATCCTCATTAACATATCTCATTGCATGTATTAAACTGGAATGCTTCAACATTAGCCCTTGCTGTTGAGAATACTCTTTGATGCAATATGTGCCTCAGCTTTGATGTTACTTCTAGCATAAAACACTCAATCTAAAAGGATCAGCATGTAGTAACCTACTTTTACTAATTATGAGTTGAAAAAGAGTTACTGATAGATGTACTACAAGACAATTTATGGACATGATCTACGGGCGTTGTCACGAACAACTCAGAGAGCGACAAGGCCATTAAATCTCGATACAGGCCTCTCGCAAGATTTATGACACTTGTTACACCTTGCAAGATCTAAGAAGAACTTGCAAGGCATTGCAACCTGGATCTCAACCTCAATGGACATACTAAAGTGAATATGTCTGCGCCAGAATTACCCAAGGCACAGGATCGAACAATCAGAGACTCTGCCGTGGCAACAAAGAACAATACAGCACAGGAACAGGCCCTTCAGCCCTCCAAGCATGTACCGGTTATGATACCACCCTTGGCCAAAACCCTCAGCACTTCCCAGTGCCGTATAATATACTGAGGTTGGATTCTCCCTTTTTGGGACTATGTCCCCATGCCATCGTGAAAACTGTGGTCTTTTATGCCAGGAAAACTGGTGTGGAAAGGCCACAGATTCACAGCTCTGCAGGGGGCTAGCAGGCAGCTGTCATGGAGTTTGCATCTCCAGCTGCCAATACAGCCCCCTGCACTTCCGGGTCAGAGGCCGCGCATGCACACGGTGGCGACCTCCAGCGGCCACGCCCTGCTCCATGGCCGACTCAGATCGCGGACCTGGACTGCGGGAATAGTGCCCCCGATCGGCAGCTCGCCCGACCCGGACCGCCCGCACAAAAAAACCCCAGTCCCCCTTTTTCCAAAACATAGACAAATTATTCATGGCATTTGTGTAGGGGTGGGGGCAGGAACCCGAGAATTCCCAAACCGACACTGCAAAAAGGGAAAGTCAGAGGGGGCCTGGCTCTACCAAACCTACAATACTACCACTGGGCAACAACGGCAGAAAAAGTGAGGGGATGGGTACAAGAACCCGACACAGATTGGGTTCAAATGGAGGAGGCATCCTGTAAAGGAACAACCCTCTGGGCCCTGGCCACAGCAGCACTCCCATCCTCCTCAACAAAGGTACACAACAAGCCCAGTGGTAGCGGCCATGCTGAGAACGTGAACCCAGTTGAGACAGCACTTCGGGATAACCAAAATGTCCCTTATGGCCCCCACCTGTGGCAATCACAGATTGCCCCCAGCCATGCTAGATACCACCTTCAAAAGATGGAGGCTGGACGGGGGCACACTGACAGTCGGGGACTTCTACGTAGGGCGCAGACTGGCGACACTGGATGAACTGACGAGGAAGTGGAAACTAGCAAGAGGACAGCACAGCAATCCTCAACAAATCCATTGGGCGCAATTCTCCCAAAAGGAGACAAAGTGCCGACGCCGGAGTGAAAACTGGAGTGTTTCACTCCGGTGTCGGGGGCCGCTCCTCGCCCCCTATTCTCCCACCCTCAGGGGGCTAGGAGAGGCGGCGCGTCAATCTCGCGCGCCGGGCCTTGACGCTTGTGTGAAAGCAGTTCCGCCTGAATGACGCGGCCGGTGGCGCCTAAATGACGTCACCTGCGCGTGTGCAGGTTGCCCTCTTCCCCTCCGCCGCCCTGCAAGACATGGAGGATTGATCTTGCGGGGCGGCGGAGGGAAAAGAGTGCATCTTTCAGAGACGCCAGCCCATCGATCGGTGGGTATGGATCGCGGGCCAGACCCCTCCTGAGCACCCCACTGGTGCTCGATCCTCCCTCCGCCCCCCACAGGCCACACACAAAGCGGTCGTGCGCTGTTCATGCCGGCAGTGACTAGGTGTGTTTGGCGCCGGCGTGAACCGGTCGGATTAGGCAGGCCGCTCGGCCCATCCGGACCAGAGAATCGCCGCTCGACTGGAGCGGCGATTCACCAAGCGGCCTGTCGCAAAACGGGACACGCCGTTTTGGGGGGGGGTGGGAGAATCGCGTGCGGTGTGGTGTGAATCGCCCGGCACTCCCGCGATTCTCCCACCTGGCGTGGGGGTCGGAGAGTTGCGCCCATTGTGCCAAACCTACCTAATGTAAACTAGCCAGGTTGGACAATCAGAAACATCTGGGGCTGGATTCTCCGCTGCCGGGATTCTCCGTTACACTGGCAGCGCACCCATGCCCGGGGATTTCCCGACGGTATGGGGCTGCCCACAATGGGAAATCCCATTGGCTGGCTGACTATACAGAGAATCCCGCTGCCAGTGGAGATGCACCTCACCAGAAAACTGGTGCAGTGGGACAGAGAATACTTTCATCCTGTTGTATTGAGAATCCTGTGCTGTTTTTTAAATGAGAAAAAACCTGGGCTTCTAAATTCTCAGCAATATCACAAATTCAGTGAGCCACTGTAAGAGCCACTTAATAGTAAGTGGGATGCATTTCAGTTTTTCAGCTGATTTTTCATCTAGGACTGTACGAGCCATGTCTAAAGCTACAGGGAGAATTGAAATATTTCTGCGATAGCGTGGGGCATTTTCTCTAAATTACACGGTAAGCTACCATTTAAGAGGTTAATTGTGCGTCGTCGTTCAATGTTACATTTCTACTAAGGATTTCAGCTGGTGATTTAAGTTTCCGCTGCTTTCCTTTGAAAAGAAACAAGAGGTCTGTCCTCGAACTCGCCATGATTAGTCTTCAAATGCCGTTGAAGTTCTTAAGGTTCTAAACCTGCATTCACCGGTGCTTTCCTGCATCTAACACACAAGGGCTTTGCATCTTGATTTGCATTGGCACAATTATCAAACCCATATCTCAAGAAATCATGTTTATACCGCTTTGTTCCTGATTTAACGTTTCCCTTTTTAGGGAATGTGGGCTGGTCACCAGACGTCCTGGAGATCTGTACAGAGCTAACACTAGCACTTCTCTGTCCTGCTGTGGATTCTCCTTAGCAGCTCTCTCTAGCCAATTCAGATGTGAGATTCTGGCCTTCTCTTCCTTATACCAAAATGATCATCTTCACCGTTCCCTTGCCTTGCTTGCTGACAGCTGGAAAATGGAAGAATTTGCTTCTGTGATTTCATGCCAAAAGCATATATGTACAGGGCGCTTGATGTCAAGTGTACATGCAGGGCACGTAACCTTATCACTGCTGCCTCTATGGCCAGAAGACTGCACACAGCCTAATTTTATTCTCATTTTAAAACCGGGAGCGGCCAGTGGGCGATTCTCCCTCGAATGGGACCACCACGGAAATGCTAGAACCGACCACTCCGCGACCCTCCTGAAACCCGTCTGTGACCCACCCACGGGTCGTGAACTGCACTTTGAAAATCCCTGCTCTAGGCCAGAGTGAATGTAATCACAGTTGTCTATGTTGCTGCAAGATGCTTTTCTTAGAAATGTGTTGGTAAAGCTTATTTGGAAAACAAGAGGTCTTGTGCTGCCGTGGTAGCATGTCTGCCCCTGGACCTCTGGGCTCAGGTCTAAATCCAGGACTTGTTGGCCACGGAAGGAGCATTTAACGGACTGATAATCAGCTCGGGTATCCTTCCATCACTTCCTCCATTATTCTTTTTTTAAATAAATTTAGATTGCTCAATTTCTTTTTCATTTAAGGGGCAATTTGGCGTGGCCAATTCAGCTACCCTGCACATCTTTGGGTTGTGGGGGCGAAACCCACGCAAACACGGGGAGAATGTGCAAACCCCACACGGACAGTGACCCAGAGCCTGGATTGAGCCTGGGACCTCGGTGCCGTGAGACAGCAGTGCTAACCACTGTGCCGCCATGCTGCCCTTCCTCCATGTTTCTGAAAAGGGTAAAAAAAGGTGTGGGTGCAAAGATCCGCTTAAAAATAAAATTGGAAGACAACTTAAATCATTACATCTGTCACATTCCTGGGATACTTGAATTAAGAAGGCTTGATATTGTTCGATTTAGTTTTGAATGACTTTGCCTCGACAAATATCAGCAGAAAAAGCAACAAAGAAATGAAAAAATGAAAATGAGATGAAAATCGCTCATTGTCACAAGTAGGCTTCAAATGAAGTTACTGTGAAAACCCCTAGTCGCCACATTCCAGTGCCTGTTCGGGGAGGCTGGTACGGGAATTGAACCATGCTGCTGGCCTGCCTTGGTCTGCTTTCAAAGCCAGCTCTTTAGCCCAATGTCAGCAGGCTTGATAAATCAGGCAGGAAAGGTATTCTAAATTTATAAGAATAAGGAACGCCCCCTGAAGCAACAGGCAGTAAGCAAATTGAAACATTAAAGATACCTGTTACCTTGCCTAATAGTCAGAGTGTCATTCCACTGAGCCTCATGCGATGTAACCTTCCAGCAGATCCATTAACAATAATGCAGCACTTGGATTACAAAAGGAGAGGAATTCAGTGTTTGGAATGGCACCATTAACTAAAACAGCAGGCTAGAATCGTCTGAATGATGTGTGACTTTAACTTTCTGTTCCCTGTTGTGTCAATCCTGCCATTTTCAGCTGTATATTCAAAATAAAGCAACAGAAGTAGAATGGAAAAAGTCAAATAAATGCCCAGGTTATTTGTGGTTTTCGGAACGATCTGATCTGTAAAATGATCTGTGAGTGAGATTTCCTATTTGATAACATTGGGTGCCAGGTGTTGTACTCTACAACATGACCGCTTAGTGACAGTGTGAATAATGGCAAACACTGAAGGTTGTTGGAACATGCATCCAGCTATAAGAAATCATTATCATCATATCTGATGTTATCTCTGAAAGAATTTCTTCGGTACGGAACTAGCTGGATAATATTTGAGATCTTTAACTTGTGGGTATTGATAGACACTTTTACTTTTTTAGGTCAAAGTGTAGGTTCCTTCCATCTAAATGCCAGCAATTCCACTGCTTAATATTAATCAGAAAATCGTAGCTTAAGGTTTTTATGGATCCATGAGATCCATAAAATCTGGAGAACCAGATTTAACCGCGTTAAGGTTGGGAGATTTCCGTTTTTTGTAATCTGTACCGAACAAATGTAAATGCCTCAAAAGAAAAGTTACTTGGTTTTGAATGTTCGAGGTGTACAAGGTTGTCATATTTTGCCAAGTCCAAAGCAAACCTTCAATGAGCACAGATACTACATGGGATTGTCACCTTGTGATGTACTTCTGTTCCCTGCCGCTAAAAGTAAATTAGCATTGAAAGTAAAGGTAAATAGCTGTCAGTGCTGATCGCCCAGACACCAATAAAGGACAGTAATAGAACATTCTTATGCTGATCTCCTACAGTATAAAGAGAGCAAATTCAACAGACAAGACTAAACTAGTTTATTTGTATTATGACAATAACTGGAGAAGATAAAGGATTAACTGCGGGCACTGGAACCATTTAACCAGTTCAGTTTTTGATTGAATTGCCAATTTTTTGAAAAGATTGTCCAGAATTGACACTGGGGTGTGACACTCGTCTTTGGTAGTAGCCTGGAATGGGTACCAAACGGGCAGCCTGGCCAATACCTCACCCAATTTCCTTTTCCAACAATGTACTGCTGATTCTTTGTTCATGGTTTTGTGCTCCTCCCGAGGACCAATTTAATCTCCAATTTATGCAGCACTTAATCATGTCTTCAGAATGTCCCAAAGTTCATTGTATCAAACTGGTGGATTATTTTTGAAATGCAGCCCCTGTTATTTGGGTAAACGTTGCAGCCAATGTGCATACTGTTAACTACCCACAAATGGCAAGTGAATGGATAACTGGATATGAGTTTTAGGCAGCGTCAGTTCATGGACACTGGGAGAATTTCCTGCTTTTCTTTGCCTGGTAGACCTGCTCAGACAGACAGGGAATTGACATCCCACCAAAAGGTGGCACCCCCAAAGATGTAACACTCCCTCTTGACTACGCTGATGTAGCAATCTGCATAATGCACTCAAACACGCAATGGGACATCAATCCACAACCTACTGAGCCAGGAGGAGAGCTACAGACTGAGCCAAGTTGACACTAGGGGGCAGATTTTATTCTCAAGTACCTGGATGTAAAAACTTGGCGAAAACATATTTGACAATTTTGGGCCCAAGCTGCCCCTGGTTTTCTGGCCTTTCAGTTTACTGGCTTGAAAATCCAAAGCAGCTAGCGCCTGCATTTGTAATTAGCCAAGTTGTTCGAGGTGATGAAGGACAATAAATGCGTGCCCCGAATGTTTCTATCTTAATGATGCAGTCTTTGGTTTTGGTTATTATGGGTGGAACCTTATCATATTTTTTCAAAGTCCCAGGTTTAGACTGAAAACTGTAGCTCTCCAGCTGCACAGACCAATTTTCTCTCCAGGTATTGAGCCTCTTTAAAGAAATATAATGAGTGGCCGTGCTTTACGCTGTCACTCTGGCGGGATGAGATCTTTTGGAGCCGTCACCCGGATTCACAGAGGTCAGGGCGCCATCTTTAAAAAAAAAAAAATTTAGAGCACCCAATTCATTTTTTCCAATTAAGGGGCAATTTAGCATGGCCAAACCACCTACCCTGCACTTCTTTGGGTTGTGAGGGCGAAACCCACGCAAACACGGGGCAAATGTGCAAACTCCCCACGGACAGTGACCCTGAGCCGAGATCGAACCTGGGACCTCGGCGCCGTGAGGCAGCAGTGCTAACCCACTGTGCTGCCCTGGGGAGCCATCTGTGAAGGATGCTCCGATCAGCACTGAGGTTTTACTCTCACCCGCCCACCCCACCATACAATCATCAGGGGGGTGGGGGGGGGGTCTCCTCCATCCCTGAACAGTCATTGAGAACTTCCTCCCTCCCCTAGCACCGCGGACGTATCGCCAGCATTTCCCACTCTCAGTGGCCGCTCCGCCCCCCCCCCCCCCCCCCCCCCCCCCCACCACCACCACCACCACCACATATAAATGGAGCCTCCCTCTCACTGGGGCTCCCATGGGAGCCGTCCCCTGGAATTGCTCCCTAGTTGCTGCCAACCTGTGCCAGGGCAATGGCATTGGCAGAGGCAATACCACGGCACTGCCCAGGCATGACCCTCCCCCCCCCCCCCCCCCCCCCACCGAGGCTCTGGTTACTTTTGCGCCTCCGGAGGGATCCCCTTGACTGAATCCCGTATTTAAAATGCTATTGTAAATCACCTCATTGAGATATGAATATTTAGTGAGGAGGGATTGTGTGGCAGCGAGATGTGTTAATAATATAAAAATTTGTCTTAACTCATTTAAATGAGGTTCCTGCCCATTTCTGCCCATGTCGCTGCTCTCTCAGGCACCAATCGCCCCCATGTTTCTAATGGTTCTAATGCTTTTTCATCAATTGAAAGCAAGCACTAGAACTCAAACAGTGATTAATACCACTTCCTGCACTGTTTCAGTTTTGACAATCTTGGTGGTAAACCTGGGCCCTCTAAGTGCTCATTGTCAGGCAGGTTTCTGTTTGAGCCACTGAATATAGGCTGCAGTGAATTACTGGGCGGCACAGTAGCACAGTAGTTAGCACTGTTGCCTCACAGCACCAGCGACCTGGGTTTGACTCCCGGCTTGGGTCACTGTGCAGAGTCTGCACGTTCTCTCCGTATCTGCATGGATTTCCTCCGGGTGCTCCGGTTTCCTCCCACAAGTCCTGAAAGACAGGCTTGTTAGGTAAATTGGACATTCTGAATTCTCCCTCATTGTACCCGAACAGGCGCCGTAATGTGACGACTGGGGGATTTTCACAATAACCTCATTGCAGTGTTAATGTAAGTCAATTTGTGACACTAAGATTATTATTATTAGAAAAACTGGGCGTAGTGTTTAGCACTGCTGCCTCACGTGTTCGCGTGGGTTTCGCCCCCACAACCCAAAGAAGTGCAGGTTAGGTGGATCGGCTACACTAAATTGCCCCTTAATTGGAAAAAATGAATTGGGTACTGTAAATTTATAAAACAAAATATCAGAAAAACTGTCGTGAAATAAACTTTTAACGTTAAAAGGGTGTGGGCTAACTAAAGATAAACAATAACTGCAAGAACCATTTTAATCCTTGTGCACTGTGCCTTTCAACATAATACAGGAAGAACCAGTTCTCGACTCTTTAGCTGGTGTGCACAAGAGGTGTTCACACAATGGAGATCTCATTTCGCATGCAGTGATGTCTGAACCATTGTTACAATACTTAGAGCACTTAGAACAGTAGAGATGATTGAAGTGGCAGATGTGTTTGACTCTAGAATTTCTTATGCAGGCCAATCAACAGAGTCACTGAAATGTGCATTAACTTCCTGTAAGAGGCACGTTTACAGAAGCCTTCAACTATCCCTGAGAGCAAGGTCAACTTGTTTCTTGGTGTCACTTGAGCTCATGACGAGTTGTTTATGATTGTGTAATGTCATCAGCGATGGTTATCGAAAAACAAAAACATCTATTCTCCATTTAAATTTCTCTTTTCAATGTAAGAGTGTGGCAATAAATTGGTGGTGGTTGAGGTGTTCAATAATTCGTCATCAATTTCTTCTCTAAAATCCACACTACTGTGAGGTGCTGTTTCTGTCGTCTCCAGTTTGTCAAGAGAGTTTACTATTAACTCTGCAGAAACGAAGTTGAGGAAAGACACAATAAATTAAGTGTTCTGTTAATTCAGAGACTATTGTGGCAGATTTGTGATTTTTTTTGTGAGAATATAATTATTAGTTTATTTTTCTTTATTCAATGTGCTAGCTCTTTACTGGCCATTGCATCATTTTCATGGGCACTGGCTATTGTATAGGTTTGGTGAATGGATGTCAGTATTATGGGGGTGCCTCACAGTCCGGCTCAAACCTCTGCTAACCTGAGGCAGGATTCTCTGTTTGGGAGACTATGGGCTGGGTTCACCATTGCCCGCTGCTGGTAGCGGAGTTCCTGATGCTGCGGAGGATCCAGCATTGGCAGAAAACGCCAATCACATTCTGATGCTTAATCCCGTTGGGATTAAGGTTCATGTCCTACGCCTGCGGGAGGATGCAAGATTAAGATCCATTTGTCTTATAGTAACAGGCGGGGCACCATGGGCGCGATTCTCTGCAAATGCGGAGAATCGTAAAGGATGCTGTGAAACTGGCCGTGTTTCACGGCAGCCTCCGCGCCCCCTCCCGGGACCCGATTCTCCCCCCCGGGCAGGGCTAGCAGCGCGGCCCCGTGAAGCATGGCATCGCGGGCTTAGCGACGGTCGCTAAGCCCGCGCGCCAAGCGTCACGGTGGCTGACGCGCACGATGATGTCAGCCGCGCATGCGCAGGTTGGACGGCTCATACCCGCGCATGCGCGGATGACGTCATCACGCATATGCGTCAAATTCGCGCATGCGCGGGCCGTCATGCCCCTCAGCCGCCCCGCGGACTGATCCTGCGGGGCGGCGGAGGAACAAAGAGTGCGCGGGTATCGGACCCGCTGCCCGCGATCGGTACCCACCGATCGCAGGCCCATGCCACCCTTGGCACGGCCGTGCCAATCGGTCCCATGGTTGTCCGGGACGGCACTTTGCGGTCGTTTTCACGAATGGTGAGAGCAGGTGTGTTTGCGTTCGTGAAAACGGCCGTAAAGGCCTGGGAACTCGGCCCATCGGCCTGGGGAGAATCGCTGTTCCCCGCGGACTGATCCTGTGGGGCGGCCGTGGGGGGGGAGAATAGCGGGAGGTCGGGAAAAATGTCGGGAAGGCCCTCCCGCTATTCTCCGACCTGTCGTGGGCAGCGGAGAATCGCGCCCCATATTCTCCGGGCCCTCGTGATTCTCCAGTCCTCTGGGCTAGGAATCACAAGGTGAGAATTGGTGCAGGTCCTGATAAGCAGTGGATCATGGGGGTAACTCTTTCAGGGAGTTGCCCCTGAGGTCCATAGGAGGGCCACCATATCCCCCCCCTACAGTACAAGACCTGCCCACACACCCCCACCAAACGTGCCCCCACCCCCACCCCCTACCAGAGACCCTCGAAATAAAGAGATTCCTCTACAGGATCCCAATAAAAGAAACTCCCCAGGGACCCCCTCAATGAAGAGACCACCCCCACAAGCCCTCTGAATAAAGAGCCCCCCCCCCCCCCCAAGAAGAGAGACCCCTGTCTGGAAGCTGGAGAGCAGTACAGACAAAGGCAGTGAAAACTGCTTTAACACTCACCTTAGCCAGCTGGCTTAGACACAGGAGTCACCACCTGTTAATTCTTATTTTTAATAAATTTAGAGTACCAAACTATTTTTTTTTCTAATTAAGGGGCAATTTAGAGTGGCCAATCCACCTAACCTGCACATCTTTGGATTGTGGGGTGAAACCCACACAGACATGAGGAGAATGTGCAAACTCCACACGGACAGTGACCCAGGGCCGGAATTCGAGCCCGGGTCCTCAGCGCCGTAATCCCAGTGCTAACCACTGCACCACGTGCCGCCAGCCCACCTGCCAGTTCTTAATGACCCATTTGCAACCTCCTGCTAGTGCGGGGCATGAACCTCGATCCCGGCGCCAGTGAGGGACCGGAGCATCGGAGCAGAATTGGCGCCCAGCACCGATCCTGTTTTCTGCCCAATGCTGGATTCTCACTTTACCCTGTCCTGTGAATTCGCTGTCCTGTTGTTCTCCCATCACTTCCCCCACCGTAGAAACTATTCAACCCATGTTCACAACCACCACTTTGACGTTGCCACTTCCCGTGGCCTCTCTAGTCCCATCATATCAACCCCTTGGGTAAAAAACATTCCCCCAAATGACACTTAATAAACTTCCACTAGTCTAGCCTTTGGCCCTACATTCTCCATGATACTTATGCTACTATTTACTCTTGCTTCCACTCTGATGCTCTTGACTTTAGCTAAACTCCTACTCTCTTACACCTCGTTACTTCCCCTAGTACAGCCCCAATCTTTGTTCCTGTGAAATTCACAGGGCACACAGACTTCAATATGTCTGCCACACAACAGGTTGAGCAATTTATTGTCAGTTCTGGCTGTGCAAGCTTTGGGATCACTCTGGAACACAAAGCTCATGTCTGCTTCTGTTTCCCCAATACGTGTTCACTCCTTAAACTCTTCTCCCTAATCCCTCACCTCCAATAGCAACATGAGAAACACATGGACTTCATTGTAATTAACGTTGAGACTGCTGCATGTCGCTCTTTCCCTTGGCCATCAAGCCAAATTCCATCTTTCTCCAGGTTCTTTCCAAACTCTCCTCATGACCTCTCCGAGATTTGCTTGTGCATAGGACCCATGCAGCATCCAAAAGGTTAGGTAGGGTTACAGGGATAGGGTGCAGGTGTGGGCTCAAGAAGAGTGCTCTTTCCAAAGGCCGATGCAGACTCAATGGGCCGAATGGTCGCTTCCTGCACAGTAGGATTCTATGATAAGTAGATGTCCATTTATGAGCACCCATTCACCTGCACGCCCATATTAGGCAGGTCAGATTGTGCCCACAAGTACCCACTAGGCGGAGACATTTATCTGGTCACTCATTTATTTAATTTGTGTAAGACCTTGCAGTGAGAAAGTGACTATCTTGTTTGCCAATTATGTTTTGTAAATTTAGAGTACCAATTATTTATCTTTTTCCAATTAAAGGGCAATTTAACGACTTCCGATGGTGGCCATGCGCGGGTAGGTCGCATTTTCGGCAGCTCCCGCTGCAAGAAAAGTTGGACTCAACCTAAAGGACAGCCACACTGGGACGTTACTCTGGTGGGGATGGTAATTGCCGAGTAGCCGGAGGCAGCGACATTATGTTGTTCCCTCTTGTATTTGTTTGTTCTCTGGGTCTTCGGCCATGTTTTCGGCTTTTGTAGAGCTCGGCCGCAGAGGGAGGAGTGGAATGTGCGGGGCCTAAATGGGCCGGTCAAGAGGGCTCGCGTGTTCTCGCACCTAAAGGGGTTAAAGGCAGACATAGCCATGCTACAGGAGACGCACCTAAAACTTGCGGACCAACCAAGATTGAGAAAAGGGTGGGTGACCCTGCAATGCGCAGAGGCGTCGGCGGGCGAACGGAGTCCATTCTGTAGGATGGCGCGAGACTGGTGGAAGACAGATCACTGAAAGGTAGGTCTCAGAAGTGCGAGCATCCCTCAACTCCTGGTATCATGGTGTTGGTTAGTGTAGACTTGAGAGATGAACAGACACTTCCAACACTGATGAAGGTTCAACTCAATTTTATTAATTAGTTCTAACTAACTAACACACGATGACTGTGGGTCTAAATGATGCTAACTTAAACTAGAGACCTAAGCCTTGTCCGAACCAGTTGATTCTCTCAGCACGTGTTGTGAGTCTATGCTGGGCTGGATGAGTTCTTGTTACACTGAGAGGCAGCACCCAGAATGAGCGGGAACCGTGGTGCCCTCTGCCTTTATAGTGTGTGTATTCTAACTGGTGATTGGCTGCGGTGTTTGTACATGTTGATTGGTCCCTGTGTGTGTCCATCAGTGTGTGTCTGCACCGTGATATACTGGTGTATATTATGACAGTGGGTGGGCCAGATGTTCCATTCGGGGCTGGATTCAAAGAACAGAGGAGTAGCAATCCTGGTCAGCAAACGGGTGGCTTTTGAGGCAGGGAATATTGTAGCTGACAAGGGGGGGGCAGATACATAATGGTCAGCGGGAAGCTGCAGGGGACTCAGGTGGTGCTAGTGAACGTTTACGCCCCGAACTGGGATGACGTGGAGTTTATGAGACGCACGCTGGGTAAAATTCCGGACTTAGACTCACACAATCTGATTATGGAGGGTGACTTCAACACAGTCACAGACCCTGTATTGGACCGGTCAAACCCCAGGTCGGGGAAGCGACCAGCGGCAGCTGAAGAACTGAAGGAATTCATGGAACAGGTGAGGGGTGTAGATCCGTGGAGATTCGCCCGACCGAGGGCGAAGGAGTTCTCTTTCTTTTCCCATGACCACAAGGTTTACTCCCGTATAGATTTATTTGTGATGAGCGGGGCGATGATCCCCGGGATGGAGGGGGCAGAATATTCGGCCATTGCAGTCTCTGATCATGCTCCACACTGGGTGGATATGCGTCTTGGGTGGAAAGGGGTCATCCCCACTATGGAGGCCAGATGTGGGGCTGCTGGCAGATGACGAGGTTTGTGGGCGGATAAGGAGGAACATTAAAATCTACCTGGAAACTAATGATACGGGGGAGGTAGCGGTGTCCACGGTGTGGGAGGCCCTGAAGGCAGTTATCAGAGGGGAGTTGATTTCTATCAGATCCCATAGAGAGAAGAAAGAAAGAGCGGAGAGAGAAAGGCTAGTCAGGGAGATACTCAGAGTAGACAGGAGTTACACGGAGACCCCCGTGATGGGGCTACTGAAAGAGCGCCGGAGGATGCAGGCGGAATTCGGCCTGCTGGCCACGGGGAAGGCAGTAGCACAGCTGAGGGGCTGTCTACTAGTATGGGGAGAAAGCGAGTAGAATGTTGGCGCACCAACTTTGCAAGTGGGAGGCAGCCAAGCAAATTGGGGAAATACGGGATAAGGAGGGCAACACGGTCATAGACCCAGAGGGGGTGAACAAAGTTTTTAGGGCGTTCTGCGATAAATTGTCAGAGCCCCCGCCGGGAGGAGAGGGGATGAAGCAATTCATGGACCAACTGAGGTTTCCAAAGGTGGAAGAGGATCTGGTGGAGGGACTGGGGGCCCCAATAGAGCTGGAGGAGATGGTAAAGGGGCTAGGGAACATGCAGTTGGGCAAGGCCCTGGGGCCGGATGGCTACCCTGTAGAATTCTACAAGAAATTTTCGGAACTGCTGTGCCCACTCCTACTAAGGACCTTTAATGAGGCCAAAGAGAGAGGGACCCTCCCCTCAACAATGTCACAGGCTTCGAATTCACTCATCCTCAAACAAGAGAAAGATCCGCTACAGTGTGGATCTTATAGACCGATATCGCTCCTGAACGTAGATGCCAAACTGTTGGCCAAGATCTTGGCTGCTAGAATTGAGGACTGTGTCCCTGGGGTGATAGGGGAGGATCGGACAGGCTTCATCAAGGGCAGGCAATTGAAATCCAATGTACGGAGGCTCCTAAACATCATCATGATGCCCTCAGAGGGAGGGGAGGCAGAAGTAGTGATGGCAATAGACGCAGAGAAGCCTTTGACCGGGTGGAATGGGAGTACTTGTGGGAGGCGCTAAGAAGGTTCGGGATCGGTGAGGGGTTCATAGGTTGTGTCCAGCTACTCTACCAGGTCCCTGTGGCAAGTGTGTGCACAAACAGGGTGAGGTTGGAATACTTGAGGCTCCATCGGGGGACATGGCAGGGGTGCCCCCTCTCCCCGTTACTATTCGTCCTTGCGAAAGAGCCGCTGGCTATAGCGCTGCGGACGTCAAGGAACTGACGGGGGCTGGTTCAGGGGGGGAGGAGCATCGGGTCTCGCTTTAAGCGGATGATCTGCTCCTCTACATTTTGGACCCACGAGAGGGGATGTGGAAGGTCATGCAGATTCTGAGGGACTTTGCCAATTTCTTGGGGTACAAGCTAAAGAGAAGAAAAGCGAGATGTTTGTGATCCAAGCTAAGGGGCAGGAAAAGAGACTGGGAGAGCTTCCGCTGAAGTTGGTCGAGAAGAGTTTTCGGTACCTGGGGATACAGGTGGCTCAATAGTGGAATGCCCTCCACAAGCTTAATCTATCTCGGCTGGTAGAGCAGATGGAGGGGGAACATGCTCCCGCTATCTCTAGAGGGGAAGGTGCAGACCATTAAGGAGACGGTCCTCCCCAGATTCCTGTTCGTCTTCCAGTGCCTTCCCATCTTCATCCCTAAGTCCTTTAAGCGGGTGAACAAGATCATCTCGGGATTCGTACGGGCAAATAGGACCCCGCGAGTAAAGAGACTGTATCTAGAGCGCAGTCGGGGGGGCTGGTGCTGCCAAACATTTGCAGCTACTATTGGGCGGCTAACATAGCCATGATTAGGAAATGGGTATTGGGGGAGGGGTCGATGTGGGAGCGGCTAGAGGCGGCCACATGTAAAGGTACCAGCCTAGGGGCACTTGTAACGGCACCTCTGCCGTTCTCGCCGTCCCGCTACTCCTCCACTCCGATGGTGGTGGTGGCATTAAAGATCTGGGGTCAGTGGAGAAGGCACAGGGGTGTGGAGGGAGCCTCAGTCTGGACCCCGATACGCAACAATCACAGATTTGTCCCGGGCAGGATAGACGGAGGGTTTCAAAGCTGGCATAGGAGAGGCATTAAAAAGATGGGGGACTTGTTCATAGACGGGACCTTTCCCAGCCTGAAAGTGCTGGAGGAGAAATTCAGTTTGCTACCTGGGAATGCTTTCGGATACCTTCAGGTACGCGCCTTTCTGAAAAAACAGGTGGTGTCATTTCCACTGCGACCCCCACACAGGATACAGGATAGGGTGGTTTCCGGCACCTGGGCAGGGGAGGGGAAGGTGTTGGACATCTACCAGGAACTTCAGGAGGTGGAGGAAGCCCCAGTAGAGGAGCTTACGGGCAAATGGGAGGAGCTAGGTGGAGAGCTGGATGCGGGCCTGTGAGTGGATGCCCTAAATAGGGTCAATTCCTCTTCATCATGTGCCAGGCTTAGCTTAATCTAGTTTAAGGTGGTCCACCAGGCGCACATGACGGCAACCAGGATGAGCAAGCTCTTTGGGGCTGAGGGTAAACGTGCGAGGTGTGCGGGAAGCCCTGCAGATCATGTCCATATGTTCTGGGCATGCCCGGCTCTTAAGGGATTCTGGTGGGGTTTTGCTCAGGCAATGTCCAAGATCTTGGAGACCCAGGTGGTGCCGAGTCCAGAGATAGCGATCTTTGGTGCGTCAGATGATCCGGGAGTTCAGGGGGCAAAAGAGGCCGACGTGTTGACCGTTGCCTCCCTGGTAGCCCGGAGATGGATCCTTTTAATGTGGAGGGACTCAAAGCCCCGAGTGTAGAGACCTGGGTTAGTGACATGGCTGGGTTTCTCCGTCGCAAGAAAAGAAAGTTTGCCTTGAGAGGGTCCATGGTGGGGTTTTCTCGGAGGTGGCAGCCGTTCCTCGACTTTCTAGGAGAGCAGTAAAGGTCAGCAGCAGCATCCCCGGGGCGGGGGGGGGGGGGGGGGGGGGGGGGGGGGTGGAATTGTTACGTTGTACTGATCTTTTCTTTGTATATATGGTTAACTTTTATTTTATTTTGTTATGTTAACGGTTGCGCACGGTTATGATTTTGAGAAAAATTTTGAATAAAAATAATTTTTAAGAAAAGGGCAATTTAGCATAACCAATCCACCAAACCATCACATCTTTGTGTTCTGGGGGTGAAAACCATGCAGTCATCGGGAGAATGTGCAAACTCCTCACGGACAGTGACCCAGGACAGGGATTCGAACACGGGTCCTACAGTCCCAGTGCAAACCACTGCGCCATATGCCGCCCTCTGTTTGTTAATTTAACTACTCAAGTCTTCACTTTAAAAAAGCTAACCCTTTAGTTGGAAGACATGTTCAGATTCCTTGGGAGTATGACAGTGCAATTTGTTGGAATGTGATTTGCTGTGATGCGTCACTTCTCTTTCCCCAGCAATCAGCATAACAAGCTTCATATCCCTTTGTAGGTTCTCTTTGCTTGCTTCATCATTTTGTTGACTTCTTTCCTAATCTTTTCACAATGCCACATAATCGGACCACATAATTGGTTTTCTTCCAGTTTGCATTGTCACTGAGCACAAACACAGAGGAAATTTCGGGCCTCGGTGTTTTGAAACAGGTGGGAGGATGTTGCAAGAAATAAATGGCCCAGTGATTCATCAAAAGAAACATTCCCATCGCGAATAGTCCTGGGATGAAAGAAAACCAAGATTAGAGCAGGCAATGAGAGGTGGTGCTTTGGGAGACTCGTTTCAGTCAAAGAATGGCACTCAAGTGCCTTAGAAACAGTGGCGAAAGAATACATTCCCTTTGAGCCTGTTCTAGCATTCAGTTAGATCATGGCTGATCTTCGCCTGAATACATCTTTGTTCCAATTCCCTCAGCACACACTTACCCAAATGCCAATCACACAGCCTTTGTGGGAGCATGTGCCACATTTCCACTGCATATTGTGAGAAAAAGTGCTTCCTAATTTCATTCTTTAGTCGCCTAGCTCTAATTATTCTGGGTTTGCCCACTAGAGAGAATAATTTCCCTGTATATACCCTATCAAATTGCTTATCATTTTAAACACCTGACTCAGATTACCCCTCAACCTTCTAAGCTCAAGGGAAGGCAAGCCATTTTTTATGCCATCTATCCCTGCAATTTAAGCCTTCAGCACTGCTGTCATTTTGGCGAATCATGTGTGCTTGTTTGCATTCCTGAGATACAGAGCCTAAAACTGAACAGAGATGACCCCAGGTGGGGGTCAACACTTTGTGAAGTATCACTTTCTTACTTGGGAATTAGAATCCCCTTGAGAAAGGGTCAGTATACCTTTTTAATTACCTTTCGTACCTGTGCATCAGTTTTGATTTGTCGAAATGGGCACCTAAATTCTCTTGCTTCTCCATAGATCCTATTTTTCCAGCATTAGGAAAACATGCCGTATTGTTGTTCCCAGGCCAAGACTTGATTATTTTGTTCTTTCCCACGTTGAAGTCCATTTGCCATGATTTTGTGCGACCATTTAGTCTCTGTCCCTGTGTGGCTCCAGTTCCCATCCAGAAAACGTACACTGCTTCCCAATAATGTCGTCCTGAAAAAACCTGCACTTGTATGGCCCCTCAATTATGTAGTCAAATATTTCTGAGTACTTCACACAATTAATTACTTTTTAAAAATAAATTTAGAGTACCCAATTATTTTTTCTCCAATTAAGGGGCAATTTTAGCGTGACCAATCCACCTAACCTACACATCTTTTGGGTTGTAGGGGTGAAACCCACACAGACACGGGGAGAATGCGCAAACTCCACACTAACAGTGACCCAGGGCCGGGATTCGAACCCAGGTCCTCAGCACTGCAGTCTCAGTGCTAACCACTGTGCCACATGCCGCCCTGAATTACTTTTTTAAGTGCAATGACGGTTGACCTGTGGGAAGTCAATGGCTACTATGATATTGATGTTTCCATCCAAATCCACCCACTCATGAACCAGTTCCTGGTATTTATGTTGCTAAATCCGACTCCATTATGCCAGCAGCAACCTTGAAGTTCTAAATTTAAAAAAAATATGTGTTTATTGGTAATTTAAAAATGTCATATTAATCAAAACAACCCAAAACAATCAAACAGAAATGCACAATAGAAGAGAAAAAAAAGCAAAAACATACACAACACCTAATTAACTTGATCACAAAAACTAACCAAAATCCCCGAACAACTGACAGTGACTAACTCCTGAAAAAAGGAAATGAATGGTTGCCATCTTAGATAGAACCTCTCCTCTGACCCTCTGATGGTGAACGTGACCTTCTCCAAATGCAGAAATGACATGCGATCAGGCAGCCAAGCTGAGGCACTGGGGAGAACAGGAGTCCTCCACCCAAGCAGCATTCGCCTCTGGGCTATCAACGAGGAAAAGGCGAGGACATCCGTCTTCACCCCAGGCTGAATCACTGGTGAATCTGATACCCTAATTATAGTCACCAGCGGACATGGATCCAAATCTGTGTGTCTGACGGGGGGTATGGAGCTTCCCTCCCGACAAGGAATCTGGTACCGGGTTCTACTCTTTCAGTGCACCAACTCGTGCCGTCAAGCGGAAAGGAATATCTCTGACATGGTGTTAATGAAAGAGGCCTAGAAGCCGATCAACCTACGACAGGACCAGAACATATGTGTATGATTATAATAATAATCGCTTATTGTCACAAGTAGGCTTCAATGAAGTGACTGTGAAAAGCCCCTTGTCGCCACAAATTGGCGCCTGTTCGGGGAGGCCGGTACAGGAATTGAACCCGCAATACTGGTCTTGTTCTACATTACAAGCCAGCTATTTAGTCCACTGTTCTAAACCAGCCCCTAATTAGATGTATACCGCACAATTGGGTAATCCTGAAACGACTTTGTAGTTAACCGTTGAAATGTGGCTGGGGTGTTTTTCATGCCAAATGTCATAACTTTGAATTGGTATATACCATCTGGAGTCACAGAAGCTGAAATCTCCTTCGCCCTTTCGGATAAAGGTACCTGCCGGTAACCTTTAAGTAAATCCAGTTTGGAAATAAAAGCTGATTGTCCCACTTTCTCAATGCAATCTTCCAAACGTGGTATAGGATAAGAGTCCATTCTTGTAACTGCATTAACCTTTCTATAGTCCACACATTTTTTTTTTAAAATTTAGATTCCCCAATTATTTTTTCCAGTTAAGGGGCAATTTAGCGTGGCCAATCCATCTACTCTGCACATTTTTGGGTTGTGGGGGCGAAACCCACGTAGACACGGGGAGAATGTGCAAACTCCACACAGACAGTGACCCAGAGCCGGGATCGAACCTGGGACCTCAACGCCGTGAGGCGGTTGTGCTAACCACTAGGCCACCGTGCTGCCCTCTATAGTCCACACATAACCGTTGGGTACCATCCAGTTTTGCTACCATCACTATGGGTGAGCTCCATTGGCTGCAACCCACTTCAATTATGCCATTTTTAAGCATACTCTCAATCTCTTTGTTAACCTGTGCCAATTTTAAAGGGTTAAGCCTATATGGATGTTGTTTGATTGAAACAGCATTTCCCACATCTACATCATGTATAGCCATTTTAGTACTTCACAATTTATCCACAAACTTGCCCATGTGATTTCAGTAACTCTTTCAGGTCAGTTCATTTTTCCTCTGGAAGGTAACTCAACAATTTATCCCAATTTTTAAGAACATCCTCATTTTCCAATTTAATTTCTGGTATATCAAATTCACAGTCATCTGGATTTGGTTCGTCACTTTGAGTGAGAATCATTAAAACCTCCTTTTTCTCTCTTTCCCTTTCAAAGTACCTTTTTTCTTTCCTTCTTTTTTTTATAAATTTAGAGTACCCAATTATTTTTTCCAATTAAGGGGCAATTTAGTGTGGCCAATCCACCTACCCTGCACATCTTTTTGGGATGTGGGGGTGAAACCCACGCAGACACGGGGAGAATGTGCAAACTCCACACGGACAGTGACCCAAAGCCGGGATTCGAACCCGGGTCCTCAGCGCCGTAGGCAGCAATGCTAACCACTAGGCCACCGTGCTGCCCGTTCAAAGTACCTTTTAAGCATATGACACACTCAGTGTGTCTTCCTTCTATCTGGCGTTTTTACCACATAATTCACCTCACTTAATTTACTTTCGATCTGATAAGGTCCACAAAACCTTGCTTTTAAAGGTTCACCTCCCACTGGTAACATTACTAAAACTTTATCTCCAATGGCAAAACTACAAACTTTGGATTTCTTGTCCACTACCCGTTTCATCACATTTTGTCCAACTTTTAAATGTTGTCCAGCCAATTCACCTGCTCTATTTCATGGTTGCCTAAATTTGACACGTAAACCAATAATGTAATTTTCGATTTCTGACTCACCAATTTTTCCTTAATCAGTTTAAGTGGTCCTCTTACCTTATGACCAAAAATTAGTTCAAAAGGACTAAATTTGGTTGTCTCATTAGGTGCATCCCTAATTGCAAACAGTACGATTGGAATTCCTTTATCCCAATCCTCTGGATAATCTTGACAATAAGCCCCCAACTTGGGTGGGATTCTCCTCTACCCGGCAGGGTGGGCCGTACCGGCGTCGAGGAGTGGCGTGAACCACTCCGGTGTCGGGCCGCCTGGAAGGTGCGGAGGATGGGTCTAGGCCGGCACCGGTGGGGTTGGCACTGCGCCAATCGACGGCGAAGGCCCTCCGCTGGCTGGAACGGAAGGAAAGAGTGCCCCCACGGCACAGGCCCACCCGCGGATCGATGGGCCCCAATCGCGGGCCAGGCCACCATGGGGAGACCTCCTGGGGCCAGATGACCCCAGGCCCCCCCCCCCCCCCCCCCCCCCCCCCGCCCCGAGGACTCTGCAGGCTGCCAGCAGAGCCAGGTTCCGCCGGTAAGGACCTGGTTTGATTAACGCCGGCGGAACCGGCCGACAACGGGCGGCTGCTCGGCCCATCGCGGGGCAGAGAATCGCCGGGGGGGGGGCACTGCCAACGGCCCCCGACCGGCGAGACGCGATTCCCGTCCCCGCCGAAAAACCGGCGCCGGAGAATTCGGCAGCTGGAGTCGGAGCGATGGGGCGGGATTCACGACGCCCCCCGGCGATTCTCCGACAGGGCGGGGGTCAGAGAAACCCGCCCATTTTCTTTAATGTCTGATGCCACCTTTCTAACACTCCCTGTGATTCTGGATGGTATGTAGTTGATTTAAATTCTTTTATTCCTAAGGTATCCATAACTTCTTTGAATAACCTCGAGGTAAAATTTGTTCCTTGATCCAATTATATTTCTGTGGGTAGTCCATATCTAGTAAAGAATTTTTTTGTTGTTGTATAAACTTAGAGTACCCAATTCATTATTTCCAATTAAGGGTCAAATTTAGCATGGCCAATTCACCTAGCCTGCACATCTTTGGGTTGTGGGGGCGAAACCCAAACAAACACGGAGAGAATGTGCAAACTCCACACGGACAGTGACGCAGAGCCAGGATCGAAGCTGGGACCTCGGCACCATGAGGCTGCAGGGCTAACCCACTGCGCCACCATGCTGCCCATCTAGTAAAGAATTTAAGTAATTCCTCCACAATTTTTTTAGCTGTAATATTACATACTGGAATGGCCTCTGGAAACCTAGTAGACACATCCATTATACTCAAAAGATATTGATTCCCACTTTTCATTTTAGGAAGCAGTCCTACGCAATCAATTAGGACCCTTGTAAAAGGTTCCCCAAATGCTGGAATGGGTATTAAGGGTGATGGTTTTATCACTGCTTGAGGTTTCCCTATCACTCGACATGTGTGACATGATTGACAAAATTAAACTACATCTTTATGTAGTCCAGGCCAATAAAAATGTTTTTGTATTTCATCTTGAGTTTTTCTTATTCCCAAATGACCTCTCACTGGTACATCATGTGCAACTCGCAACACCTCCTTTCTAAACCCTACCGGCAATACTACTTGATGAACTTCTGACCACTTTTCATCCGCCTGCATACGTAAAGGTCTCCATTTTCTCAACAAGACATTACTTTTAAGGTAATAACACTCTGGTATACACTCAGATTCCCCTTCCGTGTATGCTTACTGATACATCCATTTTATTTCTGCATCTTTCTGTTGTAACTCCGCCAATTTTCCTGAACTAAAAATATCTGCCTCACCCTCCACCTGTTCTTGTTTTTTTAAACCATCTGATCAAAATCGTTTCTGATAATTGCACTTCAACTCCATCTTCGTGTTTGATTTCTCGTCTTGTCTTCACATGTGACTTTGCAACCTTGTTGCTACACAATCTGAAAAAATCCCAGGATATTCGTCCTTCAACACTTCAGTTGTCTGATTGTCCACTGGCTTATCAACCACAGTAGGCATCACTCCCACCTATGATCCAGCTACATCATTACCCAAGATAAACTGTATTCCTGGACAAGATAGTTTCTGTATTACTCCGACTACCACTTCATTGCTCTTCACTGGACTTTCCAACCTTACCTTATATTGGGGCAGCACGGTAGCATAGTGGTTAGCATCAATGCTTCACAGCTCCAGGGTCCCAGGTTCGGTTCCCGGCTGGGTCACTGTCTGTGTGGAGTCTGCACGTCCTCCCTGTGTGTGCGTGGGTTTCCTCCGGGTGCTCCGGTTTCCTCCCACAGTCCAAAGATGTGCGGGTTAGGTGGATTGGCCATGCTAAATTGCCCGTAGTGTTCTAAAAAGTAAGGTTAAGGGGGAGTTGTTGGGTTACGGGTATAGGGTGGATACGTGAGTTTGAGTAGAGTGATCATTGCTCGGCACAACATCGAGGGCCGAAGGGCCTGTTCTGTGCTGTACTGTTCTAAATAATGGAACACTACTCCTCTTACCCTGAATTCTACATATTACCACATTTTCTGGCATCATTCTTCCCAAACTACATAACTCCTCATTTCTTACCATCAAAAATTGACTGGCTCCCGCATCTCTTAAAATTGTGACTTCTTTACCTGCTCCTCTTGATACACATGAGTAAACTTTACCCACACAAGTGTTTTTTAAAAAGAGATCTGGCACCTTCTTATCAATCACCTCTTGATCAGGCTCTACAATCTTTTGCACCTCCTTCACTTCACTTGGGATTTCCTTTACCACTTTAACAAACCCCACTGTCTTACCCTGTTTTACCACATCAGCCTTCCCAGTGCTTTTCTTCAACCACCAACACTGTGACTTTACATGGCCTAGTTTATTACAGTGAAAACATTTGAAACTTTTCATTTATTTTCCACCCTCCTGCATTTCTTTTTAAATCTGAGGTACACCCTCCTTATTATCTCCCATCAGATAACCTTTACCTTTTCCACTTGAGTATTTCTCATGTCCCCAGTTTCTATCCCTCACAGGCTGAAATTGATGTCGGAAACCAAACTTTGATTTATGAACTAATTCATAATCATCTGCCATTTCTGCTGCTAATCTCGCAGTTTTAACCCTCTGCTCTTTCACATGAGTTCTCACTACATCAGGAATTGAACTTTTAAACTCCTCCAAAAGTATAATTTCTCTGAGAGCTTCATATGTTTAGTCTATTTTCAAAGCCCTGATCCACCTATCAAAATTACTCTGTTTGATCCTTTCAAACTCCATATATGTTTGACCAAATTCTTTCCTTAAATTTCTAAACTTTTGTCTGTAGGCTTCAGGCACTAGCTCACATGCACCCAAGATGGATTTTTTCACCTCCTCATACAACTCAGATACCTCCTCTGATAGTGATGCAAACACTTCACTAGCCCTACCTACCAGCTTTGTTTGAATCAGTAATACCCACATGTCCTGTGACCATTTCATTTGTTTAGTCACCTTCTCAAATGAAATGAAAAAGGCTTCTACCTCCTTCTCATCAAACCTTGGCAATCCTTGGACATATTTGAATAGATCTCCACCAAGCCTTCGACTATGACGCTCTTTCTCACTATCCTCATCACTATCATCCAACTGTATATTTCCCTTTATGCCTGCCAATTTTAACTGACTGTCATGTTTCATGGCCATTTTCTGAAGTTCAAACTCTCTCTCTTTATCTTTTTCCCTGATCTGTATCTCTCTTTCTCTTTCTTTTTCCTCTCTATCTCTTTCGTATTCAAGCTGCTTTAATCCTTTCTCAGGTTCCATTTGTTTAATTTGTAACTGCATTTTTGCCATTTCCAATGAGTCAAACTGTATCTCAGGCAAATTTAAATGCTTAGCCACCACCATAATTACCTCATCTTTTCGCATTTTGTCAGGTAATGTTAACTGCAATGTTTTTGCCAAATCTAACAGTCTGCTTTTAGTCTCTGTCCGTAAGGTACTGCGTATGACCGTCTCCACCCCCAAAATCTTCAGAGCCTCTGAAAAAGACCTTGTCCACAACACACTCCCTACTTAAACTAGAATACCACAACTTAAAAGCAACCACAATATTCTCACCCCTCACTGTCTTTAAGTTCACTACGCCAATCCAATAGATAGACTTTTATCCCCCTTGAGCCCCTAATTTGTTATGGGCCAGGGTTTAGAGAACCCCAAAGTGTATCATGGAGTTCACCTGACCCACAACTTGTAATAGATTGTGGTATGGGGAGCACACAGCCCACTCTACAGGTGTGGTGTACAGCAGAAATGGAAAAGTATTTTTTAAAGCAAAACAATGTTTATTCTATGAACTCAAGTTAACCTTTTTAAAACATACAGTGAACATCTTAGCAACCATTAATTCAAATACAACCCCCAAAGAATACAACACTACGTAATCCTTAAGCTGTCCTTTTAACATCCATAAGACTGAAAAAATAACTTTTAACAGAAGCACATCAGGTTAAAGTCAATACTGAGCGCAGTTATTAGTTTTAAATCACCATAGGATCGATTTACAGTTTTTAGAATACAGAGAGAGAGACTAATATCCCTTCTGGCTCTGACTGCAGCTTCCCAGCTCTGAAAATAAAACTAAAACACACCCTGCAGCAAACAGCCTAAAACGAAAGTAAGAAAACTGACAGACAGCCCAGCTCCACCCACACTCCGACAATACTGATAAACACCCATTTCTTAAAGGTACATTTCTTAAATACCCATTTCTTAAAGGCACTCTCACATACCAAGCACTTCACCCCTGTATGCTTCACCCGATGCCAGTGTTATTTTGTGTTGCCCTATTATGTATTTTCTTTCATTTCCTTTTCTTTTCAAGTACCTCATGATTTGTTGAGTTGCTCGCAGAAAAATACTTTTCACTGTACCTTGGTACACGTGACAATAAACAAAATCCAAATCCAATCCAATTTACTGGATATTTCCCACCTGTATTAGACCTTCCAAAATGCACTACCTCACTCAATCCCCAAAACTACACTTTAAAATTTTCTTTCATAAAATGTGTTCCCTTGGCTGTTTGCATTTCAAAATCCAGACCAGGGTTTCCAAATGACACTTTTCAACAAAGCTTCCACTTCTCTTTTAATAGTGAATCCAGTCCAGGATTTTACACCAACCCCTTTAGGATTTCTTTGTCTTCAATGCTGTGCAAACTTCTCACAATTGTGTGAACTTTCAATTCCCAAACTGTATTAAAATGACATCAGTCTTTTTTTAACCTTTGTAGGCTGCTGACCCAGTATAAATCTGGTTACTGCAATTGTCTCTTTAACTCAGAACACTTTGTTTACTCTTCTTCAATTCTTCTGAACTATACTTTGATGTCTGTTTACTTAACTCCAGTCTTCTTGGACACCTCTTAATTTCTCTAGTTTCCTCAACTAGCTGGACTTTAGATTTGTGGCATCTGTTTTCTTAACCATTACTTCAAAATATGGGCCATTTTTCTAGTAAAGCGAGAGAGAGAGAGATATTCCCTCTCCAGGTTTCTAAATCAACTGCTTCTAGCAGAGCTATAAGAGCTTTTTCTTTAAAAAAAATTAAATTTAGAGTACCAATAATTTTTTTTCCCAATTAAGGGGCAATTTAGCGTGGCCAATTCACCTACCCTGCAGATCCTTATGGGTTGTGGGGGTGAGACCCATGCAGACAAGAGGAAAATGTGCAAACTCCACATGGATAGTGACCTGGGGCCGGGATCAAACCTGTGTCCTCGGTGCCGTGAGGCAGCAGTGCTAACCACTACACGACCGTGCTGCCCAGAGCTATGAGAGCTGCCTTCTCTCTCATTACCTATCTTCAACTGCAATCCAATTAACTAAACTAAAACTTAAAGATTTGCCTACCTTACAGGGCTCCAGCTGTTAAACAATACCCTCAGTCTTATGCTTTTTATTTATTCTTGATGCCGTAGCCCTCTCTAAGCACACTAGAAACACAGTTGGAACTTAACTAATGCCCACACATACAAACACCTTTGTCCAGCATGAATCTAACGAGAGGTTTTATCCGTCCAGGCACAGAACATCAAATTAAACCCTTTTAAAGATATACCTTATTTCTTCGGCAGCACGGTGGTGCAGTGGTTAGCATTGCTGCCTCACAGAACCAAGATCCCAGGTTCAATCCCGGCCCTGGGTCACTGCCCGTGTCGAGTTTGCACATTCACCCCGTGTTTGCGCAGCTCTCACCCCCACAACCCAAAGATGCGCAGGGTAGGTGGATTGGTCACGCTAAATTGACCTTTAATTGGAAAAAATTAATTGGGTACTCTAAATTTATTTTTTAAAAGATATACCTTATTTCTAATGATTACCAATACAAAAATAAATCCCTTAAAACCAACTTTGTTTTCGTAACTAATGGCATGGATCACTTGGGTCCAATAGTTTGTTTGTATGCTGTAAATTTGATATAGTTCTATGCAGACTAAAATCATATTTTACTACAATGATGCAAAGTGGCAAATCATGAATTGATTTATTGATATAAAACACACAATGAATGGTATACAGTTTTCACAATGAGTACAATGAATTTATCTGCGTCAATTGGTTTTGACAAATGATAAATGTGCAGCTCACTGAAACTTTGAATGTTGGTAAACTCCTAAAGCTAAACTGGTCCAGATCCTTTCAAAGCAAAACAGCTCCTGTTCATGTTTCTGGAACCACGATCACTCTATCGGTTAGGAGAGGATTCCCTGTCACCTGTCGTAAGTCAGTGTTTAGACAATGAACTATCCATGATTTAATTAATCATAATGGAAATTTTAACAAACCTAAGCGAAGACAAATAAGATCATGTTTGTTGATGACCTAAATATTTAACAATGAGATAACTAGTTCAGCTGGCTTACCAGCTGGTATCTTTCCATTGTTTCAGAATACAACAGTTTGCATAATTGAACTGTACCCTTGCCATGACATCTGAGATAGGCTCCCCCTTATCTGAGACTCTGGGTGATGGAGTTAACTACTTTTGAGCTGATCTTAATAACAGAGAAACTTAGCAAGTTAAAATTCAGCACAATCAACCCAGGCAAAATCAAATTGGCTCACAACATTTGCACACAAGTGTACTCACAGAGATCCATTCTTGATTGTTAAAAGAGATTTCTCCCTTGTTGTACACAAGGAATTACTCCTCAATATTCAGAGTCACTCCTCATTATTTATCTCCACATTATAAATCAGATTTGCTCCTCATTCTCCACATAAATAATCTTAATCATAATATTCTTCATGTCCTGTTAAGGCATTGATGTGGAATGGTGTGGCTCCACTGACAGAAGACACTCTCTGATGGTTTGTCTGAACAGCCATTCTTTATACGTGAGCACAGGCAGTAAGGTTAGATTTGTGACTCCACCTGAGAGACAATCACACCGACACTGATTTTGTTCTTAACCAATAACTATGTAAAACCTCAAGCTGGAGCCACTGAGCAGTGATGAGGGCCAGAATTCTCCAGCCCTTCCCACTGATGGGAGGCAGGATTCTCTCAGCACAGGCCGGGCCGGAGAATCGGTGGGAAGGCTGCAAATTGCGCGACCCCAGTCCGCCGATTCCTCAGAGAGTGGAAACTCGGCACCATTTGCGCCAGCGCCCCCCCCCCCCCCCCCCCCCCCCCCCCCCCCCCACACCCGGCGATTCTCCGCCCGGGATGGGGCGAGCGGCGACGCGAAAAAACCCGAGTCCCATCGGCACCGTTCACATCTGGTCTTACCCGGCGGGACCTCGGCGTGCATGCATCCGGGGGCGGCCTGGGGGGGGGGGGTCCGACCCGGGGGGGGGGGGGGGGGGTCTCCGCTGTGGCCTGGACGCGATCGGGGCCTACCCACCGCTGGGCCGGCCTCACGTGCTGAGGGCCTCTTTTGTTCCGCGCCGGCCCCTGTGGCCCTATGCCATATTGCGTCGGGGCCGCGCGGAGAAGGGAGCCACTGCGCATGCACGCATTAGCACCGGTCCCACTGCGCATGCACAGACCCGGAGCGCCCATCTGTTGCCTGGATTGGCAGCTGGAACGGCGTGGGTCGCTCCAGTGCCGTGCTGGCCCCCTGCAGGGATCAGAATCGCTGCTCCTGAGGCCATGTTGACGCTGTCGAGAAACGCAACGGGTTAGCCTCAGGATCAGAGAATCCCCCCCCCCCCCCCCGGATCTTCCAGTCCTGCCAAAGCCGACCACTGCTGTGGGTTCCCTGACAGGGGTATGGGCAAGGAATGTAAATCACCTTCCACTTTGGCGGGTCCAGAAGATCCCACGAGCCACCCCCATCACGGGAATATCCACTACAGGGGAAGTGGAGGGGAACTGGAGAATTCCGCCCAAAGGAGTGGAATGTAGTATAGAGGCCTGGTACAGACAGGGTCAATGTGGGACTGAGTGTAGTACTGCCCACACAGTGATGTAAGAGAACACATGACCCCAACCTAGGGGTCAGTCTAGTGTTGCACAGAGCTGTGTACACAAGCAAGCAGAAAGACAGCTCTGAGCTTCAACCCTTTACTGCCTATTTACACATAGTTCCTGTAGTTAATAAATACATACAGTTAACCTACTTAAGACTTGAAAGACTTCAGTAAGATTGACCAAATGGTATCCAACACCCTACAACATGGAACACCTGGCTGATCTTAAGTCTTTCATTAATTTTTCAGATGTTTGTGCATTAATTTCCTTCCACACGCTAACCTAAGCCAGGAGCAGACAGGTGGCTGCACTGACTGCCATTTCCTTCACTGTGGGGAAGCACACAGCTCCCCTGACAGACACGTTTAATATTCAGCCTGTGGGATATTTGTGACGGTGAGAGTTTATGAAGATGGTACCCTGTGAATCCCTGGCAAAGTGACACAGTACAACACGGAGTTTCAAGCAGCTCTATCATCTTTTCCCAGTTAAATAAACTAAAGTAATTATCCGAATGTAATACCTGACTGTCTACAACTGCTGGCCACCACTTCACTTTTCATGTCCCGAATGACACTTGTCATTTTTCTACTTGCTTACTTGAGTACTTAAATTTGACAGGCATCGACTGAAAACACAATGTTTCAAGCTCCATTTCTCTCTTGAGGCTGGCAAGCTTCCAGCAAAGATGGAGAAGAAACAATGGTAGAGTAATGGTTACTATCCTGCGGGACATGCCACCTGACTTCAGACTGTGGGAAAATCTTTCATCTATTCACAGGGTGCCATTGTGCATTGAGTGCTTAATCTCTCGTACAAGCAGGGAGCTAATGCAGAAAGATTACCTGAAATAAAACACCCATACAGCTCCACTCATTCGATTAAAATATTTCAGACATTTAATAAACATCAAATGCAGCAGCAACATGATTTTACTTGGTCATGTCAAACAACAGAGAATTCTAGATCAATTTCTGGCAACGTACAGTGGGATTGACTTGTGTTTATTCTGTGGACATAATGTTAACGCTGTTCAGGTATACTGAATGGGAGAACAGGTTCAGCTGAACATCAATGTTATACTGCCACTGCTCTTTGAGAAAACAAGCCAAGACCTAGAAGGTGCCTCGTTAACCTTTGTGTTCATCAGAATGAATGCTGGATAAGAACTCTTTGTTAACGGTCATGTGCTTGTGGTACATCCCAACAGTAGTTCCAGAGTGACATTTTATCTTTATGCCGTACTCCTCTCTGAATGAACTTGCCAATTAGTGAGAACTTGTCAGCTCGTGTGTCCATGAGGAAGTGGACTGAAGTTGCCAAACTAATCATAATTAGGGACCTTACAGCCAAGATGACCATCAGGATAAGCTGGATTCAATTTGAACCCGATCCATAGCAATGAAAGGCCAGTATCAAACTCATTCTGTTACCTCATGGGATTTAATGGGGCAAGTATAGGAACCCTGTCCCTTCTGGGTGCTGTCAATGCATTAAGGTAATAAAAAGTTACTTTACAATTTAATGTGAGTGTTAGTTCTTAGGGCTGGAAAGTTTAGGCTGGGGACAGGCACACGGGTGGAGGGATGGGGAATTTTGCACTGCTGGTCAGTGTGAAAGTTCTCCCATTCCATCTCACCAGATAGGGAACAAATTCAGGTGGTTAATGGCCATTTAAGGTCAGCTGTCAGAGGTCGATTGGGATTTAATAATAATAATAATTGCTTATTGTCACAAGTAGGCTTCAATGAAGTTACTGTGAAAAGCCCCTAGTTGCCACATTCCGGCGCCTGTTCGGGGAGGCCGGTACGGGAATTGAACCCGCGCTGCTGGCATTGCTCTGCATTACAAGACAGCTGTTGAGCCCCCACAGACAATGGAGAACAGGGCAGTCCTTACTTTTCTTCAACCTCTCATTTGCTGATCCACCTATCCCTGATTGCCAGGGAATTGCCCCAAGGGGTCTTCAGATACAATTTTCATGGTGCTGAGCAAGAAGCATAAGATGCTAATGAGATTCTGCCTTTTAGATTAGCAGGGCTCCTGTGTTTCTGACATTTTTGGGTTCTTTAATCCATTCTTGTCCGCCCCATAAATAGTGCTGATATTCAGTAACTTTTCATTTGCGAAGCATGGAGATGATGAAGGTATGGATTACGCTTTTAGCAGAATGAGAAAGAAGTGGCAATGTAAGTGGGTAATGTTCTGAAAATGGAAAAGTGGAATTCGGAACAAACAAATAGTAAATTGAAAGAAAGCCATAAGAAGTCAACGTGTGCATTCTATGATCCCGTCCATCAGCAAATAAATGCTGCTGTGTAAAATTAGATTGGCGTTGGTCAGCAGGATATAATGGTGTATGTCTGCCGAGTAAACTGGATTTCCTTCTGTCAACTACATTATTGTTTCTAACATCCTGTTTCTGAAAGGTTATCCTCTTGTCTGTACAACTCCACAGGCCATGATTAGAAAATACAGCATCCATAGCTTTTTATGTAGAGTAATGGGATGACACAGAAGAATTCATTTTCATTCTTTGTGTAAGGTTTGCCATTTTGGAACACCTGGGGTAACTTCAATTGTGCTCTCTGGTTTTCAGTGTAACATTGTTCAATTATCTCCACTCTCCCCCTCTCCAACCCTCCTGAAGGCATTGAACCCTTGCTGGGATACAATTCAACAGGTTTCCTGCCATCATTTATGTTGTCGTGCCGAAATGTGGAAGGGGAATGAACATTAACAGGCCATTGTACCTTATGTAAAACTGAATGGTATCCACGCCGGCTCTGGGTCACTGTCTGTGTGGAGTTTGCACATTCTCCCCGTGTTTGCGTGGATTTCGCCCCCACAACCCAAAAGCTAGGTGGATTGGCCACTCTAAATTGCCCCTTAATTGGAAAAAATGAATTGGGTACTCTAAATTTAAAAAGAAAAAAAAAATGACTGAATTTACATCCTCCACCATCTTTCGCTTGTATGTTCATTTCAGTAAACTTGCAGATCTAGTCAATGTCCCATCACAAAATACAGGGGTGATTTGGTCATTGCAGCCATCCCCATGGGTCTGTAATATATGCTGCCCCAATTTCACTTGGAGATTAAACTTCCCTTCCATTGGTTATGAATGAAGAAATACCACACATATTTCATGTACTTTAATTAGTATAATGATTATTCAAATTCTGGAAGAATAAGTAGGATTAAGGTTTGTTCCGAGACATTATTTTTATGATAGGTGTCATTTTTTATTAACAGGATGTGATCGCCATGTTGGGCCAGTATCCCAGTTTGATTGCAGATGCTCATTGAGTGATTGAGTTACCAGCAGAGTGGGCGAGAATTAATCATTCAAAGGCTGTTGCTTCAACAACAGCTTTGGGTGGAGAATGATTGTCAACTATATTGTTCATAACCCACCAAATGACTTTGGGATATCCTAAGGTTGCGAAAGGGTACTATATGATTGCAGATCTTTCACTCTTTCATGTGTCAAAGGATTTTTAGCATCATGTGGCTCTATACAGTTTTACTATGTCTTAATTTATTTGCAAGCAGCATGATGGACATCAGATATCATTGTGATTTATTTCAGTTGGACGATATCCTCTGCTATTTCACCTGTGGCTATCCAATCAAACAAGCCGAATTAAATATTTTAAAGAAGAACCATACATCCTGAACAGCTTGTTTGTTAAATGTATTGTAGTTTGCTTCCAACCACAAAATCACATTTTTAATTCTGCCCTGATCTGGGATTGGTATTTCTTCTATTATTTTGTGTAACCCACGACATTCCTTCAGTTCGTGGAGTTACAGGTGGAATCTAGTGGAAGATGCTTGAAATCTTGCAAAGTTTTACATTCATTTTTAAAAAAATTTAGATTAGCCAATTATTTTTTCCAATTAAGGGGCAATTTAGCGTGGCCAATCCACCTACTCTGCACATCTTTGGGTTGTGGGGGCGAAACCCACACAGACACGGGGAGAATGTGCAAACTCCACACGGACAGTGACCCAGAGCCGGGATCGAACCTGGGACCTCAGCGCCGTGAGGCGGTTGTGCTAACCACTAGGCCACCGTGCTGCCCTTTGTACATTCATTTTAAAGTCTGAAAGATTTGCCAGAGATTTTTTTCAGTTCAGCAGAGCTGCTTTTCCAGCTTCATTGTCACCAGATTCACCCCACCGCTCATCCCCACATCTTCTTAACACTCCTGCTGTGCACACGACATGAGTAGAACATTTACTCAACATGAACTGTGAAATGTCAGGGGCTGGGTTCTCCAATAATGGGGCTATGTCCCCACACCCGCGTGAAACGCTGGCGTTTCAATGTAACTTTCCTTAAAATCCTGAGTGATTCTCCCATCTGCAGGGGCTGGCAGGGCCCCGGAGTGGTTCTCGCAGCTCTGGCTGCGGATACGGGACCCGCACTTAAGGTTGGGAGTCCGCGGAGCGGCACCAAAAATGTAGGGGCCCCCCCAAGATCGTGTGCACCCGCGGGTCCGTGACGCCCGATCACTCCCCTGGTCGTCCATGAGGCCCCCCCCCCCCAGTGAACGATCCCCCCGCCCATACCAGGGCGGCCACGAACTGACTCCGCAGCCGCCACCCAACGTTCCCGATGGCGGATAGGTGGTTAGAACCACACTGGTTGGAACTCGGCCACTTCTGCGTGGAGAATCGCGTGGGGCCTCTGTCAATGGGCCCCTACTCGCGCCACGGAGAATCCCGGGAGTGGCGCTGGTCCGAATTTCCGGTTTGACCATTCTCTACCCCCCCGTGCCGAACGTGATTTCGGTGCGGAGGCTCGGAGAATCCAGCCCCAGATTTGTCCAAAATTTGGGGACATGACGACCCCTTTTTGAAGGGGGTCCCAACAATCCTATCAGTGGAGAGTAGCAGCTTAGACCTTGTTCATCCATTACAACCAATTTGGGGCGGCACGGTGGCACAGTGGTTAGCACTGCTGCCTCACAGCTCCTGGGTCCCGGGTTTAATTCCGGCCTCGGGTGACTGTCAGTATGGAGTTTGCACTTTCTCCATGCATCTGCGTGGGTTTCCAATGGGTGCTCTGGTTTCCTCCCACAGTCCAAAGATGTGCAGCTTAGGTGGATCGGCCATGCTAAATTGCCCCTTAGTGTCCAAAAGGTTAGGTGGGGTTACTGGGTTATGGGGGTAGGGTGGAGGTGTGGGCTTACGTAAGGTGCTCTTTCCAAGGGCTGGTGCAGAACCAATGGGCCGAATGGCCTCCTTCTGCACTGTAAATTCTATGAACATTGATGCAAGTCTGAAGTTACAAAATAGGTCTTTACTTTGGAATCATTCAAAACACAGCAGCAAAACAAACTGACTCCATCAAATGAGCCTTGATATGATCATTTAAAAAAATAATTCTTTCAAAAAGTCTGACAAGAGTAACAGAAATGAAAGCTAAATACTCGGTAAGGAAAATAGGTGATAACCTGGCTGTGGGTCAAATGAATCCACTGTGCCATAGCTGCCAATTGCAAATAGAATACTTGTGTGTGTACTAAATATACTACAGTAAGCCACTTCACTGCTGTCGGAGCCATGGGCCTCCAGGGAATCATTCTCAAACATTAATCCGCATATGGCTTTGCCAAGTACTGGAGCTGTTTTGCCTAATGAGCACAAAGCTGCATTTCCCTTTTAAAACAAGGATAAAACTAAAAGCCATGGGCCAGAGACAATTTGCAGGTACTGGCTTGGAAATCAGAATGAAGGATCAGTTAAAATGTGCCTTCTTTCGCTTTTAACAGTTATGAGCTACAACTAAACTTAATTAAGTTCTTTATGTTTTGAGAAAAATCCTATCGCAGGAGCCAAACCCCAAATATTCCCCAGGCAATGTCTTCCAATAAATTGCAGGGCCTGCTGCTGAATGAATGGAAGTACTTAGGAAGCATTTTAGAATAAAAGTCCTTTGGTAGATGTTTAGTTTCCAGTCTGCTGACACTGGAATTCAGTTTATACGAGCAGGTTAGGAGCAGCATTGCTTTTCCCAGACCCGATCTCAGCAATCTTTAATGAAATCTCATTCACAATATGAAGCCATCTTCATTCATCTTTGCCTATGCTTGCTTTTCCGCATTGGCAGTTCCCCTGTTTGCTTAGAACGTTATCAGTGGAAAGTGCCTGCTGCTGTGACAGGCTTCATGCAGATTAGACCATGGAAATGGCTGCTTGATCATATGTTGTCGGCTGAGCTGAATGAGGCTGAGAGATTCCTGTAGATTCCCCTCTTACAACTTCCTCCCTAGTCTCTGCTCAATTCTATTTCACGCATAGTTTAGCAGCCTCCGCATCAGCTGGTCGGATGCGACAAGGTTATTGGCCAGGGCTACGTGGCTGTATTTTGAAAGGATGCTCGTCCTGTTTTTTTACTGGTCTAGGATTACCGTCAGGCAGGAACTAGAGAACAGTTTGGCAGTCCCTCTCCCTCACCCACTGCCCGAGACATTCAGCTCCTTTTGCACTCCACATCTGTGAGCTGCCTCCCATGGAACTTTCTGCGTTTTGAGTCTGAACACGCCGCAGTGCAAAGAAGGTTCGGAGGGAAACACACCACACACAGAGAGCGAGGCTGTGGAAAGAATCTGATTGAATGGGTTGCTATGGTAACTGACACCGGCAGGGAGACCCCGGAAAACTGGATCGTGAACGGGGGACATCTCCTGTGGCAGGCAAACTAAGTAACGGAGAGCCTGGGACAAATAGGTTCAGCATGGAGGACGGGTTTTCTGGCTACAACAGCCTTTACGACACCTCTTCACTGCTTCAGTTCTGCACTGGTAAATGATCTAAGCTTTTGCTATCAGTCTTTATAGAGACAAATCTATTAAGGGGAGAATTTAGACCTGCGTTGAGGTGTGTTTAAAGGTCAGGGATCCCCTTTGAAGATATTATTAAAGAAAACAGCATTATATTGGTAAATCTAGTGATCTCAGCTAGGTCACTTTCAGGTTTAAATTGAATTATGCTTCAGATTGGAAAGTTCTCGGGCTTTCCCACAACTTGGGTTCATTTTATTCAGCCCATTATAGTCTCGGATGACGTTTCTGGGGTAAATTACTAGCATGTACCAATAGAGCCTCTCTAGATTTGCAGTGCTGTTGCTGATTACATTGTGTTACTGTCACCTTTTCCGAGTGCGCACAGTGACATGAGTTGGATATTGGTCAGTGTGGATGTGGTATGTGTGAAGGCTGGTTCTGATAAAGAAGGTAGCGATCATTTGAATATTCAGATTACATCTTTTACTCAAGCCCTAATGCAATAGTTCAGCTCAGTTGGCTGGATGGCTGGCTGGTGAAGTAGAGCAAAGCCAACAGCGCCGGTTCAATTCCTGTACCGGCTGAGGTTATTCAGGAAGACTCCACCTTCTCAACTGTGCCCCTTGTCTGAGGTGTGGTGACCCTCAGGTTAAACCACCACCAGTCAGCTCTCCTCCTCAAAGTCTATGGTCTTTTAGTAATATAATGCTTCTCCTCAAGGAAAATGATTTGATGTGATTTTCCCCTGTTGTACATTTTGAGGCATTTTTCTGTGCTCAAGGTGCTATATATTCAAGTTGTTGTACCAGGCATTATGTAACAACAATTACTTTTTGATGGTAGTTTTCTTAATTCCCAATCTTTCATTTTATTATTATTATCATTATTTCCAGTGGGACATGGATCAAACTTTCCCTTGTGCTGTGGGACCCTGTGTCACTTTCGGGCTGCTGATCAGCAGGGGCCCACAGGCCGAATTCCCGTTCCCACAAAGGGGACACTGATGCAATAACAAAGTGCGGGCCTCATTTCAATCCCAACTTGACAAGCTACTGACGCCAACTGGTCATTACAAGGCAGCTCGCCAGTATTGGGCCAGGGGGAATGTTGACCAGCTGAAAGTTTGGCAGCACCTGGTGGGGGTACGGTGAAGGTGCGGGTAGGCAGGACAGAGAGGCTGAGTCCAGGCTGGCAGTGGTTAGTTTTATTAAGTAGGATTAACGGCACGGACCAAGCCTTTTAGCCCAATCGGTCCGTGCCAGTGTTTATGCTCCAGTTGGGCCTCCTCCCAATCTTTCTTCATCTAAATCTGTCGTCCTATCGATTTCCTTCTCGCTCCAATACTTGTCTAATTTCCCCTTAAGTGCATCTGTACTGCTTGCTTCAACCACTTCCCATGGTAGAGACTTCCATATTCCCATCACCCTTTGTAGGCCTGCAAAAATAATGAACTTATCTTTTCTGAGTGCCTTACTGCTCTAACACCAGTGCAATATGTTGTGTGCTCTGGTAATGCCAATTAAGGTTCTAATGTATGTCACAGGGCCCATATTAGCATATTAATAGCGATCTAATACCTGAACCAGTTGGTGCTCAAAGGGCCATTGATTGGCCCCTTGTAAAAGTTTTGTGTGTGTGGCAACACATTTGCTAGATTTTTATTTATTCCCCCCCCCCCCTAATTGAAGTAAAGTAATATTGTTTTATAAAATAAAGCTGATTTGAGGAAACAGAGGCAAATTTTCAACAGGTCCTTCGGAGATGAAAGTTCTAAATAACAAAACATTGCCATGTGATGTACAACCCAAATCCACTCCATGCAATGTCAATATAAACATCATCTGGTGTTTTACTGGGACCAATTAATTATTGATTGGTAAGGCACTGCAGATCATATTGCAGAACACTGTCAAAGATGAAGAAACTGTGAAGCCAAAGTAAGTCAGAAAGTAGTGATAGGTTAATGCCAAGCTTGTGTTAGGAGACATATAACAAGGCTTGATTTCAACAGTTAGACTGCAGTGTGTGGACTGCAATTAGTATCACCCCGAATGCCACATGGCACAGTGAATGAGATAAGTAAAACCAACCATATGATTAGTCAACCTTGTAATGATATGCTTCTCGTATATTCTTGGCATAGCATAATCTCGATTAGGTGCTACTACTAGAGGAAGCAGAAATGCTAGGATATCAATTCCTAAATGTCAGGCTGACAAGTCACAGGGTGAGGGGGAGGGTGTGGAAGCATGGGGGGGGGGGGGGGGGGGGGAGGGTATGGGGTGGGAATGAGTGGGGGCTGGGGAGGAGACTGGCACTATTCTGAGTTCCAGCTGAACAGGAAGAACATCTGTGCACTAAATGTGGGCAACTGTTACGACTTGCAGACATGTTACTATCTTAGTGGAAATCAGGAGCTGTCTTAATACCTGGCCTGAATTGATAATGATTGACAATAATGATAGGAAAGGATAGGCGACCTGGCTTGTTACTTCCGACCAGGTAATCTGCACAGAACTGAAACTTGGCAGATAGTTATGATTCAAGCCTTTGGGGTGGCACGGTAACTCAGTGGTTAGCATTGCTGCCTCACAGTGCCGAGGACCCAGGTTTGATCCCGGCCCTGGGTCTCTGTCCGCGTGGAGTTTGTACATTCTTTCCATGTCTGCGTGGAACCCCCGGAACGCAAAAAGATGTGCAGGGTAGGTGGATTGGCCACACTAAATTGACCATTAATTGGAAAAAAAGAATTGGGTACTCCTAAATTTAAAAAAAACTCTAAATTAAAAAAAAATTATTCAGGCATTTGCAGGTTTGCACCCCAAAACATAGAAAGTGGTTTCAAGATTATATCTATTGGATGGTGGTCAAAAGTTTCAATGGCTGGGAATAAAAAGAGTAACTGCGCTATTCATTTTTAAATTAAAGATATAATTGACTGCTACTGTACACCTGTGATTCGCAAATGGATTTATTTGTTGGATGGTGTAAACAAGGAATAGTTTCCAGAGCTGGCCCAGTGTTTAGATGTCCAGAGCATGTTTACGTTTAGTTAATTTGGCAATTCCTTTTACACATGAAGGATGAGATGAGCAGCTCCAGGGAATTGAAACAACTTCATTGTTATGGTAGGTAGGGGGCTGTGCTACAATTACAAGACGACAATTACGCACAGCAGAGGTAGAAATCAGTGCTGTATTCCAGCCCTTATGTACAAGACACTGGTACGTTTACTGATTCTGTTCTCAGCCCTATTACAATAGCTGAAATGAAAGTGCTGAGAATCCAGATGGCTCTTCTGCTGTCTTTGCGTTGCCATGGAATTATGTGGGAAAAAAATACCTCAGCGTTTAGGTCAGAATGTTTGGTTTTGAAGACTGAGAGAACTACATGCTGCACACAACAAGAAAGAGTCAAATTATTCAATTTACTACGTTGTGCCTTCAGATGGAATAATTCAAGGAACTCTGTATTGGTCGGACACTTCTGATCCCAGCATTCATTACAGCAACCATCTGTGGGCCACACTGTGCCATCCAGTAAGTGTATTAAATAGAAAGAAGCACAGGGTCACATACTTTACAGCTGTGGAGATTTATGATGACAGAGTCAGATTACAATGTAACTGCCTCTGTTTAGCTGCAGTAGATAAATTGACCTGTTATTCATGTCAAAAAAATCTACTGGTTGAAAGCAATAGGTAAGAAGTCCATGCTGGATTTTGTTAGTGTGAGGTTTGGCTGAGAATACTAATTGACGTGGGATAAATCATTTGCTGTGATGTTGGTTATGTTTTAAACACTGAACATGCTTCGGATATACACCTTGGGTGGGATTTTCCAGTCCCGTCCACCCCGACGTCGGAAATTCCAGCCCGAGGCCAACGGACCTGTTGAAGTGAGACTCCTTTAATAGAATTTGCAGTGCAGAAGGAGGCCATTCAGCCCATCAAGTCAGCACCAGCTCTTGGAAAGAGCACCCTACTTTAGGAGAAACTCTAGTTGGACTATGTAACCTATTCATCCTATAGGATGGGAACAAAGAGAGCAAAGGCTTTGTCCTCAGTTCTTGGATTTAGAAGTGGAGAAAGTATGGCCTGTATCACAACACTCTGTACATAGTCCTTGTTTGTAAATAAATAGTGTCACCACACCCTGGCTTGGTATGTGGTCACTAAGCCCCACTTGACCCGGAGTCGCAACACAGATTTTATCTAAAGTACCCAAGGTCATTGGTTGAGCCCAATATACTCCAGTCACCAGGTTTGTTAGTTTAAAACTTTATGAACAGTTTTGTGCTGTAGGTATTGAGTCTGACACTTGAGATCTGTGTTAAGATATTCCAAGTTGACTCCAGGTCAGAGCCTGGCAACCAATTGAGAAAATCAATATTTACCTCATTAGGTTGGGTTGGATCCACCACCCTGCCTAACCAGTTTATTCACCTTTTTACATCAACTGTTTTATGGCTTCACTAAGAGCAATGTAACATTTGCCTTAATCAGTGGAGTTAGTCAGGCTGCAGGAAGAATTTTAAACTATTGAAACTTTGCTTCAAACTTGATCCCACAGTTGAATGAACACTGTATTATGGTGGTTGTGTCTGTCACATGTGTGAGTGTCTGATGCGTTTCATATAGGAAACTTGCAGAACTGTCTGTGTGGAGTTTGCACATTCTCCCCATGTCTGCGTGTGTTTCCTCCGGATGCTCCGGTTTTCTCCCACAGTCCAAAGATGTGTGGGATAGGTGGATTGGCCAGGCTAAATTGCCCCTTAGTGTCCAGGGATATGCAGGTTAGGCCATGGGGCTATTGGGATAGAACGGGATAGATGGGTGAGTGGATATGGTTAGAGTGCTGTTTAGAAGGGTTGGCACAGACTAGATGGGCTGTATAGCTTCCTTCTACACTGTAGGGATTCTATAAAAACACAAGTAACCTTCTAGGGGCTGTTTAGCACAGGGCTAATGCGCTGGCTTTCAAAGCAGACCGAGCAGGCCAGCCGCACGGTTCGATTCCCGTAACAGCCTCCCCGAACAGGTGCCGGAATGTGGCGACTAGGGGATTTTCACAGTAACTTCATTTGAAGCCTACTCGTGACAATAAGCAATTTTCATTTTCATTTCATTATGTACAGTATTATCATTAAATGGACAGAAAATGTCCCACCCTTTTCCAACCCCCCCCTCCCTCCTCACCAGCCCCACTCTCTCTACACACACACACACACACACACACATACACAGACAAACAGCACAAAGGGGAAAGGGTTCTGAAAAAGGAAAGAAAATATAAGCACAAATAAAAGGATAAAGTTCTTTGATGCACTGGGATACCTTTCAGTCAATGTCTTTCTGAAGTTCAGCCTTTTGTTTTGGTACTTCTTCCTTTTAGGATTGAGGTGAATTTCTCCTGCAAAGTTTTCTACTTTCTCTGCAGACACAGCACCACTTCAGGTTCACAGCAGAGGATGTGCCAGGCACTCTGTTTTCAGAACAATTTCATAGAATTTACAGTGCAGAAAGAGGCCATTCAGCCCATCGATTCTGCACTGGCCCTTGGAAAGAGCACCCCACTTAAGTTCCACGCTTCCACCGTATCCCATTTATCCCCGTAATCCCAACTAATCTTTTTGGACACTATGGACACTAGAATGGCCAATCCACCTAACCTGCACATCTTTGGACTGTATGCAGCAATTATTTCATGTCAGCAAGCCGGAGAGAGAGGGAGAGCATTCCTTTCACTTCCAAGTTCTAAATACTTCTGCCCAGTTCTCTCAGAAAACATCGCGCAGGAACCAATCACTGACCGTTGCCAGGCAGAACACTGTCCCTGGTCAACCCACCGGTTGACAGTTAACCAACCGAACCAACTCCCTCCAAAGATGGTTCCTTAGATCCACTCAGTGCGGAAGAGTCTGGATTCTCCTTTGCAAAATACAAAGCCTTGGAACACAATATCCTGGCAAGCAGGCTATTTCAGCTTCAAATCCTCTGCTTAAAGACATATCCTGATTATGGGTCCACGGAGCAAAATAAAATAAATGTGAACCAAAGAAATAAACAGCACAAACTCGTACAACCGTTTATAGTTGATTATTGACCAGTGGTCATCTGGAGACCCTATAACGACAGGACATTTTGCTCGTCTGGTAAATTGTCCACCACGCTCGTGACAATTCCCGTGATGGATCAGACCAGAAGATTTGGAACCTTCTATTTATTATGAACACACGGACTTGTAACACTTGCGATGCTTCATTTTCTTTCAGCAGCAACACCAACAACCAAGAGGTTGACCTTATTAATTTAACAGAACTAGGGGGCACTGTTTTAAAATCAGGGGTTGCCCTTACCGGACAGAGATGAGGAGCATGTTTTCTCTCGGAGGGTTGTCCGACTTTGGAACTCTACCTCAGAAGGCGGAGCCACTGAATATTTTCAAGGCGGAGTTAGATCATTTCTTGTTATGCAAGGTTATCGCGGGTGGATGGGAATGTGGAATTCAAAACACAAACTGATGAGCCATGGTCTCGTTGAATGGAGGAGCAGGTTTGAGATGCTGAATGACCCACTTCTCTTATTTTATATTTTTGTGTGTTTGTATAAAAGTTGTCTGAATGTACTTCACAATTGGAATCAATGTAATGGCAATATAGATTAAGAGGTGACTTGTTAAAAACATAGGACGAGATTGCTTCTCCGTGGCGGGAGACAGCCTGTTGTCCGCCGATGGGATCCTCTGGTCTCGCTGCTGTCAAAGGGATTTCCCGTTGAATCCATCCCACACCGCCAGGAAACCCGTGGCATAGGGGCAGCACAGTAGCGCGGTGGATTAGTCCTGGTGCCTCACGGCGCCCAGGTCCCAGGTTCGATCCAGGCTCTGGGTCACTGTCCGTGTGGAGTTTGCACATTCTCCCCGTGTTTGCTTGGGTTTCTCCCCCACAATCCAAAGATGTGCAGGGTAGGTGGATTGGCCACGCTAAATTGCCCCTTAATTGGAAAAAATGAATTGGGTACTCTAAATTTATTTTTTTTAAAAAGGAAATCCGTGGCGCGGGGGTGCACTCTCGCTGGAAGCGGAAGATCCCACTGGTGTGAACAACTGGAAGATCTCGCTCATGGGTTTTGGGAATGATTTCAAAGTCAGAAAGAGAAGAGATTTTGTTTCAAGGTGCGAATTTCAAGAAGTCGCACCCAGGTGGATGGTTTTGTCACAAAGCTGATAGGAAGGAATGGGAGATGTATAGAAGGGTGGAGGATTAAAACGTTTAAGAAGAGCAAGACCATGAAGAGATTTGAAGAAGATGAGGAGGAGGTTATTACACAGGAGAGATTAAACAAATCTAAGTTAGCTGGGCAAGTGGGAACTAGCAGAGGACAAAAAAACAAGCGGTGGTATTTTGGTCAAGATGGAGTTTATGGAGAGTGGAAAATAATGAAAAATGAGACATTGGAATATTTGAGTCTAAAAATATGCATGGACAAGGGGGCAGTGGTGAAGGATTGGCAATGAGTTGAACATGAGATTTATAGTTCATCTCAGGATTGAAAAAGATGCCAATGTTTAGTTCGTGCTAAGTAAGTAGCTGAGGGGGTGGGGTGTTAAATGCAATCAGTGGTGAGGTGTTAGCCTTGATGACGTCAGTGGCCATCTTCTGGTCACTGGGGCCTGTGTAGGCCCACCTGGGCAGGAGAGCTAGCACCATGCCTGGGCACTCCTCAGTCATCACAGTTTCCTCAGACGTGACGGTCATTGGCAGAGTGTTGGAAGAGCTGCTGTCATCATCAGGAGCTCCCTGACAGGAACTCTCAGATGCACTGAGCTGCAGGCCATCCACCAACATAAGGTGTCTTTGAACCCTCTGCTCACCAGCGATAGATTCACTAGGTACCTCCTCTGACTCTCATATTGGCAATGACCTTCTGAGGTAGCTGCCCGTGTGTGGGTTTGCAGGTCTGTATGCATCCCCAAAACCCCCTGATTGAGTTCCTGGAATTGCTGCTCCAGGAGAGTCACCACACTTTCAATGGAGGAGGCTGTAGATTCAGAGCTCCGGACAAAGGCAGTGCTCTCGTTTTGCATAGACTCATGCAAAGCAAAGACCATGGCATGTAGACCCTCAGGGATCTCTTCCAGATCTTCCTGTGCATCATGCTGGACATTAGCAACTGCTGCCTGATGGATGACTCCAGAGGCTCATCAAATTCCTCGGATTCAGCATCATCCTAGTCTCTACCAATCCTCTGACTGCCAACACCCTGTGGACACTCTGCCTCTGCCATCTCTTCAGGCAAGTGTGACGTGCCTTCACTACTGCGCACTACTATCTGCCCCGATACACATATGGCTATCAACGTGCCTGTATCTGTGCTGGTGCATGGTGCAGCCAGAGGACATGAAGTGGGTGCAACTGACAGCTGGTCATCCTCAGAGGTCAAAGGTTTGATCCTCGGGGTCCTTCTGAGGTCACGAGGGCGCTCCACCTGAGGAGGAAGAATAATTCTAAGTCTTGAACAGCATTATGAACTCAGAGGGCCGCACTCTGGTTGCTTTTTGGAATGGACAGCTGGCTGAGCAATGAGTTCTGAATGGATGGGCAACAGGGATGTGGATTTCACACAGCAGTCTTACAACTGCTGCCCTAAGTCTCACATACCCTTCCCCAATCTCTCCTCTATCCACTGGACTCTTACCCTCCACCGAGAGCCCTGCCTCTCCACAACCAATGGACCTAGTTCCACATCCTTTAATAATCTTTCATAATCTTTATTGTCACAAGTAGGTTTACATTAACACTGCAATGAAATTACTGTGAAAAGCCCCTAGTCGCCACATTCCGGCGCTTGTTCGGGTACAAAAAGGGGGAATTCAGAATGTCCACTTCACCTAACAGCACGTCTTTCGGGACTTGTGGGAGGAAACAGGAGCACCCAGAGGAAACCCACACAGACACAGGGAGAACGTGCAGACTCCGCACAGACAGTGGCGCACGTTGGGAATCGAACCTGGGACCCTGGAGCTGTGAAGCCATAGTGCTAACCACTGTGCTACTGTGTCGCCTTGCCATTTTGAGTACTTGCCCCTCAGTCTGACTTAAGAGCAGAAGATTTGGGGCCTCACCATCTGCCCATCATTGCTACTGCACATTGTGAATCTCTTCTCTTGTAAGGACAGAGGTGTACTCAGAAGGCTCCATCTATACTTGCTGAAGCATGCCAGCCTCCCCGCACCACGCCACCAATGAGGCAGATTCAGGTGCCCATCATATTGCCAAACCTCACCCTTACGTACATACCAGCCATCTAGTTTAGTTATGTGTAATCTTTCAAGGCACAGGAATATGTGCCAATTGACCCTCTGCATGTCACCACCCATGGGCACCAACAAGTGCTGCCACCCACAAAGACATCTATTCAAGGTTCCAACTGGAATCAGTGTTCACCCTGGCAGAGTGCAGAAGGTCATTGAACCCTTTCCTGCACTGGATCCATGTCCTTTGCACGGCGTCATGTCCGCTGATCTATAGAATCTTTTCAGAGCAGAAGGTGGCCATCCGCCCATCGAGTCTGCACTAACCCTCCAAAAGAGCACCCTACCTGGGCCCACTGCCCCACCCTATCTCCCAACTCCACCTAATCTACATATATTTGAAGTCTTTGATCACTATCTTGTAGTTTCCATCGCCATTTCCGAGTCCACAGTTTTTCAGGCAATGTGTTGTCTCTGGGAATTGGCAGGTCAAAGTCAACAGAAAAGTCACCCAAACATGTTGTAGATGTTGTTGTTCAGGATGAATGTGTAGTCTGGACGCTGCTCAATACTTCAAACCTTTTAACAAAAAGTGCCAGAGTATTGTTTTGCCGAGTTTCGTCCTCTTGTCTCGCCTTCAAATTTTGACTTCCAGATTCATAGTATCTCTTCATGTTGACTGGGGATTATCTGTCTTAATTTCAATGATTTCAAGAATAAGTCTTCAGAATCCTCTGTCAAGTGAAGCCTCCTTAAGCAAAAGCAGCCGATGGGCTCCGTTTAAAGAAAGGAAATTAATGATCCTGTGTGTGAATTTAATTCTTGGTCTTTGTCTTGATTTGTGACAAGCTGTGCAGTAATTTAAAGCCTTGATGACAACATATTTAACAAACTACTGATTGAGATCTTCCTTTTAATAATAAACAAATGCCACCTGATTCTGAAAACTGGTACAAGTGTAGGTTTGCCAGTAAACTATTTTCCTGCTGGTGTCTGATCTGTCAGTAAAGGCCAGAGTGTGATGATCCAGACAAAGCAGTTTTACAACTGGACAGCTGTATTATTTTGTTGGAAGATGATCCTTCCACCAAACCCCATAACACAAAACATCGCAGGCCGACTATTGCAATTATATTGGCAGCACGGTGGCACAGTGGTTGGCACTGCTGCCTCACAGCGCCGGGTTCGGTTTTGGTCTTGCATGATTGTCTGTGTGGAATTTGTACGTTCTCGCCGTGTCTGCGTGGGTTTCGTCCGGGTGCTGTGGTTTCTTCCCACAATCCAAAGATGTGCAAGTTCGATGGATTGGCCACGATCGTGCACGGGGTTGCAGGAATAGGGAAGGGGAGTGAGCCTAGGTAGAGTGCTCTTTCGGAGGAACGGTGCAGACTCGAAGGGGCGAATGGCCTCCTTCTGCCCTGTAGGCGTTCAATAATATGACCTGCAACCCAGGGTTCATCACACAACTGCCTTAAAATTGATGATTAGTTTATTTTCAAAGCACTTTTATCGAAGTTTTTCATTTTAACAATTAAAGCAACAAAACCACAGCAATGGTACAGCTCAGCACAAAACGTCTCAGCATATATGGATACAAAGAGGAACAGGAGAGCAGCAATATAATTGACTCAGTACAATTATTAGAATCAGTTTGATGCCTCTGGATACATCACCAGAGCACAAGGGAGAGAAGGGTAAAGCCATGAAAACATGGTGAAATGGTGTACTCCTTCCCAAACAGCGATTGCTCACAACGACCACGAGAGTTCAGGATAAATATTCGTGCCAAGTGCAGGTTTGCACCAGAACATATCTCCCTCAACTCCAGCAAAGCGGAGGCATCAATGACACACTGTAACCCCCTCCCTCCGGATGTCAGACTCATCTGTTCCTCTGCAGGATTCAATCACAGATTCTTAAACCCCACCATAACAAAAATAGAAAAAGGCAAAGAAAATACACAAGTACCCCAGTTCTAGAAGTCTGCTTTACATATACCACATATATTCCCTGTTGTTTTATGTACTCTGGGATAACACAGACTGCAGCTTGATGCAGCTTTGACAAAAAGATACTCCACATTTTGAAGTAAGTTCAATGTGATTTATTGAACCATTAGCACAGTTCTCTATGAGTTCGACTCTCCTGCTAATCTTGCTATAGTAACTCAGCCTAACTAAAGAGTCTGCTCTAAGCCACGTGGTGTGTGTGATACTTCTGATCTGTCCATGTCCTACTCTCTAAGTGTCACCTGTGGAAAGAGACAGAGCATGTATGCCCTGCCCTTATATATGGGTTGTGTAATGCCCCCTTGTGGTAGTGTCACCCCTGGGTGTCTTGACTGCCCATTGGTCGTGACTTATTCTATGTGTTCATTAGCTGTATGTCTGCATGTCATGACGTCTCTGGTGCGCCCTCTAGTATTTACTTAGTCGCAGTGTATTTACATTAACCCCTTGTGCATTTACAGTGATGCATATCACCACATTCCCAACCACAGGCCCAGTACAAAATGATCATCATTCCACATATTTATACAGGGAGGACCAGCAATTCAGATTATGGTCAGTGTAGCCAGCGTTTCCCAACTCATTAAACAAGCAGGATACAAAAGGGAGAGCTACAAGGAGCAAACGTTCTCAGGATAAATGAAGGTCAATATACAACTATAAGTCTGCATTCCTCTGGCGCAAGCCCAACCCCAAGGATAAAGAAGAAAAAAAGCTGCTCATTCATACAGGGGAACATCTCAACCATAAGGCTGACAACAGGATATCAACCACAGTACAGGACCTGTCCCAATCCCACGCCCTCGTGCACTTAGGAATGAATAAACCAAGGTTATTCAGGAACATCAAAAAACAGTCTCTCCCGATGTCCCTAATAACTCCCAAGAGAACAACAGGATGTCAACCACAGAACCGGACTAGTCCAAGCACACTCTGAGACAGGGGTGTCAATACCTCCAAGACACCTAGCACATGCCAGGACCCACCTCCCCAGGGAAGGAACACTGGAGTAAACCCAAGAACATAAGACACAGACTCACAATGCAAGTAGTATATTCGGGGACAGAGCAGCGCTGCCTCAGCAGATACGATACACTACCTCCCCATGGAATACCCAACCACGTTGAAGAGGACATTCAGGAAACCAATATATAAGACCACCTGGTGGAGGGTGCCTAACTCTCACATCAAGCCTACCCCCAAATGGAAGAAGGGCTCCGACAATTCACAGGTATAACATCCAGACTCTCACTTCAACAAATCAAACAGAGATAAACTGACCACACCCAGACATGAACCACCTCTCATTTCCCCTACCCCAATTGCCCTCAAGATGCCAGCCACAAAAGAAAATCAGGAGGAACCCAGTCCTCTCCAGGATCCAGGACCTGCACAGACCTTTGAAGGAGACAAGTACGGATTCTCAAAATAACAAAAAAAAAGCATAATGCAAAATTAAAACCCGATGCAATTAGCTCTGACTGGGGCCTATCTTCAATCCAAGTGAGGACTAATCAAACCCGACCACCCACCACTACACCAATCACCCACCCATCAACCCGCCGTGGCTCCACTCATCTTCTCTATAAATGAGGTAAAGGGTATCTAAAATGCACTCCCTTCTCATGGATGCAAAAGTTACAGCACATTCAAAAACAATATAAGACTGTGCACAAACCACATATCACTTCACCGACTCAAATCGGATCTTTGCCAAAGCAGGATAACAAATGACACTCGGCCTCATGCTCAAATATCGTACACCCTTGTCAGGAGAAAAGACAACAACATGAAATCAACAGCATAATCACAAGGGAATAAAGTGCACGATTATTAATGAACTGCAGGATAAAAACATCACCTATGCCGCTTGGAAAAGCCAAGACTATGACAGGATTGTTGAACAACACTCAAAGGTTCTATTGAATGAAGCACGTTCACCTCCACCACACTGCCGCCTCAATGCCCAGGCGGCCAGAGACCCAGACCCGGGCTGGGGGGATCACTCAAAATAGCCAGCCACCTCAACCCCTCCCGACGAGCATCGCAGACAAGACAATATAAGACCAATGGCCGGGGCTTCCACCCAACCCAGTTCATTAAAGTGAGTACCATAAACCCGCACCACAGAGCTGAGCTCATCATCCAGAAATGTATTTGCAATGGTGTTCATCATCCTGATGCTGACAGCACTGTTGAGGAGTGGGCCGGCTCGCCTGCAAAACCACCACTGCAGGCTGGGCCCCACCCCAGCCATCTCCGACCACCCCAGTCAAACTAGGATTCTCTCTGATTCAACTCAGCTCTTCACCACCAATCTCCGACCAGGATCATCCAGGGACGTAGTGCAAGACATAGATCCCCCAAAAAAGATAATTACGGAATGTGCGTTGGGATAACATAACGGATCAAAAGCTGAGTGGAGCATGAGCTCGTGAATACGCAGCCCATATCACGTTACCCCGGTTATGAGCAATTTAACAGAAAAAGACTGGATCACTTTCTCCTCTACCCAACTCCCGAGCCACAGCCTGCACCTGGCCCCAGTTCAGATTCTCTCCTGGGAGCACAGATAAGACCAGCACCACCAGGATTACAAACCTGCAGCTGAATAAACTGTGAATTAAAGCGGTAATATTTAGGCATGTTGGACTAGCCAAGCTTGCTTCTGACTGTCAGTATATAGCAAAATAGCAGCTCGAGTGTTAACCAGAGATTGTTCCAACCAGAGGACATGGCTGGTTAACCTGCGCCTACCCACCCATTGATAAGTGTCAGAGATAATGGGGAAAATACCTTGCCTACTGCATATCTGAGATTATTTTTTATGAAAATGGCACATTGCCAATGAAGCACAGTTATACTCCTGTTCTTGGTGTACAGGAACGCAGCTGTGAGCTTAACCTTTTTGGTGGTTGGCAACAAATATTTCATTTTTGTACTTAGTTCCTAGGATTTTATGTTTATTTTGGTATAAATTTTGTGGAATGAATAATATTATGCAGCTGGAAGCAACAATGATCATGACAAACGTCAAACGTCTCTCAGGATTAACTCTGTTGTTGCCAAAGCCCAGATAGCACAGGAGAATAAGTGCTCAGATGCTAATGGCAAATTCAGACCACCCCATGGTTGAATGTGTGTGCCAAGTTGGCTGGGTAAAAGTACTGTTGCCTCAAATTGACAACGGTAAGAAGTCTTACAACACCAGGTTAAAGTCCAACAGGTTTGTTTCAAACACGAGCTTTCGGTGCTCCGAAAGCTCGTGTTTGAAACAAACCTGTTGCACTTTAACCTGGTGTTGTAAGACTTCTTACCGTGCTCACCCCAGTCCAACGCCGGCATCTCCACATCAAATTGACAACGTTGTGGGTTCAAGTCTTGCTCCAGAACTTGAGCACACATTTGAATACTGGCAACTCAGTGCGCAAAGAGCGTCGCAATGTCAGAGGAGATGAGACATCAAACTGACGCCACCTTTGCCTCTTTAATTGGATTCAAAATAACCAGTGGTTCTTTTGTGAAGAAGAGGGAGAGATCTCCCAACGTCATGGTCAACATTCTTCCCTCAACCAATGTCACCATCTATAATCATTGTTTTTTTGTGGGATATCGCTGTGTCCATGTTGACTGCCCAGTTCACTTTAAAATCAATGTCAGCAAGAACTGCAATGATTCAAGAAGATGGCTCACAACAACGTTCTCAGAGGCAATTCAAGATGGGCAACAAATGCTGGCCTAGCCAACGATGCCCCCATAAATTAAATAAAAACTACACCTCAGAAATAATTAATTAGTTATAGGGCAGTTTGGGGCATAATGCAGATGTGAAAGGTATATAGATTCACGCCTTTTTCTCATTCTTTAGCAAAAGGTCGCCAAATCCACATTTAAACTTCTGCATACAAAGTGCAAAGCTTATGGAGTTTAATCTGGACAAATGTGAGGTAATTCATTTTGGAAGATCTAATACAGGTAGGGAATATAGAGTGAATGGTAGAACCCTCAAGAGTATTGACAGTCAGAGAGATCTAGGTGTACAGGACCACAGGTCACTGAAAGGGGCAACACAGGTGGAGAAGGTAGTCAAGAAGGCATACGGCATGCTTGCCTTCATTGACCGGGACATTGAGTATAAAACTTGGTAAGTCATGTTGCAGCTGTATAGAACCTTAGTTTGGTCACACTATAGTGTTCAATTTTGGTCGCCACACTACCAGAAGGATGTGGAGGCTTTAGAGAGGGTGTAGAAGAGATTTACCAGGATGTTGCCCGGTATGGAGGACATTAGCTATGATGAGGGGTTGAATAAACTTGGTTTGTTCTCACTGGAACGACGGAGGTTATGGGGCGACCTGATAGTGGGCTACAAAATCAAGAGGGGCATAGACAGAGTGGATAGTCAGAGACTTTGTCCCAGGGTAGAGGCGTCAATTACTAGCGGGCATAGGTTTAAGGTACGAGGGGCATGGTTTAGAGGAGATGTACGAGGCAAGTTTTTACACAGAGGGTAGTGGGTGCCTGGAACACGCTGTCGGAGGAGATGGTGGAAACAGGGACGATAGTGACGTTTAATGGGCATCTTGACAAATACATGAATAGGATGGGAATAGAGGGGTAGAAGATTTTAGTTCAGACGGGCAGCATGGTCGGCGCAGGCTTGGAGGGCCGAAGGGCCTGTTCCTATGCTGTACTAATCTTTGGTCTTTGTTCTACCATTGGGTGGGTTAGGATTGAAATATTCAGTGTTGCCAAACAATGGCAGTTTTTACCTCCAGAAGCTGCTGCAAATATGTGAACAACAGTCAACCGAGCAGCAACCTGATGAAAATTCTATCCTATTGTTTCTGGAATTGTTGGGTACAAATATTTGGTCCCTCAGCAAGGCATGTCTGCTCAGGCCAGTATAGTGTTACTGAGGCCCAATCAGGATATTTGTTTCGACAAAAAAAGAAGTTCGACTTAATTATCCACTTCTAACATTTTGCTGTCTGGAAGTCTCCGTCCGTTCCCGCCGGCGGGATTCTCCGTCCGTTCCCACCGCCGGGATTCTCCGTCCGTTCCCGCCGCCGGGATTCTCCGTCCGTTCCCACCGCCGGGATTCTCCGTCCGTTCCCACCGCCGAGATTCTCCGTCCGTTCACGCCGCCGGGATTCTCCGTCCGCTCCCACCGCCGGGATTCTCCGTCCGTTCCCTCCGCCGGGATTCTCCGTCCGTTCACGCCGCCGGGATTCTCCGTCCGTTCCCGCCGCCGGGATTCTCCGTCCGTTCCCGCCGCCGGGATTCTCCGTCCGTTCACGCCGCCGAGATTCTCCGTCCATTCCCGCAGCCGGGATTCTCCGTCCGTTCCCGCCGGCGGGATTTTCCGTCCGTTCCCGCCGGCGGGATTCTCCGTCCGTTCCCGCCGCCGGGATTCTCCGTCCGTTCCCGCCGGCGGGATTCTCCGTCCGTTCCCGCCGCCGGGATTCTCCGTCCGTTCCCACCGGCGGGATTCTCCGTCCGTTCCCGCCGCCGGGATTCTCCGTCCGTTCCCGCTGGCGGGATTTTCCGTCCGTTCCCGCCGGCGAGATTCTCCATCCGTTCCCGCCGCCGGGATTCTTCGTACGTTCCCTCCGCCGGGATTCTCCGTCCGTTCCCGCCGCCAGGATTCTCCGTCCGTTCCCTCCGCCGGGATTCTCCGTCCGTTCCCACCGCCGGGATTCTCCATCCGTTTCCACAAGCTGAGTGCCAAATTCCCCGTTCTCGCTGGGAGGTTGAACCCGGATCGGAGAATCCCGGCCTGTGTTTTCCTTCATGCAGCTTTTATTATTGTGCGAGTTGTTTTGTGTACACATTGTTTTCAATGTGCTGTGATGTCCAATGCTGTTAAAAAGGATAACCTTAATACTAAAAGAAGCAATCAACTAATCTCTAATCAATCTGTAATAATACATAACATTCTCTAATAATTACATAATAGCATAATATATAATAAATAAAAGTGAATGAAATAATATATAAGAAATAATGTGGCTGGGGGTGGCGCTGGAAAAGGTTCTGTGGTGTGAGGTGCTGTGGAGGGTAAATGCCTCGACTTCGCGTGCGAGGTTAGGACTGACAGCTCAAGGTAGTGTACAGGGCGCACCTTACAAAGTCTAGGATGAACCAGCTGTTCGAAGGGGTGGAGGATGTCTGTGAGCAATGTGGGGGGGGGGGGGTGTTGCTAACCATGTAGATATGTTTTGGTCCTGCCCGAACCTGGAGGACGGTGTGCAGCACCATCTCGGGGGTCTTACATTTGATCCCATGGAAGCCATATTCAGGGTGCCGGACCGGCCAAGTTACAGACATGTGCGGGGGCAGATGTTTTAGCCTTTGCCTCACTGATTGCTCGCAGATGTGTCTTGTTGGGGTGGAGGCCAGCTTCTCCATCCTGTAATTCAGCATGGCGGGGGGGCCCTGCTGGGGTTTCTGACCCAGGAGAAAGAGAAGTTCATGCTTTGGTGGTGAGTGGTGTGTGCTACAGTTGTTGGGGTTTGTTCATCATGCATTTTCGGGAGTTAGTTGCCGTTGACTGCTGAGGGAGGGGGGGTGGGGGGTGACTGGGGGGGGGGGGGATGGAGGCTTTGTTTTCTGTTGTTTTATGTTGTAAAATTGTCCAAAATTTGCTGAATAACAATACTTAAAAAAAAAATAATGTGATACATTATAATCTGGAGTGTACATGATTTTCCAGGTAGATGTCTTCAGCTTGTTCTTGACCCACTGAACTGATATCTTCCTATCTCGATTCTATTTATTCTTTCCTTGTCCAGTTTTGTTTCATTAACTTCCATAATTTCCCCAACACCTCCTTTCTAACAATTTCCTGGCTCCTTTTCTCCATGGCTGGCCCATCTCTCTACACTTCCATTACTCACCAGGATGCTCTGAGGAATATCAATTTCTTCCAAGAAAAGTGTGCCAACCAACTCCACCCTCCTGCCCTGGCTGAACTTCTTCTCACATTAAACAACTTATTTAACTCCAATTACTTCAAAATGAAAGCTGTTGCTATGGGGTGTGCTAGGGTGAGATTTTGTGCCCCCCCCCCCCCCCCCCCCCCCCCCACCCCGAGGACATTTGGTGGCAGATGGCATTTAATCAAATGGGGATCCAGCCACCTTAGTGAAGAAGGCTTATAGTGTGTTAGCGTTTATTAACAGGGGGCTTGATTTTAAGAGCCGCGGGGTTATGCTGCAACTATACATGACCCTGGTGAGACAACATTTGGAGTATTGTGTGCAGTTCTGGTCACCTCATTATAGGAAGAATGTGGAAGCATTGGTAAGGGTGCAAAGGAGATTTACCAGGATGCTGCCTGGTTTGCAGGATAGGTCTTATGAGGAAAGGTTGAGGGAGCTAGGGCTTTTCTCTTTGGAGCGGAGGAGGCTGAGAGGCGACTTAATAGAGGTTTATAAGATGATGAAGGGGATAGATAGAGTGGACGTTCAGAGACTATTTCCTCAGGTGGATGGAGCTGTTACAAGGGGGCATAACTATAAGATCCAGGGTGGGAGATATAGGAGGGATATCCAAGGTAAGTTCTTTACTCAGAGAGTGGTTAGGATGTGGAATGGACTGCCTGCTGTGATAGTGGAGTCGGACACTTTAGGAACTTTCAAGCGGTTATTGGATAGGCATATGGAGCACACCAGAATGACAGGGAGCTTGATCTTGGTTTCGGACAATGCTCAGCACAACATCGAGGGCTGAAGGGCCTGTTCTGTGCTGTACTGTTCTATGTTCTATGTTCCTGCCTCCATCCCTATTAAGACCATGGCAGGAAAGCTCATGGATGGCATTCCCACTTGCTACCAGTTGACGCCCTTTAGCAGGCAATTGATGCTCAATTAAGAGCCGAATCCCAGAGTGGCTGTTATTAAACCAGTGGGAAGCGGCCTGCAACCATGTAAGGAACACAATGAACAAACCTGTGCAGGCTGTTTGTAGTCTCATCGGGGGAGGGGCGGCTTCCCTTGTTCAAATGCACTCAATGCCTGATCGAGGGACTGTGAAGGCAAGTGGGGGTGGATCCCTGAGAGTCACCCGGCCCTTGCTGTTGACCCCCCCCCCCCCCCCCCCCCCCAATCCATTCAATTTTTTCTCTTCTACTCTCACCCTTCTCTTTCCTCCCTTCCCAGAGCCAAAATAAGGTTTCCCTTTCCCTCACCTTCTACCCCACAACCTCCATGTTCAATGGATCATCCAATGCAATTTTTGTGTGGTCACATCACCAAGTTCATGTTCCCCCATCTTCCCTTTTAGCACCCTGAAGAAACATCTCTCTTATGGCGCTCTGCTGTTGGGACTCGCTGTTCCGCCGGCAGTGCGCCCCTGCCCGTGGGTTTCCTGGCCATGCAGGGTGGCTGCAATGGGAAATCCCATTGGGCAGCGGCGGAATGGACAATCTCACTGCCAGCAATGGCTCATTGCCACGAAACATTAGGCTTGGAAGGGGGAGAATTCAGCCCCTCATCATGAAATTAGACACGTCACAAAATCCCAGATTCAACAGAGAATTCAACAATTTGTGTCCACATTGTTACAGATGGCAGCTTGTCATGTTCATTCTGCTAATTCCATTTACACCACGTCCAGTTCCGCCTCTTGTTTTTCCACATCTCCCCTTACTGCCCGTTTTGGCCTTCCACCCACATTCTTTTTGTCATTTGATATCTCCTGCTCTCCACCCTAACTCAGACTTTCCCTTTTGTTTTCTCCTCCCCTCTTCCCTTCCCCAGCCTCTAAGTTTGTTTTAAACCTGCCCCATCTCTAATTTTTTCCAGTTCACACAAAAGGTCATCGACCTGAAATGGATTTTTATCAGTGTGGAGGTGATAGACTGCGCAGAGGGCTGGTAAAATGGAACCAATTCAGCACCCCTTCTTGCCGCTCCTCACGTTTATTTGTGTTGGGAAGGCCGTTGTCACCTGGGTGACCGTCAGGATATATCTGGCGGCCTCCCAGTGGGATTCCCTCTCATTGGGCCATCAGCTCTGGGAGGCGGTTGGGCAGTGGTCCCAGTTGCAGCCCCTAATTGGCTGCTTTGGGTAAAATATCCCCCTCGGGTCCCACTGCCCAACCACACTCTCTCGGGCCTTGCTTTGAACCATAGTGCTGCCCAGTGGCACAGATGTTGCCTCACAGCATTAGGGACCCAGGTTCGATTACGGCTTTGTCTGTGCGGAGTCTGCACATTCTCCCCGTGCCTGCGTGGGTTTCCTGCGGGTGCTCTGGTTTCCTCCCACAGTCCAAAGAAATGCAAGTTAGGTGGATTGGCCATGATAAGTTGCCCCTTAATGTCCAGGGATGTGCAGGTTAGGGTGGGGTAGGCATGGGGAGTGGGCCGCGGTAGATGCTCTTTCAGAGGTTCGCTGCAGCCTCAATGGGCTGAATAGCCTTCTTCTGCGCTGGACAGATTCTATGACCATTTTCCTGCTGGGAAAATCCAAGCCTTTTGTCTTTCTCTCTTCACTGATTCTGCTAGACCTGTTGAGTTAATATAGTTTCTTCTGCATTTATTTAAATGAATCTACATATTATGAAAAATGTCGTTATGCATTTCCTTTGAAACTCCTTGTTGTCACAGTTTTTGTGTCCTGCTTTATGTCCAATTTAAAATTTAAAATTCCTATATGAACATTAAGAACAAAAATCCTTTCAAAACTGTATGTAACACCTTCAAAACCACAGGATTTTGCAAAGTGCGATATATCGAAGTACTTTTTTGAAGTGTTAGTCACTGCTTTAATGTGACAGCCAATATGTACACAGCAAGTTCCTACGAAGAACAATGCGATGCTGAGCAGATCATCTGTTTTTGCAATGATGTATGTGGCATAAATATTCCCGAGAAGACAGGGAATAATTCTCCTGCTCTTCTTTGATAAAGTGCTGTGGGATCCTTGACGACACGTGAGAGGGGTCTTGGTTGCATGCAACAACACAGGCCGGAGTTCTCTGGCCCGTCCGGCAGCGCACCCCACTCACGGGCTTCCCGGCGGTGTGGGATGGCTTCAATGAATTCCCATCAACAGCAGCAGGAGCAGGGAATCCACAGAATCTGACCAGTAGATTTTGACATCTTCCAATGTCAATGTACATATAAAAAATAAAATATTCATTCAAACATACAAATTAGGAGCAGGAGTAGGCCACTCGGCCCCTCGAACCTGTTCCGCCATTCAGTAAGATCGTGGTAAACCTGATTGTAACTTTGACTCCGCAGACAGGATTCTCTAACAATGGGGCTATGTCCCCACATCGGCGTGAAAACCGGTGCCAACGACTCCGGCGTCAACGGCCCCGGAAGTGAGGAATCCTCACCTTTCTAGGGGGCTAGGTTTCCACCGGAGTGGTCCCCGCAGCTCCAGCAGAACGACCGGCGTATTCCCACGCATGGACAGAATGGCCGTCGTGTTTCCGCACATGCACAGGGGTTTCCTTCTCCACGCCGGCCCCCGGGCAATATGGTGGGGCCCCCCGGCACGGAAGTAGTAGGCCCCCACGGAACCAGCCCGCCCGCCGATTGGTAGGCCCCAATCGCGGGCCAGGCTACCGTGGAGTCCCTGCCCCCCTCCAGGACAGCCCCCTCACGCCCACCTTCCAGGTCCCGCCGTGTGGGAGGTGAGTAATCCACGCCAGCCCATCAGGGCCCGGAGAATCGCCGGGGGGGGGGGCTGGGGGGGGGGGGGGCGCTTTCAATGGCTCCCGACTAGCGTGGCGGGAATCCCGCGGGCGCCCGTAAAATGGCGCTGGAGAATGGGGAAGCCGACGTCAGGGCGGAATTGCGCCCCCCCCCCCCCCCCCCCCCCCCCCCCGGGATTGGGCCGGAGAATCCCGGCCCACATTCCCACCTACCCTCACTAACCTTTCAACTCCTTATATATCAAGAACATATCTAGCTTTGCTTTAAAAATATACAAAGACTCTGCTTCCACTGTCTTTTGAGGAAGAGAGTTCCAAAGACTCACGACCCTCTGCAAGAGAAAATATCACCTAATCTCTGCCTTCAATGGGTGACCCCTTAGTTCTAGATTCTCCCACATGAGGAAACATCCTTTCCACGTCGACCCTGTCAAGACCCTCAGGATTTAATACGTTTGAATCAAGCTGTTTCTGACTCTTCCAAAATCCAGCAGATACAAGCCTAGCCTGTCCAACCTTTCCTCATAAGACAACCCGCCCATTCCAGGTATTAATCTCTGTAAACCTGCTTCCAAAGAATTTACATCATTCCTTAAATAAGGATACCAATATTGCATGCAGTACTCCAGATGTGGTCTTACCAATGCCCTGTATATCTGAGGTATAAATGGTGGGCAGTGGTTAGCACTGCTGCCCTTCAGCGCCACGGGCCCCAGTTAAATTCCAGCCTTGGGCGACTGTCTATGTGGAGTATGCATGCTCTCCCCATGTCTGCGTGGGTTTCCTCCGAGTGCTCTGGTTTCTTCCCACAGTCCAAAGATGTGCAGGTTAGGTGGAGGTACGCTGTTATGGGCATAGGGTGGACGAGGGGGCCTAGGTAGGATGCTCTTTCAGAGGGTTGATCCAGATCTGATGGGCCGAATGGCCTGCTTCTGCCGTGTAGGGATTCTATGGTACCTTCTTATTTATTCAATTCCCTTCGCAATAAATGGTAACATTTTATTAGCTGCCCTAATTACTTGCTGTACCGATGTACTAAACATTTGAAATTCATGCACCCAGATTGCCTTGCATCTCAGAGCTCTGCAATCTCTCACCATCTGCTTCTTTTTTATTTGTCCTGCCAAAATGGACAATTTCACATTTTCCCACATTATACTCCATTTACCAGATCTTTTCCCATTCACTTGACCTATCTATATCCATTTGTAGTTTCCTTGTGTTCTCTTCACAACTTACATTCCTACTTATCTTTGTGTTGTTAGCAAATTTAGCAACCATACTTTCAGTCCCTTCATCCAAGTTATTTATATAAATTGTAAAAAGTTGAGGCCCCAGCACTAATCCCTGTGGCACATCACTCCTCACATCCTGCCAACTAGAAAACGATCCATTTATGCCTGCTCGGTTTCCTGTTAGCCAGCTAATCTTCTCTCCATGCTAATATGTTACCCCCTACACCGTGAGCTTCTATTTTCCACAATAACCTTATGATGTGACATTTTATCAAATGCCTTCTGGAAATCTAAGTACAGTACATCCACTGGTTCCCCTTTATCCACTGTCTCTGTCACGTCTTCATCAATTGTTCATGGACAACACTGTAAGTTCACTAATGTGTTAAAATTTCACATTGTGCTCATCTCACTGAATTGGTTGTTCGTTTGTGTACTAAACATATTTTTGTGAGAATTGGCAGGTCATCGGGAGTGCTCCTATTTTCTGAGTTTCAGTTAGCCTTGCTCAGAATGCTATCAAACAATTGAAGAAGTGAATAGTTAGCAAAGATGCCTCACATCTGTCATAATATACATCTATGTATATGATGGAGTGCAGACAGGCAGTGATTGACACATAGGATGACCAGTAAGCACACAGAACACAGCAGCCAATCACCAGACAGGACACGACCACTATAAAGCCAAAGGGCACCAGTTTTCCCGCTCTCTCGGGATCCAGCCTCTGAGACAGTCAGAGCTCGCGAGCTAGCCAGTGCAAACACCATGCGGTAGCCAGTAAGTCTGGTCAGGCTAGCCTCAGGTCTCCAGTCAAGTCAGCATAGTGTCAACCCACAGTTGAACATGTATAATAGTTTAGATGATAAATAAAATCGTGTTGCATCTCATCAAGTGTTAGAAGTCTGTCTCTCGCTACACTGCATGAAGTGCAGTCCACATCGACCCAGCCTGCCCAACACATTAGATCGATTCTTCGCAACTGGAGTGATTCACCTGCCATTAACTGTCAGCTACATTTGCTTTCTTATATATTGTGCAAGACTGCTTTATGGCTTATGGTTTCAACCCCAGTTGTTTGTGCAATGTTACAAATTGAGGAACCTGCTCTGTAACGAATCATTACCATTTCTGAAAATGAAAGACCAAAACTAAACAACCTGCTGCAACACTGAATATTTTATCTGATCATCTTTCCTTATTTTCTCAGTGTACCTGTTAGTCCTCAATGTAATTTATGCAACAGGAACCAATTAGAGAGAGCTGCAAATGAATGGTATGTTTGGAAGTGGTAATCATGAATGCAATAGTTAATTTGTTTGCACACAAATATTCTAACATCCCCCTAGCACTTGCTAAGCTCATTGCAATGCAGAATGCAGACGCGCCAGAGTGACATTTTATTACCTTGTTGTACATCTGAGGCTGGATTCTCCTGTCCCTCAGTCCCGTGCTTCTCAGCGGCGCGCCCGTTCCCTGGTGATGGGATTCTCTACTCTCGCCATTTGTCAATGGGATTTCCCATTAAAGCCACCCCACGCTGACGGAAAACCCACGGCAGGAATGCGCTGATGGCGGGAATAGTGAATCGCAACGGCCGGAGAATTCGGCTCTGATATGGGCAAATTAGCCACAGACCTGATGCACAATTCATTTTTTTCTCTTTGGTTCATGCTCAGGCTAACTTCTCTTTAATGTTTGTAGTCTCTATTCTATCTCCAGTTGTGCTATCCATGTTGTTATTCTGGCAGATCAGCTTGATGTGCCCCTAGATGTATTGGACAGGCTGGCCCGATGACACAGTAATTAAAGATGAGGAATGCCATTCAGTATGTATCAAATCGTCCATCCTGAGAAATCCTTCTGCCCCTCCCATTGTAGAATCCATTGTTTCTGAAATGATTGCAGAATTTTATGCCTCCCTTATTCTGACTGAATGTTTATTTAGGGTGTAAATCACTTTTAAAGTGAAGAATTTCCTGATATCGGAACCAAAATGAATTGCCAAGTTTGAACCTGTCTTTGAGTTCTAATCCAGGTTAACTTTTTCTAAGCCTTTAAGAATTTCACACACCTTTTATGAAGTCACCTTTCACCCTATCCAAGCTCTGAAGCTCAGTTTTTCGATATGACCCAGGCTTGACCCTGGAGATTAGCCTCATGTTTTTTTTCTGTGATGTCCCCCAGTCACTCTTCCTTCATTGAGACCTGTATTGTACACGGTATTCACAGTGCGGTCTATTCTAACCAGAGCACTGCAGCTTGATCATGAGCTTCACTGACTTTTATTCTATAGTTCTGACAATGGAGTTCAACATCCTATTAGCTTTGTTGATTGCTGTTGAGTCAGGACGAAGAGGATCTCACTGCCAAGTTATAATAAGGTATGATTCATCCACTTGCATCCAGAGATCGCCAGCTAATTGGAATATGTGTTTACAGGCTGCTTCCAGCTTTTCCCACAACTCCTCCATTTATTTCAACCAGCTTATCCAGTTTTACTGGAGAACCCCTAAAGTCTCAAATACAATCATTATTAATGAGTATAATAGTGCTAAGCCACATTACTTCCAATACTAAGATGCTCACTAGCAGCTACACACTGGTTGTTTCGATATACATGGCCAATCAATTCTGTACATGTCACAATACTAGTCCCACGTTAGCCCCATGCAGCTAAACTTGGATAAGACACGAAATACAGTAACTCTTCATAGCGTCCGAATTGCAACTACAGCTGCCGTCGGAGGTTAGTTTCAGAGTGAGTGGTGGCATTTGTCTTACAAGAGTCCTCCTGGGGAAAGGGTGACAAAACGGACAGAGCTCCAGCCTCCTCCTTCACTCATGGAAAAAAGAATTATGATTTGTTATCCAGTTCAATTTATTGCAAAGCTGCCAGAAACTTGTATCAAATTAAACATCTACAGATTCACTGTGTGAAGAGTGGACAATTTTAGGAATATTGGGGGTGAAATACTGGGGCAATTTAAGGGTGAAAGGTTATAGTGGGTTTGACTGCAGTGGTCATGTTTTTAAAAAAAATGTTTTGTAAAGGCCTGGAAGCTTCTAGGAGCCAGAAGGTGAAATTGGCCAAACTAATGTGGTTTTCAGTCTGGACTAATGGATTGTGGTTTGACTGGGGAAAGTCCCTGGGGAGTTAAGCCACTTCCAATATGTAAAGTTAATTTGTTTTTATGTTTGGGGAGATGATGTAATTGGTGGGTGGAGCCAAGGAATGCAGAGGGTCAGTTTTTTGGAGAAGGCTTTGGGAGAGTGAAGATGTGAATTCTGGTCTGTCTGACACTGAGTCAACAATTCTCTCACATGGGATAGTTATAAAAGAGTGATCTGTAAAGCAGATCAATCTTGTCTGGGGACAAGGAAGAAACAGAAAGACGGCAGGTGAACCAGCTTTTTAAAGATATTCAGTCAGAGTCTGAAGGGTTCTAGCAGCAGTAGTCCAAATCCGTTCTGTGAAGCAAGTATGACAGCAAGTGCTGACTTATAAGATACATTGAGAGCTGTTTATTTAATTTCTTGTTGTTTAATGGGAAATTGATTAGTAGTGTTTCAGGGGTAATTGTAAGATGTTTTCTTTGGGTGTGAAGTTAAAAAGATTATTTTGTAGTCAGAATAAAGTTTTGTTTTAAACATAACAAACCCCTATTTCTTCTTGCAATCACTCCTGGAGCGAATCATTTTTTCCGCACAGTCTTACAAAATTAACTAAAATATTGGGGTTTCGGTACAGTATCCCAGCCACTGTTGGGGTCTGGTTTGGGATTGTGATGACTGCAAAATGAAAATCATAATTAATCCACTAAGCTATCCTTTGTGTAATGTAGTGCATAGGATGAGAACAGAGGCTTTATGTGCTGAAAGCATTTGCAGTGTTTGCCAAATACCTTGCAACAAGGCCATGTTTGTGATTCCTCTCATTGCAAAATACGAGTAGAGCTAAATATAGTTTTAAATGGAAGTAGTGTATGTCCAATCAGATTTTGTCCATATTCACCAGCCACTGGAGTATTGCCCAGCCATCCAAGTGTCTTTGTTCCACGTACCCATGGTACATAATAGAAATGCCAACATGGCAGAATTTATTTAAGAACATGTAAGCAGTTTATGTTCTTTGGTTCACTGCTTTGACCTTGGTTTATATATACGCACACAATAATTTCAAACAATCGCTATATATTTAGCAACTGTACATCAGGGCCAACGTGCAGTCATGTTGCACACCACATTCTCTGTGCAGTTTGACTTGTAGCACAATAATGTGTAGTTTCTCCTCCCACTCATTAAAGTAATGTGGGAACTTACCCCGCCACCAGTGTCGGTCCACCATTGTAGCACAAGGCACTCATCTCAAGCTGTCGGTATAACTTTTACAAAGGCTTTAGTAACAGCAGTTAAGTAGCCTGGGAATTCTCTGTCGCTAAATTATAAATGGGAACCTTTCATTAATCCAATATTTTATTCATAAAAGCAGAAAGAACTTGAATTTTAGCCCTTTCATGTGCCCCGGACCTCCCAAAGCACTTCACTTTGAAGTACGTCTGTGGTATAATCATTGTTGTAGTGTAGTGGAATACAGCAACCACTCGTACACAAGGTCCAATAGACAGCCATGAGGTAAACCTGCTTTAGTCATGTTCAATGAAGAATAAATGTTAGTCCGGATGCTAGGGGAGATTTTTGTTGCAAATATATACTTTATTCATAAAATATCTGAAAGGAAGATTACAAAACATTTCAAATTGTCATGCAAGGAAGTGCAAATGATATTCACATTCTCTGCAGAGGTCAAAATGCATTCTCTGGTGCTTCAATGCAGAAATGAGGACATTACAAACATCTCAATATTTTCATTACAAAGAGTCCAATGCTGTTCAAATTAGAGTCATGTTGCGCTCTTGAGGTGCTTTAGCATGGTTACATTACTATGCGCAGTCAGGATTAAGTTTATAGCTCAAGGGGTTTTACATGGTTACCAGCCTTACATAGTGGCCTTTCCCCATTGCTTGGAGAACTCCACTGTTCTTCAAATAGTGCCAAAGAATTATTTACAATTTTCTGTCAGGCAGCACCTCCGACAGTGTAGCAATGCTTCAGTACTGCACTACAGGGTCAGCCTAGATTATATACTTACGTCTCTAGCATTAGGTTGAAAACTATAAACTTCTGATTCTCTTTTTTGTTAAATATAAATTTTGAGTATCCAATTCTTAGTTTTCAATTAAGGGGCAATTTAGCATGGTCAATTCACCTACCCTGCACATCTTTGGGTTGTGAGGGTGATACCTACTCAGACACAGGAAGAATGTGCAAACTCCACATGGATAGTGATCCGGGCCCAGGATGGCAGCAGTGCTACCCACTACGCCACCGTGCCGCACGATTGACTTCTGATTCAACAAAGAGCATATGACCACTGAACTAAGAGTGACACAATAAGCAATAAGCATGAAACCTATGGGGTGGGATTCTCTGGTCTCTGATGCCGAAATCCCGTTCGGCGATCGGCCAGAGATTCCCCGTTGCGATGTTCCGCTCCCTCCAACGCACGGCGTCGGGACAGCCTCAGGACGTCACCTGAGGTCCTCCCCCGATGTTCCACCCCCTCCAATGGGCCACGTGCACGACGGTGTGGGACATTTTTTTTCGGGAACCCGGCGTGGCGGCTGCGGACTGAGGCCAGCGCCACCACAGTCTGGTGGGAGCCATTCCACGGGCAGGGGGGCTTTAGTGGGGACTGGGGGCACTGGTGGGGGGTGATCCAGGCGTGGCGAGCATGGTCAATGGGGGGGAAGTATTTGGCAGGCCGGGCCCGTGCACCGTCGTCACCATGTAGCATGGCGCGGCCGCTGCAGGCCGCCTCCGAGCGCATACGCGGTCATGGGCTCGGCAATTCGCCGGCCGTAATCGCAGCTAAAGCCGCGGGTTCTATGTTGCATGCCTGCTAGTCCCCCCACCGGATGGTGGATCGGTGCAGCTTTTGTGCCATTTTTTCAGGTGTAAAACGCCACCGTTGCCACACTGGTGTCAGCAATTTAGTCTTTAAATCGGAGAATCCAGCCCATGAACTTTTTTTGGCACTAGATTCGGCGCTAAACCACACCTTGCACGACCAGGAATAAGTCTTGATACTGTTTTCTGCTGTGTGCACGAGCATGCTTGCCAGCTGCTGTATTGTTTTCAAGAGAGTGCACATGGTGAGCATTCTGGATATTGGTATTCCAAATTCTGAAATGAATGCTTTAACATTTATTAAGCTGCCATTCTTAAGGCCTTGGGTTCAATTTCATATTTTCACGGAGTCAGCCCTGTTTCAATTAGGAAAGTAGTTGTGATGTCAGCTGGGAAGCCTTATCCCAGTGTGATTCATTGCTTTCCATAGAGGAGGGAAGAAAAATGGCCACCAGACAGATGATCATAATTAACATGTGGTTGTAAGCCACGGGGACCATGTTCACAAAAAAATAATGCCCATAGAATACAGAGGGAGAATAAAATACAAATGTGGAGCAACCTTTCCTCAGATTGTTTCAAATGTCATTGCAGCCAATTAAATAGATGTTACACAGTAATGTACAGCACTCCAAACAGACCATTCAGCTCACTAGGTCCAAGCCAGTGCCTATGCTCCTTTCGAGCCTCCCCCCACCCTTCTTCCAACCCCATTCCTCTATCTCTTTCTCCCTCATGTGTTTATCTAAATCCTCTTAAACGCACCCAGGCTGATGGCCACAACTACTCCTTGTGGTCCTGACCTCCACATCCTAACCACACTCAAGGATGAGGGATTTTAGTTCCAAGACTCAGTTGGAGAAGCTGGGGTCGTACTCCTTCGAGCAAAGGAGATTGAGATGAGATTTGATAGAGAGCAGGGGCGGATCTACTATGAAACTAATGAAGCTTAAGCTTCAGGGCCCCTAATCCCGGAGGGGCCCCAGAAGCGACTTCAGTCCAGATTGCTTAAAAATTTTGGGTCCACTGTATGAGAAAGGGTTTTTAAAAAATAATAATATTAATAATACAGTGTAATTCAAAACAAAATAATAGTTAAAATAAAAATTAAAAGGTTATTAAAGTATCATGTAGGCTAGCCGTAAACGAAAAAATGTTCAAATTAAGCGGGCGCGATTCTCCACAGGCCGCACACGCAGCGTTCACGCGCTGTTCACGTCGGCAGCGACCAGGTGTGGTTGGCGCCGGTGTGAACCGGTCATATTGGGCAGGCCACTCGGCCCATCCGGGCCGGAGAATCACCTCTCAATGGTTAGAAACGGCGAGCGGCGATTCTCCGAGCGGCCTGTCGTAAAACGCGGCACGCCGTTTTGGGGGGGGTGGGAGAATCGCTTGCCAGGGCGGCGTGGCGGGAATTGCCCGGCACTCTCGCGATTTAAAACACTATTAACATTTATGACAGAAATACAAACAGTAGATGACGTGTTGTAACAAAAAAGGGGAGCCGTTGAAAAGGCAATCACAAAGCTAACGTGAACTTTCAACATGATAGCACTCGTGATGGCGATCTAGACAAGAATTTTTTTCAATAAAGTGTTCATAAGGATACAATATTTTAATTACCCCAACTCAAAAATAAATGTTATATTTAGAAAAGTAAGGTAAGTAATAAAGGTGAAATAGTGTTAGATTAGCCTAAGCCTATTGTTTTTATGAAGAAGTGAACGGAAGGTAGGGTACGACCGCATAGCCTAGGCTAATACTATATTACAAGTATTTATGAAAAAGTAATAAAAGGGTGAATTTGTGTTAAACTACAGGTGTTTATTATGAAAAGTGTTCAAATAATGGTAAAATTGTGTTACATTACCTTAGCCTATGAGTTTTGGTGGCCTAGTCTTGCCTAACTTAGTCTAGCCTAGCGTAGGCTAGCTCGAACATAGCCTAGTTAAGCCTATTTAGCTTATTTATTATAAATCTTAAAAAATGGCGCTTTACTTTCTGAGAAGGGGTTTTTAAAAAAACCCTTTCTCAGAAACTAGACCTAAAATTTTTTCCTTTCAAAACATTTGACAATAGTCGCACGACTCAAATTGATTAATTTTTTGTTGTATATATTTCAACAATCCCAAAGTTTGAGAGTCAGTAGCACAGATGTTGTAAAGGTGGAGTGTTGCGGTAAGTTGGCTGTTCGTGGAACAACCCTATTGAAGAAGATAACAGTGGTTACCCAGACCTCGTTGCTGGTTGCGAAGGGGCCCCCATAACAGTTCAAGATTCAGGGTCCCAAAAATGTAGGTCTGCCACTGATAGAGAGGGCCAAGATTTCATAAGATTTAGATAAGGTAGACAAAGACCAGTCTTTCCCTTTAGCTGATGGTACAAGGACTAAGAGACACAGGGGGCGGGATTCACCCCTACCCAGTGGGGCGGGGGGGGGGGGGGGGTCCCGGCGGGATGGAGTGCCGTGAACCACTCCGGCGTCGGGCCACCCCAAAGGTGAGGAATCCTCCGCACCTTCGGGGGCTATGCCCGCCCCAGAGTGGTTTGCGCCCAGCCGGCCGGCGGGAAAGGAGCTTGGCGCCACACCAACCGGCAGCGAAGGGCCTCCGCCGTGAGTCGGCGCATGCGCGGGAGTGCCAGCGCATACTGGCGTCATCCCCGCGCATGCGCAGAGGGATTCACTTCCACAACGGGAATGGTAGAGGACCATGGCCTCTGGTGTGGAAGGATAGAGTTCCCCCATGGCACAGGCCTGCCCGTGGATCGGTGGGCCCCGTTTGTGGGCCAGGCCACCGTGGGGGCACTTCCCGGGGCCAGATCCCTCGTGCCCCCCCAAGAACCCGCCAGGTCCCGCCGGTAAGGGACCTACTCTACGTTACACCGGCGGGACTGGCAACGAACTGGCTGGACTTCGGCCCATCGCGGGCCGAAGTTGCATACCCTTTGGGCAGGGTGGTGCTTTGGCACTGCTGGTGCCACCTTGGCACCCTGGCAGTACCAGCCTTCTACCTTGGCAGTGCCACCTGGGTGCCAGCCTGGCACTGCCAAGGTGCCCATGTAGCACTGCTGGCTGGCATGGGCACTGCCAGGGTGCCACATTGGCATTGCTAAGGTTTCCATCTGGCATTTCTGTGCGCCCGTGATCAAGCCGGGAGTGCCTTGCATGGCTGTTGCGGGGGATGGGGTGCAGGGGGACCCTCCAATAGTGCGTTTGGGTTGGGGGGGGGGGGCGGTCAGGGATCGCTTCGGGACCTCAGAGATCAGGATGCCATTTAAAAATGGCGTCCTGATCTCTCGCTACACTGGGGAATTCTCTGGCCCGCCATGGGCCGAGTTCCCGCCTGTTTTTGCTGGGTCCCGCCGGCGTAAATCAAGGTAGGTCACTGCTGGCAGGACCCAGCTCCGTGGTCGACCTCCGGGGTCCTCGGGGGGGGCGCGGGGTGATCTAGCCCCAGGGGCTGCCCCCGCGGTGGCCTGGCCTGCGGTCGGGGCTCACCAATCCGCGGGCGGGCCTGTGCCGTGGGGGCACTCTATTCCCCCAGGCCGGCCGCGTAAGCCTCCGCGATGGCTGGTGCGAAGATGAACCGCCCCCCCTGCCCTGCTGTCAGCAGCCTCTGACGCTCCCGCGCATGCGCGGACCCGCGCCGGCTGGTGGAGTCCCTTCGGCCCCGGCTGGTGCGGCGCCAAAGGACTTCCACCCCGGCCAGCAAACCACTCCGGCGCCGGCCTATCCCCTGAAGATGCGCCTGACGCTGGAGTGGTTCCCGCCACTCCGCTGCGCTGTTTCTGCCCACCCCGCCGATTCCCAGAGAATCCCGCTCCTGATCTTTCGGGAACATTGCTAGATCACAATTAGCTCATTGGTAAATCAGAGAACTTTAGTTGACGTTTAATTTCTTGTTGAAATGATGGAGGCAAGATTGGAAAAAAACTGCAGGGTTAGTGCATACAGCGGGCGGAATTTTCCATTCTCCTCACAGAATCCTGGCTGCAGAGCTGACTTTTCATGAAGATAATCTATCACACTGTGCAGAGCAAAATCTGGAGGTATAGCCCACGCCATCATGCTGGCAGGCAGAGCTGGAAAAAGCCGGCAGCAAAGAATCCTGAGATTGTGCTACCCTTCTTAAAGGGACCCCCTCACCCCACAGACACAGGGAACCCCTCCCACACACACACACACAATGTGGAACCCCCCCACACGCACAAGGGGAACTCCCCCTCCAATCGTTAAGGGAACCCCTCACCACCCCCCCCCCCCCCCCCCCCCCCCCGGGTTGGGGGGGGGGGGGGGGATCGGTAAACACAATCCTACTGGCGAGAGGCCCAGGTCGCCATTTGTGTTGTGCCTGACACACGAGCATATTAAGCTTCCCCAGAAATAGAATGAAGCACACAGTCCTATGTGCCCATAAAGCAAAGGATTTATTAAAAACTTACCTTTTCAGGTTTCCTTCTCATTCCTCACAAGCGCCTGGAACTTAGAGACTGAAAAGCCAGCAAAGTTCTCTGCTGGTTGTATCAGCCGTGAGCATCGGTCGTTGAATGTGAGCCCCTCAAAAACATTACCTGTTTAAATGTTTCCCCCTTAAATCGTGCCAAAAAGAGTCTCAGAAATGTCACCATTACGTGAATGTATATGGTAATTTATTTCAATCACTTTATTTTGGTTGAATATCTTTCACTTAGGAATGCCATTAGTTTGATCCTGACAACAGTCAGCAAATCTTCCAAGTGGGCACGTTATAAACTTCTAGATTTAACACTGAGTTAAACAATTTCAGGTTATAACCATTGCCCCCATTTTTTCAGATGGCTGCTGGTGATGAATCTGCTCTTAGCACTTTTGTCTCATTCAGACCCATCTTTTTTTCTTTACTTGTTCCTTTTCCATATCCTTTTGCCTTGCACCATCGTCCGTCTTGGGTGGAATCTTTTTTAGGGGACGGGGGCACTGGCTGCTGGCGAGACCTCCACATTGCCCCTTTCCCAGAAGGCCCACCACATCATCTGCCACTCAGGCACTTGACAGGCCAGTGGCACGCCTCCCTCGGGATCAAGGACCCCAAGAGCAGTGGTTCTGCCTGCCAAGAGCTGCTGACCAATCAAACGCCGGTAGCTCTTTTGTACTCAGCAGTGGCACTCTCCTGAGACTTTGGATTGAGGAGGGACCCAGGCATATGGTGAAGGATGGTGAGAATGGTGTCAAAGGGTGGACTCGCGAGGAGGGGTTAAGGAGTTCGGCAACAAGGGTAGCTCTCAGTGAGCTCCCCAAACATGCCAGAATTTGTTTGGCAAACATCTCTTTGGCGAGCACCTTGTCCACTGCTGGGTTAAGTAGGCATTAATTGTCCACTTAAGGCCTTCAACTAGTTGGTGGCCTGTGGAAGACTGTCCACAGGCTTTCCTGCCATGGACTTAGTCAGGGCAGAGGTGAGAACGGGCAGGGGTCCCTCCCAATTGCCCGCCAGCCCAATTAAATGATGGCCTGCCACCAAACCCACCAGGGGAGGGCAAGAGATTCCACCTTTTGCCCTTTAAGCTCTCCTGCTTTCTATTTTATCACATTTAACCAGTCTTGTTCTTTCTCCCTCATCCATTTCCCTGCTTCTTAACTTGTTCAAAATCTGTTCATCTGTAACTTTTTCCAGTTCTGACTCAAGGTCATTGACCTGAAATGATATTTCTCTCTCTACAGATACCTGACTGAATATTTCCAGTGTTTTCTTTTACATCATGCAGCTTGTTAAAGCTGACAAAGAGAGGGCGGGTATTTCAGCTGAGGTTTTTAATTAAGGAGTTCCATTAAAAAATAGGCAGATGAGTACTTCCTGTGAATGTATGGTTGCCTAACTTCAAATACACGCAACTGTTAAATATCTGGAATTTTTTCCCGCAATTAGGGAGCAATTTAGCGTGGCCAATCCACCTACCCTGCTCATCTTTTGGGTTGTGGGGGTGAGGACCAAGCAGACACGAGGAGAATGTGACCCGAGACTAGGATCAGACCCAGCTCCTCGGCATCGTGAGGCAGCAGTGCTAACCACTGCGCCACCTTGCTGCCCATGACGGCTTGGGTCACTGTCTGTGCGGAGTCTGCATATCCTCCCCGTGTGTGCGTGGGTTTCCTCCGGGTGCTCCGGTTTCCTCCCACAGTCCAAAGATGTACAGGTTAGGTGGATTGGCCATGCTAAATTGCCCTTAGTGTTGGGTGGGGTTACTGCGTAATGGGGATAGGGTGGAGGTGTGGACCAATGGGCCGAATGGCTTCCTCCTGCACTGTAAATTCTATGTTAAATATCTGGAATTTGAGTTTGGAATGTCATTGTGGTCTTGTGACGAGAAACGCTTGATCGATCCCTCAACAGTTACTAGTCGCCAATCTCGCAGTAAAAATCTGCTGCTTTGAAATTGTGTGCAGTGAGATGATACGGTCATATCTGAGCTAGGACCTGGCTATTGTTGAATCAACGTTTGTCTGAATCTGTAGTGTTTGGCTGAACAGACTAGTCTTCCTCACTTAAATATTCAGAATGTTATAAGCATTTGGACTCTAAATATCTTTCAAATTGCCATTTTAAAAATGTATTTTAGTAGAAAATGGACCAGGTTTGCTGATGTTGCCTGTGCTGTTTCACTGCTTTACCATTTCACATTGACTTTATAGAATGAACTCTCGTGTATTTTGTGGGCAGCTGATTAAAGCATGAGGCAGCTGAGTGTTTTATTTTTCTCTCCACGCTCTTCCCTTAAAGGCGGGGCTGCAGTTCCATAGGTGGAGAATTACAGGGCAATATTTTCACCCATTCAACGAGCTGTGAGCCAAATGCAGATTTATCAGCATCATTTTTGAGCCAAGAGCCAAATTGTGGTTCCTTAGAATGCGATCAGTGATTAAAAACAAGTTATCTGCCAATCACAATGAGCTTGTGAGATAATGATCATTTAACGCTTCTCACGCAGTCATTTAATTGAATTAAATGTTGAAACATTTGCCAATCTTGCCATAAGCAATGTTGCCTGACACTGACTCAGTGGAATGTGAGGAGTCCAATTTTCATTCCTGATCCTGTACATACTCACGATGATCTGCGATGGATTGACATTCAAAACAGGAAATTGTGAAGAGCGGCGACTCTCAAAAGTGGAAAGGACAAAGCAATACTGTAATATGTCAAAGGGCAGCACGGTAGCGCAGTGGTTCGCACTGCTGCCTCACTGCCTCACAGCGCCAAGGACCAGGGTTCGATCCCGGTTCTGGGTCACTGTCCGTATGGAGTTTGCACGATCTCCTCGTGTCTGCGCGGGTCTCGCCCCCACAACCCAAAGATGTGAAACGTAGGTGGATTGGCTACGCTAAATTGCCCCTTAATTGTAAAAAAATAATTGGGTAATCTAAATGTATTTTTAAAAACATAATATGTCAAGGGGCGACCGATTGGAGCAGGATTTTCCCGCCCCATCATGGTGGGACCCGCTGTGGCAAATTCTGTGGCTTAGCTAAAGGTCCACTGACTTTCGTCGAGACCGGGCGACCCTGTCAATCTGGGACTGCCGGTTCGAAGTTGTGTATTCCTCTTGCATTGCATTTTGCTATCTCCTGATAGGTTTCTCAGTTCATGTATAACCACTACCGGGTGTCACACCTGGTGTCATATTGTTGCTGGCCAATATTGTCGGGTAGAAGCTCCCATGTGGCGTGTACAATTATCGTCACACTACATAAAAGCAGTAAGAACATTCAAAAAGTAATTTGCTGTGTGGGACAAGACTTGTAGGGAGCATAAACAACAGAATAGAAGTTAGGCCTGTTTCTGCCCACGCTTTGTAATTCCATATGCAAAGTGCTTTCAGACATTCTGAGAATAATTGGGACTATACAATTCAAATATTTCCATTTCTTTCTAACTCCCTACCAGAGCAATTTTCAACCTCCTATTTGGTGGGAACAGAGTAGTTGAGCAGTTAAAATGTAGGGGGGAGAGGGCAGCACAGTGGTGCAGTGGGTAGCACTGCTGCCTCACGGCGCCGCTCTCCCAGGTTCGATCCTGGCTCTGGGTCACTGTCTGTGTGGAGTTTACACATTCTCTCCATGTCTGCGTGGGTTTCTCTCTCACATCCAAAGATGTGCAGGATTGGCCACACTAAATTGCCCCTTAATTGGAAAAAATTAATTGGGTGCTCTAAATTTAAAAACAAATGTAGGGGGGAGGGTGAGGATTCTCTGTTTACTGCTCCATTCTTGATTTTAATGCTGCTGGTTTGGAGGCAGGTGAGATGCGTGCTAGATTCTGACAATAAATGCTGCTTTGATAGCTCTCCTACCGGGTGATGCTGTCAGAAAGCCAGTGAGGACTTCGAAAGGAGATTTTAAAAAACTTTCCATTCTGGTTTAAGAGTGTTCCTCCAGTGTCTCACAATTATGTGAGGCCTATGCCCCTGCGCTACCCCTTCTTCCCATCAAACTACTTCCTTCCTTCACCTCCCTCCCTCCACCCCCCTCCACTCCCACTTCTTCACTCCAGCTCCGTGCCAGCTATGAGATCCTTGTTTCTCCCATTTACCTTGCAGCTTGCAACCTCCTCTTGGTGCGAGCAGGTGGCCAAAGAGCGGCCAAGCTATGTCTTTGCCCTTCACCTCCCTCACCTCACCAATGGGCCGCTGCTGCTTTCCATCGCAAATGGCCAGGAAGTTGACTGTCGATCTTCACCTGGAATCAGCTGGGCCTTTGGTGAAGCCTCCCATGTGGCATTGACTTCTGCTCCCACCAGAGTTCAAATTGCTGATAATCAGATAATCAGATCTACTGGTAAAAACACAATCATCCTTTTATTAAATTGGCTATAAAACCTTAAACCTTAAAATTGAACTGAATTTTGTGACTATTTCTTCAGCTCATTGAGTGCGTACTCCTAAAATGAGAGATAAAACCGGTGTCACCATATTGCTTTAATGAATGCCTATGCCTGTGAGGACTATGCTATTAGTATAAGATTGAAAACATGCAAAGTGACTGTGTACAAGGGATAATGGGAAATGAGTGGTACTCTACTGAAAGGTATACGATTTGTGTGTTCCAGCTCCAAATATAATTTACCCGTGAGCTTCACTTTCTATGGGAACAGTGGACTAATTCGACCTTTATTTGTACTGGTTATGTTGAAAGAGCTTCATTATAAGTTTCAGTCAGATGTACTAATAATTCAGATGGCTAGGAACTGTTAAAATATTCCTAGCCTACAAGATGTTGAATTAAATTAGAGGTTGTGGTAGTCGGTATTAGGGGCGTTACGGTACCCAGGTTGAGGCTGTGTGATGATCGGAATACCTTGCCCCTTTAAGAGGCTTGGCATTGCCCCTTTAAGAGGCTTGGAACCCTGGGGGACTCCGCCTCTGGCTACGCCCCCTGGGAAACAGTATTTAAGATGAGACTCCATTTTGCGAGCACACTTCTCTTGGATGCTGCCATTGTTCAATGCTTATTAAAGCCTTTGATTACTGACCTAACTTTCGTGTCGTAATTGAGAGTGCCTCAGGCTGTAAGATCATTGGTGTGGGAGGTACCTGAGACAGCAAGATCATTGGTGAAGCCTGCCTGCTGGTTCCGCCCAGTAAGGCGGAGTATAAGAGTCTGTGTCTCCCCAGCTGTTGCATTCCGTACCTGCGCTGCTGGGGGAAACATCTAGTCCAATAAAGCCTTCAATTGTACTCCAATCTCACTTCGAGAGTTATTGATCGTGCATCAGAGGTTAATTCAAACTAAATGTGAAGGACACAGCTCCTCCTTATGGGCCCTGTGACATATGCATTTAAATGAGAGAGCGTGTAGTGTTTTCACTTTCTGGCCTCCTTTGTACAGTGTGTGGGAGGAGGTATGGGAGCAGTCACGTTCCGAACTGAAATTTATCCAACCCAATTTTTCCACCTCATTTCTCACATTTTCATTACTTTCCCTGCGATACTCCGCGGGGGGGGGGGGGGGAGAATCGGCGCCATTGGCACCAAAGTGGTTGGCATGGCGCCAGTCGGGGGCCGTTCTACGCGGCTGGCCTGCCGATTCTCGGCCTGGGATGGGCCGAGTGGCCATCGTGAAAATGCCGAGTCCCGTCCACACCTGCTCTCAGCCGGTGGGAACTCGGTGTCGAAGGGTCGAGGGCGCAGCCTGTAGGTGGGTAAAGGGGGGTCCGACCCCAGGGGGGGCCTCCGATGTGGCCTGGTCCGCGATCGGGGCCCACCGATCGGCGGGCTGGCCTCTCTGGCTGGGGGCCTCGTTTCTTCCGCGCCAGCCCCTGTAGCCCTGCGCCATGTTGAGTCGGAGCTGGTGCTTTGAAGGAAACCACTGTGAATGCGCGGGTTGATGCCGGCGCCATTGCTCATGTGCAGATCCTGCAGCGCCCAGTTTACGCTGGGATCAGCAGCTAGAGTGGCGTGAACCGTTCCAGTGCCGTACTGGCCCCTTTTGCGGAAAGAATTAGTCATGGGGCGGCCCGTTTACGACGGTGTGGACACGCTGCCGTGGGATTAGGGAATTTCGCCCCCTATAAATCGGATTTGCCTGTGGAAAAACTAATCGAAAATTGTTCCATGCCACTTTCATGACAGGTTGGCTTCCCACTGATCCATATCAGGAATTCCATTTACATGTCAGGAATACTCATAAAAAATGCAACTTGCCGGAATCACGTTCCCTCTCCCAATTACAAGCCCCGCCAGTGGGAAATTAGGCCAATCCAAATAGGTCAGGGTGAGAGATTAAAGGTGTACCTGTCCACCCTCACTTCACTCATGAGTTTGAGTGTAACATTCAAAACCTACTTACACCAGCCCTGCTCTGGTTCCTCAGCGATGCCAGTGTAGGTGCACGTTGCTGGGGGTGTATGGGGCTGCTCGCCGTGGTTACGGCGCTACTCTGGCAAGGCAGCATTGTGGGCCACGAGCCTTATGCAGGGCTGTACTCGAAAACAGAGACCAACATGGTGACCAGGGGCTGGATGAGGGACTGAAGGGGGTGGGGTGGGGGAGAAGAATAATGACTGGCAGAAGGAAGATTGGGACTGGGGAAGCTAGAGGCCAACAACGAATAGCAGAACACAGACACAGGAGCAGGTGGATAGGATTTGATTTGCACAGGGGAGGACATGCCCCCCAGATTCTAGAGTAAGAAGGGGGGGAGGCTTAGTGTGGCACAAGAGGGATGGGTTTCAAAGAGACTACTGGAGCGGGAGGGCTGAAGGGAAACTGTCTCGTGGCCATTCATTGAGGAACTCAAGAGCTGAATGAAAGAGAATTGCAGTCCCTGGACTGCTGCCAAGAGGTCAGGGTGAGAGATCAAAGGAAGCTACAGGACTATGCACGGCACTCATGTCATGTTCCCGCTCCAGGTAGGTGCAAAGCCTGTGAGCTCAATGGGGATCAGGCACAGCTTGGTGTGCAGACGCTGCCGTAGCCTCACAGACGATGATGATGGAGGTGTCTGGGTCGGTACTAGTCAGCAGATGGGATGGTCATGGTCTGGGGAGGCATCTGCAGCCTGTTAATGGGGAAAACATAAAATGTGGTGGGAGGGCGTTACACAAAACTCTCCTAGGGGAAGACAGTTATCTCTGTATGTAACCATGCACGCAACCTCATGATGGGACGGGGAGAGGTCCATATGGGGCATGGGGATGTCAACATGATGGGTTCAGAAGGAGGGCAAGAATGCCCACTGCAATGGCAATGGGATCCAGGGTTACCAGGCCTGGAGAGTCACGAGCTGGAGTTCTACCGACTAATAGTGAGGCTCCAGGGAAATCAAGAGGGCCCGAACTCTGAGAGTGGGAGGGTCAAAGTAAAAATACAGTACCACCAAATTGGGACCACGACGCTATAATTTAAAATTTTTATTTATTTATTTATTTATTTATTTAAATTTAGAGTACCCAATTCATTTTTTTTCCAATTAAGGGGCAATTTAGCATGGCCAATCCACCTACCCTGCACATCTTTGGGTTGTGGGGGCGAAACCCATGCAAACATGGGGAGAATGTACAAACTCCATGCGGACAGTGACCCAGAGCCAGCATCGAACCTGGGACCTTGGCGTCATGAGGCAGCAGTGCTACTCACTGCGCCACCGTGCTGCCCACACCCTGACGTTATAATGTAATGTAAAATCGAAACCGGAAATGAATCTGCAGAGGAGGGGATTGAGGCTGTGTGAGGAGCCCATTGCTAGTCATGGGGCACACTCAGAATGCTCAGAGTAACACCATGGAAATGGAGTCTGAGCTGATAGAACTCAGTAAGAGCTAATTGAGATGGTGCAAGTGGAGCCACTGACATTTGGAGCACTGTAACGTGAGACTTCAGGAGTCATTGGGTTCACAGTGAAGTTGATCAAATTGACATTAACAGAGGATTGTGAGAATGAATGATGCAGTTAACCAGGAAGGGAGAACAGCTGCTGGATATTCGTAAGATGATCAATGAAAACCTCTAAGGAGCTTTCTGCAGTTGGAATGGCTAATGGGTCAAAGGGTATCCAGTCATTCCAAAAGAGTTAGTTAGGCATTATCAATATATCAGATAAGACATAGTCGGAGTCAAGCCTCTTCCAGCCTCTCTGAGATTAAGATGTCAAGTAGCTGGGATGGCATCTTGGTCAATTAGATCTGTGAAGTAGTTCCTCAGCTGGAATGCTGGATCAGGGAAAGGCGAGTAACGCAGACGCAGATCAAGGCATGACACTAGCTTTCTGGCCGCGATTGGGAGCTCTACTATGGGATGCTGGGAGTTCCCATGATTCACACCTCCTGGACCACTCCCAGGGATGGACTCAGATAGGGCCGTGGCACCTACGGGGCTGGCTGAGTGGTCATAAGGGCTACCCACTGAAATTATGGCTCATGACATCCATGCATCGTCCTCAAGGTGCCTCGGAGGAAAGATATAACAAATCGCAATGTTTGAAACGGCCCATCATAGGACAAACCATTGACATCCTAAAGATACACATCCGATGCGTGGACTGCTCAGGTGGAGCCCTGCAGTACTCTCTGTGTTGGTGGGGAGTACAGGCGAATGCAGTAATCGGCCTTCTTCAAATGGCTCTTCAGCAGCCTCGTTTGAGGTGGCCTGCGGACTGGGCCTTATGTTGCCTGCCCCAGTCTGTCAGGACCTGCTGCTGTGAGAGAAAAGATAGATTTAGTTCATGAACAGACTGAATACATTTCATGTCACTCACTGTGATTACCAGGATGTGATCAACTCAAGGAAGGTTCATCCATACTGGATTGCTGGGAGAGGCCGGCCTCACCTTCCCCACAGCAGTGATCTCTATCTTCACTTGTCAACTTGCCAACATCCTCTTGAATTTGCAGAGTTCCTGACTGTCGGTCATACCTCCTCCAGTCTTGGATTTCTCTCTCTTGTTGAGGGCAAACCTGGCCCATATGAAGACAAATGGATGGGATGTGATGAGATAGGGTGGAGCAGAGGAGGCAAGCCTATCTGCTGTGTGTTCTGAGCCCTCCTAGTATTGGGCGAAGATGTAGTTTGTGCAGGATGATAGAGGAGATGCTGGGGAATAGGCTTTCAATGCTGATATCTCCCCTGATAATACTGCATGAGATCCTTGAGCTGTGTAATCCTTTGAGTGCATAATGCTAGAGTGTGAGTTTGGAGTGAGCTGAAGGTTGACTTACCCTGGCGGTGTGGATTAGATTTTTCACCCTTTTCCTGCATGGGATGGCATTTCCCTTGTGGTTGCCTGCAGCACAGATTACCTTCACGACCACCTCCCAGGCCAGTGAGGTCAGGTCGATTGACCTCCTGGATCCATCCCTGGGAAAAAGAACCTCCTGGTGGACACTACTAATTAAAGCATGACGAAATCTTGGTCCTTGTTCCTTGGGGCCTTCTCCAGAACTTCCAACCATGCATCTGGGCTGTGGAGCATAAAGTGTGTGTTCAGGTTTAAATATGATGCCGGGGGGCAGCACAGTGGAGCAGTGTTTAGCACTCTTCCTCATGGCGCTGAGGACTTGGGCTCGATCCCGGCTCAGGCCACTGTCCGTGTGGAGTTTATTCTCCCTGTGTCTGCATGGGGCTCACCCCCAAATCCAAAAAGCTGTGCAGGGTAGTTCAATTGGCTGTGTTAAATTGCCCCTTCATTGGAAAAAATCTAATTGGGTACTCTAAATTTAACCAAATAAATAAATAAATATGAAGCCAGGAACTTCGACCCCATGAGATGACGGTAGGCGGACGAATCCGTACTCACCCAGCCACTTGATTCAGCGAGCGCCTCGCCTATGTGGTTTCAAGCAGAGGATGAGGTGAGGTGAGGATCCAACCCACCAATCAGCTGAAAGTATGCCACTAATCCCGCCCGCCACCACCGTGGGATCTTCTGGTGGTATCTCTGAAGTCAACCCTCCGCAGAGCGTTCCCTGGCAATGGGGAGGGAAAGCCATGCAAAAGCCCGTCAACTTTGGCAGGACCAGAAGATCCAGCTGGCAGCCAATGGCGTGCCAGATCCACTGAGGGAAAACCTGCCGCGGATAATTGCCCCCTAAATCTTTTTGCCAAGGTCATTAACATCTTAATGTTTCAAACATGTCATGCATTGAAATGAATACGTAACTTCACAGGGTGCAGAGGAGATTTATCAGTATGCTGTCTGGACTGGAGGGCATGTCTTATGAAGAAAGGTTGAGGGAGCTAGGGCTTTTCTCACTGCAGTAAAGAAGGAAGAGAGGTGACTTGATAGAGGTGTACAAGGTGATGAGAGTCATGGATTGAGTGGATAGCAAGAGACTTTTCCCCAGGGTGGAAATGGCTGTCACGAGGGGACATAGTTTTAAAGTGATTGGAGGAAGGTATAGGGGAGATGTCAGAGGTAGGTTCTTTTTTTTTTTAAATTTAGAGTATCCAATTCATTTTTTTCTAATTAAGGGGCATTTTTAGCGTGTTCAATCCACCTACCTTGCACATCTTTGGGTTGTGGGGGCGAAACCCACGCAAACACGGGGAGAATGTGCAAACTCCACAAGGACAGTGACCCAGAGCCGGGATTGAACCTGAGACCTCGGCGCCGTGAGGCAACAGGGCTAACCCACTGCGCCACAGAGGTAGGTTCTTTACACAGAGAGTGGTGGGTGCGTGGAATGCACTGCCAGCAGAGGTGGTGGAGTCAGAGTCATTAGGGACATTTAAGCGACTCTTGTACAGGCACATGGACAGCAGTAAATGGAAGGGATATAGGTTAGGTTGATCTTAGATTAGGATAAATGGTCGGCACAACATCATGCACCGAAGGGCCTGTACTGTGCTGTACTGTTCTATGTTCTATTACATCCTCAACCATTTTGCAAAGATTGGGTGTATTTTCACACACCCTTATTAATAAGCTAGTACAGTACTCTCTTGATGGCTCCTTTGCTGCATTCCTGTATCCTATTTATTGTTTAATGCTGACTGCATTGGCATTAAAAAAAAAACATCGGGTACAACTGACATAAATCCAAATCAACATACAGAAGGTTAACTTAACTGCCAAAAAATTGCTTCAAGCTAAAGGTTTCCCCCAGTTCTGGGATATCACAGTGCCAGACTTTAAGTAGTTTCAGACATAATAGGAGGGGAAACCTTTGACAGGGCAAGCAAGTGACCCAGGCAAGAGGTGCACTGTTTCACTGCTGGTGTGCAACTTGACACTGCCACCATTTGAATTGAGATTGTGCCGACTCTCCTTACTCACAGGAGTGGTCAAGCTCCAAGTGTGACATTTCAGTTCATTCATAGAAATCCTTGCTGTTGGATAGTAACATAACTCATGTGCATTTGTCGCCTGAGAAACAATTTTATTTTCTAACGCACGCCATGAGCTCTGTGCAATTCCAGCTGAGTTGTTCTGAAAAATAGCCCGAATACCTTTGTTCATCTGCGGCAACAAAATTAGAGAAGATATACAATTTTCCACTCGGCTGTCCATTCACTGCACTTCCATCCTTGATGTGGCAACTGACATTCAGAGAAGTCGTAGAACAACGGCATGCTTGTTATACTAACTCAGTCTCACTTTTAATGCGATTATTAATAACTCAGCCAAATCTAGACTTAATTTGATTTTATTGATCATATACCATACATTCCTGCCACAGGCTACACAATAAGTTGCTGTGATTTGCATTTTTCTATTTTAATGGTATCTATTTATTTCAATATTGATTGACTCTAGTGCATTATTCTTAATTTGTCAGCAAAAATAATTATGTTTCTTTCTCATAATTCCAATCCAAGTCTCCTTTTGTTATCTGTTTTCAGTTTCCCCTGGCCAATGATGTTTTCATTGCAACCTCAGTCATTCAGTGCCATACTGATGAAATGGAAAATATTGTCTGGAAATTAATCCACTGTCTACAAATCCCCATGGCATCAGGCACAAGTCTTCATCATATAGCAGTTATTTATATCCCACAGTTAACCACCAGTCATTAAAACAAGGTGATGAGGGAACTTGGGTGCAGTGGCGGACAGCATGCGGAGCTTTATACCTCAGGGGGCTGAGTTTAAATCCAGCCTCCTTGATCAAATTAAAGCTTATTTCTTTCCGCTGGTTGTAGGGATCTGAAGTTTAATGAATTTGGATATTCTCAAAACTATCCACAAATGAGGTGTAAATTACTAATTAGGCTTGGGGAGACCACAGGAATGGATGTGGAGGAATGAAAATGTCCCACTGATCAAGATGATTTTAGATTGGAGTTAACAGTGAAGAAATATGGGATTGTTAATCTGTTATTGATGTCTTTGGTCTGGAGTGTGATACTTGTGTTCCTGCACTTGCCGATAAGGCTGGAGGTGATGCGGCTGGCAAACATTGTCTTTTATTTAACATCATGATAAATATCGACACGATAGTCTCGGCACAAAGCTGTCGCTCTCCATACTCTCTTATAATGGCCGACATTTCTGGCCCTTCCCATTGGCAGGATCTTCCAGTCCGGTCGAAGGCGAACCCCTGCAGCAGGTTCCCCAGTGGCGGTGGCTGTGAACCAAGGAAAAGGCCATTGACTTCAGTGGGACAGGATGATCCTGCAGCTGGCCAATGTCAGGTCACCTCCACTGCTGCACAACAAGCAGCAGGGTGATGGAAAATCCCAGCGGTGTGGCTTATGTCATTGATTGTGTCGACTATATATTAACTTAATTAACATTAAACTTGATATGGCATCTTCCCCCCTCCACAGCAATGGGTTTAACTCTTAAATGACCTCTGAAATGACCAAGCAAGAAGTTCATGGGAAATTGGGGATGAGCAATAAGTCCTGGCCCAACCAGCAATGTCCACATCCCATTAATGAATTTTAAAAAAAATTATATATTTTTTAATTTGGTATTATTTCCTTTGAAACCATAAACAACATCATATCGGTAATCCTGTTGTATATCATTATGTGGCTCTTGTAATATTGGCCAACACTTTCCAGTCTTCAAAGCTCCGAATAATTTGATTCATTTGCAATTTTTTTGTAATTTTTGAATATTGGCAGCCAGAAAGTATTGAAAGAGCTGCTTACAATGCCTCAGACTCTGTAATAATTTCAGGAGGCACGGAGTGAAAGGCCGAACTGGTTTATTTTAAATTGAAAATGAAGTCACGACTGCAATACACAAATCACAAGTCCCAGCCCAGGACTATCGAGTACTGCCAGTCCGGATCTGGGAGCTTACTCTAAAGGTCCTGCTAACAAGCCCCAGCTGGGCGGGCCTCCACCCGCTCACCACATGAACTCATATTCAATGAGGCCCAGGGGGAGATCAATCAGCAATCCCCTGTGGTCCTTCTGAGGGTTATCCCAATCTCATTGGTGGACAAATTCTAAATCAAATCATTTAGAAGTCAGCTTGAAGTCAGTGCAAATTGAAGTGAACAGTGATTTAAACTTTACATGTGGCCCGGGGACCCCCATGGTTTGTGCCTGTGTGCAGCCCATTAAGACAAAAGCTTGGAAATTCCTGCATTGCAGATTTCCCCCTGCTGTGCGATAACGTAGCAGGAAGTCAGATCTGTAACATTGCTGTGATACTTCACCAAGCCGAACTTATTCTTAAGTGTTGTGTTCAATGCCAGTTATTCAGTTTCAATGGTCACTCTCATGAACTCCTTCTTCAGTTAACTGTTTCTTCTGATGAAATATATCGTAAATTCCTCTCTGTCGCTGGTTTCCACTCTTGCCCTCTCTCCAGTTCTCGCACTGGTGAGATGCACAAGAAACCAGCAGTGAGGAGGAACTTTCACCAAGAGTGGCGCAATATTAAATTGATTGTTTGCTTGCACTTTAAACCTGTGCTTTTAAGTATTTTAGAAGTGTATGTTAGAAAAACAAAGGTCGTTTTAAGGGATTTATATTGGTATGGGTAAACATTAGAATTAAGGTATGGTTTTAATTTAATGTCTCTGTACCTGGAAAGGTAAACCTATAGTTTGATTCATGCTGGACAAATGTGTCTGTATGTGTGGGGTTGGTTTCAATTCGAACTGTGATTCGATTGGACTTAGACAGGGTTACGGCGTGAAGAATAAATAGTAGTAGCAGTAGTTACTTAGCAACTGAAGGCCCTTGTAAGGTAGGAAAGCTTTTAAGTTTTAGCTGGATATATTGCAGTTGGAGACAGATCACCAGGGACTGACCATCTCTCAATTCTGCCAGAAGAAAGACTGGACAGGATTGAGCTGCAAAGAGGCAGATTTCTTAAAGAAACAGTTATTGTCCAGATACTAGGGAAAAGGACAGAAAGAATACTTTAAGACGACTGAAGTTAAGAGAACAGAGACCAAAGTATTGTTCAGAAGAATTCAAGGAAGAGTAAATAATGTGTTCTGAGTTAAAGAGTCAATTACAGCAACCAGACTTAGAGTGGGAAAGCAGATTTCAGAGTTAAATCAAAAGTTTGATGTCATTTTAATATAATCTGGGAATAGAGAATTAAAGCTATCGTGAACAGTTTATGCAGCCGTCAAGTCAAAAAAATGCTAAAGGGGCTAGTGTGAAAGCGGGACTGGTCTCACTGTTAAAAGTGAAGTGAAAGCTTTGTTTACAAGTGTCATTTGGAAAAGCTGGACGGATTTTGAAATGCAAAGCGCAAAGAGAAAGCATTATTGTGAAAAAAGATTTTAAACCATATTTTTGGGAGTGGAGTTTGGAAACTCTCATGTGGCTATCATCTGGGGGCATTCTGATGAGAAATCCACACACATTAACTTGAGGTTCAGAACGGAGTGCGTGTCTTTGACCACAGTCACCTTGGGTGTTTAAAAGGGGCATTGTGTGTAAATGAGACCATTGTAGTTTGGTACTTTGTAATCTGTGTTAATTTTAAAATCTGTGTGTATTGTTAAAATAAGCGGGAGTAAAGCAGTATTGTATTATAATCCAATTTTTTCATGTTTAACAAATATTTTCCTCCTTGTTGTTAAGACTAATTGGCGGTTCTGTTCCTCCACGTTTTATTTAAAAAAGTAACATTTATCTTTTGAGCCAATCCAGTTTTAACACCAACTGAGATCATAACGTATAGCAATGAGAGGAGGCTAGCTCCAAGATATTAAGTGGGTTTAATGATTACTATCCCATTACATTCATTCAAGGTTTATAAAATAATGCATTTGATGGCCTAAACAATAAGACAAAGGTGCTGCCTGAATAATCTGGATATAACATACTGAATGTTTTGTAAGTGTTTGCATATTGAAATGCTTGTCATCTTTGTGCTGTGCTATGCAACCTAACTTGAACACAGCAGCTGGAGTTGGAAAGAGATCTCCGTGTGAGGTATCTGCACAGTGTTCACCAACAGCTTCAGATGACATTTATTCACAAGTCCCGAAAGACGTGCTGTTAGGTAATTTGGACATTCTGAATTCTCCCTCTGTTTACCCGTACAGGCGCCGGAATGTGGCGACTAGGGGCTTTACACAGTAACTTCATTGCAATGTTAATGTCAGTCTACTTGTGACAGTAAAGATTATTATTATAATTATTATCTAAGCTGGGACATTTCCAGAAAGTGGCCGCAATGCAGATTCCACATTATTCCACTTAAAATCAAATGTGAAGCTCTCCAAAGAGTTTGAATGCAATTTAATGAGGGCAGCAGGAAGTAGTGGGGGATGACATCTGTCACTGGGAGTCCCGAGAAATTTAGTTTCCTAATTGGCAACAGGAGCCCAGCCACGAGGGCTCCTGACTCCACGGAAGGCATTTAGTTGTTGCATTTCCCCCAGTTGGGCAGAAACTCCACCCTCTGAGAGCAGCCAGCCAGTCAGAGGTGTGGCTGCTGCCAGTGCTTCACTTGGGCCTTCATCAGGCCATTTGGATGCCTGGTGAAAGGTGGGATGAGGGTCGCAATGAGGGGAGGAGTGGGGTCGGCTGAAATGGCAGGCATTTAACTCTCAGCAGCCCCTCAACCTTCCCGTGGCAGGGTCACTTGATCAGACGTGGAGTCCTTTGTACAAGGTACTGGCCTCTACAAGCCCACAGCATAACCTACAAGGTTTACTGGGTGGTTGAATTCCAGCAACAGTGGGCATGAACTGCCCCAGGGGCTAAAATGACACCTGGGTGGGAAGGCCACCTGCAAGGCTTCCTACCCCAGAGTCAGTCAGAGGGAGCAGGAAGGTGGGATCTCCACCCCACACCAACCTGCCCAATCACATGGTTATCCTTGCCTTTGAATTTGCCTTGGGAAGGGACGGTTGACATTAAATTCCACACCATGGACTCAAACTTCATGCCTGCCATGAGTGCGAACAGCGATGTGGGTACGAAATCTCGCGAGAGTCAGAAAACGAGATTCTAGCCAGTGAGATTTTTTTTTCCAATTGCCCTGCCCCTTGCTGGTGACGGGCAGGAACCTCATTTCAATACATTTTGATACATTTTAATATGATATGCGGGCTTCTCCGCCATGTGCTCCCCCCCAAAAAAAAAATGTTGAATCCCGCTACATTGCTAAGGTTTACAACTGCTTTTTAAAAACATGGTCAGGGGTGCCACTGCCAGGGTGGCACAAAGAGACGGATCGGGGGCAGTGATGGTGGAGCCCTCCGAGGAGCTCCATTATGGGGTGGGGGGTTCCCCTTGTGCGTGTATGGGAATACCTTTTTGATATTGGAGAAATGGGTGACCCGGTCTTGGGGTTCGTGGTTGCCGGCTTTATCTGGCCCCACCCTGCCCCGCCTTTTTCAAAAAACCTGAGCCAAACATTTGAATGAAAAAAATCAGACAAGGCAGCCTTATGTTTCATGCATTTCCTTTGTACACTATTATTTTTAAAAATAAAAATAAATTTAAAGTACCAATTTAGTACACGCAATTTAGCGTGTTCAATCCACCTACCTTGCACATCTTTGGGTTGTGGGGGCAAAACCCACATAAACACGGGGAGAATGTGCAAACTCCACACGGACAGTGACCCAGAGCCAGGATCGAACCTGCGACCTCGGCGCCGTGAAACTGCAGTACTACCACTGCGCCACTGTGCTGCCCTCTTTATACGCTATTATAAGCCATTGCTTAACATTATATTGCCTGGGAAATTAGTGTGACAGAGAATTGGAAATGGAAACACAAAAATGACTGTCGGAGTCGGCACAGTAATAGAGCTGGATTACATTTTTAAAAATGCGTCACAAATTCTGTATTATGAAATTTTTTATTTTTTATTTTTTAAAATTAATTTAGAGTACCCAATTCATTTTTTTCCAATTCAGGGGCAATTTAGCGTGGCCAATCCACCTAGCCTGCACATTTTTAGGTTGTGGGGGTGAAACCCACGCAAACACGGGGAGAATGTGCAAACTCCACACAGACAGTGACCCAGAGCCGGGATCGAACCTGGGACCTCGGCGCCGTGAGACAGCAGGGCTAACACACTGCGCCACCATGCTGCCCTGTATTATGAAATTTGACAATTAGGAAATTAGAAATATCTAGAAAAATATTCCCAACACAAACCAAGATATGAGGGCGGCACGGGGGGGCACAGTGGTTAGCACTGCTGCCTCACGGCGCTGAGGGCCCGGATTCGATCCCGGCCCTGGGTCACCCATGTTTGTGTGGGTTTCGCCCCCACAACCCAAAGGTGCGCAGGATAGGTGGATTGGCCACGCTAAATTACCTCTTCATTAGAAAAATAAACCAAAGATATGTTCAACCAAGGAATAAAAGATGCAGTTTGATGTTCTAAAAGTGTAACAAATGGAGAGGGCAGAATTACAGTCTCCCAAATGGTGAGCTAGCAATGACATTCCTCACAACCTAACCCTGCCTTGCGCAATGCTGCTTGACTCTTCACTGAGAGAAGATGGTTTGCAGACTTTACAAGGCTTCCGTGGAGTTTATTTTTAACATAATAACGATTTTGTGGCACACATTCTCCCAGGTACAGTGTATCATAATTTACCCTGATGATAAATACTTCACTTTCATTTCATCATGCTCCAGCTCAGTACATTGCATTATGGGCAGGGGAGAGCATCGGAGACAACAGAATTGTAGATAGCACCAAACACACACACACCATCAAACATACACACCACACACAAACTCTGATATATTATTCCTGTGCTATAGGGAATGACCATGATTAATGTGTCAATGCAAATGAAGGATAAACTTTATTTAATTAATTTTTACAGGATGTGGGCTTTGCTGGCTAGGCAAACATTTGTTGCCCATCCCTAATTGCTCTTGAGAAGGTGGGGGGGGGGGGGGGGGGGGGGGCGGGGTTGCCTTCTTGAACCGCTGCAGTCCTTGTAGTGTGAGTACAACCGGGTTTGGTACGTTTCGGCGTGGCCAGTTCGGCGTGGCCAGTTCGGCGTAGCCGATTCGACGGAGGAATTTTTCGGCGGAGGGACGTTTCGGCGTCAAATTAGTTATAGTCGCAAAATGTTTGTGCAGCCCATTTCTCGTATCTTTTCCTTCCAGCAGCCTTAGATATCGTGTTTGTGCACCAAACCGGGTCTCTTAAAGAAAGGCACCAACATTAAACTCTTAAAGAAAGCCGGTGTTACTCAGCGCCGGCCCTAGGGTTGCTGGCGCCCCGGGCAAGCTGAACTTCGGCGCCCTTGGGGGGGCGGGGCCGAGGGGGGCGGACCCGAGGGGGGGGCGAGGGGGCGGACCCGAGGGGGGGCGGACCCGAGGGGGGGCGGGGGGGCGGACCCGAGGGGGGGGGGCGGGGGGGGACGGACCCGAGGGGGGGGGGCGGACCCGGGGGGGGCAGACCCGAGGGGGGAGCATGGGGGGGCGGACCCGAGGGCGGGGCGGACCGAGGGTGGGGCGGGGGGGGCGGACCCGAGGGGGGGGCGGGGGGGACTGAGGGGGGGGGGCGCGGACCGAGCGGGGGGGCGGACCGAGCCGGGGGGGCCGCCCTGGGGGAGGGCGGCCACCGCGCATGCGCTGGTTGGCACCGGCCCAACTGCGCATGCGCGGGACCCGAGTCTCTGGCGCCCCCTAGCACATGGCGCCCCAGGCGACTGCCCGAGTTGCCGGTGCCTTGAGCCGGCCCTTGTGTTACTGAAAGTATTGAAGCAGCTGCCCAGTGATCTACACTGCTGTCTGACTTAACACATTGTGTAAAGTCACAATATCTTCAGTAACACCGGCTGTATAGAGTCAGACCCGGTTTGGTGCTCCGCGGGGGAGCTTATGGACCCCAACTGTCAGTTGTGTCAATTTCAGCGGCCGGCTCACTTTGATCCGGAGAGGGAAGCTGCTCTCTCACTGAAACAATCAGCGGCCGCTGAAATTGACACTGCCGGCTGCTCTCTCCCTCCAATCAGAAACATTAAAACTTAAAAGTTGGATTGGCGGGAGCGAGCAGCCGGCAGTGTCAATTTCAGTGGCCGCTGATTGCTTCAGTGAGAGCAGCTTCCCTCTCCGGCCGCTGAAATTTAAGGGGTTTTAAATTTATTTAAAAATCTATGCTAGCGCTTCCCATTGAGAGTCTACGGGGGTCTGACCTCTCCCCCCCCCGCCCCCAGTAGACTCTCAATGGGAAGCGCTAGCATAGAGTTTTAAATAAATTTCCATCCCTCCGCCGAAAAACTCCTCCGCCGAATCGGCCACGCCGAAACGTCCCATTCCAATCGGCTACGCCGAACTGGCCACGCCGAACTGGCCACGCCGAACTGGCCACGCCGAAACGTCCCATTCCAAACGGCTACGCAGAACTGGCCCCGCCGAATCGGCCACGCCGAACTGGCCACGCCGAAACGTCCCATCCCCAGTACAACCACTGTGCTGTTAGGGAGGGAGTTCCAGGATTTTGACACAGTGACAGGGAAGGAAGAGCGATCAATATATTTCCAAGTCATGATGGTGAGCAACTTGAAGGGGAACATCCAGGTGATAGTGTTCCCAGGTATCTGCTCCCTTCTTTTAGATGAAAAAATGAAATGAAATTGAAAATTGCTTATTGTCACGAGTAGGCTTCAATGAAGTTACCGTGAAAAGCCCCTAGTCGCCACATTCCGGCGCCTGTACGGGGAGGCTGGTACGGGAATCGAACCGTGCTGCTGGACTGCTGGGCTGCTTTAAAAGCCAGCGATTTAGCCCAGCTCAGATGGTGGTGGTGGTGGGTTTGGAAGGTGCTGCCTAAGAAGATGTGGTGAGTTCCTGCAATGCATCTTGTAGATGGTACACACAGCTGCCACTGTGTGATGGTGGTGGAGGATTTGAATGTTTGCGGAAGGGGAGCCAATCAAGTGGGCTACTTTGTCCTGGATGGTGTCAATCTTCTTGAGTGATGCTGGAGCTGCACTCATCCAGGCAAAAGGGGAGTATTCCACCACGTTCCTGACTTGTGCCTTGTAGACTGTGGACATGCTTTGGGGAGTCACGAGGTGAGTTACTCGCAACAGGATTCCCAGCCTCTGACCTGCTCTTGCAGCCACAGTATTTATATGGCTAGCCCAGTTCAGTTTCTGGTCAATGATAACCCCCAGGACATTGATTGTGGGAGATTCAGTGATGGTGAATGTAAAGGGGCAATGGTTTGATTCTCTCTCATTGGACAAGGTCATTGCCTGGCACTTGTGTGGCGCAGATGTAACTTTCCAGCTGACATCTCAAACCTGGATATTGTCCAGGATTTGCTGCATTTGCAGGTGGACTGCTTCAGTATCTGAGGAGTGGCGAATGGCTCTGAACATTGTGTAGTCATCAGAGAACAGCCCCATATCTAACCTTATGTTGGAAGGAAGGTCATTGATGAAGCAGCTGAAGATGGTTGGGCCTAGGACACTATCCTGAGGAACTTCTGTAGTGATGTGACTGCGATGACTGGCCTCCAACCACCACAACCATCTTCCTTTGTGCCAAGCACTGGAGAGTTTTGCCCTTGATTCCCATTGACTCCAGTTTTGCTCGGGTTCCATGATGCCATACTTGATAAAATGCTGCCTTGATGTCAAGGGCAGTCAGTCACTCTCACCTCACCTCTGGAGTTCTGCGCTTTTGTCCAGCTTTTGAACCAAGGCTGTAATGAAGTCAGGAGCTGAGTGACCCTGGCGAACCCCAAACTGAGTATCTGTGAGCAGGTTATTGCTGAGTAAGTGCTGCTTGAGAGCACTGTTAATGAACGTTGCCATCACTTTTCTGATAGGGCGGTATTTGGCCAGGTTGGATCTGCCCTGTTTTTTGGGCACAGGACATACCTGGGTAATTTTCCACATTACCATGTAGATGCCAGTGTTCTAGCTGTACTGGAACAGCTTGGCTAGGAGAGGGAAAGTTCTGGAGCACAAGACTTCAGTACTATTACTGGAATATTGTCAGGGTCCATAACCTTTGCAGTATCCAGTGCCTTTCGCCATTTCCTGATATCAAGTTGGGGTGATTCGAATTGGCTGAAGACTGGCAGCTGTGAGGCTGAGAACCTCCGGAGGAGACTAAGATAGATCATCCGTTTGGTTCCTCCATCATTGAGGATGGGGATATTTGTCAAGCCCCCACCTCCAGTGAATTGTTTAATTGTCCAACACCATTCACGACAGGTTATGTCATGACTGTTATACATAGGTCTGATCGTTGGCTGTAGGATCCCTTAGCTCTGTCTATCACTTGCTGCTGTTGTTGTTTGGCACGCAAGTAGTCCTGTGTTGTAGCTTCACCAGGTTGACATCTCATTTATTGCTGCACCTGTTTCTGCTCCTGGCATGTCCTCCTGCACTCTTCATTGAACCAGGGTTGATCCCCTCGCTTGATGGTAATGGCAGAGTGGGGAATATGCCTGACTATGAGGTTACAGATTGTTATCGAGTACAATCTGTTGCTGCTGATGATGCCTAGCCTTGAGTTGCTGCATCTGTTTTGAATCTAGCCCATTTAACACCATGGACACCCACACCGCTGTGCGGTGTTCACTCCTACCGATACTGTCATGGACAGATGCATCTGCAGCAGGCAGGTTGGTGAGGGTTAGGTCTAGTATGTTTTTCCCTCTTGTTGGTTCCCTCACCACCTGTTGCAGACCTAGTCTAACAGTTATGTCCTTTAGGACTCAGCCAGCTCGGTCTGTAGTGATGAAATCGAGCCACTCTTGGTGATTGATATTGAAGACCCCCACTCAAGAGTATATTCTGTGCCCTTGCCACCCTCAGTACTTCCTCCAACTGGTGTTCAACATGGAGGAGTACCGATTCATCAGCTGATGGTGAACGGTACCTGGTAATCAGCAGGAGGTTTCCTTGCCAATCTGAAGCCATGAGACTTTATGGAGTCCGGCGGTGATGTTGAGGACTCTCAAGGCAACTCCCTCCCAACTGTAAACCACTGTGCCACCACCTCTGCTGGGTCTGTCCTGCCAGTGGGGCAGGACATCCCCAGGCATGGTGATAGTGTGTCTGGGAATTTATCTTTAAGGTGTGATTCTGTGAGTATGGCTGTGTCAGGCTAGTTGCATGACTAGTCTGTGAGACAAGTCTCCCAATTTTGATCCAAGCCCCAGATGTTAGTAAGGAGAACGTTGCAGGGTTGTCAGGGCTGGATTTGCCATTGTCAATTTCTGTGCCCTCGATTGATGCTGGTTGGCGCATCTGGGCCGGGATTCTCCGACCCTGCGCCGAGTCGGAGAATCCCCGGGGAGAGGCGCGAATGCCGCCCCGCCGCCCCGATGCCGGCTTCCCCATTCTCCGGCGCCATTTTTCGGGTGCCTGTGGGATTCCCGCCGCGCTGGTTAGGGGCCGTTGACAGCGGCTCCCCCGGCGATTCTCCAGGCCCCAATGGGCTGAGTGGCTGATGAGTTTGGCCCAGTCCTGCCGGCGTGAATTACTCACCACACACACGGCGGGACCTGGAAGGTGCGCGTGCGGGGGTCGTCCTGGGGGGGGGGGGGCAGGGGTATGGGGGGATAAGCCCCCAGGGGAGGGGCCCCCACGGTGGTCTGGCCCGCGATATGGGCCTACCGATCGGCGGGTGGGCTGGTTCTGTGGGGGGCCTACTTTACTCTGCGCCGGACCCTTGTAGGGCTCCACCATATTGCCCGGGGGCCGGCGCGGAGAAGGCAACCCCCATGCATGTGCAACAATATGCTGATCCTTCTGCGCATGCGCGGAAATATGCCGCCCGTTCTGCGCATGCGCGAACTTGTGCCGGCCCTTCGGCGCCGGCTGGTGCTGCAGGAACCACTCCGGTGTCAACCTAGCCCCCTAGAAAGTGGAGAGTTCCTCACGTTTGGGGGCCATTGACGCCAGAGTGGTATCGACAGTTTTCATGCCGGTGTGGGAACATGGCCCCAATTATTGGAAAATTCCGCCCCTGGTTTCTTTCCTTTTTAGAGGGCAATTAAGATTCAACCTGCTATGGATTGCTATGGATCTGGAGTCACATGTAGGTCAGACCAGGTAAGAATGGCAGATTTCCTTCCCTAAAGGACATTAGTGAACCAGCTAGGTTTTCAATGGCAATTGACAATGGTTTCATGGTCATCATTAGACCTTTAATTCCAGACATTTATTGGAATTCAGTTTCCACCATCTGCCACAGCGTGATTCGAACCTGGGTCCACAGAGTATTACCCTGGGTCGGGGTGGCACGGTGGTGCAGTGGTTAGCACTGCTGCCTTATGCCGCCGAGGACCTGGGTTCGATTCTGGCTTCAGGTCGCTGACCATGTGGAGTTTGCACATTCTCCCCGTATCTGCGTGGGTTTCACCCCCACAACCCAAAGATATGCATGGTAGGTGGGTTGGTCACACTAAATTGCCTCTTAATTGGAAAAGAATAATTGGGTACTCTAAATTTATTTTTAAAAATAGTATTATCCTGGGTCTCTGGATCACCAGTCCAATGACAATACCACTACGCCACCCCTACCACATGTTTGCACATGTGAACAGTTAAAATTGAGATAATCACATTAGACATGAGAAATAATCCAAGAAAGATTGCAGTTAACACAGGCTTTTGTAACAATGCCTTAATGCTAATATAGTTAGCCATCTGAGTAAGTAACTATGCTAGTCAATGAATGTTTGTAGAGCATATAAATGGCATAGCTTATATTATGATTGTTCTTTCCTGAAGCATATCATTATCTTCCAGTCAAGCTGCTTCCAAATGATACTGTTTAAGCAACTTGACTGTCCTGGCTATTAAAGCTTATGTGTTGTTCAACCCCTCGCCTTTTCTCCCCAGTCACTGCCACGTCATGGATTTCATTCAAGCAACACAGGCTATGAGCTGTCATTGTACTCCAGCACTATCCTGGGCAGCAGGAATTCGCATGGCAGCTGACAAAGCACTAATTATTGTTTCACTCGCCACGTTGCTTCAGTGTGAACTGAATAAACTCTGTTGCTATTCTGTGTGCACATGGTCCTTGATTAGCTGTCTGAGAGCGAGATCCAACTCAGCATTGTCCAGGCTGCTACTGACATTGGGCTGGTGAAACCAAGGGCTGGTGTATGTTTCGACAACTGGATGAATTAAACCACTACATTTTGACATGGGGTTGGGTTTTTCATCCTCTGGTTGGGGAGCGGGAGTCGGGAAATTACCCATCCCAGTTTGCCTGCCTCGGGAGAAAATGCAAGGAAGGATGGGAATTTCATTCCAGTTGGGCGGGGGGGGGGGGGGGGGGGGGGGAGGGTTGCAGGCTACAGCTGATCTAGCTGACTGTTTGCTGGTGATGCTGCTTTGGTGGTGTGGGTCTTTGGCGCAGTTATAATCAAAACAGAAAGATCTTCCCACTCCACATACCTCCTTACTCCCCATGCTCCATCTGTGTCACCTCATGCCACCCCCACCCGAATTCCAAGCTATGGAACTTATCTGCCTCTTCACCCAATATACACTATTTAGGAACAATGAACCCTATTGTAAATGTATAATGTGTTCAAAGAATCTTCTAAACCAGTTATTGATGGATAACTTTCCAATTTCTTTCAACTTTATTCCACCTTTTACTATAATCCAATTAAAGTGTCAATCATCGAGACCCTTTCAAGTATCAATTGCAGAAACCGCAAGCACTTGAAACCTCTTTATCTTGTATAAATAAATGTTATGCAGTTGACCGAAGAGATCAGAGCTGTCAATCAAGCAATGTTTTCTCTTGGCCAAGAGAGCCCAGACATCCATTAGAGTTCTAAAATAACTAAGCCCCAGAGAAAACATTGCCCCTCCCCACCCCAAGAGAGTGAAAGCGTTGAATGGAGAAGGCAGAGGAATATTGTGTAAATAATTGGACACAGAAGCAGACAACTTACTACAGGGAATAAGAAAGGGGGGAAAGCTCCCTCCAACCTTTCCAAAGATTTAGCTCCAGCAGTATCCTCTTTCTATTGAACGTAGCATCTTTCACTGAATTATCATAATCATCATTTAATTCCTTCTTATGAGGGTGGCACGGTGGCGCAGTGGTGATCACTGCTGCCTCACGGCGCTGAGGACCCGGGTTCGATCCCAGCCCAGGTCACTGTCCATGTGGAGTTTGTACATTCTCCCCATATCTGCATGGGTCTCACCCACACAACCCCAAGATGTGCAGGTTAGGTGGATTGGCCAAGCTAAATTGCTACTTAATTGGAAAAATATAATTGGGTGCTCTAAATTATTTTTTTTAAATATTCTGCTCTTTAAGAACCTCTACAAGTAATTGCTTTACTGTGAGATATAACATTTAGCTGTAATTGGCAAATCTAATGGAATTACTTGCAAATGTTGATTTACACAACATTGTGTAACATTGACAAGCTTCATCATTGTACTGATGTATCTGCTGTCCATTAAAGTGCAAAGATGATTTAATTGATATGACATTTTAATTAAATGACCCTCTTCAGTCAGGAATTTCAGGCCTTTCCTGATATCAAGAAACGACTGGATCTGCATTTGTGCCCCAAAATAGGGCAGGTACGAAGACAGCGGAGTGTGTAATATCCAGAGACAGGATTGGGGTAGAAGGCCTACCTGCCAGCAACTGGCGATTAGCCAGATGAGATGCGTTAATGGCCCATTAAAGTCAATGCTCAGAGGCTGACTGGAATTTTCCAGTTGACCTTTGGGTCCCCCGCGACTTCAGAAAGAGGCCATCTCCCTGAGGAGCAACTTTCTGGTGGCGGATGAGGAGCCAGCACTCCAGGGAGATTTTGGAATTGTCCCCACCTTTCAGGCCAGGACCCCAGCTGCAGATCAGGCTACCCTGTGGAAGGATTCCACCTGCACATTGGTGGCCTGGCAGCTGCGGCAATTTTAAAAATTCTAAAATGTTCGAAGAGAAATGTATCTCACTGAGAGATATGACGGCGTCTTTAATGTTGGTGGCCCCTTGCTGGCCCTTCAGCTTAGAGAGCCCACCGGGGGAGGAACAGTTGCTTTTCTGTGCATTGTGGGGTTTTACTTGGAGCGGGTGTACTTGGCCAGTTCCCTGGGCAGCAGCAGGCACACGGTGGTCTGGATCTCCCCGGAGCTGATGGTGCTGCGCTTGTTGTAATGGGCCAGGCGGAAAGCCTCACCTGCGATATGCTCGAAAATATCATTCACAAACATTCACAAAAGATGCCAGTGTCGGGGTGAACCTGTTTCATCATTATTATGGGTGGCAAGGTAGCACAGTGGTTGGCACTGTCGCTTCACAGCACCAGTGTCCCAGGTTCGATTCCCGGCTTGGGTCACTGTCTGTCTGGAGTCTGCACGTTCTCCCCGTGTCTGCGTGGGTTTCCTCCGGGTGCTCCGGTTTCCTCCCACAGTCCAAAGATGTGCAGGTTAAGTAGATCGGCCATGCTAAATTGCCCCTTAGGGTCCACAAAGGTTAGGTGGGGTTACTGGGTTACGGGCATAGGGTGGAGGTGTGGCTGAAGTAATCTTTCCAAGGACTGGTCCAGACTCGATGGGCTGAGTGGACTCCTTCTGCACTGTTGATTCTACAATCACTCTGAAGATGTAGATGGAGCATCTTTCTTTCCTGGCTCTTCTCGTCTTTGTGCTGCCCTCTGCTGAAAGTTTTTTCTAAGTTTTCTTGATACCCTTCTTGGAAGCCAGTGCTTTCTTCGTGTCACCCATGGTCACAGTGAGTTTGCTCTCTGGTTACTAATTGACCTGTACACGGAAAATCAATATTTGACTGCAGCTGGCATGTTGCGGGGGTCGAGATCCCCATTCCCAATCGTCAGGGTACTGCCCCAAAACCCCAAATCCTGCTCCTGATATCAACATGGCAGTGACCTGTGAGTCCACTGTAACTTGTTCAGTAACACGTGGGATAATAGAGCAACCTTCAAACACAAACTCTGTATCATTGTCATTGTCTCTATCAGTCCAAAGATGTGCAGGTTAGGTGGATTGGCTGTGCTAAATTGCCCTTAATGTCCAAATAGGTTTGGTGGGGTTACTGGGTTTATGGGGATAGGTTGGAAGTGTGGGTTTAAGTGGGATGCTCTTTCCAAGGGCCCGTGCAGACCCGATGGGCCAAATGGGCTCCTTCTGTAAATTCTATGATTCTATGATTCTATGATTGCAGATTGTTTAAAACCCTCAAAGACTACAGTAGACTTGCAGCTTGCCAAAATTATGAAAAGCACCACAGTATTTGTCACAGCTTGGGCTCTATTAAATGGTATTAAATCTCTAAACCATAGCCACTCTCAATTACTTTCCCACCCTGCTCGACAGAATAACATCCTCTTTGAAATGCTTGATGGTACTGGCTTTATTGACACTGCCCATATGTTGCCCCCATGGAGGAACAACAGTCGTTGAGGTGTTTATTCCGGCCATCTGCTCTTTAGTGGCTGTTTGGCACCGTAACATCATTCTGCGCCACCGGTGACATAGGTTTTTGATGGAGTAAGGGAAATATTTAATAAGCTTTGTAACAGCATGTGTTTTCTTATTGACAAGAAGGAATGTTAGATAAATCATTGTAACAGTACCTCTGTGACACTTTTCGTTTAATTGTAGATATTTCAATCTTAACACGGTGCAAATTAGAATGCCTACCTATCAGAGTGTATTTTTCAGTTTCACAGTTCTGTGAGCAGGAAAGGACAACTGTGCAAAGGATGAATGCTTTCAGTTGAACAGCATTGCATTTCTCCTGAAACTGCTCAAAAGCATTTTAAGCAGTGGATGTATTTATTCCTCCTCGGGTGATGCAAGACTTCAGTGCTTGTGTCTGATTCACAATTCTCATTAGTTTTATTAGTTGGGTCTCTTTGCAGTGGTGGAGTTTCAAAAAGGTCAGCCTGTTGTATGTTATTCTTGACTACTTTACAGACCTGCCATATACAGCGTAGGAATCAAAGCATCGTTTTCTGTGGCTATATGGTTCATGTTAATCATTTGGGAAATTGATCTTCCCAAAACATGCCGCTTTCAGTACTTCTAGAACCTAGTACATAACTTAAAACATAAGAACTAGGAGCAGGAGTAGGCCATCTGGCCCCTCGAGCCTGCTCCGCCATTCAATAAGATCATGGCTGATCTTTTGTGGACTCAGCTCCACTTTCCGGCCCGAACACCATAACCCTTAATCCCTTTATTCTTCAAAAAACTATCTATCTTTACCTTAAAAACATTTAATGAAGGAGCCTCTACTGCTTCACCGGGCAAGGAATTCCATAGATTCACAACCCTTTGGGTGAAGAAGTTCCTCCTAAACTCAGTCCTAAATCTACTTCCCCTTATTTTGAGGGTATGTCCCCTAGTTCTGCTTTCACCCGCCAGTGGAAACAACCTGCCCGCATCTATCCTATCTATTCCCTTCATAATTTTAAATGTTTCGATAAGATCCCCCCTCATCCTTCTAAATTCCAACGAGTACAGTCCCAGTCTACTCAACCTCTCCTCATAATCCAACCCCTTCAGCTCTGGGATTAACCTAGTGAATCTCCTCTGCATACCCTCCAGTGTCAGTATGTCCTTTCTCAAGTAAGGAGACCAAAACTGAACACAATACTCCAGGTGTGGCCTCACTAACACCTTATACAATTGCAACATAACCTCCCTAGTCTTAAACTCCATCCCTCTAGCAATGAAGGACAAAATTCCATTTGCCTTCTTAATCACCTGTTGCACCTGTAAACCAACTTTCTGTGACTCATGCACTAGCACACCCAGGTCTCTCTGCACAGCGGCATGCTTTAATATTTAATATTTAATATTCAGCCAATTCTTTTGCCAGTTTGTAGCTGTAAAATAGATTCCCAAATGCGATTAGGCCTTTCCAACAATCCACCTGTTACATCCTCATGTTGTTCATTGAAATTTCTTTCTTTTACTCTTGAAATGCACCACAGATGAGCTCGAATGAGAAAAGTCAGGTGCAGCTGCCACCTTGACCATGGTGGAAATGAGAAGCTTCTTGAGCTTCACCGATGCAGAAACGTTGAGGAGCAATTACTGCAGCTGAGGATGACTTTATTGCGCCACTTAAATATTTTGCATTCAGCATCCTTGCAACTTGTCTGCCTCTATCAGAGTTGATACCACCGGACGATTTTCCACTCCAACAATGAGGATTTCTCAGGAGCAGCGTATGGTATTCCCTGTGGGGATACAGTGCATGTCGTTTATCATCGAGGGGAAAGAGCAGGAAAGCATGGTGGGAAGGACACAAGCCACATGGGAATGTTAGTGAGGTGTTAATGTGTTGGATGAGCGTGCTTCACCAAAGAGGTATTCGGGTTCAGCACGACCTGCAGTTTTGGTTGTCTGCCCTTGCAACTCTATCTGCAGCTATGCAACTTGAGGCTGCACTGGATCGCTTAATGCAGCCACAAGAAGAATCTTTGTCGTGTTAACCAGAGTGTACATTGACTTTAACATCACAGCAAGGCAGCAGTGAGATAGGGCCATTCAGGTTCGTCAAGGTAACAGCTTTACCTAGATTCATTGTGCAAATGAAAACCACTCCAACCTCACATTGCCGAGCTCAGGAGGAATCGCCACTTGTCTTTGCATTTGCTAGATTCCTTCACAAATTAAAATCAGGGTATGTCATTCCCTCTTGGTTCAAATCGTTTCACACATCTTTCGAGCAATGCATCTGAGGCATTGGCAGAGTGATCTTTACTTCCTGCCTGGCACATACTTAATAGCACTTAAATAACTTTCATAGCTTGTGGTCACATAGAATTCTCAAAGGCATAGGTGACAGAGACAGGACAAGGGCCCCAGGCTGAAGTTCATTGTAACAAAGCACGGAGACAGATTGAGTGTGACATAGTAACAAGGTCGAGACAACGAGAATCCTTGACAGTTGCGAACAAATGAAGCATCATTCGCTATTTAACAAGAACGCTGCTCTTTCAGAGGAGATCCTGCTGTTTTTAAATGACAAGCGAGAAAATAAGAAGTACAAATCCACCAGAAGGGTCAGTAGTTGGCACAGATTTCACAGTAAAAGAATGAAGCAAAACACTTACTTGGTCATTGTCCAAAGCACTGAGCTGGTACTAATTAAAGGCACTGTGGACCGTTTATCCATTTTAATTTAATTGGATATATAGATGAAGGCTTAAAATAAAACCCAAATACTCTTGTTCAGGCTATTAGAGAACACTCAGAAAAGATTCAAGAGTATTTGGTTCTGAACATTTTCCGTGGTAGTGTTGAACTGGGCAATAACGGGCAGATTGAACAGAGATTCAAATGAGAAACACTGAAATCCAGTTTTCCCACATGCTGTGGCTTTCTAATTTCACAGAGTTGCCCTTTGTTCCTGGCAACTCCTGGCAAAAATGCAGTCAGATACAGGCTCGTTAGTAGGCGGTTCACAGCAGTAGGTTGGTCCAATCCATCACCCCAATCCGGGGGGGGGGAAGGTCCGATTCCCAATATGTGGGAAGCCCTTGACCTCTGTTTTTGAGAGTCTGATTCCTGAACATGTGGGGGGGGGGGGGGGGGGGGCAGTGTTCCCTATTCCAGGTGGCCTGATCCGGAATCCCAATGTCCAGTCCCTGATTGAAAAGAGTCCAATCTTCAATCCTAGCAGAGTACACATCCCCAATTCTGTCCGATCCTGATCCCAGTCAGAGGATCTGATTTCTGATCCCATGGAGGGTCTGATTCCTGATCACAGGGAGTCTAATTCCTGATTATCCTAGGAAGACCTGATCCCAAGTGAGGGATTGATTCCCGATCCCAGGGGTCTTTGTCTGGGCAAGGTCTGATGGGAGAGCCTGGGGGTCAGTGCAAAACACTTGTACTTCTCCTGACCCTCAAGCAGTGCTGTAAAGTCAATCCATTGTCCTTACAGCTGTCATTACTCTTCTTTAGCTTTCCCAAGCTGCCTCCCGGGAGAGGCTTGACTTCCCTCCCCCTTGCCCTTGTCTGCAGAAAGTGGGCTGGGGGGGTCAGTGTTCACAATTTTAAAATGTTAACATCTAACCTGAACCCAACCCACAGTTTTGGTGCACTAAATTTCAGCCTACTGTATGCATCTGAAAGTCAGGTCATCTATTATTGAAACATTTGGCAGCCTGATAATCTAGCCACGCGTTAAACTGGGGACCTAATAGATTATTACCATCTGCATGCGTGTCCCTTATAAACCAACATGTGTGAAATCACGAGGACTTCTTTAATGATAGGATTGCAACCTACAACAGACGGCCACTTGTCTCTCTGTGGTTCTTAGTGTAAACGGGGCGATCAGTAACCACCCCCTTCTGCACGAGGCGGAAGAGGTTCAAAGCCACCCTGATGTTTTTCAGCCATGCCACTTAATGTTTATATAAGGCAGCAAAGTTTCGAGCAACATAGAAAGAGAACATTCGGCCAATGCTGCTTGTGCAGGGGTTTTTAAAAGAGTTATCCAATTATCCCTACTCTCCCCCTCTTTCCCTATAGATATGCAAATATTTCCTTTTCAAGTATTTTATCCAACTCCCCTTTGGATTAAATTTGCGATTGAATCTGCTTCCACTACCCTTTCAGATACTGCAATGTATTCCAGATCATAACAACACGGTGTGTAAAAGATAATCCTGCCCATTATTCTTATGAGTGAAATAAATCATGTTTGGCTTTCATTAAAGTTTTGCATCAGAACATTTCCAATAAAGCCGCTGTACTGTGTGGAGATTTACACTTCAAAGATATCAGTGATGCACAACATTGCTTCCACCTTGTAGCATGTGACATCTCAAAGTAATCCTTATCCATTCTCACTAAAAGGTGCTGGCATCTTTAACGATATGGCCGGGAATACCACATGTTACGTAGCAAGGTTCAGGAAACTTTGCACTCCATGTGATCAAAACGACGGCCGGAAATGTTTTACGTTCTCCTCACCGAAAGATGCACTGCGCAGGACAAAAATATTTCCGGTGCACAAGTCCTGTATGAGATTCCTCATTTTCAGAATTCCTTATGTGGTGCAATGGAAAGTAAAAAGTAATTTTTATTCGGTGACCAGATTTTTAAAAATTTTTTCAACGCACAACATAAGCCCCAGCGACAGAAGATGTATCTTACGTGCAAGATTGAGCTCACAGCTTTCCAGTGTAGTGAAAATAGGACTTGACAGCAGCTGTGCAATGGAAATACAGGACCTAGATATGAGCAGATCACCATTGAGCTAAATGTGTACATCAGTGCCCTTTTTTCAAAATTGAACTAAGCTTGTTAGCCGGCTTAAACTACCATAAATCCTTCCTGTCATCAAACCTTTTCAAATGCAAAGTTGTGACCTACATTACACAACTGTGGTGCCCCGTATGGTGGAGACACATACTTAGCACTTAATTCTTCTTCCTGAATATGAGAGTCTCCAAATAGATTGAACCCTTTTAAGGAATTTCATTAGATCTTTTATGCCAAGTTCAAGATTGTCTGTTTCCATTTTCAATAATAATCTTTATTATTGTCACAAGTAGGCTGACATTAACCCTGCAATGAAGTTACTGTGAAAAATCTCTAGTCGCCACACTCCAGCACCTGTTCGGGTACACTGAGGGAGAATTCAGAATGTCCAATTCACCTAACAAGCACGTCTTTCAGGACTTGTGGGAGGAAATCGGAGCACCCGGAGGAAACCCACACAGACCCACAGGGAGAACGTGCAGACTCCTCACAGACAGTGGCCTAAGCCGGGATCCGAACCTGGGACCCTGGAGCTGTGAAACAGCAGTGCTAATCACTGTGCTGGCATGCCATTGAACTGCAATGTAAATACATATTGTGTCGCACACTCTTAAGAGGATATTTCCATGCATCATTTACGTTTGTCCTGGGCCTCTATTCAAACTACCATTACTGCTGTGATCAGGGTGAATTTTAGAAGCAGGCACCTTGAGTACACTGTATTCTGTCAGCCTGGTCAAAATTTGACCTGCACGTCAAGGGCCTTGCACCCCACTAAACACAAAATAAGCAGCTTTAGTTAAGCAATGCACAGACAGACTGATATTTTTAAAGAAATGACACTTTGATCAATTGCGTTATGTCATGGCGTTCAGTTATGTAAACGAAATTAAAATTAAAAGCATTAAAAGAACAGCCAGTGAGATAAGATAACCGCTTGCATCGCCATACATGAACATTGATCATTAACAGAAGTTCCCTTTTAACGTTATTCATTCAGATTAAAGTCTCTTCCATTTGATCTCCTCAGTTTGTGTTTCTTTTTTCTTTTGCCTCAGATGACAGTGCCTCTGCAGCCAGTAGCATGGAGATGACTGATCGAATCGCCTCCCTGGAGCAGCGTGTACAGATGCAAGAGGATGAGATACAGCTGCTGAAGTCGGCGCTGGCAGATGTAGTCCGACGCTTGAATGTTTCCGAAGAGCAACATGCCATGCTGAACAGGAAAGGACCGACCAAAGGTAACCAAGAGGCAGAAAGTAGGAGGGCGTAAATTTACTGCAAAGGGAAACACGCCAGGAGCATACACTGCACTTACACTCATACTGTCTAATTCTGAATAATAATAATCGCTTATTGTCACAAGTAGGCTTCAATTAAGTTACTATGAAAAGCCCCTAGTCGCCATATTCCAGCGCCTGTTCGGGGAGGCTGGAACGGGAATTGAACCCGCACTGCTGGTCTTGTTGTGCATTAAAAGCCAACTGTCTTAGTCCACTGTGCTAAACCATCCCCTAATGGGCGTGACTCAGCAGAATAAAATCTTTTTCTGGTTTTGTGTGCATTTGGCGGCGTGTTTCTTGACCACTGCATCGCTGAGAAGCAGCTCGCTATTCAATGGCAATTTGCAGTTTTATTTGGCCTTGGGGAGTTTCTCTCTGTCGAGGCTGCACTTGACTCATTTCTTGCTGGCGACCCCACTCATTATTGCATCCCTTCCCCCCGGGTCCTGCACTTCACTGGCCCCCACAAACCCCATCCTCTTATTCAACAAATTGGCCAACCCCTACGACTGTCGATCAAACCCCGAGTGAAATACTTGCCCCCCTCTCCGCCCATGACGGCTGCCCTGCTCTCGGCTTCTGCCTCAAGGACCTGTGGGTCCAATCCACCTCTGGGGCATTGGCCAACACCTTGTCCCCCACCAGCCTGACCAACATCCTCAAAACGTACTTCGTGGCACTCGAACCTTCCACACCCTGTGGCAGACCCACAATTCACAAGTCCTGTCGCCTGGACCTGTTATCCTGCTCCTCCACCTTCATCCGCAGCGACTAGCATAGAACCCCCAGGCTCCCCAGCTCCACCTCGAAAAACACAATCCAATTGTTCTGGTCGGACACCACCCCCTCCACCTCACATATCGTCGTCCCATGCACTTTGAGGCACTTCTCCACTTGGTCCAGCGATCCGCGAGAGGTGCGACTGCTCCCTCAATCACCTTTGACCAGTTGTCCTGCATCTCCTTCCTTTGCTGGCGAAATTCCTCCTTGAAGAAGCTCATCAACTGTTCCACCTGAGTCTTTTGCACCGATTGTAACCCTTCCCGCTCCACCATTCTCAAAATTGGTGCTGCGCCTCAGGTGTCCTGCAGCTCCTTAGCCAGGTCTTTGACTGTCTTTTGCCAGGGCTGGTAGCCATTAGACATGCCAATTCTGGGGAGAACCTCTTCTTCTGCACCTACCCCACTAACGTTCTACCCGACTGATGGGTAAGAAATGAAAATGAAAATGAAATGAAAATCGCTTATTGTCACGAGTAGGCTTCAATGAAGTTACTGTGAAAAGCCCCTAGTCGCCACATTCCGGCGCCTGTACGGGGAGGCTGGTACGGGAATCGAACCGTGCTGCTGGCCTGCTTGGTCTGCTTTAAAAGCCAGCGATTTAGCCTGGTGAGCTAAACCAGCCCCTGGTGAGCTAAACCAGCCCAAATCAACGCCTTTGAGCTGGAGCTGCCTATGTGTGACCACATACTCCCTGGCCGCCACCGGACGTCCAGCCATGATTAAGTTTAACCATCATGCATTATTTCCTCCATTATT